>NW_024070210.1:66707406-67307406 GCF_014754425.2 Oryx dammah | reverse complement strand
CTTCCATTTAATTTAGATCCCAAAGGTCTTGAGAAAAAAGAAAATTTTTTGTAATAGAAGGTGCATTTGGATTGTGAAAGGACAATTTATAAGTTCATGCCATCAGTATACTTATTTCTGATTCCCTGAGGCTCAAGTACCTGGAAAACTTGGGCTCCCTTAGAAAATTCAGCATAGCATGGCCTAAGTGCTTAGACTTTGTCTCATAAGAAAATTCCTGGGACTTCCCTTATGGTCCAGTGGCTAAGCTTCTGCACTCCCAGTGCAGGGTCCTGAGTTCAATTCCAGGTCAGGCAACTAAATCCTATATGCTGCAACTAAAGATCCTTCATGCCTCAAGGAAGATCAAAGACCCCGTGTCCACAATGAAGACTTGGTGCAGCCAAACAAATACATAAAGATAATAAATGTTAAAAAAAAAAAAAAGAAAATTCCTCATTGGATAATATTATTCAAATATGATTCTGGTCACAATGGTGGAAAACAAACAATGAAAGAACCACTTACAAATTCTCTTTGTGCGAGACATGAGTTTACTACCTTGGAAGAAATAACATTTTTGCTGGGTTAAAAACAGGTTTTCAGAAAAACATCTGCTGTTTCAAGTTCTTTTAAATGGGTCCAATATTCTCCTCTAGGTCTGTTTCTAATGTCTAAGTGAAAAGATATTTCAAATTCATGGGCCAGTGAATGTGACAACTTGAATGCTAAGTTAGGAAGAAAGAAATTTTATTATTAAAGAGGAGAGGCACATGATTTTTTAATGTTTTTGATTAATGTTTACACATGTTTGGAAGCAAAATAAAATGGTCTTACAATTGGATTCCAGGGCCCACACACATAACCCTTCCCCCTAGCTCACACTGGTCACGTAACAGGTTGCTCTCTAGAAGTTACTGTCTATCCCTGATTACTCTTTCTCATCAAAGGAGACTATTATTTCAGACTTTTTATCAACAGTAATAAATAATGACTGTGCTCCTGACACGACCTGTGCCAGACCCTGTGGTACAGAGGTAAGAAGACAGTTCTAAGGCCCATACAGTCTATGGAAAGTGTGAAAGGGAAGGTGTTAGTTGCTCAGTTATGTCTGATTCTGTGCAACCCCATGGACTGTAGCCCACCAGGCTCCTCTGTTCATGAGATTCTCCAGGCAAGAATACCGGATTGGGTAGCCATTCCCTTCTCCAGTGGATCTTCGCTATCCAGGGATTGAACCTCAATCTTCTCGCATTGCAGGCAGATTCTTTACCATTTGAGCCTAACAGCTATCCAAATAGACAACTTACAGCACAGCACAAGGCAGTCTAAACCAAAGGCACATGCAAGGTACAAGCAGAGATCCTCCAAAGAGGCCTGAGGCCCCTGGAAGGGGGTCTGGAGGAAGCCTTCGTGACCTTAAAAAGAAAGAGGCACTGATGAAACCCGGCAGAGGGGGGCTCTGGTTAAGGTGGTGGTTTGAAGATTAGAACAAAGGTGGTGGTTAGAATACACAGTGTAATTTAAGGAAATAATGCAGACCATTCAGCATGATTAGTGGATTTGAAGAGGACAGACCTGGAAGGTGAAGATACAGAGGCCAGGGAAGGCACAAGCTGTAGACGTTGTCAAAGCCAGGCTTGTGTGCACCAAGTCTAAACCAGAGGCTACCTTGTTAAATTTCCATCAACCTTCTAAAGTGAAAGTTGCTCAGTCGTGTCTGACTCTTTGCAATCTCTTTGGAATTCTCCAGGCCACAATACTGGAGTGGGTAGCCTTTCCCTCCTCCAGGGGATCTTCCCAACCCAGGGATCGAACCCAGGTCTCCCGCATTGACAGCGGATTCTTTACCAACTGAGGCACAAGGGAAGTCCTTCTAAAAGATAACATTAAGTCGGGAAACCTTGGTGAACTGTTTCACTTCTTTGGTTTTATGCTTACTGCTAATATTTTTTTGGCCATGTGACACGTGGGATATTTGTTCCCCAAACAGGGATCGAACCCACATCCCCTGCATTGAAAGTACAGGCTCTTAACCACTGCACTGCCAGTGAAGGCTCTGTTGCTGGTATTTTTACTGCCTGTAGGTTTTACCTTAGGTTCCTACCATGTGAGCTTGATATGGTCAGCAACAACAGAAAAATAGAAATATTACAAGCTGTATAGCTGCTACTGAAGGATAGAAGAGGAATTAGAAAGGCTTAATCACATGGCAAAGCAAGAATGCAACTCCCACAAACACGTAAATCAAAGACACAGTAACTGAATACTTTTCTAGACCGCATGAGGCACAGACCCCACACTGGCTCTATTTTAAGTTGGTATTTTTTTCTGATAATCTACTCTTTTAACTGGTCATTTTATTCTGATCCTGGGAGAAATATCTAGTGGATTAAGCACCTGCCTTTTGCGTGTGGAAATAGCGGAGAATTTTATAATTCGCAAGATGCTTCGGTGTGTCCCTTTGACCAGCTCTACAGGCTCACAGGGTAGTCGGGGCAGAGGCATTGTTATCACCCCCGTTTTACAGATAGAACATACTTTACTTACTAACCTACTCTGTGACACAGGGCTAACCACTTGATATCTGGGACTTCATCCCAGCATAAGGAAAATCAAGGGGGCACATGACTGCTTAGAGGTCATCCGACACCAAATTTGCTTTTCTGAGTTTCCACCCTTTCCTTCTTTTGACTCAAGAGTCTCTCTCCATTGTTTTAGTGTTACTTCCTCCATCAGCAAGATTCAGGAGGAATGCTCTGTAAACTCAAGAAACTCAAGAAGCCACAGAAGCACTGTGAAGAGAAACAGCTTAAGCTCAGCTCTTGTGGAAGCAGGTGGCCAAGCAGAATGAGCTCCATCTTGGATATACCTGAAAGTGGCCCAGTCATCACACCAGCATCAGGCAGGCATCCCTGGGCAGAGAGTTTCCAAAGTTCACATTTCAGTATTTCCCTGGCTTTGATAAAGGCCTGAGCACCCTTTTTGATGGGGAGGGTGATGTGGGTCACATTGTCACTTAGTATCCCTCTGGTTGGCTGCTAAAACCTGGAGAAGCATTGCTTTGGACCTGAGATCAAACTACTGAGGCCTGTGGTCCTGCCAGCCTGGTTAAGAAACATAAGAGCACGGATCTGATTAAGGCAGAACTTGGATTAAGTGGAAATCATTCTAAGCCAAAACAGTGATAAATAAATTTTTTCATAGAGAAGGCTGGTCCTTCCTAGTCCATCCTAAATTACTTTGCTCAACACATATGAATAGCATCAATCTCCAGCTCATCCCAGCCCTCAAAGTTTCCAAGGAGATCTACTAATGAGTGTCAACACCCAATACTGACAATCAACGACTAGAATTTGGAGGACTGCTTAACTCACTAGGGATGAAAACAAAACAAAACAAACAAAAAAAAGAAGTCAATTCCTCCTGTATTAGTTTTCCAGGGATGCGGTAACAAAGTACCACCTACTGGGCAGTTTAAACAGGAATGCATCATCTCACAGTTCTGGAAGCTGCAAGTTCAAGATCAAGGTGTCAGCAGTGTTGGTACCTCCTGAGCACTATGAGGGAAGGATCAGTTCCAGACTCCTCTCCTTGACTTGTAGATGCTGCCTTCTCCCTGTATCTTCACGTCCTGTTCCCTCTCTGTGTCTCTGTGTTTAGATTTCCAACTTTTTCATCCCACTTCATAAGGACACCAGTCATACCGAATTAGGGCCTATGCCAATGACCTCAATTTAACTCGATTACCTCTGTAAAGACCCAAAGGCCAAATAAGGTCACATTCTGAGGTGCTGGGGGTTAGGATTCCAACATGTCTTTCTGGGTGGGGGCGATGGGAGCAGGGACACAGCTGAACCCATTACACCTCCCTTTTCACAAAAGATAGCTCCAAAGCGGGAGGGGAGATCACCAGGATTAATGGGTTCACGGACGTAGCAAATGGGGGCTAAGGAAGGGATGAAGTCAGAGAGAGCAGGATAAGCTCTGGAGAAAATCCCATCTTCTGAGAAGGTCCTAGGCAACCCTCTGAGGGAAGGGAAGGTGCTAGACTCTCAACAGAATATGACATAGCAAAGAGCTAGACCCGGGCTTCATCAGCCAGTGGGTCCATGATGCTGGAAGGCCACCTGCAGTAACAGGCCCTGCACAGGGACCCAGAACCAGACCATCTCCTACTCGGCTGCAGAGGGCCAACAGGACCAGGGTCATGGCAAGTCCACTGGCGTGCATCTCAAGCCCCTTCCCCTCACCCATGAGCCCCCACCACTACCTTGTTGGACAAGGAAAAAAAAGTAGGAGCAGAGATCTAAAAGTCTGAGAATTTGTTTCAAAGAACCATTCCACTAAAGGGCACTGATTTAAACTGAAAGACACCTTTCAACCAAAATAGTCTCAGGTAATTTAATTGGCAAGTTAAACACTAGGAAAATAGGTTTTTTTCTACCTCACTAGACAAGGGTGTTGGAGCCAGATTAGATCCATCGTGCATGCATGCATGTCAGTCGCTGTCACGTCTGACTCTTTGCAGCCCCATGGATTGTAGCCTGCCAGACTCCTTGGTCCATGGCATTTCCCAGGCAAGAATACTGGGTGGGTTGCCATCTCATTCTCCACGGGATCTTCCTGACCCAGGGATCAAATCCATGTTTCCTGCATTGGTAGGTGGGTCCTTTACCTCTCAGCCACTGGGGAAGCCCCTTAGATCCATCACAGAATGTTAAAAATTACACTGTCATTGCACATACAATCAATAAGATAAAATCATGGACCGCCATTCCTATGACAGGAGGAGGAGGAGTTACAGAGATCAAGTGAGGAAATGTTTGGGGAACAGTTGAAAATCCAACCCCTGAACAGAGGACGGGATGAAATCGAGCATGAGATGCACACCCATGATAGGTAGATGAGTGTTTGGGGACTGAGAACATCTGCACAGATGTTAGACTGTGTTTCCATGTGCGTGAGAAGATACCTTCTCTATGACCCAAACCCTGTGTAACATCTCAACTATGTGGCTGTGACAAGACTGGCCAATTTCCCCCACCCTGTCACTTTCACAAGCACTCTCTTATGAAACCCAAGTCCACTGTGGTTTTCCTCCTCAACCTCTCCCCCTGCCTCCGGATTTTCCTCACTCATCTGTGCACTCACTCTTTTAAGAGCACAATCTTAATGCACTCAAAACAACCACATAGTTAAAGCTTTCTCTGAATGATAGTCCATTGCTCAGGAAGGGAGCTTTCTATTAGCACAAGAACTAGGTGGCCTCAGCTTTGGGGAAAGTGATAACATCACAATTTGATGGTGGAGCTCATGCCAAATTTCAGCAGAGAGCCCCAGGGAGCAGAGTCACTGAAGTGACGATGTCCTTGCCTTGGCATGAGTGTCTTCACACCACAGAACAGTGTTTATGGAAAAGCAAATGGAAATCACCAGACGAGTGAGCCAGGACAGCAAGGGGACAGCTGCAGGTCTCAGCTCAGCTGTGAAGGCAGTGCCTGAGGGCACTCACCTCCATGAACACATACCTCCAAGGGCGCTTACCTCTAAGGGCACTCACCTCCATGAACACTCACCTCCAAGGAAGTGCAGTAGAGCAAGCACTAACCTTCTACCATTTTCATGTCTAATATTCTTCCTCCCACTCTAACAGGGGACTGAAAACAACCCTTGAGTAGTTCAGTGTCTTGCCTTGGCTTACATCTTGCGTGTCCCAGCCTCCCCTATTTGCAGATGTGGAGCCTGTGGACTGAGAGGTCTGTGGTCCCTGCCTCCCACTCCTGCCTCCTCCAGGGCACACACCCTTTGCCCTTCAGACAAGGTCCTGCTCCTGGGCCCTGTGTCAGTCCAGCAGGGATCCCTGTGGCAATGACTGGAGGGTCTGCAGCTGCAGAATCTTTCACTCCCTGCCAAAGCCCACCTTGCCTCTCTG
Source organism: Oryx dammah (assembly GCF_014754425.2). NCBI lineage: Eukaryota > Metazoa > Chordata > Mammalia > Artiodactyla > Bovidae > Oryx > Oryx dammah. The sequence goes on along the minus strand of NW_024070210.1, from coordinate 67,301,492 downwards.
GTGAAGAGCACTGGAGCCTGGAGGCAGGGGTATGTCTCTGTGGAGTCCGCACACCTGCCTCTGAGTGTGAATGTCTAACGTCCACCGCTACTGCCTCACCAGGAAGGAAAACAGAGAAAGAGAAGGGAGGAACAGGAGCACCAGGGAACCAGAAGACCAGCGGCCAGGAACCCAAAAAGAAAGGGACCTGATGACAGTTTGCAGACTTCATACTTGTGCCCAGGGACAGCCTGGCCTCTGTCACTGCATCACAGCATAAAATCTGTTGTGTGCGTCTGGCTCCCCTATGGCCCAGAAGAGCAACTCAAAGACAAAGAGGGGACTTGTTTTTCTCTGGATGTCCAAAGTCAAGCATTGTGTGGTCAATGGAACATACACTGACCACCCTAGGAGCTGACACATCACAGGGACCTTCATATGACAACTAGCTCTCAGGGTCCAGCCAGCCTGCTCAGATACCCCTGTTATTAGATGACAGACAGGACCCTTCCCAACCTCTCCACCCCCACACCTGTCACAGATGGCACCTTGACTGCAAGTGAAAGGGCAGACCTGAGGTCAAGGTTTACCCATGTAGAGGGCTCTGAGACACTATCCCAGGACCTCTTTGCAAAGAGAAGTGTGGAGGTGACAGCTGCTTTTTGCTTAACAAGGGGACCTCCTTCCATAGCTTGCATCTCCTGTTCATTAGCAAGGGGGATGTTAGGAATCAAAAATGTAAATATTAGGTAGGCTACTTCAGGATGATGAATGAAACTCATTAAGAAGAAAGAGAGTCATCCTTAAAAAACTAAAAATAGTTATCATATATCCTGCAATCCCACTCCTGGGCTTATATGCAGAGAAAACTCTAATTCAAAAAATACATGCACCCCAATGTTCACTGCAGAATGATTTACAATAGCCAGGACATGGACATGTCCATCGAAGATAAATGGATAAAGAAGATGTGAGAGATGTATCTACTCAGCCATAAAAATGAGTGAAATAATGCTATTTGCAGCAACATGGATGGACCTAGAGATTATCATACTAAGTGAGGTCAAAGACAGACAAACACCATGTGATATCACTAATATGTAGAATCTAAAATAGGATACGTATGAATTTATTTACAAAACAGAAACAGATACATAGACAAAGAAAACAAACTTATGGTCACCAAAGGGAGAAGGGGGTAAGGGAGGGATAAATAAGGAATTTAGGAGTAACATCTACGTATTACTATATATAAAATATATAAAGAGCAAGGACCTACTGTATAGTAGAGGGAACTATACTCAGTATCTTGTAATAACCTATAATGGAAATGAATCTAATGAAAAAAAATGGAAAAAGAGAGAAGACAGAGTTAGACCATGGCAGAGAGCAGGTTTCTACAAAAAAGTGACTCCTGACTCTCAGTTAGAGAATTCTAGGCCCCCAGAAATGTCACCCCTGGCCCAGGGCCACTCTCTGCTGAGCTCTACCCAAGGGGCGGCTGTGCCAGGACACCATGACCCAGGGACGTGGGTGCAGCCATGCAGGGAGTCTGCTGGCTCTCAGCAATTCTGGGCCTGCTGCTGGAAGCTCTGTGACTGAGGCCACACACCAGCTGAGCCATCCCAGCGTCCTCGTCTGCAGAGAATGGACTGGGCTGACCCAAGTCATCATTCCAGGGATGATGTGAACATTTCTGACACTGAAGTCCTAAGATTGTAATGCTAAAGTTACAGCAAGTCATCAGCCATCAACTGTCTTTGGCATTTCTACTGAAGAGGCCATTGTTTTATATTCTAGGGCCTCAAAGACCCAGGCCTGAGCAGAGGAGTCTCTCTCTCTCCCTCCCTCCCTCTCCGCCTCCCCCATTGAAGGCAGCCCAGCAGAGGGACCAGTCCTCCCTGAAACTCTCCGTGCCCACACAGCTCTTCCCCACTGCCTCTCCCTCAGCACTCAGCAGCCAGGCCTCAGCTTACAGTTCATGATCCTTTCAGTTCAGTTCAGTCGCTCAGTCATGTCTGACTCTTTGCGACCCCATGAATCGCAGCACGCCAGGCCTCCCTGTCCATCACCAACTCCCAGAGTTCACTCAGACTCACGTCCATCGAGTCTGTGATGCCATCCAGCCATCTCATCCTCTGTTGTCCCCTTCTCCTCCTGCCCCCAATCCCTCCCAGCATCAGAGTCTTTTCCAATGAGTCAACTCTTCGCATGAGGTGGCCTAAGTACTGGAGTTTCAGCTTTAGCATCATTCCTTCCAAAGAAATCCCAGGGCTGATCTCCTTCATAATGGACTGGTTGGATCTCCTTGCAGTCCAAGGGACTCTCAAGAGTCTTCTCCAACACCACAGTTCAAAAGCATCAATTCTTTGGCGCTCAGCTTTCTTCACAGTCCAACTCTCACATCCATACATGACTACGGGAAAAACCATAGCCTTGACTAGACGGACATTTGTTGGCAAAGGAAGGTCTCTGCTTTTGGATATGGTATCTAGGTTGGTTCTTCCAAGGAGTAAGTAATTTCATGGCTGCAATCACCATCTGCAGTGATTTTGGGGCCCCCAAAAATAAAGTCTGACACTGTTTCCACTGTTTCTCCATCTATTTCCCAAGAAGTGATGGGACCGGATGCCATGATCTTCATTTTCTGAATGTTGAGCTTTAAGTCAACATGATCCTTTAGCACCTTGCTATTCAAACCATGGTCCCCAGACCAAGAGCCTCAGCATAACCTGGCAATTTCTTAGAAATACAGGCTCTACTTCTGACTCACTGAATCCAAATCATTTCAATGAGGCCCCAGCTGACCCCTACATACAGTAAAGTTTGAAAAGCAGATTTATCAGATTTGTTGTCAAACTGGGTATAAAAGGAATAACCTGGAGAGTCTTAACAGATGATGATGCCCAGGTCCACCTCTGAAAGTCTGATTTCATCGATATGGGTTGTTCTACAGGCACAGAGGGTCTGAATCTCCCTGACGATTCTAACAGGAAGCACAGCCTGAGAATACTGCTTTCCTAACCCTCTCCAGTTGGATCTTCTATCTACTCCTTCAATATCCAGTTACCTAACAAAGCAATAGTAAGCTGTCTTTTAACCAGCTAAGATATAAATAGATTTTAAGTCAGTTTGCAGTGCCACTAATTCTAATGGGTCCCCATTTTATATCTTGCTTCTTCCACGGAGGTGGGAGGTCTGGGGAAGGGGTGCAGACACAAGCCCAGCCCAGGAATTTTCTCAGAGGGCAGAGCAAGAACTTTTTAATATCTGCACAGAAGAATTTCAGGGACAAATCAGGGAGATGGCTGGTCTGAAGGCTCATTATTGTACTCAGTTAAGAATCTATGAAATAAATCAACAGCAAATATCATATGATTTCACTTCAATGTGGAATTTAAAAACAAAACAAATGAACAAACAAAGCAAAACTATAGATGCAGAGAACATATTGGTGTTTTCAGAGCAATGGGGGTTGTGGGGTGGACAAAATGAGTAAAAGGAGTTAAGAGGTACAAATTCCCAGTCATAAAATAAGTAAGTTTTGGGGATGTAATGTACAGCATGGTGACTATAGTTAGTAAAACCATATTGCATTTTTGAAAGTTGTTAAGAGAGTACATCCTAAAAGTTCTCAACACAAGAAAAGAAAAGAGTAACAAATAGTTTATAACAGATTTGGTAATTAGCCCTATTGTGGTGGTCATTTTGCAATGTTTACAAATATAAAATCACTATGTTGTACACCCAAAACTAATATAGCCATATGTCAGCTATACCTCAATTTAAAAGAAAAAGCATCTGTAACTCTGCACAGGAGGAGGCAAGCTCTTTTGCTCCCTTTGGATCAAAGCCTAGTAGGTGATGCACGTTGAATGCACACCCTTAACACCAGGCAGCTCTAATCACATGAAATAGTCCAACCTGGGCCCCCTCCAAGGATGACAGCACCAATTGGCAAGAGGCAGATAGCCAGCTGCCATCTCTGGAGGAAGAAACCCAGGGAAGCTGGCCGAAGGACTCCGCTGACATCACAGAAAAGCTCAAGAAGGAAGATGAGAAGACTGAGCTCAGGGCTTTCTGAATAGGAGCCTATTGTAGGCCACAGGATTTCCCTCATTTCTTAAGGAATTGGCTGTCAGATGAGGGTCTTCCCAGATTTTTGAAACGTAGTAGGCATAATCCTTTACATGGAAAACTGGTCTACACTGCAATCTGAGTAGCTTAATTTATTTATGAAGAGAATTTGACAGCTTCAAAATGTATGTCCAAAGGAAATGGTAAAAATAAAAACTCTATCACCAGTAACCTTTTCTAAAAGCTCAGATACTCACCAGCCAGGTGCGCTTGGGTGGAAGAAGAGAGGCAAAGCAGTTGTGTGACCTTAGATGTGTTACCTCCCCAAGCTGGGCCTCAGGCTACTCTATGTAAAATAGAGGGACTCAATTTGGATGATTTCTAACGTCCTATGTCAGCATGTTGTATCCTTCTAAAGGCTGAGTCTTTTTTTTTTTTTTTTCAAAGCCTTGTAATAACTGCTGCTGGTGCTGCTACTGCTAAGTCGCTTCAGTCGTGTTTGACTCTGTGCGACCCCACAGACAGCAGCCCACCAGACTCCTCTGTCCCTGAGATTCTCCAGGCAAGAACACTGGAGTGGATTGCCATTTCATTCTCCAATGTATGAAAGTGAAAAGTGACAGTGAAGTCACTCAGTCCTGTCCGACTCTTAGCGACCCCATGGACTGCAGCCCACCAGGCTCCTCCGTCCATGGGATTTTCCAGGCAAGAGTATTGGAGTGGGGTGCCATTGCCTTCTCCGGCAATAACTGCTACAATCCCAAAATTTGATGGCAAGCTTCCTTATGGAGTTGGATCCATAGTCCCATCAACTAGGAATGTATAGAAAATTTTAGAGAGAACATAAGAGAAGGTAATACAAGCAGGATGGGGAACTCTGTCCTGCAGGAGGTCCTTGAAGTTGTTTTCTTCCATTTTATTAAGTGGTAAAGATGAATGAACTCTTTGAGCCTACTCCCGTCAAGCTGTCACCTCCAGTTCTCCACCCAAAATGGTCTTCCCAAGGTCACCAAGAAGTTAGTTTGGTTAGAACCATGGCATCTTCATCTTTCTACACCTGTCAGCAGCATACTCTGCAGATGGCCACTTGCTCATCCTTGAAATACCTTCTTCCTCTGGCTTCCAGAACACACACAGGTCTGGTTTCCTTCCTACCCCTCTGGCCACTCATTCATACTTGATCTCCTTTGCTTGTTTCTCCCTGTCTCCCCAGCCACGTAAGTTACAGGGCCCCTGGTCTATCAGTCTCTTTTCTCTTCTTTCTCTGTCACTCCCCTAGTGATCTCACCAGTCTAGTGACTTTATCCTCACTACAAAGCCCCAACCATACATCTCCAGCCCTGACCTTTCCCTGCTATAGTGTGCCAAGTAACCCCAACCAGCTGGAACTGCTCTAGATGGAGGGGTTTGTTCTCTTAGTACAGTAAGGGCAAAAACCATCTTGAGGCTAGTCGCTTTTTAAAGCTCTCTTTACAGAGAAAGGTGGATACTTGCTGCTTATAAAACAGGCAGCATGTTTGGCAAAAGTCACAAAAACATGAGAAATAAGGCAATACTCTACAGAGAACTGGTTCTGTGTCAGGCATATCCATTCATGCATGTATTCGATCATTCTGTGCACAGGAACAATAGCCCACAAACCTGAAGGAAACACCCCCTTGGGAAGAGGCCAGGAGACCTTGTCCTTGGGGTACTTCTGACTCATCACTACAAGGAGGAAAGACGAGGATGCCTATCAACCAATATGTCATTTTTGCCAAATGAGCGAATGAATGAAACAAAGAAGGCATAGTTCTGAGCTGGTTAATGAACCCCAAAGCCCATTAAAAGGCAATAATAAGTATTCAGCAATTATATTTTGAGGACCAACCATATGCATGAATCATGGTAGGTTTCTACATGGTATACAAAGCTAAGGTCACAGCCTTCCCCAGGCTACTTGTCACATGGGTAGAAAAGGCCTAAGTGCTCCAGGACAAGCGGGCCAGGCTGTCACACTCTGAGAAGCCAGAGCTGGCCCTCATAATGAGCCGCTGTCCCCATTCTGCGAGCTCCTTCATGACCAGTGGCCCTCTGATCTCACAGGTCTATTTGTCCCCGTTTGTCTCTACTTGTCTGAATATGTATGTTTTCCCCTTTCCATTTGCAGCCTTTGATAAGCGAGTTTGTAAACAAGCAGGGAGCAAAGAGTCTCACCTGGAAATTCTCAGAAGGTCTTTTTGGAAAAGAGTTTCTAGCTCTGCACTGCTTTCACAGGCCAGAGAAAGACAGGCAGAGACACAAAAGAGAGACCACACTCCCCAGAGCATTAACCTCGGATTTGAGAACACCGCAATAAAGAGTCAAAGCTATCCCCTTTGGGGAGCCTTCAGAAACATGGAGTTCCACCGGGATTTCAGCTGACAGACCTCCTAATGCCCTCTTGCCTCCCAGACCACACGACACACACAGATGAACAGCACCCTATGCACGGAGGCACACGTTTCCCCAGCACCCCCGCCTCAGTGAAGAGCGTGGCTGCGCCATCAACAGCAGCAGGTACTGACTGGGGTCTGTTCTCCCACCCCTGACCTGGGGGCTGATCCGGAAATCCCCAGAGAGGCCCAGGCTCTCCTTGCCTCCTGCTTCCTATGTTGAGATCCCATCGAAATGAAAGACTGAAAAGACCTTTCCGTGGAGGCACTGGCAAAACTTGCCTTTATATTTGTATAATCTCTATACTTCCTCATCCTTTTACAAGCAGAAAACCAAGCAGGAAAAAGCCCATGATAGTTTTATCTGCTCTCCTATTCAACAACGGGGTCATGCCTTCCCAGCTCCCTCACTCTTGTTTTGGAAATGGACACTAGAAATTTTTCCTGTTCGTGACTGAGGCTGCGGTCTGTTTCCAATTACCTTGTTGGAGGTCGCATGGTTACATCCCTTTTCTAGTGGAAGGAAAACAAGCTAATGCATTCCCACTCCAGTCCAGCATTGGTCCCTCCAAGAGCAGCTGACATCCATTCCAGCCTGAGGTGGGTACCCCCAGAGGGTGACTGAGGATAGAGTGGGACCAGAGATAGGAAGCAAGCTAAAGAGGTATCCACAGGGTTATGAGCCTTCTTACGGCAAGGGGGGCAGGCTGTCTGACACACCAGGAGAAGGGCACTCCAAGGCCATGCCCTGGGCAGCTGAAGAACAGGGTAAGCCAGAGGGGCAAAACCTAGGAGTCATCCCGAAGTAGAAGGACTGAGCAAAGGATAAGTGAAATCTTTAGCAGGATGAAAACCCACCTGGAGGCTTGCTAAAATGCAGATTTCTGGGCTCAACCCCAGAGATTCCGCTGGTCTAGGGTGGGGACCAGGCAGGAACATGCATTTCCCCAGTTTCTCAATTAGTTCTAGTAGAGATTACCATTTGAGAAACACTGATGAAGAGTGACTGTGGTCAGACTGCAAACATTGGCCGAAGGAAATTATGTGGAGAATATGTACTTACTCAAAGTCCTGAAGACAAATCCAAAGTCAGAGGCTAAAGGGATGGAGAGGAACACACTCCCAGTTCACAGGTCAGGCCTAGAGACCCAAAGAAAGCACAGGTCCAAAGGTCTAAGGCAATCACTGGGGTGAAAAAGCCTCAGAGGAGCTTCTGGAAGCCAGGGTATGGCAGGTGGCACACAGCAGGTAAACCCTACATGCACAGCACTCGAGGCACATCCTAGAAAGTAAGGTGAGTCCTAAGCAAGTGGCCTGCCTCCTCCACATCCAGAATTTCTTCACAGTTCTTTGTAAGTGTGGGTACTGTGGTTGAGGGTTGGGGGGGCAGGGCGGGTCACTTCCCTCAGCAAAAATAAGCACAGGGAACCACAGTCTGTTGTAATGAAGCCATAGTTCAACTGTTCTGGTATCTGTTATTTGAGCATGGAGGATGCTAGGTTCTGCTAGAGATTCTAAAGAAGATAACCTAACTCCATTGCCACCATTAGGGAAACACAACTAACACATAAAGCACTTTAGAAAAAGCTGGCTGCTTAAGCAGGCCACAGTATTAGATAAAATTGAAGTCACTGACCACACTCTAGGGTCCAAAGGGCAAAGGGGGTCCATTGCTCCCAGGAAGAAGTTCCCAGATCGAGCAGAGGGTCAGGACGAAGCAATTGAAGTCATAATCCTGTCTGCTGGGGCCCTTTTCCCAATAGGCCTGACTCTGTTTTATACAGTCCAGATTACATGAAATTAGACCTCAGAGCATCAGTTCTTACCTACTCGCACCTTTGGGGACCTACATTTGACTTCTCATCCTAATCCTTTTGACAGTTCATCTTCACTGTGAGGTCTTGCCATAACCATGAACTTGACATTAGGTATCACTCCAGTTTTGATTTTTGCTGTCCTTTCTCATGCTCAACACAATGATTTGCAAAGTCCTTCTAGCCACTCTGCTATTGACCATCCTGGTTATAAACATGTACGCTGACCCAACCCAGCCCCAGATCCGTGCATGCTTTTACACTGGCATAGGCTACAGTAGCTTTACAGGCAACAGTACCTCTACAGAGTTTTTCCAACTTCAGAAGAGAATTTGCACACTCATGAAACAAGAGAACAAGTGGGCTGAGTATGTAGGGACAAAGGAGAGATGGCAGATAAGAAGCAATAGTCAGAGAGGAGAGTCCACATTTTGAGATCAGTGACAACATTTTCTCCTTCAATTAGAATATTTCCTAACCTCAGCTACTCAGTTGAGAAGGGAAAGATCGATTTTTTCTAGAGTCAAATAAAGGTAATGTTTGCCTTGAAGCACCAGCCAACCCTAATCTTCTCCATCTTGCTGGAACCCACATGGAAAGGTGGAATCAGTAGCACAACTGAGATATAAAAGGAAATCTGATAAAATTGTTCATTAATAAAAGAACTTCAGTTCTCTGGCCTGATCTGGGCCAAAGCTGGGCTGTAGGAATCTTGTTCTTGTTGAGTTTCATCTGCAGCCTCAAAACCTTTGGGAATTTAGAATCAATGAGGTCTAAATATATCAACTGGCAGTCACTGGGCATGGTCCAATCCATGGAGGTTTAGGGATTTGTAGCCTAGAACTATATCTTGACCAGGGAGGATGCAGTAGTTAGGCAAATAAGGATAGGTGAGGATTATCTGTTTTACCCACTCTAAAACTAGAAAAGACATTCTTCCCTTCCCCAGGAACTTCTCATTGGTAAAGATTTGCAGAGAGTGTTGGTTTGGGGTCCTCCATTGTTCCTTCACTTTTCATAATGAATCAGCTATAGCAGGGCCCCTCCTCACTCAATAACGGCAAAGCTCTCAGGAGAAAACTCACAGGTCTATGGCTCTGCATCTTTACACGATTATTACAGGTCCCTGGAGACATTTTTCATTGGGGCTTGCTGAGGATTTGGGGTGATTCCCCTGCATTCCAGCTAAGGCTTAACTCAAAATCTTATGGGAATAGAAATCCCTCTAAACAGGAGAGAACCAACATCCTCATTCTAAAATGGAATGGCCTTTTCTGGTCAAATAGTCTCTGATATGTCTTTTGTGAACAGGACATGTTACTTCTCCCAGAAAATATTGATTCAAAGTGTTGCTCGGGTAAAAAGAATTGTAGAGTAAAGCTGGCCTTCAGATTTCCTAATTTTTGTGTCCTGTAAACAATTTGAGGGAACCAAATACCACCTCTTCCCAAAGAGAATAGAGTCTGCCATTCTGGTAAACCAGGTGTGATACAATCTCAGAAACAGGAGAAATTTGCCTTGTCTTGGGTTAAGGGCAACAGGGTCAAATATAAAGGAAAAGAAAGAAAGATGCTGCTTTGTTGAGCTGAGTAGCCACCCAAATATCCCAGAGAATGAAATTTAACTTTCTCAACAGAAAGGCAACCGCAAGCATCTTGGCAGCTCATGGAGAAAGTTCCTTCATGAATGTGTGACCTTTACAGCATTTCATCTTCACATAGAATTAACACAGGGCCTGAAAGATGTGTGTCTTTTCCTGTTTTGTTTTAATGGCAGACCCGGAACACAGGGTACAGTTTTGCTTCTGTCTTGAGAGCTGTCCTCGCCTTGCCCTCCACGGCCTGCAGCCAGTTCAGTATTTTTGGCCAGACAGAAACATTCTCCAGTCCCAAGAATGCCCAAGAACCAACAGAGTTAGGTGGTTCCTAAGCTTATTTCCTGTGTTCAGATTCTGGAATAGAGTTCCAGTCTGGCCTTGCTACAGACACTGGAAGGTAGAAAAGGTGAGAAATTCTCTAAAATGTTTCCAAGTTTTCTATTTACTGGATAGACAACAAACCAATAACTGTTTGGAGGAGCCAGCCTGCTGGCAGCGATTTTCCAAGAATTTCCAAATAGCTGTGCATGCCCTAAGGGAGGGAGGTACCAGGAATGAAGTAAGAAGGGAGGAAGGTTAAAAAAATGATTTATTGATGCCCTTGGCTATTTAAGGTTAGAGTGGAAGGCACAGCTAAAATGTAGCTTGCTACTGCAGAAGGGAAATTAGTGAAGGGTGGTACCCTTGGAGTTACAAAGCATGCTAATTGCACAGATGAAAAAGAAAACTTTACTTTCCTGGAGATACACAGTTGACCTGATACACAATCTCTGTGAAAAACTAACGTCCTTCTCTTACTTGAAGAAAATGCAAGGGTCTCCGTCTGGCAAGGTGACATGGTGTCCCTCAGAATCTAGGCACATCTCTTTAGTTCTGGCTACCAGAAAGTCACATTGAAAGTGTCCAGGAAACTGCTAGGCCTGCAAGGACAGGAAAGAGACCATACCCCAAAGGGACCACAGGTCCCAAACAACATGCAACAAGGGGACTGGAAGATAAGTGTGAATAAGAGAGAGAGATCATTGCTATGAAAGCACTCTCTCTCATGAGCACCCACACAGATGCTATTAACATTCTGCTAGGATGGCTCTTGGAAATTAGAAAAAAGCAATGGTTCACATGTATGCATGCTAAGTTGCTTCAGTCATGTCTGACTCTTTGCAACCCTATGGACTCTAGCCCACCAGGCTCCTCTGTTCATGGGATTCTCCAGGCAAGAATACTGGAGTGGGTTGCCATGCCCTCCTCCAGGGGATCTTCCCAACCCAGAGATCAAACCCCCATCTCTTATGTCTCCTGCACTGGCAGGCAGGGTCTTTACCACTAGTAAAGGTCTTTACCACCTGGGAAGCATGGTTCACAGAAGTAAAACTAGAAAGCCAGACCACCAGGATATACTATGGAAGAAGAAATCAAAGGCTCAAAGGGGTAGACAAGAGGTGGGACAGACAGTGGAAGCTGGGAACTACCAGCAGTTTATACACTGCAGGAGGCAGGCTGGGACCACACTGCATCTGCCAGTGATGAGGGATGTGCTGGGAGGAGCAGCAGTAGCAAGAAGAACCTCAGTGGTGCTGTTCTCTAGGCTGCGCCATATCAGTGCTATTACAGGGCTGGGCTCCCAGAGACCAATGGAGATCAAAGGAAATAATAAACACAATCGAGGCTAAGTGACAGCACTTAAGTGTCAGAAACAAGATGAATCCAATAACTGTACTGAGCAGAAAAACTGGCGTGGGAGCCAGGGACATCAGACATGCAGGGAGCAATGGAATGGTTAACAGAACATAGCATCCCTAAGAGCAAGAAAGATGGGCTGTCAACAAGAGTGTTTCTCAATCTGGATAGTCCAAGACTGAAAGATCAGGAGGCTAAGGGCAATCACCCAATAAAAAGTTGTGATCCCTTGCCCAGTTTCCAGAACTAAACCAGTTATCAGATCTCTCACCTTCTGACTGAAGGAGAGGCCAAAGTACTCAGAAGGAGCAAGCCTGCAATGGCTCAGCAGGTGTGTAAGGTAGTGATGGCCTTAGTCTTCTCCAAAGGGTCCATGGCTATTTATTCCAGTAATCATAAACTGAGCAAAAGGAAATGTCCCAGTACTTTGAAGACTGGTGCATACAGAGCCATTCACCTCTGGTGCACCACATTTAGCTGCACAGAGGTTCCTGATATCCGGCTGATGAAGGAGAAAAAATGTCAAATGGTGTTAACAAATGAGTCAGCTTGATGTACAGATGCAAACCAGAAATGGACTTCAGTGTTCTCAGTCCTACTCAAGAGTGACCCTGAGAGAGAGCAGAGAGGGGATTTTCTCCTAGTGAGCTTCCGGTGATGCACTGAATCACTCACTTTGTGAAATACATACAGACTTATGATCAGTGGTCAATAACTCGGCTGGTTGGTTAGTGGCCTGAAAGGAAAGAGATTAAAAGATGAAGGACAAGAGGTCTAGGAGAGAGGAGTATGGAACTGGACATTGAATGTGAGATCTCTGGACCCCATGTTAATGTCCACCAAAGAGCACTCATCATGAAGAGGCACTTTACAGTCAAGTAGATGGAATAACTTGGCCAGTTGATGTTGAGAGCCTCTCTCATTTGCCACACCAGTGCTGGTCCTACAGACATTTGAACAAAGAGGTCACGACAGCAGGGATGGAGGATAAGCAGGAATCCTGTTTATGAAAATGTTGACCTATCTCCTGCTGCTGCTAAGTGAGCAGATCGGCAGGAACAAAGATTACTGCCAAGCCCCTGGTACAGAACCATTCTTCAGGACGATCAACCAGCTACTCTGTGGTGCACTAATTACTTTGAACCACTCTCTCTATGGAAGGGCCAACAATCCATCTTGAATGAAATCAACACATACTTATTGTATGGATTTGCCTTTCTTGCTCATAGAGTCTTGTCTGGCATCACTGTGTAAGGGCTTACTTCGTGTTTAGTTCACAAACACAGAATCCCACATAGTGTCTCATCATACCAAGGAACCTAAAACAAGGGAGAAATAGCATTAAACACAGGACCACGGGCTCCACTATCTTGTCTCATACTGTACCACATGGAAGCTTTTGACTTTACAGAGTGAGAGAATAGTCATTTGAAGAAGCTACTGAAGGCAAAAGGATGGCAGAGGATGAGATGCTTAGATAGCATCACAGGCTCAATGGACATGAGTTTAAGCAAATAGGAAGAACAGGGAAGCCTGGCATGCTACAGTCCATGGAGGTGCAAAGAATTGGACATGACTTAGCAACTGAACAACAAATTGCTGAAGCACCACATTAGAGGTAATACTTAAGGATACGGTGTCATCCTGCAGAACGCAGTGAACCCCCTAATCAATGTGAATTGTATAGAACTGTGTTCTCTCTATATAGAACACATGATTGGGATAGCAGTAGGGGTAATCCCACTTACCATCCCATCCAATGATTTACCGAGGGAATTTCTTTCTTTCAACTCCAAAACTCTGGGATCTACAGAGCTAGGGATTCTGGTTCCAAGAACAGAAATACTTCCACCATGATCACTGCAAGAATCCATTAAACGTTAAGCTACAGTAACACTTTGGACCTCTTGTAACAAGAGTTCAACAAGCAGAGAAAGGCATCATCATCATCCTTGCAGGGGCAATTGACTCTGGTCATCAGAAGAAGGTTGGGCTGTTGTCACACACTGGGAAGGAGAGGAGTATGTATGACACCAAGAAAGACCTATGTGGCATCTCTTGCTAACCTCCTAACTAATTGTAATGATAACTAAGAGCAGTGGTCATACTTGAGAAAAGAGCACAACCACCAGGGGCTCAGCTCCTTCAAAGATGAGTATCTGGGTCGCCCACACAGTATGTGCCCTGAGCCAGCACAACTGCTAGCCAAGGAGGAAGAGAATCGCAGTGGGTTGTAGAGAAAGGATTCGATGAACCTCAGGTGTTGCTGAGAACAGCTCTATAGTTAAGAGCTGTAGTTTGACCCATTAAAATTTCTCTTGTACATTTCCCAAGGAAAAGAGGCTAACCAGAATCCTAAAGGCTCTACTCCCAGATAGGATGAATTTTTTTTTTTAGAAGAAATCAGATGTTTCTTGTGAAACAAGTGCAAGGGGTAACTTCGGTGGATGCTGAATTGCACCACCAGATTCTCCCCTTCAGTTCTGAGGACTCATCCCCCAGCTGCCAAGACTGTTAGCTACTCTCAGCCTGCAGTTGAGTCCTTCTCTAGGAATTGTCCTTGGCTAAAGGAAGAGACCTCACCTAAGAACAACCCCACCCACAAGAGTCAACCTGTAGTCAATGAGTGGTCAACATAATGGCACAAAGGCTTGGCCCACTCGCCTCATTCTGAGACAATTCTAAAGGGATCCCCAAGTTCCAGAGCTCCCCAGGATGAGCTGAGGTCATTATCAAAGTACACCACAGGCCCACTGCTTCCTCCGCCCTTCCTCTTCCTTCTTGTCGCCTTCTCACCAATGTTGAGGGTGCTCAACTAAACTTCCTGCACACAAACCTCTATGTCCTTGAAGCAGCATGTGAAACACAATATACATTAAAATCCTAAATGTTTTAGGATGTTAGGATTTCTCATTTTCACCCACTTTGATGCAGTAGTCTCAAGTCTAAAATAGTCTAAGGAAATAACAAGAGATGAAATCAGAATTTGCTGTTGTGACAGTATAATTTTAAAAACTAGGAAGGCAATACAAATAATAATAATATGGAACTCTCTGCAGTCATTACAATGCATATTTTTGAAAAATATATTGTGACATAGGAAAGTGTTCACAAATACATTTAGTAAAAACAGCAGAATACAGAACAATAAAAATATACATGGTTCACAAACATGTTACTTACAGAACTGTCAAGCCCAAAAGAAATTAGATGATCAATTGGTAAATCTGTGAGGAAAAGCCAGGAAAACAGTCAAATTTTGATTTATTGAGTAGAAATTCTATCTCATGGTCATACTGATTTTTAGATAAAAGATAGTGAGTTTCCCAGCACTGGATATTTCAAGAATAAAATGACCACTTGGCAAGCTTGATGTAGAGTGGAATCTAGTATTGGTTTAAGTTTTAAGGCACTGTGTGGCCTCTGGAATTCCATTCCACAGTGGTAAGTATCAGAGCTGTGTGGTTGGGTGTGCTTGTCATTGCTTTCCCTTGGTTTGCTTTGCTCTTCTTGGTTTTTCTGAGTTAACAACTTAACTCTCGAAGACTTCTGATTTCTTTGGCTGTCTTTGACAACTCAGTGAGAAGGAATTCACTTAATAATAGCCACCTCAAAACCCTACAATCTTTTATCACAAGCATTAGATTAAAAGAATTCCAATAAAAGAAACTCACTTCAGTGGATACCACCCAGAATCTCTAGGCAATAGGAAGGAGTAACCTAGCCCTAATACTGAGGAAGGGGTGTGCTCTTTAAATATAAGGCTTTACCTTATAAACTAATTATGATGCCAAGTTATGTTTTGTGGTTAAGTAATCCCCTGTGCATTTTCTCTCACTTTCAACAGAGCCCAACTTCACCAAAGAAGTTCAGAGACTTGACCCCCTTCCACAGCCAAGCCCCATTTTCTAGGTCTAAATAAAGATCAAACATTCTCATCTTCCCAGATTTTGACCCCCACTCCCCAAATAGCTCAAACACCTGGAATGAATAATTTGAAGGTTTTAAAGAGTGAATGGCAACACACCATCCCTACCACTACTCCACCCTCCCGAGACTACAGCCTGTCTGTAGAAGGAGACACTTGAACTCCAAGGAGAGATGAGCCCTGTCTTCATCTTCTTTGTGCCCAGCCTTCAGTGAGAGGGGGTCTGCCCCTGCCCTGCCCTTTCCAACCAAAGGTGCCCTAGCCTGGCCACAGGTGAGGAGTTCCTCAAAGCAGATGAGGCCTGAGATTTTTTGTTCTCAAAAGTTACCAAGGGATGCTGACCACCTCTCCTTCCTTTTCACCTCACTTTTTTCTATCGCATGATTAAAATGCAAGAATATACCAAAGGAATTGGTTTGAGAACTAAAAGTGACAAAGGGACCCTCAAGTGATCATGTATTAAAATAAGAAAGCTAACAGTGGAAAAGAAGAGTGGTATAATGGATTTGAAGGTGAAAGTGTTAGTCGCTCAGTTGTGTCTGACTCTTTGCAACCCCAAGGACTGTAGCCCGTCAGTCTCCTCGGTCCATGGGACTCTCCAGGCCAGAAGACTAGAGTGGGTTACCATGTCCTTCTCCAGGGCATCTTCCTGACCCAGGGATCGAGCCCAGGTCTCCTGCACTGCAGGTGGATTCCTTACCGTCTAAGCCACCAGGGAAGCCCGTAATGGATCTAGTTCCTCTCTATTCTGCCTATAGAACTGGAGATAGCTCTTTGATGTAGAACCACTGAAGAAAAGCCTATGTGGAACTAGAACACTTGTGTTTATTCAACAAATATTTCAAAAGCATTCGCTCTGTGTCGGGCACTATATTAGGTCTATTGACCCCACCTGCACGGAGATCCTATTCCAGCAGCTCAGAGATTTATTAGAAGACTGTTTCACAACACCTAGTAGGCCAGACAACACTGTCAGACACAACATGGTCTCTGAGCTCATCCATCCCTTAATCGTTCCCAGAAGTGCTGAGAAAGAGAAGTACTAGCCAGAAACATCCCGAGAGAAGGATTACCTGGGACAACTCAAAAACATCTCTGGAGCTGCAACTGCCTCCCTCTCCTCCTCTGCCAAGCAGGAAGACGACATTGGAGAGAGCAGATGCTAGGAACTCCAAGGAAGTGCTGCTATTTCAGCTTGAGCAACAGCCCCAGGTGCTACCGCAGCTCTGGGCAAAACTGCAAAGCAGGCGAAGTTGGTCTTGCAACCGCCCCAATTCTTCTTGCCTCATTATCCACCTCCCAGACACTACTTGCACTTACACTGCCTGAAATCTGCCCCCAATCCTCCAATAAGCCTAGACATGCCATTAGACTACTGTCTAATTAAAAATGCAAATAAGGTTTAACCTCACCAGGGGTGCCTCCACAGCCCCGGCCAAGACTCCGACCAAGACCGAGACAGGCTAAAGTGGTGTAATGGAAACAGCATGGGTCTGGGGCCAGAGAGACTTGGTTTCTCCACCCTCGTTCCACCACTTACTATTTTGTGACCGCAGGCAAGTTACTTAACCTCTTTCGAGTCTCAGTGTTCTTGGCCATAAAATGTAGATAGTAATGTCTGTCCAAGTACATTTGGGGAAAGATTAAAATACAAATGAGCTCCTCATTTCTTATCCTGTCCTTCCTCATCTTGTAAAGGGAACCTATAAACTCAACAAAAATAAACTAGGCAGTGGCTGAAGCCCTGTGCTGAACAGGGACCCTTGCCTGCAGTTTGCCATCGTTGGTTGCCTTGGCTGGGAAGGTAAGAGAGGAGTCCTGGGGCAAAGTGCAATGGCCCAGGGGATCACATTAACAGGAGCCAGGCCACTGGGCAAAATGGCTAAAAGAAATCAGTAGTATAATCCCCTTAATAAAGGGCATGAAAAGCAAAGTGCCTTCTCAATGGCTTCAAAAAGTTCTGGGTTCTAAATAATGTGTCCTGGAAATAATGACAAGAAGAAAGACTGGACTTGGCTTTATTTCTGCAGGTGACATCATTAGGGTTTGCACCCTCTTTCCAGGCAATAGCACAGGCCTGGCCTCCATCGCTGCTTCTGACATGAAGTCAAGGCCCTGACCCACACCCGGCCTGGATGCCCACTGCTCCCCCTGCTCAGGTCCATCTCGGCCAGCTCCTCCTTCACCACCAGCCAGCTCCTGCTTCCCAGCCTCCATGTCATTCATCCTGTTCTTTCCACCTAGAAAGCCGTCCTTTCCTACCTGCCCTTCACCTTCCCCCCCACACCCACTCACACGGACTCACACCAACGTTCCCGCTCACACAGACCCTCCTCCAGTGATAGAAGGCAGAGTCCAGGATCTGGGTCCAAGGACCAGGACCTCATCTAGACCCTACAGACCCGGGCCTCACTCTGGAATGTGGATCTCAACCAGGGGCCCTTAAAATTCAATTAAGGAGCTTTAAAAAACATACAGACACCCAGAGTCCACCCCAAACCTACCTACTCAGAAGACCTTGTGAGGAGTGTAGCTGGGCACCTGGATTTTTTAAAAGTTTCCACCCTGGAGTCTCATGGGCAGCCCTAGCTCAAAACCACTGCTCTCGGATAAAGACTTTTCTAAATAAACGAAATTGGATACCATGGTATTACTTCAAAGACTACAAATAGAGCTGATGGAAAATAACACAGAAAGCAGTGGTTGGACAACCTGAACATTTACAAATCAAAGGCCCCAGGTAATAAGTAGTTTGGGATGTTCAAAGACCTGGGTAAGAAACCAGTGAAAGGTTTCATTATTTCTCTGAATTTATAGAGGGGTGGAAGGAGTCAAAACTGAAAGATCTGAACATTTATCCTGAAATTAAGCAGCACTTGTAGGTCTGTAATTAACGAAGTAAGGGTAGTGATGATTTAAAATATGATTTGTAGATATATCCAGGGCAGTGGAATTCTCCAGAAATAACAAAAAAAAAACCCTTGCTTAAGGACAAAGAATGCAAAACAACATGATATCTTGTTGTTTTTTTGTTTGTTTGTTTTAGAAAGGGTAACCATATGATAAGAGAAAAGAAACACAGCAGATGTTGCATTTTTGGACTCAAGTTGCAGTATTTCATACAGCAACTCATGAAATTTTAATTGCTAACATGGTTCAGTTGGCAGGGAAAGCAAGTCACACGGCTTGAATATGAACAAAAGATTATGAAGGAAAGGTGAATTTGTCAGACAAGTCTTCAGTAAGAGGTGCTCAGCAGGGTGTCCCAAGGTCTGTGCTTGCTCACTTTAGATTTCCTTTTGCATTTTAATCAGCAATGTGGAAGAGACTACAAGAGACCCCTGAAAGTGATCTGAAGAAAACTTGCAAGGGGGATGTTGCCAAACCCTAGGAAGAAGTCCGAATTGAGATAGAAGCCTGCAGGGTTTAACCTATGGACAAAACAACTGAGGGCTGAGATTATTTATGAAGAGGCAAACAAGCTCATTGGAGGGACACTAATCAGAGCTCCTTATACTACAGAAGCAAAAGGACCCATATCACAAAAAGGTTTCAACTAATGGAGTAAGAGTGGACACCACCATGAGGAGGTCAGACTGTACTGGACCCAGTAAGCCTGCCCCACCCACCTCATCCTACTCAGCCTACCTAGCAATATCAGCCAGAACATGAGCAGAGGCAAAGCCTGTCACTATATTGATGACCATCATATTGATGGTTTCTGTCTAGAAAAATAAAATGTTTAAAGAAATGTCTATTAGCCATTATTAGGCACTAGCACACAGACCCTTTCACTGTGGCCCAGCCAACAAGCAAGGCTCTCCATAACATAGATATTTATGATTTCCACTAATCCTCATGCCCCTCTGGCTCACTGCTCAGCCAGGGAAGGCAAAGATCCCTTTTTCTCCTGGGAGTCCCCCTACTCCTTAGGAATGTTTCCTGCAGAATTCTGTGGTTCTGACTTCTAGTGAGTCAATCTCAGGCCCAGAGGGTCCAGTGTCAGGCAGAAGGGATTGAAAAGGTGAAATAAAGTAGTCAGGCATTTAAAAGGATATGGAGAGAAATGCAGGCTCCCTTGAGAAGGGCAGACTCAGAGCAGTTAAGAGCACAGATGCAGGAGCTTCAGTGTCTGGGTGTAAGTCCTGAATTTAAACAGCTCTTGCTGCCCTAGGCTCTTAAAATGAGTGCAAGTGAGCAATCAGAGTGAAGCACTCAGAAATGCTTGATGATGCTAGAAAGACAAATGGAGCAGAGATAAAGGTCCCAAGAAGGCTCAAAAGGCACTCTCAATATCCCTAGATGGAGAGGTCTCATAAACTTAATTCTCTTGCTTACTTCTCCAGGGACTATTTCTCATTTCTCCTGTCTTGTGTAGACTAATATACTTCTGACATTGTTCCTGCAGCTCTTTATCCCAAGAAAGATGGAGAATAACAAGCAAAGTATGCAGTGAAGTCACATGGCTGCCAGAGGTGGGCCTTTTGGGGGCAAACAGTAAGGAAGGGTTTACGGGTGAGGATGAAGGAAAAATACTCATGAATAAGATTCCAAAAGGGCCAGTCAATATTTCTGAAATTAACAGATGCTTCTTGCTGACTTTAGATACATCTTTTTTGTTTTGGACCTTCTAGACAAACTGAGAAGCTGTTGAGATGTTGAAAAATTAAATCTGAACTCAGGGTGCCTGAACATAAGCAAAAAACAGATGAGCAAGTGCACCGTTGATCCCGCTTCCCCATCACATCTCACCATCAATCAAACATCCTCTGCCGTGACAATGGTCGCTGTCGCTGTTGCCAAAATACAAAGTGGATGTGACTCAACACCACTTCTGCCACAAAGGAAAGAGGCCTGGATGAGGGCCTTGCTTACTCAGTGGGGTGGGGTCCACATGCAAGGGCTTCTTAGCACACAGACTCCAACAGGAAAAGAGGAAAGGCAGGGAACCCTTCAGTGATAATATAAACTGTTATACTTCAGCTACTGGCCCCAAAGGCAGCTTTGGATGCCATCCTCAGATCTCTTGAGATTTTCCAGTATCTAGAACATCGGAGGTTCTCAAATCATATCTACAGAATGAAAGAAAAAAATGAAAGAATGCACGCAAGGTGGTGGCTGGGTCACCGTAACCCCCTCCCGGAGAAGACAGGGACAAAGCCCTTTGCTAAACAAGGCATAGAATGATGAGAGGCATCCTGCTTGGTAAAAAGAGAACTGGACTTGGCATTGAGCCTGCAGACCAGATTTCCCAGGGGTCTGGTTAAAAATGTAGATCCTAGAGCTCCCCTCCCCAGGAACTGGGATTCTGGGGCTGGGTCCAGGAGTTTGCCATTTTAACAAGTTCTGTAGGTGATTTCAATTCAGGTAGCCTGTGGTTCATAGTTTAAGGAAAAAATCCCCCTGCTGCTGCTAAGTCACTTCAGTTGTGTCCAACTGTGTGTGATCCCATAGACGGCAGCCCATCAGGCTCCCCGTCCCTGGGATTCTCCAGGCAAGAACACTGGAGTGGGTTGCCATTTCCTTCTCCAATGCAGGAAAGTGAAAAGGGAAAGTGCAGTCACTCAGTCGTGTCCGACTCTTAGCAACCCCATGGACTGCAGCCTACCAGGCTCCTCCATCCATGGGATTTTCCAGGCAAGAGTACTGGAGTGGGTTGCCATTGCCTTCTCCAAAAAATCCCCCTAGGTCCCATTAAACTTGAGCCTTCAGAGATGATCAGAGTGCTGGCCACCTTTTTGCCCTGGGGGAATCCTACAGTCTCTCCAAAATTAATGGATGTCACAACCTCCAAGACCTAAATGCAGAAAGATACGTACTATAGGGGGCAGCATGGAAACCCACCCAGCAAACAAGCCTCAGATCAGCTAGGAGAGGAGTTTCTGGTTCAGCTGAGAGATAAGAACAGAAAGTAAAAATTGCTCAGTCTTGTCCAACTCTTTGCAACCCCATGGACTATAAAGTCCATGGAATTCTCCAGGCCAGAATACTGGAGTAGGTAGCCTTTCTCTTCTCCAGGGGATCTTCCCAACCCAGGGATCGAACCCAGGTCTACCAAATTGCAGGTAGATTCTTTACCAACTGAGCTATGAGGGAAACCCATAAGAACAGAAGAATAACATTATCTGAACCACAGTCCCTGCGCCACTAAAATTCTTGCCACATGAAGTAAGAGCCTTCTGCATAAAAGCCTGTGTCCCTCGAAGAGAAAGGTCCTGGAAGATGTAGAGGTTTTTATGGCTCAGTTTTATTAAGAGGATAGAGTCAATCTCCCTACTATAAAGTATAGGTAAATTGAGAGCTGAGTATCCCTCAAAACGTCATAAAAATTAAATTTTATGTTTTTGCTGGCTAAATTCTAACGGTTGAGTTTTAGGGAGAACAATTTGACAGAGAAAGAGAAGGGGCTTTGAAATTGAGAGATGTTCCATTGAAAAGCCAACTAATTTTGGGAGGGGTGTGTCTTTGAAGGATCAAATCTGAGACACATATCCAGAGTTCAGGCAGCTCATTGAACTCCCTAGATCAGGAGTTCAATGTCTCAATGTGTGCTTGTGAGAGAAACCAAACAGGACTCAGGGGAAACTGGTGAGTTGAGCTCCCAGCCTTTTTCCATGGAAGTGAAATGCAATCTGCTTCTTGGATCCAGGTGAAGGGACCAGAAAGACAATGCCCAGTCCTCACCTGGAAACTGCTGGAATGTAACCTATCAGCATGGGCTCTCCTCTCTGCAGCTACCTGATGCTCTACCTGCCTCCAAACCAAGACTCTTTTCCAGTCTGTTCTACTAGCATTTGCTGAGTGCCTAGCGCATACTCTAAGAAGGGCAGGAAACGATCCATTTGCCTAGCATGTGTATACTGGTCGCTCCAGGGCAGTGTCCAGAAGACACCTTTAAAGTCCCCTGTGGAATTTTAAAGAACAATAAAGGAACAGAAATCCAAAGTACAGGAGCTGGAAGCACCAGCTACTCACCAATGGGTTGTATCCCAAAAGTTTCTTTTTAAATTCATTGCTGAGAGGTCCAAACATATTTGTTCAAAGGACAGGGGCCCAGTCTGAACTAAAGAATTCATAATGCAGCTAAAACCATGCTGTGCAATAAAAACAGGGGAAATACTTCTGTTCCATTATTATAATTAATTGCAAAATAATTTAAAATAAATACTAATTTTAAAAACTAAAAATCATTTAAACAAAAATATTTAAGAATTTTCTTTAGTGAGGACAGCCCCAGGAAATAAAGTTTAATTTGAATTTTATGAAGAGGAGAAGGTATGAAAGTATGAGGAAATCCAGACTCAGGGGACGTTAGATTCTTATCTCACATTATTTTTTAATGATATTTTCTGTTTATAAAAATAGTACGTGTTTGTCATGGAAATTTTGAAAAATACATTAAAATTAAAAGCAAAAAATAGAAATTATGCATGGCCAACAGGATGCAACTATTATTGACAGCCTAATGTATCTCTGTACAGGTGTTTTGTTCCAAACATATAGGCATGTATTTTTAATTGCAAAATAGAAACATTTTTGTCATCTGCTTTTTCACTTTTTACTATAAAATCATCCATCTTATTACAATACTATCAACACTGTATGTTATCTTTCTTCTTAATCCTTGCCACATTGATAAACCAAAACTCAAGCTTCATCTTGATTTCTATTTATTCTGTCACTAGTGAGATTGGTCTTTGATTTTTCCTTTGATTAAATGGTCATTTGTATTATTTTATATGTAAATTATCTTTTGTGTCTTGTGTCTACTTTTCTGCTGGATTATGCATAGTTTTCTTTGAGTTGAAAAAATCATGAATATAGATTAATATCTCCTTGGTCATATATACATTACAAATATTTTCATTTAATTTTTACTTAATTCATAGCATCATTTAACACAAAGAATCTTTTATTTGTATATAGTCAAATCTAAAACATGTCTTCCTCTTCAGATGCCATATTACTGAATTTTTATCTTTTGAAAAGATGATACATGTACATGATTACAAGACCAAATCTGTAGAGACAGATATACACGGAGAGGTCTTGCCTCTATCCCTACCTTCCTCATCCAATCATACTGTCTTGTCCTAGTGCTTTTTCTTGCAAACTTTAAAACAATTATTTATTGATCCTTCTGAATTTGTACCGAGTATTGCATTTTGAAAAGGACTGTTTTTTCCCACTAAATTTTCTAATTGGCAATGGTTGATAGAAAAGAAAAACTGCTGACCCCTGAACATTTATTTTGAACACATTCATCTTGTTGAACTAATATTTTTCCAGTTGATTGTCTTGGGGTTTTAGATTGACACATAGTATTTCCTATTTATACTGATAATTTAATCCTCTACTTTCAAGTAGTATATTCTTATTCTATTTTATTCTAAGTAAGCCACCATTTTTCTTTGTGATATAATTGTACTACTTAGGCTTTTTAATCATATGAATCTTTTCCAGCTCTTAAAGTGAATGAGCAATGTAACACCTGGGGTTGCTGTCATCATTTATATTAACTAGGATGGGCTGAGTTTTATGGCTTTAGAAAACAACCATAAAATCTTAATATTGTGGAACAATGAAGACTTAATTTCTCACTTAGGCTGTAAGTTTTTTGTCTCAAGGGCCCATTTCACAATCCAGGGTCGTCCATTATTGTTGCTCAGGTTAGGGGCAGGAAAGCTGGAAATTTGTGCATGGGTTCTTACAGCCTCTGTCTGCAAGGGACACACATCATTTCCCATCCCCTTTTACTGGTCAAATCAAGTCATACAACCACGCCTGCCTTCAAAAGGACAAAGAAATTCTATCCTACATTTGCCTAAAAGGAAAACAACTTGGAAGTATGGGTGGACAGCACTAACAAACTACCATATCAGTCTAAACACACTGTACACACACCAACAGTATGTGTGAGTAGATTTTCCACTGTTGATGATAGCTTTTCAAATGTATCTTGGTTTTTTGGAGGGTACAGAAGTGATTCAAGTTAATTAGATGATTCAAATTAACTAGATGATTTTCAAATAGATTCTCTAAATCCAATAATGCTCACCTTCCAGTAAGATTAGTATCCATGCAAATCAATTTTTTAATTTTTAAATTATTAGGGCTTCTAGTTACTTATTCCCTTCCCCTTGTGTGTGTACTTAGCTGCTCAGTCATGTCCAGCTCTTTGCAACTCCATGGACTACAGGCCACCAGGTTCCTCTGTCCATGGAATCTTCCAGGCAAGGATACTGGAGAGGGTTGCCATTTCCTACTCCAGAGGATCTTCTCGACCCAGGGATTGAAACCATGTCTCTCGCATCTCCTGTACTGGCAGGCAGATTCTTCACCACTGCACCACCTGGAAAGCCTCTCTTCCCCTAAAAGAGTCTAAATTAATTAGAAGTTACTATGATATATTGGTGGTTGATTTCCAGATTTAGATCCATAGTCATATATAGCACAGCTAGTAATTATAAATTCAAGTAGTTCCTAGGAGGCTGTAGTTTACTTTCAAATCTTACACATTTCAGAAAATTTGGGTAGTCCAAGGTAGGACTACTATTGAAAACTTACCACCAACTGGGAGGCTTAAGCAACAGAAATTTATTTCTCCCAGTTCTTAAGGCTAGAAGTCAAAGCTCAAGGTGTCAGCAGGGTTGGTTTGCTCCTTGGTGTGCAGACACCTGCCTCACCCTCCTCACATGGTCTCTTCTCTGTGCCTGTGCATCCCTGGTCTCTGGCTGTATATCCAAATATCCTCTTCTTACAAAGACACCAGTCATATTGGCTTAGGGCCAACCCTAATGGCCTCATTTTAACTCAATCATCTGTTTAAGGCTCTATCTCTAAACATAACCATTTTCTGATGTTTAAGAGTTACAGTCCAACATACGAATTTGGGGGGAACACAATTCAGTCTTTAATAATATCCTAATTTTACCCAATATTTATCTTGCTAATTCATGCCATTATGTTCATATTAAAAATCCATCTCTCATTTTTATTATGCTTATTAATAAAGTCTTACCTCTTTCTTTGTATCACTAACTTCACAGTCAGTCAGGTACAAGGGCACGAAGTTGACAGCCTAGTAGCAAGAGTGGCTGGTGTGGTGAGTTTCTGTCTTTTATCCTGGGAAGTGGGGATTCATATAACTGGGTTCTTTTTTTGGCAGTATCTGCATTCCTCTCCATATTTCAGCATGCATGGTGTAATATGTGTATGCCAGCTTCAACTCTAGGGGCAGTCAATTACCTCAATAGAAAATCTACACTCCAGGGTTAGCTATTTGGCAGTATTCAGGAGATAAAAACAAATGTACCAGCTATCCATAATCTGAGCAGAGTCCTTACCAAAGCAACCTTGGGTGGGCTTTGGCAATACTACATTATTTCAAATAGTTCTCAGCCTCCCAGAGAGTCTGTGGGTTACCTTAACAGATCATTTTTGTGACAAATCTCTTTTCTGCTTAAACTAGCCAGAATCCATTTCCTTGGTGTCAAGTTATCTGACTGATACTCTTTTTATAGTATACTCTATATAGCACATAGTATTTCTAGAAACCGTATGTAATTTATCTCCTCTCACACAACTAAGTCACAGGTTGATTAGCTTACCTGTCTACATTTGAGCATATTAGACCTAAAACAGCAAGGGGTAGAATTAGAGAAAGATATCATGTCAGAGGGGCTTCTCTGGTGGCTCAGCAGTAAAGAATCTGTCTGCAATGCAGGAGACTTGGATTTGATCCCTGGAGCAGGGCATGGCAACCCACTCCACTACTCTTGCCTGGCACATCCCATGGACAGAGGAGCCTGGTGGGCTACAGTCCATGGGGTCACAAGGAGTCAGACACGACTGAAGCAACTTAGCACACACACACACACACACACACCCACCCACCCACCCACCCACCCACACAGTCAGAAACAGAACTAGAAGAGACTGTAGCAGTTATCTAAGTGCAGATCAAGAGACAGAGCCCCAGAGAGGAAAGATTGTTCAGCACCACACCTGTTCTCGTCCTTACTGCCAGAAGAATTGTTTAACTCCTGTAACTCATTCCATAATTCTCAGCCTAAGGATTCTTTTCATTTAGATCTAATCTCTAAATCTATCTGTGCAAGCCTGAAAATATGAATACAGTAAGTGTTCCTAGTTGTTGGGGCTGTAACTTAGAGAACAATTTTCTATTTCAATTTAGAGCCATAACCCAAGGTGACAAAGACATGGAGAAAAGGAAACACAGCTGGGTCTTTACTAGATACACACCCGAGCTAAGGAGCGTTACCTGTGTTGCTCTTCACCTTGGCAGGGAACCCCCAGCCTCAGCAGTAATTCATTACAGGGTCATGGGCATGTCCTGCTCTATTCCGCCTCTGTATCAAACAACAACTCAGCCAGGCTTCAGGTCAGATCCTATTAGGTGGCCACGGAAACTCCCCTGAATGGGGCGCTGAGAGGGGAACAAGGTCCTGGTACCTGAACCTGGCTTGCATATCTTTCTTAACCAGCCCAGGCTAGCCAGAGGGAGCACTGCTACCCAGGACCATTCACTTCTGTGTTGGTCATTCAGCTATAACTATGGTTGGAGGGTTTTTGCCTTTTCCTTTGAGTTTTGTGTGTGTGTTTTAAACCTATGCTGTTCGAAGAAAATACATTTTTCTTGGACAACAACAAAGCATGTTTTCTGAATTAGATGACTTTTCACAAAGGATTAGTCTTTAAACCTTTGTGAGCTTAAAGATAGACTGAAAACTACTTCCTAAATCTCTTTTTGAAATTTAAAGTGTTTCTGTGAGTGTGTATAGTTTTTGTGAGGGAAGAGAGAGGGGAGGAAGGTTAGCATAATTAAGCAGATTCAGAAAAAAAAAAATTATTTCCCACATTACTCCATGCTCTGAGACTTATTCCTATTTTGTTTTGTTTTTTTTTAAGATATTTTAAATGAATACTTTTATATAAATGAAGGTATTTTTAAAATGAAAGAAAATAGAGCTTATTATCTACTTTCCATCTGGGAAAAGGTTTTCTAGGCAATTTTTAAAATTCTATAGCATTTTCTTATTTTCTTTGTTTTTTTTATTTTTTTATTTTTGGTGTACACATTACTAAATGAACCATGAGTCAAAGAGAAAAGTTCAAGGAAAATGAGAAAATATTTTGAGTTTGCATTTGTAATTTGTTCCTTCTTGTATTTTCCCTACTCAGTTTTGTAGAGTTTTATTAATTTTTGAGACTCAGTCCTGTTAATAATAAAACTTATCCTAGATATGCATTCCTTCATTCATTCCTCTTTTATTCTTAATAGTTGACTGTGTATCTTCTGATTCAAGGCTCTGTGCTAAGAGAAATATACAGGAAGGAACCTGGAGTATTTAAGAGAAGGATCTTAATACACATACAGATTGAAAGTACCATGATTTGAGCTTCTGAGATTTTTGACTAATTAAACCTCAGGAAATGCAGCGTCTGTTGCTGGCAAAGCTGCCAACAAAGGAGATATTAGACAGAACAATCCACAGTAGATTTCATCAGCCAAGAAACCTCAATTCATTATGTCCATGGAAGGAGAAAGTTAATTACTGGCTTTGGTTAATTGCTTTCCTGGCTCTGTAGTATTATCTTACCACACAAGGCAAGAGAAGCCAAGAAAGAGTTGAAAGAACTGCTCTTCCAAAATACACTGGGGAGAATAAAAAACACAGATGTTCCTCTCCAGGGCCCTTGGTCAGAGCCTCCTGCCCAGATTCTAAAACAGTTTAGTGAAACCAAAAGCGGTGTCTGTGAATGTCAACACATCAATTGGTCTTTCCTCTTTATCCAAAGACCCAAGCCTTTCTGAACAGTCTTCCGAGACTAAGCTTAGATACCATTTCTTCATGAAAACCTTCTGCAACCTCTCCACCCCCTACCCCACTCACACAACAGGCCAGGATAGGCCTCTTCTCACTCCCATGCATCCTTGCTTACCCCTCACAGCTCATCCCTCAATGTCAGGGTTGTGGGTCTGTGGGTCTCCTCCCTCACAGGCCTGGTGGCTAAATGGCAGGTCTTTGACACAAAATGGACATTTAAAAATGAGAAATATTTACATAAATGATGAAATTTTCAGAGCATGCATTTACAGGAAAACATAAAAAGAAAATACTCATTGTGTACATTTAAATAATAAAGACTACACTGAGGCAGTTTACATTTATAAACAGAATAAAATCTGGCACATAGAAGATAAAAGAATGACCTATCCTACAGGGTATATGTAACTCATACCATCCTCCAAAATGCCTAAAGGGAGAAATTAGCCTAAAGGCAACTCTAACCACTGAAGACATAGGGTCCATTATTTTTAATAGTGGGAAGCATTTCAGAACAGGATGTTGACACATAGGCACACTGAAAGCATCATGAGTTAAGCTACAGAAATCTTACACCAAGGAAAGCTTTAGCTGTTGGAGTTCACTCATCAAACTTTGCAAGATTACTGCACGTAGAGAATATGTGAGGTTACAATCAAATAAACAAGTTACATGGAAATGTGAATTGGTATACGTAATTATTATTCTGCTCCACAGTAGTTAGGTATCAGTGGTAAGCAGTTCATGTAATTTTTTAATAATTAGCACAGCTAAATTGTACTTTCCTCTCCCCCTCTGGCTTAATTCATTCTCCACTATGTGGAGAAGCACCAGTGTCCGCAGTGGTCCTGAGTGCCTACAGTGGTCCACAGGGTCTACAGTGCCTACCACACCCGCACGTGGGCACAGACACCAAAACACAGACACCTGTGCACCCAGCCCCGAGCGTCTTGCACAAACTGGCCTGATATTGTTCAGTGCCGTGCTCCTCATTTTTCTCCCTATCTAGTCTCCTTCTTGGAGAAGGCAATGGCACCCCACTCCAGTACTCTTGCCTGGAAAATCCCATGGACGGAGGAGCCTGGTAGGCTCCAGTCCATGGGATCACGAAGAGTCGGACACGACTGAGCGACTTCACGTTCACTTTTCACTTTCATGCATTGGAGAAGGAAATGGCACCCCACTCCAGTGTTCTTGCCTGGAGAATCCCAGGGATGGGGGAGCCTGGTGGGCTGCCGTCTCTGGGGTCGCAGAGTCGGACACGACTGAAGCGACTTAGCAGCAGCAGCAGCAGCCCCTTTCTTATGCCCCTCAACCAGGGAGGACTCAACTTAGGTTGGGCCTGAAAAGTATACAGTTTAGAGGGTTTTACTTAGTTAAATAATATAAAATTTCAAATTCAAAGGTAAAAATGAGTAATTACTTAAAATGAGAAAAGTCACAACAAATTATAAAATACTTAGTGACAAATGCCACAGACATCACAAAATCAAAACAACCGTATTATACTTTTCTCTAACACTTTTCCATAGACTACTCTCTGACTCCATACATGTCAACATTTGTTTCTTCTTCACACACACACACATCCACATCAGACGCTACACATGCCATGACACTACCTTTAACCCTACACCTTCCCATTAGATACCAGGTGGGTACTAGGAATACTCCCAGAAGCCATCGAAAGGCAAGGACAGCTAGTCTTTATTTCACTGTATGTAGAAGGGACTGCAAACCATATAAATAGATCTCTCTTCTATGTCCCCCTTTATTAGATCCAGAAAATTCCTGTAGTCACTCTAACTCTTCAACATGAGACGGAGAGTGAACGAAACAAGTCAGAATGGAAAAATTCAGTGGACTTAACCAACTGTGGTTAAAATATCTTATTTTTATAAATGCTACCAAGCATATGACCATGTGAACATATCAGTAGGGCCCCTCTATGGCTTTGGAAGGAACCCAGGCACATGAGGAGCCCTGAAACTTAAGTTCCATCAACTTGTTGGTAAAAACACCTCTGCCCTCCTCCCATGCCCATCCCCCATGGAATCTAATTCCCAACCTACCTACAAGGCCATGAGGCTCAAGACACCCAGTGCCATTCTTAGAGAAGGACAGACAGACCCATAAGGGAATCAGGAAGGGTGAAGCCACATAGGTGCCCTCTGCTTTGAAGTCTTGGGACAATGAGGGACAGAAGGAGTGGTCATAGAGTTCTGAGATAAGTCAAACTTCTGAACTCAAACAAGTAGACTCCAGGTCATTGAATAATGGTGAACTAAGTGCTTGCCTGGTGGCTCAGATGGTAAAGAATCCACCGGCAATGCAGGAGACCCGGGTCTGAACCCTGGGTCAGGAAGATCTGTAGTGGCAACCTACTCCAGTATTCTTGCCTGGAGAAGTCCAAGGACAGAGGAGCCTGGTGGGCTACAGTTCATGGGGTTGCAAAGAGCTGGACACGACTGAGCCACTAACACTTTCACTTGCAAGTGCCCTCCATGTGTTACTGCAGTTCATCCTCACTAAATCCCTAAGGAGAAGTGGAAGGAAAAAGGAAGAGGAGGAGGACGGAAATGAAGAGGAGGAGGAGAAAAGGAGAAGGGGATAAAATAGGAAAATGGAACGGGAAGAAAAGAGAAGAAAGGAGGCTGGGGATGGGGGTGGAGAAAGAGAAAGATGTCCTCCCTGTATACCTCTTCCCTGGGAAGCAATAGTGCTTATCTTTGGTGTCATAATAAAATTAAAAGCTTTTTTCAGACTACACACTCATCCTCTTAAATTAGAAAGAGTGACAATTCCCTTGGCTCAGTTCTACAAAATGCAAATTGTCATGATCTCACTACTAAGAAAGGGATCAGGGGAAAAACAACCTCCCAAGAGATGGATATCACTTAAAACAAATGCCCGGGTAACCCAGCCACTTGGGTGCTGGCCACATTTCCCAGCGTCATGTGAGTCTTTCATCCAGAATGAAATTGGACGCCAATCTCCATGTCACATTTAGTCTTCAAAATTCTTCACACAATAGTTGGGATTTTCTTTATTTGTGCCTGTCTTACCCTTTTAACGGACACTCATAATTTTCTTCCAGAGGGAGAAAAAATAACAATAAAAAATTTGGAAATATCATTTAATCTGGACTGCACATGGGATAACTGTTCAGAAAATTTGAAAAATTATCATTAATAAATGGGTGGTGTGAAATAGAACCTCAGAAAAGCTAAATTCTTTAGGAGGAATGTGTTTCATTAGCATCAGAAGCCAACTCCCTCATAGCAGTCCTGGAAACTCCATTGTGTCACAGCCTGGCAGACTCATAGGCTTCCTTAGTGACAGGGACCTCTGGAGGTCATTCCATTCCAGAGTAACTACCAAATCCATACTATTGGTGAAGACAACCAGAAAATATTTCACAATCTATCTCAGGAACATTCTGATGCATTATCATTCTCACATTTAGGAAATCCTTCATCATTTCCAAAGATACTGGTATTGCTCCACATTCTTTGTGAAAGTAACAGGATCAACACCTTTACAATTTCAATACCAAAAAAGGCACAGAATTCAAGCACATTCTACTCTTCTGCAAGCTAACTTGCCTATTTTTTTTTTAATCTTTAACCATCTCTATGGCTCTAATACACAACCAAGGTACTCCTTGGGCCTTTTATTTGTGGTCAGAACGACTAAACATCTCACCCTACAAAAGATTAGGTTGGTACTGGGCAGAAGGATTATGTCACAATTCCTAGAAACCCTGGAAGACCAGATGCTTCAGCTTCCATAAAACTTGCTTGAGAATCAAAGTGATTCTTCATCGTGTCCTAGGCTAGGTAAATCTGAAGTGATATCATGTTTCTAAACACACGTTCTGTTTCTAAAGCAACTGACAATCCTGACTTCAAGCCAAAGTGTAACACTCTCCTGGGAGCAGCGGTAAGCATTTCAGTCAACTCGAGAGTGGGATCCAGGAGGACTGGGACTCCATTTGAAGGGAAGAGAAGGAAATACATAGTGCAGGTGGGCCTTTGGTTAACAAACTAACATCAGTTTCTTCTACTGTCTTTCCTTCCTCTCTCTTGCCTAGCCCTCTTGCCTCCCACCTCTCCCAATTGTGGGCACATACCTTGCTGTTAACTGGAAAATTGGGAAGCATTTCTGATTTACTATTTTTGAAATTATATGAAGTGAATTTCAAAGAGTGAAACCCTATGAAAGTCAAGACTTTAAGCTGGAGGTACAAGCACTTGAACTGTTTTCTGGACTTCCCCCCAATCAACATGCTCAAAAGTTACATCACCTCCTTGAACCAACCTCTTCATCTGTTAACTGAGAAGTTGGACCAGAAGGCTTTTTCTGGCTTAAAAAAAGTTCCAAGGTTTTATTTTGGAGGAACTTGAAGTCCTGGTGGAAAAAGAAGAAACTGGGATGCAGGAGGTAGGCTTTGTATGCCTTAAATCAAGTCCCAAAGATGACTATGCTTTTCCAGCTCCCTTCCCTATTAGTAAGTGCCTATGGATGTGTGGTCTTCTTGCAGGGTGACAAACAATGAAAAAAAAAGTTTCTACAATGAAACTCAAACCAGCCCATCCTTATTGATGCCCCAAGTGGCATCAAGATGATAAAACATAAAAAGTTGAATAGAGAATAAAGTTTGAGGATCTAGTGGATAACACGGTGACTATAGTTGATAACATCATATTGTATCGTTGAAATCTGCTAAGAGTAGAATTAAACGTTCTCTCTCACCCACACAAAAAAAAGGTAGCTATGTGAGGTGATAGACGTGTTAGTTAACTCATGGATGGAATACTTTCACAATGTATCATATCATCACATTGTACACTTTAAGTATTTTACAAGTTTATTGGTCAATTACACCTCAAGGAAGCTGGAAAAAAGTTAAATAGAGAGAAGAGTATGAAAGGGGAGTCAGAGAGACTGGTCTCAAATGCACGGCTTTCCATCATCCACCCTGGCCAGCCCTGCACCCCTAGGCTCAGGTCAAAAATCTCATCATTTCCTTTGTCCATCCTCTTGCCCCATATCCTCAATTTCCCAACAGATCAATTTCCCAACTGCTTCCCTCCGATAAGCTTATTCTGGATACTCTTTCCTGAACCCACTGGACTATACCTCCCAGTTCCCCAAAGAAGGGATGCAAAGACACAATAACTTCAGAAGTCATGCTGTGTCTCTCCAGTCAGCTGTGAGTCATGCTTGGGACTAGCAGGGCCTGCTGGCAAAAAGACAGGGGGAGAGAGAACAGTGCAACTTTTCTGGAACGCATCTTAATAATATACGTGAAGAGTCTTTGAAAACATTTTTATCCTATGACCTGTTCTTATTTCTCTTACCCTAAAAAATTCAGAAGAGGTTAAAGCAAAGTGTATGAAAAGACAACCTAAGCAGAGGGAATTTAAAAGCTTTCATGAGTTACAATATTTGTGGTTCTAAGTAACAGAAAAACAACAACTTGGCCTAACTAATAAGCTTCCCTAGTAGTTCTGACAGAAAAGCATCCGCCTGCAATGCAGGAGACCCGGGTTCAATCCCTGGGTTAGGAAGATCCCCTGGAGAAGGAAAGGGCAACCCACTCCAGTATTCTTGCCAGGAGAACTCCATGGACAGAGGAGCCTGTCTGGCTACAGTCCACTGGGTCACAAAGATTTGGACACGACTGAGTGACACACACACACACACACACACACACACGATAAGCACATATCCAGAGAAATCTAGAGGTATCATGGCCTTTAAGGTTGGCAGCTCAAAAATGTGCTCTGACTTACAGTTCTCTTCACCTCCCTGCTCCTCCTTCTCCAGCATTGGTCTCTGGTTCCCCTAACAGCACCCAACACGGCTTGCCAGCATTCACACTCAGGTGGAGATGGAGAGAACCTGACTTCACGTGGCTCTTTCTTCCAAGTAAGAATGTTTTCCCAGAAGCCTTCAGCAAAACTCTCATTGGCCAGAACTGGGTCTCATGCTAATCTCCAAATCAATTTCTGGCTGGGAAGAGGGAGACGGAGGCAGGGAACATAATTACCATTAAAGTGATAGTCCTACCTCTTCCCACTGAGATCAATTCCCCAAGAGTATTGCTTCAATTCTGCGGGGAAGGGGTGCAATGTTTTGGGAGGTCTATCACCTCATCTACCCCAGGAACTCAGGCATAACTGCAGGAAATGCTGGAGCTGGTCTGAGAGCTGGTGAGTTTCTAGTCTTTCTGGGCCATAAAGGAAGTATGGCCCAGAGTATAAAGGGATTTGGAAATTCAAGTATTGGAGCGCTTTCCAAGCCCATACCTTTGGATACTTGCATTCTAGTCCTTATACATCTGGAAATAAAATCAATTTTGAAAAACTAAAGAATGGAGGGTGATGAGTAGTGTGGTAGAGAGAATGCATGTTTCCAAAGAAGAAACAAGTCAATTTAAAGCTGCAGGAGAACATCTCCTGAAGGAGAGGGAAGCCTGAGTTGATGTTTGATTGAAAGATAAGAAACACCTGTTGGTAACTCCCCTCTGGCTCTGACCATCCAGGTGGCTGAACTAAAGCAACTCTGAACCGTGATCTAGGGAAAAGGCACAGAGGGAATGAATACCTGATGTCTTCATTTCAGAGATGCTAGGATTTTGGTCCATTCTAGAATACAATAGTTGGCTGCTGTTCACTTCTAGGAAATTACTAATAAAAAGGCTGAACATTTCTAGCATTTTTTAAAAATCCCTACACAAAATACAGCACACCTTGCTTCTCCTTGCTAGGTAAGCAATTTTTCCCTCAATTATCCTGCTCTTTTTAATCACATGCAGTTTTTAAGATAGATATTACGGATAGTCCTGTTCTGGGCAATGGTTTTAGATCAATTCCATATCCAATTAGGGGGAACTTATAAAAATAAAATCCTACAGAAAAATGTCATATACTTAACAGCTTTATTTTAAATATGTAATCCTCAATGATGACAACTTAGCAAAGCAAGAACCAGATCCTGTCCCTGGAAGGCCCATCCCTTGAGTCCATGTCAGATTATTGGCCTGAAATCCCAGAACTTGAAGGTCGAGGATACACACACACACGAGGGAAATATCACCCATATTAAAGGTATAGTTTTTCTTTCCCCTTTTCCCATCCTGCTTCTCCAAGAAGTATTTAGGTTTCTGAGGAATATTTTCAGCACAGGTTGACTAGCAGAAATGTGGGTGTGCTCCTATCAGTGACCCAGCCACCCTTTCCCCTGTGATCCTTCCTTTCTACCAGAAAAACTGGAGTACCACAGCTTGGGCAAGGCCTCTATGTTGGAGGGCCTCCGTGAGCTTTCTCTGACATGAAAGCTCTTCCCTACTACCATACAGATCATCTTCCTATTTGCGGGGTATATAACAGGTTGTAGATTTCTTCTTTTGTTGGAAGAAGCCAAGTTCCAAGAAAAGTCCAGAGGAATGCCTACAGTCTTTCAGTTCTGGAAGTGGGCCCCCTGAAGGGTCATTCCAGTAAGCTTCTGCTCTGTCCCTTCAGCTAAGCCTATAGGAGGAGATGGTCTAAAGGGGGCAATGTATCCTGCTTTTGTGCCCCTCTTGTGGCCCCCTAAACCCTCCATTCATCTATATAAAATTAACAAGTAGGCCAGAGGAGCAGGGGACCATTAGGCCATCTTCTGAAACTGTTCCTTAGTACCTGGTATTATCAGTAGCAAGTGAAAAAAAAAAGAAAGAAAAGAAAGAAAAGTCACCTTTCAAAGAGCTAACAGGGTGCTAGGAAGGAGAAGGAAGGGGAGGGGCATGTATGGCTGCTGACTCTGGAATTGTCAGATCTGTTTGATGAGTCATTACCTATGACTTTCACGACAGGAATCTGATTTGACTAATCACCCAATAGAGGCTTTTATTTCTGTCTCCCAGCATGTGAAATCTGTCAGGTTTAGCAACTACTTAAGCAACAAACAACTGTCTTAAGAACATACTTGTCATCTTCTAGAGGTGTTTGCTGTGTACTGAGTAACTAGTAAACACTCCATCACCCACATGACCCTTGTCACACAACACTCCCACACAAGAAAAGTGAAACTGCCAGTTGGACGAATGTTTACACACTTGTGGGTGTTGGGAATCTGGCCAGGTGTGAATGCTAAGGAGGGAAGTGAACCCTAGGGATTCCCCTGGCCGGTGACTGAGATCCTTATTTGGTGAAGCTACTACCTGCGCCCTGGGTCCCAGGGCCAGCCTGAAAGTCTGGGATCACAGCAGGGGAAGTGCGGCTGCTGACGTCCCAGCCGAAGAGATGAATGGAATTCCAGGCAGCTGGAGTCATGCTGGCTTGGGACGGTGGCTTGGACACCAAACTTCCAATGACAGAAGCATTAAGCAAGCGGCAGCACTCACGGCAGTTGGTGCACCCACAGAAAAGTAACCCACACCTCAGTTTCGGGAGCCGAAAAATGAAAAGAACGTTCAGGGAGGAGGGGGGGAAGGAAATAAAATGATAGGAAGAAAGTAATTTATTACTCCATGAGTCTATTCTGTAAATAGTTCAAGACCCTGGAGCCAGATGGTGCTGCAAATCCTCCAACCAGGAGTCACGTTAAGCAGCACGAGTGGGCACAAAAAACTGTTTTTCAAGACACAATTTCCAATTTGGCTTTAGAAAAGTGGGTAAGAGTAAGTTTCCTTAACATTCCTGACTAGAAAGAAGCTGTCCGCTCACGTCCCCTTGATCAGAATTCGCACATCGCCCCCAAGCGGCCAGCCGTGGAAGCGCCGCAGCAATTGGGAGATGGCACTTTCCCGGGGACTCGGGCGGCAAGCCCCTGCGGAAAGGCTGCCCCGACGCGCGTGGGAAGCCGAGCCCGGTACCCGCACTGCTGGCCAGTGCGACACCCACTCACGTCCATCGGGGGACAGGCGGAGGGCAAGCGTGGGGCGAGGGCAGGGGCGCGGCGCTAATCGGGTTCCGTGGTCCCCACCTCACCTGGATGGATGGACGAGGGTGAACAAGTACCCAAGAGGGAACTCCTTCAACTACTGATTCCCTCTTGGTCCCATTTACCCCGTTGGGCTTATTTTTTTCTGTACAAATGGGTTCGCTCCCCAAGTGTCCACCCTTCAGCCGTCGCGCAGGCATTCAAGGGGACGAGTTTGCCTGAAAGCCTCTCTAAGGGTCTTGGGTTGGGTGGCTAGGGCCCTGTCGGTTCGGGATGCGCGCACAGAGCTTGGGCCGCTCGGCGCCAGAGCCGAAGTGCTGAGCCCGTGAGCGCCAAGGCCGCGTGGGCGGGCACCTATTTTTCTGAGAAGTTCCAGCGCTCCTAGGCCCGGACCCCCCCCCCCGCCCCCCTTCCACCTTCTAGCTGGAAAGTTGTGCGCCAGGCAGCGGGGGGCGGAGAGAGGAACCCAGACTGGGCCCCCTCCCGCTTCCTGCCCCGCGGCCTCCCATTGGTCAGAGGAAACCCCAGGAATGTGAGCGCCCCTTTAAAAGCGCGCGGCTCCTCCGCTTCGCCAGCCACTGCACTCGGGCCGGCCGCTGAGAGCCCACCCTGGCGAGCTCTCCCAGCCGCAGCCTCCGAATCCACGGCCTCCACCCCGCGCCTCTCCAGTTCTCTATCCCGTCGCTGCGCCCTTGTTGCTGGCCCCGGCCACTACATCCGCGTTCGCACAGGTAGGACTCCCGGGCGGCCGCCGAGGACGAGTGCTGCCCTGGCCAGCCACCTGGAGCTCCCAGGCTTCAGCGCCTCCGGAACCCCGGATCTAATACTTTCTGCCTTCCCCGTACTGTCGCTCCCAGCCTCTGGGGACTCTTGTGGAAGGGCGCCAGAGCCATCCTCTCCAGCCTTGGGGTTCACAGACTAACCCACCAGAACACCCCAAGATTTTCTTCTTTTCCCCAAGTCCTATCAGTCCTCTAGAAAAGGACTGTGCCTCCCTGCGCCCTTAAACTGCATCTCCTGGTCTAGTGTTTACCCTTAACTTCTCAAGGAAAAACCCCTCCCCAGTTGTTGGTCTTGCCCCTAACCACCTCTTTAAAGCGGTAATCTCCCCTCAACTCTTACTTTCTTCCTGATGCTCTCTCCAAAGCAAATACGGTTGTCCCTCCTTCCAGCAAATGTGGGCCCAAAAGGGGATCCCCAGGGGCCCCAGCCCCAAGGCCAGCCAGGTTTTGCCCACACTCCCTGCTTGGCAGCCTCTGACCCTGGGCTCTGTGCTCCTTGCTGCAGGCTCCTTGCTGGGCACAAACAGCTCCACCATGGGGCTGGCCTGGGGACTCGGTGTCCTGCTCCTGTTGCATGCCTGCGGCTCCAACCGCATTCCAGGTGAGTCTGTATAATACCTTGGGTAGGGGGGAGGGAAGAGGAGGAGGTCGGGTTACCCCAGGTGCACTTCCCTCCCTGTGTACTCCTCTCTCAGCTGCTTCTCCCCTGAGCCCTGACCAAACCTCAGGATGCCGGTTTCCTCTGACTGCCATTTATTTAGCTCTTCCAGTGTCTGTCAAGAGCTTTCATTCCAGCCCTCTGCCTCACCCCCTCCCCCAACCCAGAGCGCTCACCATGTGTCCTGCTCTTGTCTAACAGAATCTGGGGGAGACAACAGTGTGTTCGACATCTTTGAACTCACTGGAGCTGCCCGCAAGGGCTCTGGGCGCCGACTAGTGAAGGGTCCTGACCCTTCTAGCCCAGCTTTCCGCATCGAGGATGCCAACCTGATCCCCCCTGTGCCTGATAAGAAGTTCCAAGACCTAGTGGATGCTGTGCGGGCGGAGAAAGGTTTCCTCCTCCTGGCCTCCCTGAGGCAAATGAAGAAGACCCGAGGTACCCTGCTGGCTGTGGAGCGGAAAGACCACTCTGGCCAGGTCTTCAGCGTGGTCTCCAATGGCAAAGCGGGCACCCTGGACCTGAGCCTGACCGTGCAGGGCAAGCAGCACGTGGTGTCGGTGGAGGAAGCACTGCTGGCAACTGGCCAGTGGAAGAGCATCACCCTGTTTGTGCAGGAGGACAGGGCCCAGCTGTACATTGACTGTGAGAAGATGGAGAATGCGGAGCTGGATGTCCCCATCCAGAGCATCTTCACCAGGGACCTGGCCAGCATCGCCAGACTCCGCATTGCCAAAGGAGGTGTCAATGACCATTTCCAGGTGAGGCCGCTTTGATTCCTGATCCACGGGGTCAACTGCTAGGCAGCGTATGACCAGGAGCGTGGTAACAGGAGAGGCAGGGGTTCCAGTACAGGAAATACTGCCTGTGCACTAAAGCAGTGGTTCTCACACAGTAGGGAGCATCAGAATCACCCGGAGAGCTCCCTAAAATGTATACCGCTGCATCCCACCCCTAGAGTTTTGGGTTCAGTGGGTCTGAGATGGGACCTGATAATTTACATTTCTAACCAGTTCCAAGGTGAGGTTGGTGCTGGTGTTCTAGGGATCCGACTCTGAAAACCTCTAAAGGAAACAAGAAATCGTTTTCCTGTATCTGACTGTTCAGACCTTAAATACTCTTTATGCTCAAGAAAATAATTTCAAATGCATTGCACCAATTATAATATTGCTTGAAGTGGATACTTTTTATGAGCAGGATAAATACCACTTGGCTATTTGCTTCCTCATGGGGATGTAACCGATCCCAAAGAAAAGATTAAAATAGTGGCTATTTGCTGCTGCAGTGTCTTCCTTGCTTAAACCTCTAGATCTTTGGGTCTGTGGCTTTCAAACTCCCACATTTAACTGTTTGACACTGGAGAGTGTCATTGTATCATCCGGTCTCAATATCAGATTCCATTTCCTGTATCCCCAAGTAGGCCGATAACTGAATTCTTTGTAAAAGACCGCAGACTTGGCAGAAGATACAATTAAGATTTTTGAAGTTATTTTGCAATTCCCGTGAATTTGGCAATTCACCAACAGTTATTTGGTGTGTTATTTTGACAAGGTGATCTTGAAAGGGAGTTCTTTTCCAATTTTAGAACATCTGTTGTGTGCTCCTTCTAGCATAAACAGTCCCCCCTCCCACTGACCCCCTGGCCCCTACCAACACTCTACAAACAGTGTGTATCCTCTGCTCACAGGGGGTGCTGCAGAATGTAAGGTTTGTCTTTGGAACCACACCAGAAGACATCCTCAGGAACAAAGGCTGCTCCAGCTGTAAGTATCCCTCTGTTTTTAGGGCATATGGGAAAGTGAGGGCATTCCACCCAAAATAAGCTGAGAAATTTCAACAATGGTGATTGGGCATAAACTACCCCAGGTAACATAGTTACCTTTATATAAAGGTGACCTCAAACAGTTTTCCACACTCAACAGTCCCTTCCTTTTGCATCCCTCACCCAAAATGAAATGTCTGTTACAGTTAGGATGCCTAGGGGCTGGCTGGTGGGAGCATCTACTTGAAGATATTCTCCTACTTTCCTCACTGTGTTCCTTTGTTCCTTGGCAGCTACCAGTGTCTTTCTCACCCTTGACAACAACGTGGTGAATGGGTCCAGCCCTGCCATCCGCACCGACTACATTGGCCACAAGACAAAAGACCTGCAAGCCATTTGTGGCATCTCATGTGATGAGCTGTCCAGCATGGTCCTAGAGCTCAGAGGTCTACGCACCATTGTGACCACACTGCAGGACAGTATCCGTAAAGTGGTCAGTAGCCTCCACCCACCGCCTGTTAGCAGGAACCCCTGCATGTGATGGTGATGATGCTGAGGGACTGAAAGTGAGGCTCGATGCTAATAACCTTTCTCCCCCTTTTAGACCGAAGAGAACAAAGAGCTGGCCAATGAGCTGAGGAGGCCCCCACTCTGCTACCACAACGGAGTCCAGTACAGGACTGGTGACGAGTGGACGGTGGACAGCTGCACCGAGTGTCGCTGCCAGGTAAGGCTCCCGACGGACTGAAACACGAGTGGATGGCACACTCTCTGAAGAAAGAGCCAGATGGCTGCGGAGGCTCTTTTCATGTTCCGTGGCTGGATACCCAAATGGTGTCTTTTTCTTAAGATGCAGTTATGACATCTATAAAATCATTTAAATGCTCAGAGTTTTTCAAAGTCTTAATTATACCCCAGGCTAAGAATAATATCTAAAAGAGTATATCTATTTAAATATCTCAGTAACTTACCTGCTTTAGTTCAAGAGCTAAGTGTTGAATATCAGGTAAGTAAAACCAAGTTGGAACGTTCCCTCCCCACAACCTGATTCGTATTCGGCTATGACATGGAGATTCTTTAATACAGTACTGATTGCTATTCAAATCACTTAGCCCAACATCGTTAGAACTATCCACTTACCTCAGATGGTACTGCCTGCAGTGTATGTGTCCTTCTGGCTCGCCCCCTACCCAACGCCAGGGGCAGAGGGGTTTGGGGGGTGTTACTGGCTCATTGAGCAAAGTCAAGCTTAAATACAAATCATGGATTGCCGGATTTGGGAGCCACTTTTACTAAAGTCCCATTTTTGTCCAATATTATTTAAAGCCATATTTATATATGAGAAAGTAAGATGCTCATTGATCTTCTTTTCCCCATAAAGATGTAATTTAAATTTTTTTAAGTCCTGGCTGAGTTTCAGGAGTTCGATTTTAGACACAGAGTAACAGATCTGACTCATGATATTAGGTGGTTCCGACTGCATAAATTCATGTTGTTCTGTGCATGAAGAAGTGACTAAGTGGCAATTGAGAAGAATTCTAGAGGGGTGGAGTGACAAGTAAGCAGCACTCAAACTGTCTCTACAGTACTGGTGG
This sequence comes from Oryx dammah, assembly GCF_014754425.2. Lineage (NCBI taxonomy): Eukaryota > Metazoa > Chordata > Mammalia > Artiodactyla > Bovidae > Oryx > Oryx dammah. Next base: position 67,259,427 of record NW_024070210.1, on the reverse strand, counting down.
CTGCCAAGACAGGCAGAGCTTCTATTAAAATCATTCCACTAGAGCATTTATAGCCCAGACGACATTTCAGCTTTTAATTGAAATGGTTCAGTATGTAAGCTTCTGCTTACAATAGGCTTAGTACCCATTTCTCCTTCATTGTTGCCCTGCAGAACTCAGTTACCATCTGCAAAAAAGTGTCCTGTCCCATCATGCCCTGCTCCAACGCCACAGTTCCCGATGGAGAATGCTGCCCACGGTGCTGGCGTAAGTTCCTAAGATTGTATGACCATGCTTCCACGACTGGATGGATTGTACATAATGCTGGAATACCAGTCCCATCTCTGTCACATGTTTTCATTCAGCTTCTTGCTGCAGCATCTGGTTAGCTGATGGCTTGTCTGCTGTATAGAGCCAAAAAAATGGCATTATGACTAAACTTAATTACCCCCCTGTATTGTGGTGTAGACAATAACCTTAGTATAGTTTATTGAGTATGATTCTGTGCTTAGAGAAAAGACGAGATGAATTGGTAGCAGCAATAGCTTTAAGTTAACTGGATTTAGAATCTGACCTTATGACCTAGAGTCAGTAAAAATCTGCTCACCGGAGAAATTGATGGACTTAACTGGGCCTGAAAGTTCTACCCATTTTATCTACAGGCATAGGAGACCTAAGAAAAAATAGTAGTTTGAGTCTCAGGGCTCTGTAAGAAATTGTATTGTTTCATGGTACCCAGTCCCTGGGTTTTGCTGCCAGTATAATTAATCACTTTGCTGAGACCCTGTAGTAAGTACAAGTCATAAAGATGATTTATCACAACTAAGATGCATAAAACAGGAAAGTAGCACTCCCCCTTCACATCCACGCCCCCCACACTCCCCGTTTCCTACACACATGGATCACAGCTCAGAAGAACCAGTTCCCTTCAGAGATGTCAATGACATTGGAACTGTCATAATCATTTGTACATTGCTTTCTGTTCAGCATTCACTTCAGATATGGGTTAAAGGGAACAAGGCTAGCTAGGGACTAGCAGAGCGCTGAATTTTGAGTCAGGGATTACTAGGAAAACTTCGAACTGATGGCAAGAGAAAACAAAGTTCTCTATCTCCTGTCAGATACAGGACGTGATTGTAGTCATGGCTCCTGGGCAGATGGTAAACAAACACACTTGCCTCTTATGAAAATATGTGCAGAAAAGGCCCCAAATGCTAGGGTGAGAGGAGCAACCCGCTGACTGACCTCATGACTGATCCAGGGCCAGAGCCAACAGCGGCTCCGCTGCCTTCAGATTCATCTGCCAAACATGTGGGTCTCTGACTCTCCTGAAAGTCAGAAGTGACTCCTATAAGTTGCCTAAAACCCAAGTATTCTTGGAAACCTGGGGCTGGAAATGCCTAACAAGACATCTTAAGTCAAAAAAAGGGAAACTCATTTAAAATGCAGACTTGGAAGAAGGGGGCGAGGATGACTAGAAACATATGTGGGGGAAAGGTTCAGCTATACCGACCCAGGCAAAGCATGCAATTACCCCAAAGCTGTGCACAGAATGACCGCTTGGCCATTGGCCTAGCAAATATATTGCTTTTCACTCTCTGGCATGGGAAGAAAGTCCAGAGCAGAGCAGCCCAAAGAATAGCTTGTTTTCATGATAACACACTAAATGCACCCATTTGCTCAGCAGCCAGCGACTCTGCAGACGATGGCTGGTCCCCGTGGTCTGAGTGGACCTCTTGCTCTGTGACCTGTGGCAATGGAATCCAGCAGCGTGGCCGCTCCTGCGACAGCCTCAACAACAGATGCGAGGGCTCCTCTGTGCAGACGCGGACCTGCCACATCCAGGAGTGTGACAAGAGATGTAAGTGTTTGGTCACTTGGGGATGTGGAGACCTGACTTGTCCTTGTTGTCACTAGCAGCAACTCCAGAGCACAGAGGCTGAGGGCACAGGTTCTAGGCTCTGATCTAATCCCAGTTCTCTGCCTTATCTGTGCACCCTTGAGCACAGCTTATCCTCTCTGAGGCTCTTATCTGTAAATTGGGGGTAAAAATAGTTTAAAGATTTTTAGTTTGGCAAGTTTGAAGACTTGGTTTAGAGGATGCATTTAAAGTGTTAATGTAGAGCTTGGCTTGTGGGAAGCACCATATAACCATCAGGTTTGTCCTTTAGTTAAACAGGATGGCGGCTGGAGCCACTGGTCCCCGTGGTCATCTTGTTCCGTCACATGTGGAGATGGTGTGATCACAAGGATCCGGCTCTGCAACTCCCCCAGCCCCCAGATGAATGGGAAGCCATGTGAGGGCAAAGCCCGGGAGACCAAAGCCTGCCAGAAAGACGCCTGCCCCAGTAAGTGCATGCATCACCCAGCATGGTGCTGGCAGCTCCACCCCACTGGCTGCCTGGCATCCGTGGGTCACAGATGGGGGAAGGGTGCTTCCTAGAGAAACAAACAGAAGCACAGCCCTGCAGGGCACAGCAGCTTCTTCTAACGGCAAATAGAACCATTTCAGACTCACCCTCTTCCCAGACACCCTTACCATGTGTCAGCGTCATGGAGCTTTCTTGAACACACTCAGCAGAGTCTCCTGTGAAGGTAAAGTGTTTGGAAATTGGTCTTAGCTTTGGCCTGTGGTTAATTTTCTTACAGTCAATGGAGGCTGGGGACCCTGGTCACCATGGGACATCTGTTCTGTCACCTGTGGAGGAGGGGTACAGAAACGTAGCCGGCTCTGCAACAACCCCACACCCCAGTTTGGAGGCAAGGACTGCGTTGGTGATGTAACAGAAAACCAGATCTGCAACAAGCAGGACTGTCCCATTGGTAAGCCACACAGCCCAGGCAGCCCAGGACAAAACCACTTAATGGCACACTCAGCTTTCATGGCAGTTCAGTTTGGATGGTCCTGAGTGGTTTGATTAAAATGCCAGATGGACAACATAATCTCAAAAGTTAGCAGCTACACAGACCTTAAAACATTACCCCCATTTAAGTGACCAGAATGGCAGTAACAGCAGCTGAGACCCACGTTTGCCTGTCACTCTTATTTCAGATGGATGCCTGTCCAATCCCTGCTTTGCTGGTGTCCAGTGTACCAGCTACCCTGATGGCAGCTGGAAGTGTGGTGCTTGTCCCCCAGGCTATAGTGGAGACGGCGTCAACTGCAAAGATGTTGATGAGGTGAGGAGCTGGGAGCTACCAGACCTAGGAAAGCATCTCATCTGCCTTGGTCATTTCTTGTGGCAGTGTTCTCTAAACATAAACAAACCTGTTTCTTCCACAGTGCAAAGAAGTCCCTGATGCCTGCTTCAACCACAATGGAGAGCACAGGTGTGAGAACACAGATCCCGGCTACAACTGCCTGCCCTGCCCACCGCGCTTCACTGGCTCGCAGCCCTTCGGCCGGGGCGTGGAACATGCCACCGCCAACAAACAGGTAGAGCAGAGGGGACTAGTAGATGGGAGTGAGGAGAGTGTCCTCGACTGAGCTAGCCATGAAAGCGGGGAATGTCCTCTCACACCCTTCAAGGAAAACGGGGGAGGGGGTGAGTGTCAATCTAGCTTTTAGAAACAGGACTAGAAAATGAATTGTTCATCCAGCAGAGAAAATTGGTCCATCACATGTAACCATGCTGCTCTGGAGTGAGTTGTGAGTGGATGGACTTGTAAGTGCCAGGGTGATGTGCAAGTTCAAGGAAAACACACATAAAGCCATGTCAGCCTATAACCGGGCATCAACATTCCCAGGGCAGGATGGGGAGGACTCATACTCTTCCCATGGATCTCTGTCCAGAGGCAATGGGGAGCTGGAGACCCTCCAAGGCTCTGCCTTAATGTCAGAATGTTGTACCCTCAGGTATGCAAGCCCCGAAACCCCTGCACAGACGGGACACACGACTGCAACAAGAACGCCAAGTGCAACTACCTGGGCCACTACAGCGACCCCATGTACCGCTGCGAGTGTAAGCCTGGCTACGCCGGCAACGGCATCATCTGCGGGGAGGACACAGACCTGGACGGCTGGCCCAACGAGGACCTGCTGTGCGTGGCCAATGCAACTTACCACTGCAGAAAGGTAGCCCCACCCTCACCTGCCTCCAGAAACCCTTATCAAGGGGATGAGCTGAGGAATTGCTTAAACTTGGGGAATGGAACTGAAAGATCAAATCATCCAAAGGCAGAGGAACACTAATTCTTATTAAATCACTTGGTGCCAAGAACACGAATGGGGCAGGCCCTTTGGGCAGTTGTGTTCCACAGTCGATTATGTTGTCCAAAGAAAGTTCACTTCTCTACCAAATGCCAGCAGAGCATGACCCGTGTTCCCAGTATATATAAAGTTTAGAGCATTTATACAAAGTATTTGTGTGTGTGTGTGTGTGTGTGTGTGTATGTGTGTATATATCCTCCAAGCAAACTTTTTTGTCTTCTCATTGAAAATACCTGCTGTCACAGAGTAGCATTCAGTTCTGTCTGCAGTTTTTTCAGTGCACTCTCTAGTGCATGAGCTGAGCAAAAGGCTTGCAAACTGCAGCTGCAACGTATCTTCTCTTTCCAGGATAATTGCCCCAACCTTCCCAACTCAGGGCAGGAAGACTATGACAAGGATGGAATCGGCGATGCCTGTGATGATGACGATGACAATGATAAGATTCCAGATGACAGGGTAAAATTGTTTTCCATTCCTCTTTCAGCTTTTGTGTTCAGCAACAGCCTGTAACCCTTAAGATTCAACAAAATTACTGATATCTAGTCATCAGAAATTATTCATTGTGATCCTGTAGTTTTCAGATATAGATGTTGCCAAGAGAATTTTTAAATGAGGGTTTTGTTTTTCGTCACAGCCTGCCTTTCCCCTAGTTGGAGCAAAAAGTTACAATGTGTGAACAAATGACACTTTGCTTCCCATATTGGTTTCAAATGTCTTCTCTAGGTCACAGTAAGGTTATCTCTGCTTGCACTCTAGTGGAGATGTTGAGTTTCTATTTACATCTCACTGACTCATAACCAACAGAAATTCATTTTTCATTCATTACGTCCTGGCTTTTAACTTTTGCAGTGGTCATTTTACAGGGGACTTAGTATATCCACCAAGTAGAAAATGATTACTGCAGATTTTCAGTTTTGTATATATTATGCATGTGATTTGAGGCTAGTTTCGTGGACCAAGTTGTACAATGCTCTGCTTCTTCTCTTGGCAGGACAACTGTCCATTCCATTACAACCCAGCCCAGTACGACTATGACAGAGATGAGGTGGGAGACCGCTGTGACAACTGCCCCTACAACCACAACCCAGACCAGGCTGACACAGATAACAATGGGGAAGGAGACGCCTGCGCAGCTGACATTGATGGGGATGGTAAGGCGCTCCCTGATTCCAGCCAGCCCGTGGGCAGCTGTGTTGGCATTCAGCTCTCAGCCTTGAACAGCGCTGGCTGTTAGTGTGCAGTCTGGTTGAAACAGCTGAGGCTGAAGATTCCAGCTCTTATCTGTCCCATGTTCTCTGCAGGTATCCTCAATGAACGGGACAACTGCCAGTATGTCTACAATGTGGACCAGAAAGACACTGACATGGACGGGGTTGGTGATCAGTGTGACAACTGCCCCCTGGAACACAATCCAGACCAGGTAGGTAGATTCCTTTCAGAATCTTTCAGGAAACTGTTAGCATATCCCTTTCTAAGCCTCTTTAAAAAGCAGAAGAGTTTAAGTTCAAACACTTTCATTACCATGGCTATCGGTGATCTCATAGCCAATTACAGCATTTTCATGTGAATACTTTGCCTGACCTAAGCTCTTTGCAGAGTTCCACAGGTCTTTAGCATGACAGTCTTGTAACTTCAATCTTATCCTCTATAGGAAGCCCACATGATTTGCTCAATGGAATCTACCATTGTTAAGATAAATTATACAAAGCAGAAATCTGTGACTGACAACTGTACAGGAATATTAATCATGTTTGAAACTAAAAGATGGAAGAAAATATCCCTAAGCAAGACACACAGCCATTTTCATGGCTCATGATATAATCTGACTGCAAGAAAATCAAACTAAAAATATTTCCCCAAACTGGAGAAATCCCTGTTTCTTTGTCATTCTTCAAGTCTTTTGGCATTGCAAACAGATAATTCTGTACCAGTGCTAGGGAGTGCTGCAAACAGACATAGCCAGAACAAGTTCCATGCCTGAAGGTGTTTCTTTTCTAGTGTAATCGCTCATCATTATTTTCTCGATGTGAAACTTAAGGCTTTTTTTTTCCCTAAAAGAAATTATTCTGGAAATTTAGAAACCACCTTTTTATAAATGCAAATATTTTTAAAAGATTCAAGAAATGATAAATCCAGCTAATTTCTGGAGAAATCCAGAAACTCTCCTAATATTTGCACTTATGACTTTCTCTAAAACAAAAAGCACCAGGATGAATTGCTTTGGGGATATAGGGGAAAGCATGAATGATTTGGGATAGCATTCTTGATCAAATGGCATTGAGGGTCATCTGTTTTGAATTTGAGTCTTACTGTAAATTAAACCTCAGTACCATTTAACCTCCCTGGATAAGGTGCTGGTTCTTCAGATAATAATAAAGTTTATAACAATTAATGAATCATGTAAAAATCTTAATGGCAAAGAGCATAAATACTGGCAAGCAAAATTGCAATTTGTGTATAAATAATCTGTAAGCATTCTGTAAGAATTCTGTATAATTCAGTACATTATATGTACTGAATACTTTAAAAAAGGTACTCTGAGAAATATGGTTTTGAAAAAAATTAGAATTTTGAGTTTACCTGAGCCAACACTGGACAATCCTTACGGACTAGATGTGTAAAACCAAATACCTAAAAGAGAAGAAAATGATTTATCCCACCATACAGGTTACCCAGTAGGTATGAAAAGCAGTGCCATGTTGCCATGATTTAATGACCTGGAGTAGAAGTTGACATGTCAACAATTTCCTAATTGAAAATTTGAACAGAACATAAATTGTACCCACAGCATTCAATTCATCATTAAGATATAAGTAGTTAATATGGCATTCTATCCTTAGTGATGAAATGATGCTTTCTATTTATTTAGAATGTTTTCTATTTTAAAAGAACTTTCAAATAATCCCTTTAAAAACTGTCTAATACAAACAAGGATCAAGAATAAAACACTTAAGACCAGTGAGGCTTCACATCTATATTAACAAATCTTATCAGACACTGGAGAATCTCCATAAGTTTTCTTTAGCATCAGTGATTCACATTCCAGCTTACCCTCTGTCTCTTTCAGCTTGACTCTGACTCGGACCGCATTGGAGACACCTGCGACAACAACCAGGACATTGATGAAGACGGCCACCAGAACAACCTGGACAACTGCCCCTACGTGCCCAATGCCAACCAGGCCGACCACGACAAGGATGGCAAAGGCGACGCCTGCGACCACGACGACGACAACGATGGCATTCCTGACGACCGGGACAACTGCAGGCTGGTGCCCAATCCTGACCAGAAGGACTCTGATGGTGAGTCCCTGGAGCCACTTTCAAAGCGAGTGACTGAGCCTGTGGCTGTCTGGATTGCGGAAATAAAAACAAAGCTGAATGCATCTGAGGATGAAGAGACTAAATGTTACCTTTGACAAGACAGTGAATTTCTGGCACCAGTAATGGTATTTTGGAATTTCACTGAACTCTTGCCTTTTTGCCTTTAGGTGATGGTCGAGGTGATGCTTGCAAAGATGACTTTGACCAGGACAAGGTGCCAGACATTGATGACATCTGTCCTGAAAATGTTGATATCAGTGAGACTGATTTCCGCCGATTCCAGATGATTCCTCTAGATCCCAAAGGGACATCCCAGAATGACCCTAACTGGGTTGTACGCCATCAGGGTAAAGAACTCGTCCAGACTGTCAACTGTGACCCCGGACTTGCTGTAGGTGAGTAGAGAGTTCTTCAAACGAAAGGCCAGTGTGTACAGGGGAAAGAAGCCAGTGTAAAAGCAGGCAGTTGCACGTGTCCCCATGAGTGCTAAAAAAAAAGGCTGGGAATGTGACGGAGAACCTCCGGAAGGCTGCAGGTTTTAACCTGGGTGTGGCCTCCTCTTCCAGGTTATGACGAATTTAATGCTGTGGACTTCAGCGGCACCTTCTTCATCAACACCGAGAGGGATGACGACTATGCCGGCTTTGTGTTTGGCTACCAGTCCAGCAGCCGCTTCTATGTTGTGATGTGGAAGCAAGTCACTCAATCCTACTGGGACACCAACCCCACGAGGGCTCAGGGATACTCTGGACTTTCTGTGAAGGTTGTGAACTCCACCACGGGGCCTGGAGAGCACCTGCGGAATGCCCTGTGGCACACAGGAAACACCCCTGGCCAGGTGAGAACAACGCCCTGCAGGAGGGGAAGGGATGCTGTGTTTGGCCCAGCCTCCCACCAGGGAGTCTTAGACATCAAGTTCCCGGCATCACCAACTGTAGCATTAAGCTCTGCATTGTAAAAACCATCCTAGCGTCTGAGAGGGTAGCTCACTTGAGATCAAAAGGCTAAAACAAACAGTCAAACAAAAATGTCAACGTCCCTTCTCTTTGCTGATATGCACATTCAAAGTTACATAGCCAATAAAGCCCTTGGGAAAAAAAATCCTACATTGCAGCCCTCTAATTTAGGTCAACTCAGTACCTTTTCAAGTACCATTCCATTTCATGGAATCTAACATAAATCTCATAATGAAGCTGTTTCAACCTTTGCTTTTCCTTTTCCTCCAGGTGCGCACACTGTGGCATGACCCTCGTCACATTGGCTGGAAAGATTTCACTGCCTACAGATGGCGTCTGAGCCACAGGCCAAAGACAGGTTTCATCAGGTAAGATTGCCCTGATTAAATATCCCTTAAGTCATACTGACAGGCAGGGAGGAGAGGACCAAAGGTAAGGGTGGCACTAATGTGATGTCCTTCTTTCCCGCAGAGTGGTGATGTATGAAGGGAAGAAAATCATGGCTGACTCAGGACCCATCTATGACAAAACCTATGCTGGTGGTAGGCTAGGCTTGTTCGTCTTCTCTCAAGAAATGGTGTTCTTCTCCGACCTGAAATATGAATGCAGAGGTAGGAGCAAAATAACAGTGAATATATAGGTGAAATCCCTAGTTCAGACCAGTACCAAGAATGTCAGTCATGCAAGAGGCTGATTTAAAGGCTATGTAAGACATAGGGTTATTTCTATCTTGCTGTTGAAGACACAATGATAAAAATGAAATAATGAAAGCCTTAGAAAGCACAGCATAAGTTCTGGAAGGTTATGCTATATTAAACACCTAGCAACAGTGTTCAAACACATTAATGTGTAATTTTATAAACTACCAATCTTAAAATATACTTTTGCCATTATAAAAGTAGAGCCTGTGCCAAGGTTGTTCATGTATTAGTGGATATTAAGATGACAGTGCCTCAGTGGATTAATTTATGTATTTATGTGTTTATATATTTATTTCACAGATTCCTAATCATCAAACTGTTGATCAAAAGACTGATCATAACCAATGCTGGTATTGCACCTTCTGGAAACATGGGCTTTAGAAAACCCCCAGGATCGCTCCTCGCTGCCTGCCTTTGCTCTCTGCTTGCATGAGTGTGGACTCCTAGAACATGTGACTTGCCTCAAGAAAATGCAATTTTCCAAATCAGACCCTGCATTCAGCCTCTGACTGAGAAGAATCTTCCAAGGAGACAAACAATGACTTTGGTTGGCTTTTGCAAAAGCAAAAGCATCCACATGCTTTGGTTGGAAGGTGCCTGTCCCACTCTGCTTTTGTCAGAGCAGAATGCGACTGTGAGGCCAGCTCTGAGCAGTGGACTCCAAAGTGTTTTCAGGCATGTGAGAGAAGGGAGGACTCACTAGAATTGACAAACTAAACCAGCCCTGACCTACTCCCTCTGGAATAGCGGGGGCGGGGGGCCAAAGCCCAAAGGGGAGGACGCATACCCAAGAGACGATTGTATGAAGAAAATATGGAGGAACTGTTACATTTTTGGTACTAAATCATTTTCAGGGGATTGAAAGACTATTGCTGGATTTCATGATGCTGACCTGTGTCAGCTGATTAACCCACATAAATAGGCACTTAAATAGAAGCAGGGAAGGAAGGAAAAGACTGGCTTCTGGACTTCCTCTCAGATTTCCACCCCTTAACACATCACCTGTAGTGACCAGAATAGGGAGTCGGAGCTAAACCACCACAAGCCAGTGCTGGCTGCCGCAGCTTGGTTCTATTGAAATTGTCAGTTGTATTCCAGATGTAGCTTCTGCAGATGTAGCAGGAAAATAAGAAAACCCACCATCTCAGTGAGCACCAGGCTGTCTCCCAAGGGACGGGCAGCCCGTGCTTATATTTTTATGGTTAGAAAGGCACAAAATTATCAACTAAGACATTCCTTTTCTCTCTTTTTTCCTGAATATCATGGAGTTTTCCAGTTGTCTCTTTTGGACTGTAGTTTTTGGTGTTTTAAACAAACACTTTACAATGTAAACTATTTATTTTTTACTTATTCTGGGGGATCTGTCTGAAAGACTATTCATGGAACAGGAAGAAGCGTAAGGACTATCCATATCATCTTTGCTACAAGTCATTATGACTGTAAGATTGTAAATACAGATTATTTATTAACTCTGTTCTACCTGGAATCTAGGTTTCATATGGAAAGTGTCTGAGAGCAGGTAGTTGAGATTGATCAGCAAATATTTCACAGGAATGGCACAAGGAAACCAGCATAGCAAGCTGCTCTTCACTTTGTGCTTAGACTGAATGATTTGGAATCCTTTTTTCCTTTTTTTTTCCCAAGTGGAATTACTTGGTTGTCCATTTGCAAGTGTTTTTAGTTTGCAAAGAAAGCCAAGAGGCCATTAATACTGTCTTATCCCATCCCTTGTGCCTATTTCCAGGGAGATGAAAAGCATCTACATTTATTATTTTTGCCTTTTTCCAAAAGAAAAAAATGACAAAGGTGAAACTTGTATACAAATATTACCTCATTTGTTGTGTGACTGAGTAAAGAATTTTGGGATCAAACAGAAAGAGTTTAAGTGTCTAACAAACTTAAAGCTACTGTAGTACCTAAAAAAAAAAAAAAATCAATGTTGTACATAGTATAAAAATTCTTTGCAGAAAAGTATTCCCAGTAAGGAAATAGCATTGAAATGTTAAATACGTTTTCTGAAAGTTGTTTTTTTTCTATCATCTTGTATACCGTTGCTTTATTTTTATAAATTATTTTCTCATTGCCTTTGGAATAGATATCTCAGATTGTGTAGATATGCTATTTAAATAATTTATCAGGAAATACTGCCTGTAGAGTTAGTATTTCTATTTTTATAAAATGTTTGCACACTGAATTGAAGAATTGTTTTTTTGTTTTGTTGATTTGTTTTTTGCTTGTTACCCTCCTCCCTGTTTTTACTATTTGCCAATACTTTTCTAGGAATGTGCTTTTTTGTACACATTTTTATCCATTTTACATTCTAAAGCAGTGTAAGTTGTATATTACTGTTTCTTATGTACAAGGAACAATAATAAATCATATGGAAATTTATATTTATACTTACTGTATCCATGTTTATTTGTTTTCTGGCCTAATGTTATGAGGTATGGGTAAACTGTATCCTTAAACCAATAGAGCATACACCAAAAGAAATCACAGTAACAGTAACGTTCACAGTTCCTATACAATTTAAGAAGACTGAATTGCTTAGATGACATTTTTGCTGGATTTGTGGCATAAAAGAACAAAACAAATTAGCCTGTCATACTAAAAACAAGCAATTAGAAATGACCACCCCCACAAGATGTGGGACTCAAAAGGATATAAGTTTATATTTTACTAATGTCATTAAATGTCATTTATCGAATCCTTTTCAAAGCCCAGTTCTGCTCCTGAAAACAAAAAGGAAAACGGGAGTGAAGCACATACTCACAGCTACATCTTCTGACCCATGAATGAGGACACCAGGCTGTGAAGAAACTTTAGAAACAGTGAAGGATGAACTGTCCTTGCAAAGCTGGGTCAAATGCTATAGATACCACATTTTGGAGAGTGACTATGCCTTCGGTCAGAAAGATGACTTAAGAGAGGGAGAATTGGGAATAAATCCTAATAAATCCTAATATATATGTACATATATGTTAGGAATAAATCCTAATATGTATATATACATATATACACACACACACATATATATATACACACATATATATATGTACGCACACACATATAAAATATCAATAAGCAGAACCTGAGCTTCAGGTGCGCTAACCATGAATGTAAAATACCGTCCAATTTTTAGTTGTAAAAAGAATTTTTAAAAATTTTAGAATAAAAATTTTTATGAATAAAGATCTCACTTTGATGTCCATTAAGCAAAACGGACAGGCTGAATGAGACAGAATGTTTTTTCCCCTTATTGACTTTTCTCTCTCATTCTAGAAACATATATAAGTATAAATTGCATAGTCATATATAATTATAAAATGCCAAATCACTTTATGGTATCTAGGTGAAGAATCAGGAACTGGAAGGTGTTGGTTATAAACTTTGGAAAACTGATTTGAAAGAAATATTCTTTGAAACATGACATCATTCATTCTCAGAGCAGCTCAGCACATGAGTCTTGGGAGAGAAGTCTAATTCACTTTTAAGTAACAGAACAAAAGTAACTGATAGTATCAGGATGGGACAGAAGAAACTGGGACCTGGAGCTTTCTTACCAGGAATGCTCCATATGCACGCCAAGACTGACCTTCGAATCAGGTTGTACTGAAATAAAGGACTTGTTAAACATTAAAACTACGCCATAAGGGTGATAGCTCTCTCCTTCTATAGGAGTTTATTGTCATGCGTTTCAAAGTTGGACTGAAGGGCAATAAACTCTAGGTCCTATGGGAATTTACAATAAAGCTGGTGCCAGTAGTTTTCTTGAGGAGTCATAAGTGAAAAAAACCTCAAATTTTAAGACCCCAAATTTATTCCCAAAATAAGTTAGCTCTTGCTCTTTCATACTTTTTCTCTACCTTTTCTGGGGGCAAACACTCAGGTCTAGAGGGAAACTTAAAATAAAAACACTGCTTTTTAAAGGACATTTTCTTTCTTATCAAGGTAATCTTTCATTTAATTTGGAGCCTTCATATTAAGTATATTATACAAATTCAGCTTGCCAGTTCTTTGTTCGAGGTAGGTACCTTCAGTTTACATGTTATGGAAGGGTCTCATTCCTTTCAAGGGTAAAATTAATTACTTAGTCATTCTGCTTTCCTACCCTCTGTTAAACTTTTGTAACATAAAGGTCCACTACGCCCCAAATACCATTTGGAGAAATATACTATAAAGCCATAAACTATCTCCTCGCCATCTATCTCCCTCTCCTCTTCTCTCCCTTCCTCTCCCTCTCTCTTTCTCTCTCTTGCAGACACACATACATATCAATCAAACACCAGAAGCACATGGGTTTGGAAAAGACATAAAAGGTTCTCATAAATTCAGGTTACTGACTTGTAACTAACAAACCCTCCCTCTTAAAACAGAATACAGCTTTTTAAAAACCAGCTGATCTTTATTTGCTGAATTCTAAAAGGGAAACTCTGAAAGAAGACAACAAACTAAATGTCATATATGAAATAATTCGGTCAAACTTCTGCTTATGAAAAGTACCACTACTAATAAGAGAGTAAGGATAGCCTAACATTGTTTTGTTAGGAAAACTCATTTCTCTTCACAGCAAGCTATACTTACTTAACAGGCATAGAGAGAAGGAAAGAAGGGAAATCAGGGCAAAACTACAAGTCATGGTCAACAAACCTGTATAAACCCCAATAATGTAGTAATGTGTAATATTAAATACAAAACAATCATAAAACTTCAACTAGTTTCACCACAGCACACATACATAAAATGTTGGTTTCTATAATGCAATAAAAAACCATTTTCCTGGGAATTTCAAAGAGGAAAAGCCAGTGAGCAATTTACCACAAGTTTCAAAAAATATCGAAAAAATATGATCCAGAAAGAGAGAATCTAAACATTAAAATCATCATTTGAGGAACGGCCTCTATAATGCATTCACTGAATTAAAAGAATTTGGAAAAAATGTGGTTTAACTTAATTTACCAACTCTCTTAAAAGCACAACCCAGCAAGTCAGTGCTTAAGATTCTTTACATTCTTCTGTCACATCTTCAGTCTCCTGTTCATCTGCACATTAAAAAGAGTAACCAAATTTGTCAGATATCTGTGCATAATTAAGAAAAATTATCAGCCTATGTTTTTTAAACATTAAACCCTTTTACACATAAGATAAGCCACATTCTTATTTAATATTTATCATACAATCATCACTCTGCAACAAATATTAAATTTATTTTAATATTTATTAAATATTAAATTTATTTTAATATTTATTGAATATTAAAATCAATATTCAAAATATCCAAAATCACTGCAGACAGTGACTGCAGTCATGAAATTAAAAGACACTTGCTCCTTGAAAGAAAAGCTATGACCAACCTAGACAGCGTATTAAAAAGCAGAGACATTACTTTGCCAACAAATGTCCATCTAGTCAAAGCTATGGTTTTTCCAGTAGTCATGTGTGGATGTGAGAGCTGGACCATAAAGAAGGCTGAGTGCCAATGAATTGATGCTTTTGAACTGTGGTGCTGGAGAAGACTCTTCAGAGTCCCTTGGACAGCAAGGAGATCAAACCAGTCAATCCTAAAGGAGATCAGCCCTGACTATTCATTGGAAGGACTGATGCTGAAGCTGAAGCTCTTTGGCCACCTGGTGCAAAGAGCTAACTCACTGGAAAAGACCCTGATGTTAGGAAAGATTGAAGGCAGGAGAAGGGGACAACAGAGGATGGGATGGTTGGATGGCATTGCTGACTCGAAGAACATGATGGACCAGGAAGCCTGGTGTGCTGCAGTCCATGGGGTCACAAAGAGTCAAACACGATTGAGCGACTGAACTGAACTGCACAGTCACCACAAGCTGTACACAAAATTTACAAGAAAAAGTGAAACATAAGGGGCTTGCCTTCATTGAGCTTACAGCTATGGGATAGTTTTTTGGGTTTTGAATGAAAATGGTAATGAATTTGGAGACATACATCAAAATTATTATTATCATTATTGTTTGCTTTGTACTAAGATTCCAGGAAGCTGAGTGAAACAAAAAGTAAATGTGACAGTTACGGTAGATAAGAACTGATCGCCTTTCATTTCTTCAATGTTAGAAACAAATGGTGACACTAACCGAAGTGGAATGTAAATATTCTTCCAATCTTAGCAAGAAGCTTTTCATATAAGGCAGAATTGACAATAGCACCAAATAAAAGAGAATCAGGAGAAACTGGAACTCTCAAACACTGCAGGTGGGAATGTGAATGAGGCAGCTGACTTGGGGAACATCTGACCTTGCTCGAAAGGTGACCACAGACCCAGCAATTCTCCTCCTGGGTATATCCCCTAGAGAAATGAAAACATGTGTGAGCTCAGTCCCTGAGTCACGTCTGACTCTTTGTGACCCCATGGACAATAGCCCGCCAGGTTCCTCTGTCCATGGGATTTTTCAAGCGAGAATACTAGAGTGGGCTGCCATTTCCTCCTCCAGGGGATCTTCCTGACCCAGGGATCGAACCCACAACTCCTGCATCTTCTGCACCGCAGGCAGACTTTTTTTTTTTTTTTAACTGATGGCTGAGCCATCACAGAAGCCCCAAATGAAAATATGTATCTACCCAAAAACCTGCACACCAAGATTAATAGCAGAATTACATCTAACAGCCAAAAAGTAGAAACAACTCAAATGTCCATCAGCTAATGAATGGATAAGGAAAATGTGGTAAATTCACACAAAAGAATATTATTCAATAATAAAAGAGTAAAGTACTGATACAAGCTACAACATGAATGAATCCTGAAAACATTATAAGTAAGGGGTCAGACACAAAAGACCACATATTATATGATCCCATTTATATGAAGTGTCCAGACTAGGCAAATTCATAGAATCATAAAGTAGGTAGTGATCACCTAGGGCTGGGGGTTGGGGGAAAATGGGCAGTGACTGTGAGTGGGTATAGTATTTTTCTCTAGGATAAGGGAAATACTGTAAAATTGATAATGGTGATGAATGCAAAATTCTGTGAACATTCTAAAACCCACTGAATTGTATGGTATTGTTGAAAGGTTACCCCAAAAAGGTTATATCCACATCCTTGTCCTTGATACCTATGAAAGTCATCTCACTTGGGAAAAGAGTCTTTACAGATATAATTAAGAATCTTGAGCCTCCTGGATTATATAAGTGAAAAGAAAGTGAAGTCGCTCAGTCATGTCCGACTCTTTGCAACCCGTGGACTGTAGCCCACCAATCTCCTCCAACCATGGGATTCTCTAGGCAAGAATACTGGAGTGGGTTGCCATTTCCTTCTCCAGGGAATCTTCCTGACCCAGGGATCGAGCCCAGGTCTCCCACATTGCAGGCTGACTGACGCTTTAACCTCTGGGCCACCAGGGAAGCCCTTAAATACAAGAATACAGTCTCTAGAACTTCAGATCCAAGTCAAAGATTTCAAGGGAGGAAAGGAAGCCAGGTTGAAAGAAGAAGGGGGAGGAGGCGGGAGAGGGGGGAGAAAGGGGTGGCCTTACAGACGTCTCCTGCCACCTATAGATACCCAGGCGTTATGGGACTTTTCCCTGGGCCTCCAGAGAAGGGAGGACTGGAACTCGGCCCTACCAGAAATCAGACCAGACCAGAACCAGAATTCGAGTTCTCTGCCAAGAGGAGGTGATCAGTCTCCAATCCTCAGCTCAGGCTGAGGGCCCTTCGACCAGATTCCTGTGTCCAGGACCAGGGGACTAGAAAAACGGGAAAGGATAGGAAGGGTTAAGGAGAGGAAAGAAAGAGAGAAAGGGAGAGAGGTCAATAGTCTCTTGTTCCTTACCGGTCAGGGCACTCTGGCCAGTTGTCCGCGTCAGGAGGAGACCAGGGACAAAAGGGACCCAGTTGCGGCCGCTGGGTCTGGTCCATTGGCAGGCAAGCTGGCCCCTGAGTACCCTGAGTGGTCAGGATGTCAGTCTCTGCAAAGAAGAGTCCCCGCCAGAGTTGCCATTTGTTGCAGGAAGGCGGACCCCTCCCAGGGCCCGAAACTGGGCCCTTGTCTAACAATCAGAAATGAATTGTCCAAGGAGACACATCTGCTGACAAAGCAAGAGATTTTATTGGGAAAGGGCACCTGGGTGGAGAGCAGTAGGGTAAGGGAACCCAGGAAAACTGTTAGGTAGTTTAGGGAAAAGGAGTCCAAAATGAATTTTCTGAGGAGACACATCTGCTGACAAAGCAAGAGATTTTATTGGGAAAGGGCACCTGGGTGGAGAGCAGTAGGGTAAGCAGTAGGGTAATACAGGTGGGACCTACACTGATGAACAAATGCCCTTATAAGAGACAAGCAGAGGGAGACTTGAGACACGTGCAGAGAGAGAAATGTGAAGACAGAGTCAGAGACTGGATGATATGGCCACAAAGCAAAGAAGCCAAAGAATGTCAACAGCCGGAGAAAGTGGAAGAAGCAAGGAAGCATCCTTCCATACAGCCTCCAGGCAGAGTGTGGCCTTGCTGACATCCTGACTGCAGACTTCAGCCTCCAGAACTAGGAGACGATAAATTTTTGTTGTGATCATGTGTTGTAGCAACTGTAGGAAACTAACACAGGTGTTTAGAGTAGATGTTGATAAAGCAGTTACTTTAAAAATCAATCTAATATTTAACAACAAATGATTTGGAGTTTCAGAGTACAATGAGAAATGTAGTGACATTCTCAATGCATGGAGAAGAAATATGAGAAAGGAGAGGAAGGTGGGATGTATGAGAAGTGCACCTCAGTATCTCACATGTGAGATGAGGAATGATAAGACCTCGGCACCACATCTTCATAAGTGCTAGTCCTTCTATCTGGAGTGTGCTCCTTCTCACCCACCCAGTAAGTGACCACTCATCCTCAGAAGCTCAATTCAAATGCCACCTCCCCATCTCTCCAATCGTTCGTCATTCCCTCTAGTGTTGACAAATACTTCATCCAGAAGCTCTTATACTTGGCCCCATCTGCTGAGATTGTCTGCTTAAGTGCCTGCCTTCATCACTATCCTATGAAATAATTCAGAGCAGTGATCATGCCCTACTCACCTGATAACCTAGGAATAGCATCCTTAATGAATGAACACGATGGAACCCTGGAGCAGTGGTTTTAGTCATAACTAAACAACAGAATCACCCAGACCCCATCCTCAGAAACTGACTTTAAAAAACACAGATGGCCCAGGGCCAACCCCTAGAAATTGATTTAATTCTGGAATAGAAACAAGGTATTAACCTGTTGTTAAATATCACCTGATGATTGTAATGTGCAAAGATAAGAAGCATTGTCTAAGGGATGGACTCAATATAGCTTTATACACCAAGCAGACCTGAGGCAGATGCCAAAGAGAGAGATCTGAAAATCAAAAAGTACACAAAGCACAGATGATCCCATACCAGCTAGGTAGTCTCCAAATAAAATACTAGCCATGAAAAAGTAGTAGAGAGCTAAAGAGTAGGACTAGCTTGCTCTCAAGGAGAAGGCAACAGCAGCCCACTCCAGTCCTCTTGCCTGGAAAATCCCATGGACGGAGAAGCCTGGTAGGCTGCAGTCCATGGGGTCTCTAAGAGTCAGACATGACTGAGTGACTCCACTTTCACTTTTCACTTTCATGCGTTGGAGAAGGAAATGGCAACCCACTCCAGTGTTCTTGCCTGGAGAGTCCCAGGGACAGCGGAGCCTGGTGGGCTGCTGTTTATGGGGTCACACAGAGTCGGACACGACTGAAGCAACTTAGCAGCAGCAGCAGCTTGCTCTCAGTGGTGAAAAGGAAGATTACACACAAGAAGGAAAAGTGGGATGGGTGGGGAGGTAAGAGGACAGTCTGGAGAAGGCAGTGTCTTCATTAAAATGAAATTCAAGAGGATAAAGCAGGGCTTGAGCAGACAGGAAAAGAAGATACTTTCTGATATTATTTTCACCATCACCACATAGGCTGCTATTTTTTTTATAATCCTAAAATAGAGTGACTAGTAGACCATCTAATTCATATCTTCTCACACTTCAGTAATGGAGAAGGCAATGGCAACCCACTCCAGTGTTCCTGCCTGGAGAATCCCAGGGATGGGGGAGCCTGGTGGGCTGCCGTCCATGGGGTCGCACAGAGTCGGACACAACTGAAGCGACTCAGCAGCAGCAGCAGCGGCAGCACACTTCAGTGTGCATACACCTACTGGAGGGCATCTTGTTAAAACACAGAACCTGATACAGTAGGTCTGGGACTCTGCAGCTCTAACAAGCTCCCAAGGGATGCCAATACTGCTGGTTCAAAAATGTACTCTACAGTCATGATCTTCAGTAACTCTTTCATGTTTTCATTTTATTCAATTTGAATGACGCAGTGGAATCAGAAGTTCCCAATACTTGACAAAGTGATAAGTTCATCACAATTAAATGTCAAAACTCTCCAACATGCCATTGTTCACTTTATACTACTAAATAAAACAGTAGAGAAAGTGTTATTTTATGGTAGAGAAAATAATCAGGGGGAAATATTTCTATGAAGTCTACCCCAAGAAGAACTGAATTAGGGAACTATAGTCAATATTTTTAAAATAAACTATAATCAAAAATAATATATGTGTATATATATAAATGAATCACCTTGCTATGCACCTGAAACACTGTAAATCAACTATACTTCAACAAAATATATATTGAGAAAAAAAAGAAAATTAGTTGAGAGTAACTTGAAAAAATAAAATCACCAAATACAAATTTACTATATACTAAGCTGGTTTTAGAAAAGGCAGAGGAACCAGAGATCAAATTGCCAACATCCGCTGGATCATGGAAAAAGCAAGAGAGTTCCAGAAAAACATCTATTTCTGCTTTATTGACTATGCCAAAGCCTTTGACTGTGTGGATCACAAGAAACTGTGGAAAATTCTGAAAGAGATGGGAATACCAGACCACCTGATCTGCCTCTTGAGAAACCTATATGCAGGTCAGGAAGCAACAGTTAGAACTGGACATGGAAAAACAGACTGGTTCCAAATAGGAAAAGGAGTACGTCAAGGCTGTACATTGTCACCCTGCATATTTAACTTATATGCAGAGTCAGTTCAGTTCAGTTCAGTCGCTCAGTCGTGTCCGACTCTTTGCAACCCCATGAATCGCAGCACGCCAGGCCTCCCTGTCCATCACCAACTCCCGGAGTTCACTCAGACTCACGTCCATCGAGTCTGTGATGCCATCCAGCCATCTCATCCTCAGTCGTCCCCTTCTCCTCCTGCCCCCAATCCCTCCCAGCATCAGAGTCTTTTCCAATGAGTCAACTCTTCGCATGAGGTGGCCAAAGTACTGGAGTTTCAGCTTTAGCATCATTCCTTCCAAAGAAATCCCAGGGTTGATCTCCTTCAGAATGGACTGGTTGGATCTCCTTGCAGTCCAAGGGACTCTCAAGAGTCTTCTCCAACACCACAGTTCAAAAGCATCATTTCTTCGGTGCTCAGCCTTCTTCACAGTCCAACTCACATCCATACATGACCACAGGAAAAACCATAGCCTTGACTAGATGGACCTTTGTTGGCAAAGTAATGTCTCTGCTTTTGAATATGCTGTCTAGGTTGGTCATAACTTTTCTTCCAAGGAGTAAGCGTCTTTTAATTTCATGGCTGCAGTCACCATCTGCAGTGATTTTGGAGCCCCCCAAAATAAAGTCTGACACTGTTTCTACTGTTTCCCCATCTATTTCCCATGAAGTGATGGGACAGGATGCCATGATCTTCATTTTCTGAATGTTGAGCTTTAAGCCAACTTTTTCGCTCTCCTCTTTCACTTTCATCAAGAGGCTTTGTAGTTCCTCTTCACTTTCGGCCATAAGGGTGGTGTCATCTGCATATCTGAGGTTATTGATATTTCTCCCAGCAATCTTGATTCCAGCTTGTGTTTCTTCCAGTCCAGCATTTCTCATGAGGTACTCTGCATATAAGTTAAATAAGCAGAGTAACAATATACAGCCTTGACGTACTCCTTTTCCTATTTGGAACCAGTCTGTTGTTCCATGTCCAGAGTACATCATGAGAAATACTGGGCTGGAAGAAGCACAAGCTGGAATCAAGATTGCCGGGAGAAATATCAATAACCTCAGATCTGCAGATGACACTACCCTTATGGCTGAAAGTGAAGAGGAACTAAAAAGCCTCTTGATGAAAGTGAAAGAGGTGTGTGAAAAAATTGGCCTAAAGCTCAACATTCAGAAAACAAAGATTATGGCATCTGATCCCATCACTTCTTGGGAAATAGATGGGGAAACAGTGGAAATAGTGTCAGACTTTATTTTTGAGGGCTCCAAAATCACTGCAGATGGTGATTGCAGCCAGGAAATTAAAAGACACTACTCCTTGGAAGAAAAGTTATGACCAACCTAGATAGCATATTCAAAAGCAGAGACATTGCTTTGCCCACAAAGGTCCGTCTAGTCAAAGCTATCGTTTTTCCAGTGGTCATGTATGGACGTGAGAGTTGAACTATAAAGAAAGCTGAGTGCAGAAGAATTGATGCTTTTGAACTGTGTTGTTGGAGAAGACTCCTGAGCATCACTTGGACTTCAAGGAGATCTAACCAGTCCATACTAAAGGAAATCAGTCCTGAATATTCATTGGAAGGACTGATGCTGAAGCTGAAACTCCAATACTTTGACCACCTGATGCGAAGAACTGACTCATTGGAAAAGCCCCGGATGCTGGGAAAGATTGAAGGCGGAAGGAGAAGGGGATGACAGAGGATGAGATGGTTGGATGGCATCACTGACTCAATGGGCATGAGTTTGAATAAACTCCAGGAGTTGGTGATGGACAGGGAGGCCTGGTATGCCGTAGTCCATGGGGTCACAAAAAGTTGGACACAACTGAGTGATTGAACTGAACTGAACTGAACTGAGAACTTGTTCTATCTGAGGACGCTAATAGGATATTGTAATTAGTTTTCTTATATAAAAACTGAATGCCATATTTCTCAAATATGCACAGCAAAATCTTGTGACTTGCATTAATTTGACAGATTGAGCACTCCACACCAGGGAGCCTGATTTTAATAAGTCTGGCTAGGGCCTTGGACATTATAACATGGGATGGATATCATATGGCCCCAAAGGGTCAAGCACATGAAGTAGAGAGGGCCAGATGGGGCCACATTTTCCAGCAGAGTACATGCTCCTAAGGGGAATATCTGCTATTTGGCTCTCCTCCCCAAGTGTAAGGCCTGCTGATTTGCCAGAAAAGTCAGAAATCTAGGCTTTTATGAGAAATCTGATGAAATGTTAAGTACTGTGTAGGTCAGCCAAGTCCAATCACTGTGAGTTTTCTCATTTGATTCTTATTACATTCCTAGAGGATAAGTACTAAAGCCATATTATCTTATAGATAAGGGAACCAAGGTAGAGAGGAGAGAGATTAAGTAACTTGCACAAGATCATCTGCTAAAAGTCAAGCAAAGATTCAAACGGAGGTCTGTCTCACTCACAGCCCACATTCCTAACCCCTAAACCATCATGCTGATGGGTGGTTGAGCCAGGCATCTCTGCTCATCTATGTTCTAGCCTCGAATCCTGATACTTAGCTGGACTCTGTTAACTTTATCCTTTGGGTAATTAATTTTCTTCTTGATTTTATGTTCTCAGTTTCAATTTAGAGTAGCCAACATTCTCAGTTTGCCAGAGACTGAGGGTTACCCAAGACAAGGGACATTCAGTGTAAAGTCAGGACACTTCTGAGCAAACCAAGACAGTTGGTCTCCTTAGTTTTCATTTAATGGTGTTATGTTAAAAATAACCCTATCTGATTCACTGTTACATTTGTTAAAGAAATTTTAAAAAACATTATTCAATAAGTGGGTCCTATGGGAAATTTCACTGTTTTCCTTGAAAAATTAGTGTGGTCTTGTCCCCCTTTTTCACTGTGTGATAGACTTTGTGTCCCTTTATGCCTTACTCTATCTTTGTCATTTGGTTTGATAAGAATCGGGAAGCGAAGACGCTATTTATCAGTCTTCTGAAACCCCAACAGTAGGTGAGTATAACACTGAATTTACTGGTCCTTGTATCCAAAAAGTCAAATAACAGTAGTTACCACTAAGCTTAAAGCACAAAATGAAAAATGAAGTATTTAAGGAGGGGGCAATCAAGGTGGCAGAGTGAAAGGACATGAAGCTCACCTTCCCCCACAAACACATCAAAAACCCATCTAATGTCAAACAGTTCTCTCTGAAAACAAACTGGCAGAAGGACTCATAGAACCAAGGCTGTAAGAAAGATACACACAGAATTAGAAAGGGAAGAAAAGCAACCGGGACAGGACCTGGGCCCCTGGGAGAGGATTCAGATGAAAATGGAGATTACTCAAGCAGACACCTGACCTGGGGAGTGAGCAGTTCAAGCAATAGGTTGGGCGCTCTAGTCTGGGGTATTATGGAGGGGAGAAAAGCCCCTTGGCTTGTTGGAGGACCTCTGGAACAATTAGAAGGGTTATGGGAAACTTAGACTGTCTGTGTAAGGGGTGCGTACACACTGGCTAGCCCTAAGGCAGGACAGAGAGACATTTGCTCTAGGAGCAGCTGGTTTTCCACACCTGCCTTGCCATGTGCCCCAGCCAAAGCTCCAGCCTGCTCACCCCATGCCACACCATGTCACTGACTCTGAGGTGCCCATGACCAAGAGACGACTGAACTGTAGGACACAAAGGTAACCCAGTCCTGAGGTGGAGTCTGGGTGGGATGGCAGGTGCCATTGTTGGCATTTACTCAAATGGAATCTCAGAAACTGCTCAGATCTCTGACAGCAATTGCTCCACCACAACTCACCTCCTGATACACATCAAGACTCCATATGGGCCCAAGTCAGCCCTATAGAATGGTTCCACCACAGGGCAGGGGTGGTAGAAGCTGGGAGCAGTGATCAGTTGTGAGGGACAAAGGTTACTAGCACTCAAGCCTGCAAAGACACAGTTGCCTCCATAAGTAGCACATCAGACTCTGTCTGTGCATGGACCTTACTTATTTCAGCAGCCCCCTTCTCTGGGGCAAGAGTTTTGAACAGGGAGAGGGAAAAACACACACTTAAAAGGAGCAGAGTCAGCTCAGAAAGGAGGAGATAATAAAGATCAAAGAAGAAATAAATAGGGACAAAAAAATAGAAAAGATCAATGAAACCAAGAGCTGTTTTTTTAATAAAGATAACAAAAGGGAAGGGAAGCAGTAAAAGTCATATTTGTAGATGACATGATACTTTATATAGAAAACTCTAAATTCTCTACCTAAAACCCATTAGAACTAATAAATAGATTCAACAAGCGAACAGGATATAAGATTAATATACAGAAGTCTACTGTTTTTCCATATACCAATAATACTATCAGAAAAAGAAAATTTTCCCTTTTAAAATCAATCTCTTTTAAAATCACATCAAAAAGAGTAAAATATGTAGGAATTAACTTAACCAAGGAGGTAGAAGACCTATACTCTGAAAACTATAAAACATTTATATAAGAAATTGAAGATGATACACAGAAATGGAAAAATATCCTGTGCTCTTGGATTGGAAGAATTAATATTGTTAAAATGGCCATACTACCCTAAGCAATCTATAGATTTAATGCAATACTTATCAAAATACCCATGGCATTTTCCATTTTCCACAGAACTAGAACAAATAATCCTGAAATTCATTTGGAACCACAAAAGATCCCAAACTGCCAAAGCAATCTTGAGAAAAAATAAGAACAAAGCTGGATGTATAACCCTTTTAGACTTTAAACTATACCACAGAGCTACAGAAATCAAAACAGCATGGTACTGGCAGAAAAACAGGCATGTAGATCAGAATGAACAGAGAGCCCAGAAATAAACCAATGCACCTATGGTCAATTCACCTATGACAAAGAAGGCAAGAATATGCAATGGAGAGAAAAATCTCTCTTTAATAAGTGGCGCTGAGAAAACTGAGCAACTACATGTAAAAGAATGAGGTTACAACATTTCCTCACAACATATATAAAAATAAACTCAAAACAGATTAAAGACATAAATGTAACAACTGAAACCATAAAACTCTTAGAAGACAAAATAGGCATAACATTTTTTGACATAAGTTGTAGCAACTTTTTTTAGTCTGTAGCCTACGGCAAAAGAAATAAAAGCAAAAATAAACAAACAGAATCTAACTTAACCGCAAAGCTTTTGTGCAACAATAGAAGCCATCAATGAAACAAAAAGACAACCTGCAGAATAGGAGAAAATATTTGCAAATGATATGACTAACAAGGGTTTAATATCCGAAATATATAAACAGTTAATACAACTCAATATCAAAAAAAACACCCAATCAAAAAATGAACAAAAGATCTGAATAGATATTTTTCCAAAGAGGACACGCAGATGACTAACAGGCACATTAAAAAGATATTCAACATTGTAATTATCAGAGAAATGCAAATCAAAATAAAATGCAATATCACCCCCACAACTGTCAGAATGGCTATCATCCAAAAGTCTACAAATAACAAATGTTAGAGAGGATGTGGAATAAAGGGACCCTTGTACACTGTCTGTGGGAATGTAAATTGGTACATTCACTGTGGAAAACCATATGTAGTTTCCTCAAAAAAATAAAAAGAGAACTACCATATGATCCAGCAATTCCACTCCTGGTTCTATACTCAGGAAAAAAAAAAAATGGAAAGACTAATTCAAAAAAACACATGTGTCCCAAAGTTCTTAACAGGACTATTTACAATAGTCAAAATATGGATGCAATCCAAGTGACCATCAACAGAAAAATGCATAAGAAGGGACATATCTATCTATCTACCTACCTATAATGGAATATTGCTGCTGCTGCTGCTAAGTCGCTTCAGTCGTGTCCAACTCTGTGCAACCCCATAGACGGCAGCCCACCAGGCTCCCCCGTCCCTGGGATTCTCAAGGCAAGAACACTGGAGTGGGTTGCCAGTTCCATCTCCAACGCATGAAAGTGAAAAGTGAAAGTGAAGTCACTCAGTCATGTCCAACTCTTAGCAACCCCATGGACTGCAGCCTACCAGGCTCCCCTGTCCATGGGATTTTCCAGGCAAAAGTGCTGGAGTGGGTTGCCATTGCCTTCTCTGATAATGGAATATTACTCAGCCATAAAAAGAATGAAATTCTACCATTTACAGCAATACAAGTGAACCTAGAGTATATTATACTTAAATAAGTCAGACAAAGAAAGACAAATACTGTATATTATCAATTACTTGTTGAATCTAAAAGATAATACAAATCAATGTATACAGCAAAACAGAAACTGACTCACACATAGAGAAAACAAATTAATGGTTCCCAGAGGGGAGAGGGAAGGAGAAGGGGCAAGTTAGTGATATGTGATTAAGAGATACAAACTACTATGTGTAAAATAGATAAGCAACAAAAATATATTCTATAGCACAGGGAATTCTAGACATTATCTTGTAATAACCACTAATAGAGTATAATATGCAAAAATATTGAATCACTATGCTACACACCTGAAACCAATATTGTAAATCAATTACACTTCCCCCAAAATGAGGTACTTCACACTGGAAACTTCTAATACATCTGTGAAGCAAATCCTTATCTCCAATACCACAACTGAAATTGGTCCTCAGTGTCACTAGATTTGGACCCCAGTGCTTTTGAACTGTGGTGTTGGAGAAGACTCTTGAGAGTCCCTTGGACTGCAAGGAGATCCAACCAGTCCATCCTAAAGGAGATCAGTCCTGGGTGTTCATTGGAAGAAGGACTGATGCTGAAGCTGAAACTCCAATACTTTTGCCACCTGATGCGAAGAGCTGACTCATTTGAAAAGACCATGATGCTGGGAAAGATTGAGGGCAGGAGAAGAAGGGGACAACAGAGGATGAGATGGTTGGATGGTATCACCGACTCAATGGACATGGGTTTGAGTAAACTCTGGGAGTTGGTGATGGACAGGGAGGCCTGGTGTGCTGCAGTTCATGGGGTCGCAAAGAGTCAGACACGACCAAGCGACTGAAATGAAGTTTTATCTGACTCTATCTTTTAGAAGCAGAATTTTAAAATTCCTAACAGACCTCAGCTCATGTAGGAAAAAAAACCAATATATTTGCTACTTAAAGAGAAAATGATGAATGATTCTTCTTATTTTCTTCCTGTCTGCTGACAGAAATCTCATCTGAATCATATATTCACACATATCTGTTTCCTGAGAAAGAGAGGGAATATAACATAACAGCTGAATACACTGTAATTTCTCATTATAATTACATCTTTAAAAGGCTTTCTGCCAGGAAAACTGGTTTAGCATCTAGTTTTGGGGTTCACTTTTGCATAAATAACATAATGTCCGATTTGGTATTTTAGAATAAATTGATTAGCAAGTTATTTTAATCATTGTAAATGTTGAGGTTAGTAAAAGAAAAGCTCCCAGGTTCAGATAGGCTGACAAGCATCCAAAATAATAATGTAGGATTTATTCCTTAAAGTTTATCATGTAATAAACAGAAAGTAAAATATGGTTCATATATTCACATCTATTCTATCTTAAACCTCCATAATCACGGGGTTGTTTTAGTCAAATACTGGGAATATCCAGAGCCATCAGAGGCATGTTTTCAGAAGTTAAAGCTAAATCACCATAGCTTCTTTCCATTATGTCACATTAAATTCTAGTTCATTCCATGTTTCCATGTTCTACTTGGCGACAGATATATATCAGTGTGACTGACATTCACATGGAAGTAATGTCATATCCCAGTAAAATGCTCTTCTCAACCCCCACATACTGATTCCATGAGAATGAGACCCCATACACAATAAATCATCATACCCACCTGAATAAGTTTTGATTACAGTTGACAAAAAAGAAATCCCAATACTTTCTTCCTAATAAAACCGTTTTGTCCAAAAAGAAAAATACACTGCAATTTTAGAGTAGAACAAAGTTTTTACAGTCTATTTGTTAAGTGAAGAAGGTTGGTGGGAGAAGATAGACCACACTCATTTAACTGAATTATCTGCTGTAAGTAAACTCTGCTGCTAGGTAAAAAGAGTATAGTTTGTGGAATTTCACTAAAAAAAAAAAAAAAGAAAAAAGTTCTAAATCTTTATATAGAATATCAGGCTTGCATAATTCTTAAGCAATACCACATGCTTTCATTCATAATGTGAATAATAAATGTGAACTGCATTTTCAGTGTATTATTCTAAAACTAGGGCTTCCCGATGGTGCTAATGGTAAAGAACCTGCCTGTCAACGCAGGAGATGTAAGAGAGGCGAGTTTGATCCCTAGGTTGGGAAGATCACCTGGAGGAGGATACAGCAACTTACTCCAGTATTCTTGCCTGG
This sequence comes from Oryx dammah, assembly GCF_014754425.2. Lineage (NCBI taxonomy): Eukaryota > Metazoa > Chordata > Mammalia > Artiodactyla > Bovidae > Oryx > Oryx dammah. The sequence goes on along the minus strand of NW_024070210.1, from coordinate 67,230,934 downwards.
AGAATTCCTGGAGCCTGATGGGCTACAGTCTATAGCGTCTGAAAGAGTCGGACATCACTGAAGCAACCTAGCATGCACTCACACGTCTACAACTGGATAATTTAAATTCCTTTATTTATTAAACAGGCACTTTATTTAAGGAAGCACTTTGGACATCAGAGAAGATGTAACAATGAATCAGAAGATAGGACCTCTATCCTCAAAAAGGTTACATAGTTCTAAGAAACAGTATATGGGTGTGTGTGCCTAACAATGTGAGACTGTGTAAAATGATGTGATAGGGGACGAATACCCTTGGACATTCAGAAGAGAAGTAAAACTTTTAAAAGAGAGGAGCAGGGAAGGTTACATAGACAGGATGGGGTTAGAATTCAACTACCATTGAAGGTATACCTGCACATTCCTGAGAAGAAATAGTCTTGAGCAACATAGAGAGCACTGTACATCTTGAGCCCAAATTAGCTATATAACCTGAATAACATTTAAGGCACTACATAGAAACTGATTATGAAGACAACTTGAGGTCAGATTCTGAAGGCCTTGAACAGCAAGTGAAGGAATTCAAATTTCATTCAACAGACAGAGGAGAGCTATGGAAGTTTTTTGAGCTGGAGAGTATGTTCATCAAAGTTGTACTTTGGGGGAATAAGTTTAGGTGGTTGACAATGGCTGGAGAAGAGACAGCAGAGCAGGCATGTCTGATCAGGTTATTGCACTGATCCAGCTGAGGGGAGGAACAGCAAGGGAGTGACGGACGTGGAAGACAGCGCAGAAGCAGGACGAACAAGTTTGAAGACTGGAAGTGGGAAGCGAGGGAAAGGGAAGAATCAATGATGACTCACATTTTAAGCCTGGGGGATTGAGGAAATGGAAGACAAGAGGAAAATCTGAGTTGAGAGGGAAGGATGAGGAAATTAGTTTGAGTTATATCCAGATGGCAGTTAGAAATACAGGGCTAAGGAGTTAGTTCAGAATTAATAGATGATAGATTTAATAGGTAATAGGTATAGATTTAATAGGAAATATGTTTTAATCTACATGAGAGGAAAAGTTGAAGCTATTTAACTTCAAAGTTTGAGTTTATAAACTCAACAAATATAAGACAGACTATGTTAAACCTCTAACATAAATAATTGAATATTTGTTTATATCAAAAATTACCCACAGTACTGGTATTTTGTACCATTGATAAGATGCAAAAAAAAAAAAAAAAAAAAAACTCTGACAATATACAAGTAGCTGGAAGGGGAAGTTTGTATACTGAAACTAACAAAACTGCAATGATACACAGCATTCCACAAATTCATTCCTTGGAACAAATATTCGTCACTGATATTTGGAAGTTAAAATACTAAGCAAATCTACTCAAATTATTTGTAGCCATTCAAACTAATTTCTCTTTTCTTCTGAAATCAACACTGCTTTCTGGATAACCATAACTACCATAACTAATAATAGCATTAGTTATTAAAAATAATGTATTTTGTAAAAATACTAATCCCAACAATGATCTGATAGAAACATTAATAAATATGTTCTTATGTTAGCATGTTCTTAATTGACCCATCCGTGACTTTCAAGGATACCTCCTTATCCTACTATATTTTGAACTGTATTACCTTTATATTGAGGTGTTTAGTAAAGATTATTTTCAGCATATTCTCCAAGCCTCACCTGGTTTGAGTTTCTCTGGAGGGCTGAGCTTCACATGTTGGTCTTCAGATGAAAGGCTCGCACTGACACCATACAGGGGATCGTCCAAGAAAGAGGGCCTTTTCAGTCTCCCAATGCCCAGAGTCTTAGACATAAAGTAGTCTTCTGCATCGCTAATGACCTTGTCCTCAGAAACCTGAAGGCACTTCACATTCTCTGCTTCAAGGAGAAGAGCTGGTGACGTGTGATGCCCAGTCAAGGCTCTGGTGAGAAAGCAGCCTCTGGATGTTTCACATTCTACGTTCTTGGGCACATTTATGTCCTCCACTTCAGTGCTTCTAACCTTTGTTTTTGACCTGTTTAATGACTCAGAGAGAATAGATCCAGAAAGTTGGGGGAGCTCAGGTATCATATCCTCAATGTCTTTCTCTTGTCTTTCTGGAGACAGCCTAACTGTGGATTTTTGTTTGAACGAGCATTCATCCAGAAGACACCTTAACTGTTCCTCGGAGAGAAGTGATGTTGAATCTAACTGATGAGACAAACCAAAAGTTTTCAGTCAGTTGAATGAGTAAACACATTTATCTTTGGTAAGCTTTCAGTAATGCAATATAAATGCAAGTAACATAAAATCCTTTACACGAAACACCCAAATAGTACAATCATTCGTTTTAAACCATTCAAAAATGCAGGGGAAATGTACAACACACCTAGAGAAGAAGCTTAGAATCAATCACACATACTAAAATCCAGGAAAAGTCCCATGACACTGATGGAAACAAATTACTACACCAAACTAACCACTAACACTCTACATATAGTAATAACCTTGGGCTGAAATGAAGATATTAGAAAAACCCTTCAATTTTTAAGTCTTGGGGCATCAAGCAGGGTTAGTAAGTAACCACTTCTTTGATAGAAAGCAAGAACTTCTGCCACAATATCTAGTTGGCGTTTCTCTGTTTCCTCCATTTCTGGGTATGAACCCTATCACCACCCAATAACTCAGGCAAGCAGGGTGGATTAACCTGCCCCTGGGGATTCACCACTCCTGTGTCTGTCTACAGCTTTGAGTGGACAAGACTACGGAAGACAGAAAAGGAAGAAAGAGGGGGTGATGCATCCTGAGATGTGGCTTCAGTGCCACAGGTCTAGACAGAGGCCAGGGGCATTCCAACAGCAGTGCACTCTCGGAGGAGGATTTGATCATTTAATCTCTGTTTGTAAACATTATCAGGATTGATTGTTTCAAACAAGATATTAAAGATTTAAAAACTTTTTTTTCTCTTCCAGTAATGTTCTCAGGAAATAAAATTAATCAAACAAAATTAAAAAGCTATGTGTTGTACAAGAATTCGACTGAACAGCATGCCACCTGAATTGCAACAATGATTGGAAAGGAACATGATTGAAATATATTGAAAGACACTGAAAAAAATTCTTCTTTAAAGAATTAGCACTGTACCTGATTTACATAGCAGATTATCTAGGATAACATTAATCCTCCTTTACAGGGGAGTGAATTGTCTGACAACAAGAAATCCAAATAAAAAAAAATTTCTTTTAAGAAATCCCCATAAGAAAACCTAATCATGACTTGTAATGACCTTAACTTTTACTTCAATAAAGTAAAATAATTTTATTGGTCTAATCTGTAGTATACAGTAAGAATTAACCGAATACTCTGCATTTACAAAGTATTGGTGGTGAGCTATCATAGAACTAGTACGGTTAATTCCCCATAATTGTGTAATGCCTCTAATGTAGCTAACAAAAAGTAGCATGTAAAAAGAACTTCATATCATGCTTTTAAAATATATCATATGTTTTAAAATTATATTAACTTCCATATATTAAAAACCAAGTTTCATACTGGCAAGTACCATTAAGAGTTTGAAAGTAACAAGAAATTATCTGGGAATATATTCTTAATAATCATCTGGGATTCAAAATTCAGGTAATTCACCTTAAGGTTAATATGCATGACAAAAAAAAGGAGTTTTAGCTTTTCTAAAGAAAAAAAAAAAGAGTTGTATCATATATTAGCAAATCCTACTTTTAATCACTAGACATTTCAGGTATCAGGATGTAGTACTTTATCCATTATTAGCAGCATTTCCTTCACCCAACTATGTAAAGCTAGACAGCTAGAAAATGAAAGCAGTCCTTATATGGTACCAGATAACTAAAATACACCTTCAAAAGCTGCTTATATAAAATTCCTTGCAATGCATAAACAATTCACTAGGATTTAGAAACGGTCCACTGACTGTTATCCTCAGCAAACATCAAACCAAAGGCTTAACATAGGCAATTTCCAGACCTTAGAAAAAAATCAGTCCATCCTGGAGCAAGAGGGTGAAGGAATATGGAAGGAGGTGTCTGGGAGGAAATAAAAGAGGGGGCGGTGGTAAATTGGTAGATTATCTGATACGTTTGATCACGTCCCCAAATAATATTGATAGGATAAATGCTTAGAAGTTCCAAAGATTTATTTAGCAAGATACACAGAAAATTAAGTCAAAGGAAAAATAATTGTGAACTCTGAAAAAACAAGAAGCTATACAAAAAGAAAGGAAAGGAAGTTTTTCAGAGAGATTACAGAAAAATAAGCAAAAGAATATAGTTATTAACTCTACGACAAACAAAAACAGTTGTACAAGAAAGGATACTATAGAATACTACTTACAAGCACTGAAATTGGAGCTGTAATCAAAAATCTCCCAAAAAACAAAAGCCTAGGACCAGACGGCTTCACGGAAGAATTCTATCAAACATTTAGAGAAGAGCTAATGCCTCTCCTTCTAAAGCTGTTTCAAAAGACTGCAGAGGAAGGAACACTTCCAAACTCATTCTATGAGGCCACCATTACCCTGATAGCAAAACCAGACAAAGACAACACACAAAAAAAGAAAACTACAGCCCAATATCACTGATGAACATAGATGCAAAAATCCTCAACAAAATTTTAGCAAACAGAATTCAGCAACACATCAAAAAGCTGATGCACCATGATCAAGTTGGGTTTATTCCAGGAATGCAAGGATTCTTCAATCTACACAAATCAATCAATGTGATATACTACCTTAACAAATCGAAAGATTAAAAAACATATATGATAATCTCAATAGATGCAGAAAAAGCCTTTGACAAAATTCAGCACCCATTTATGATTAAAACTCTTCAAAAAATGGGCATAGAAGGAACCTACCTCAACATAGTAAAGGCCATATTTGATAAGCCTACAGGAAACATTACTCTCAATGGTGAAAAAGTGAAAGCATTCCCCTTAAGACCAGGAACAAGACAAGGGTGTCCACTTTCACCACTATTATTCAACATAGTTCTGGAAGTCCTAGCTACAGCAATCAGAGAAGAAAAAGAAATAAAAGGAATCCAGATCAGAAAAGAAGAAGTAAAGCTCTCACTGTTTGCAGATGACATCATACTATACATAGATAACCCTAAAGAAAGTATTAGAAAATTACTAGAGCTAATCAGTGAATTTAGCAAAGTTGCAGGATACAAAGTCAATAGACAGAGGTCACTTGCATTTCTATATAGTAACAATGAAAAATCAGAAAGAGAAATTAAAGAATCAATCCCATTCACCATTGCAACAAAAAGAATTAAACATCTAGGAATAAATTCACCTAAGGAGACAAAGGAACTGTACACAGAAAATTATAAGACACTGATGAAAGAAATCAAAGATGACATAAACTGAGATATTCTGTGTTCCTGGGTAGGAAGAATCAATATTGTGAAAATGACTATACTACCAAATGCAATCTACAGATTCAATGAGATCCCTATCCAATTACCAATGACATTTTTCACAGAACTAGAACAAAAAATTTCACAATTCATATGGAAACACAAAAGACCCCAAATAGCCAAAGCAGTCTTGAGAATAAAGAATGGAGCTGGAGGAATCAAGCTTCCTGACTTCAGATTATACTACAAAGCTACAGTCATCAAGACATTACGGTACTGGCACAAAAACAGAAATATAGACCAATGGAATGAGATAGAAAGCCCAGAAATAAACCCATGCACCTATGGGTAGCTTATATTTGACAAAGGAGGCAAGAATATACAATAGGGCAAAGACAACCTCGTCAATAAATGGTGCTGGAAAAACTGGACAACTACATGTAAAAGAATGAAATTAGAACACTTCCTAAAACCATACACAAAGATAAACTCAAAATGGATTAAAGACCTAAATGCAAGACCAGAAACTATAAAACTCTTAGAGGAAAACATAGGCAGAACACTCGATGACATAAATCAAAGCAAGATCCTCTATGACCCACCTCCTAGAGTAAAGGAAATAAAAACAAAAGTAAACAAGTGGGACCTGATTAACTTAAAACCTTTTGCACAGCAAAGGAAACTATAAGCAAGGTGAAAAGATAACCCTCAGAATGGGAGAAAATAATAGCAAATGAAACATCTGACAAAGGATTAATATCCAAAATATACAAGCAGCTCATGCAACTCAATGCCAGAAAAACAAACAACCCAATCAAAAAGTGGGGAAAAGACCTAAACAGACATTTCTCCCAAGAAGACATATAGATGGCTAACACATGAAAAGATGCTCAATATCGCTCATTATTAGAGAAATGCAAATCAAAACCACAAAGAGATATCACCTCACACCAGTCAGAATGGCCATCATCAAAAAGTCTACAAACAACAAATGCTGGAGAGGGTGTGGAGAAAAGGGAACGCTCTTGCACTGTTGGTGGGAATGTAAATTGATACAGCCACTATGGAAGATGGTGTGGATATTCCTTAAAAAACTAGGAATAAAACCACCATATGACCCAGCAATCCCACTCCTAGGCATATACCCTGAGGAAACCAAAACTGAAAAAGACACATGTATCCCATTGTTCACTGCAGCACTTTTTCCAATAGCTAGAACATGGAAGGAAACTAGATGTCCATTGACAGATGAATGGGTAAAGAAATTGTGGTACATATACACAATGGAATATTACTCAGCCATAAAAAGGAATGCATTTGAGTCAGTTCTGATGGGGTGGATGAACCTAGAACCTATTATACAGAGTGAAGTGAGTCAGAAAGAGAAATATCATATTCTAATGCACATATATGGAATCTAGAAAAATAATACTGAAGAATTTATTTGCAGGGCAGCAGTAGAGAAACAGACATAGAGAACAGACTTATGGACATGGGGAGAGGGGAGGAGAGGGTGAGATGTATGCAAAGAGTAACATGGAAATTTACATTACCATATGTAAAATAGATAGCCGATGGGAATTGGCTGTATGGCTCAGGAAACTCAAACAGGGGCTCTGTATCAACCGAGAGGGGTGGAATGGAGAGGGAGATGGGAGGAAGTTTCAAAAGGGAGAGAATATATGTATACCTGTGGCTGATTCATGTTGAGGTTTGACAGAAAACAGCAAAATTCTGTAAAGCAATTATCTTTTAATAAAATATTTAAAATAAAATATAAAATATTCTACAAGGAAAAAGCTGATTGGAATTTCATTTTAATATTTCAAATTATTATTTTTAAATTAGTTTTATTTAAAATTTTGAATAGCACTTTTATTTTTATATTTTAAGTTACTTTAAATTTTCTCAAAGTAATAAAATGCTAAAGAAATAACTGTTTAAATGTTTAGGCAAATATGGTAGCTCCTTGTCCCATTTGTCCCCACTCTTTAGTTTTGTTTTTCAGAGTCAACCCCTTTTAATTCCTTAGAAGTTTTCCCCTGCCATTGACTTTATATACTGTTTCTTAATAGTTTTCTTTCCTAATTGATCAGTTTTGTGTCAATATCTCACGTTTCATATCAATCATACAATGCTACTGTATTATTACATCAATTATATGCTGACTTATTTTAACAGTAGCCAAAGATTTAACTTTGTTACTTCAAATATCCCTTCTCTTTCCTACCATTTTTCCAAAATAGTCAAATCACAATTTTTGGTTACCCTGGTCATCACTATTTATATTAAGACTTGTGTTTCCTATTACTTTTCTGTTTTGATGATCTGTCTGTTGGTGTGAGTGGGCTGTTAAAGTCTCCTACTATTATTGTGTTACTGTCAATTTCTGCTTTTATGTCTGTTGGTGTTTGTCTTATGTCAACCAGCTATATCTTTGGGTATCAGAAGCCTATCCAGATTTCAAGGAGCCTGAAATTTATATAATCTTGTAGCAGGGGAAAGGTACTTCTTTAAGAAAAATAATACAAAAGTACAAATAGAGAATAGGTACGAGAGTGAGTTTCTTTTTCTTTAGAATGTGAAAAGATCACAGCAACTTAATAGAGGCTTGGAAAATCAAGTTCATCTCTTATGTTATCTCTTTAGATCATTTACCAAAAATGCTTTTATAGAAATGTTTCCTGATTACAACCTAGCTTCCTCTCCCCACTCAAGGTTCATACAAGAGAAGGGCCCTGGAGCTTAAGCCTCCCTGGGTCCACAGTACATCTACTCTTGAGTGCTCCAAGATAAAGCACGGAAATCTGGAGGAGGGCATGGCTACCCACTCCAGTATTCTTGCTTGGAGAATCCCATGGACAGAGAAGCTTGGCGGGCTACAGTCTACAGGGTTGCAGAGAGTTGGACATGACTGAAGTAACTAAGCATGTGCGCGTGTGCACAGACACACACACACACACACAAATACACACAGAGAAATAAGGTCAACTACAATCACCCTGATCCTCTGGGGGAAGCAGTTCAGTGGGAAAGAAGACATAGAAGACTAGACCTTGGGCTTTAGTCCAAGCTTTCCCACCTTGTTCCTGTCACTGAAGGACCCATTTAATACAGCTATAAAATAGGGAACTGAAGAACTCTGCATTAAATTCCAGCTCCAAAATTTCTTTTTTGTGAATAACTACTCCAAAATTAAAAATAAATATAAGAATAAGATGTTCAATTGTACCTCAGAATATGACCTGGATAGAATTTATGAAGACAGAACATCACAAAAAGAGAACTTTTATTTCTTGAACTTCTTCACAATACCAATCTTGAATTCAAAAAATAATGAAAAATTCTCTAGTCTTAAAACATTATAAGTAAAAGTGAACCAAGTATATTAAGCCTGCAGATTAAATTAAATTCATCACAGTGTTTCTGAGTGGTAATAGGGCAGACACAACACAAGCCACCACAAGCCACCTTTCTCATCTTTTGATTCTCTGCAGAGCCTTGCCCACAATCTAAGCTCAGTAAATCAGTATTGTGGGAATCAAATGAATTAAGGTTGCTGACTTTTAAAATGGTTAAGTACTACATTACTGTAAGTTATTTACAATTGAATGGGACTAAACAGGTTCTTATAACAAATATCCCTAATGACCCTTGATAGTGCAGGGGCCATAATCCATATCCTTCATCCAGTTTGCTTTGAAACTCTGACCTAATGAGCTCCATTAGCTGAATGACTCACTGTGCAAGCACAGTCAAGTAACCATCTGTTCAAGTTCTCACCTCAAAGTATTCATCTTTCATGCCAGCTCTAATTTTCCAGTATTTCATAAACAAGTTATTTATTCATGCTATTCCTGTCCTTTATGAAATTCACCATAGAGCATTTCAGTCTTCATTTTTCCAGGCCAGAGCCCAATCTATTTTCTCTCCTTCTATGAAAGCCCCTCTTTTCCCATCCTCATTTTAGTAGTCTTTTTATGGATCTTCTTTCTTGTTTTAGTCAAAACAGACATACTCCAGAGTCAAAGAGTAAATGTATTCGATTTTCTCATTAGAAAAAAAATACTATAGACCACTTGTGGTGTTAGTTCTCATGCATCTTGCTGGTCTTGTTGGCACCCCAGGTGATGTCTTACAGAATAATAACCAGCATTCACTAAGCACCTACGTTGGGCCAATACTGCGCTATGCACCTTACATGTATCAATTCCTTAAATCTTCATAACAAATCTATGTAGATACTATTGCTATTCCCATTTTATAGATGGAGAGCTAAAGCAATAAGAAATTAAGAAAACTGTCCTTGGTCATACAACTAGTAAGTGGTGGAACTTGAATCCAGGTAGTCTGGGTCCACCTATATGTTTAACTACCAGGCTACACAGCCTCTCACTATAAATGAGTTCTCCCTCTACCATCCTCTATATGTCCTTTTCCAAACTGAGCTTCCTTCTTCAGTCCACTCCCCCAGATATTAAAAACTCTTCCTGTAGATTACTTCACTTAACTTTGGATTTTATTACCCACACTAGCTTAGTATCTTACCCAGATTTACACAGTGTCCTCTCCTTCAGTTCATTTCAGGGAGAAAAAAAAAGACAACCTCAGCTCCATTCCCAGGGTGCCCACTGTTTGCACTTCTCCACCCATATAAACACCAGTTTGGTGTAGGAGCTAAATCTGATGGGGAGTGCAACTTGCAGTTGCTGGAGAGGGATCACAGACTGTGGATTACCTCACCCTCATCCCTGCCTCCCATGCTATGCTCTGTATCTGGAGTTTCCCCAGCCATAAAAAAACTCATTTCACACTGGATTTATTGACAAGGCAATCAAGATAACGTCTCCGGTGCAGATAGCCAGAAAGTCGAGCATTATAAACTAGCAAAGGCAATTTTGTCCTTTGATGTAAGCTTATGTCTGATGTGGATTTTCCCATCCACAAATGTTAAGTTCCTGAAGACACACCCTATAAAGCCAATACAATTATCACAAATGAAAAAAGGGTGGAAAACCGGAACATTCTAAATGATTAACAGCAAGAATATGGATGTAAACAGCTTTCAGTGACATCAAGTTCTACTTTATCAGAAGCAACTAGAAAACATTCCAATATACCAATATATAAGTTTACAACTCTTTGTTGCAGCCATTGCTGGAAACACCTAAGTAGTAGTGTAATCAAAGGTTTTTAGCCACAAGGAACAGAAATCCTTATCTCAAAAAAACAAGGTAGGGAATGATGAACTAATTCTTTAGCTTTTGTTTGTCTGGAAAACTCTTTATTCAGGCAGTAGAGGTGAGTCCTGATGAAAGATCTAAGAAGTCATCTCATGGATGGTTTGCTGAAGTCATCATCAAGCAGGAAATGAACTATCAATAGGCCTCTTGGGGTCTGGAGCTGAGAAGCCCCCAGGAACCAAAGTCATCTGCTTCATCTTGTTCTCTTACTAAGTCCCTGTGGTCTCAACTGCTTGTTCGATCCATCCTCCTCTCTACAAATCAGCTTTCTCTGTTTATTAATGGTTTCTGCTCCCTCACAACCTCAGCTTGACCAGGTAGCATGAATTAACTCTTGTCTGCAGTCAACATGACGTTAAGACTCTTAACACCCACCAATGACTGACCATGGTCTTTATGTCCATTAGCTCAAATTTTTAACCAAGATAACTGAGTTGGTCATTGACCACGTGAGAGACTGACCGTGTCAGTTTCAAGTGTTCAACCACTCGTCCAATCACCTGTGGTGAGGGTCACATGGTATGAATTTGGCCATTCAAGGCCATATTTCGGGGTAAGGGGTATTTCCCAAAGAAGAAGGCCTGAGCAGAGAGGGATCTATTGATCACTGTGCAACTTTTGAAATTGCTATTAAGTAAATAAACAATAGAAGGGGCCTGACATTTAATAAAGTATAAAGGATTAAGAATCAAGGTGTTGCTGAACTTCACCAATCTCATTCAGTCTCAGCATTCATTGAATAGCTCACTGAGATATAAAAGCAGAATTACTTGTCAGAAAATAATCACTTGGGATAGAATAGTAAGACTTATAGTTGGACTACAGAACAGCATTTGCAAGTTGACACACCACCCATCTGCTCATATAGGCGCAACAGAGTCACATCACTAGTTGCGGCTCTTAAGAGTAAAGTCTGAAAAGATGATGAGGGTAAGTGATTAGTATTCCATTTAATGTCTGCATCAACCTGGATGCAGTGCCAAGGATTCATAGAAGGAATGAGCTTATTCATCCTGCCCCCCTTAGCTCCTTTCCTCTTTATCCTATTCCTCCCCTTTCTCTCTCACACTGAGACTGCCCCAACTGCGTAGAGGCAAGTCTGGCAGGTACAACACTCTTTAGGAGGTCACAAAGGTCCTGGGGGCCAAGCAAGATCTGGCATATTTTCACCCAGAATACTCAGAAGTTGTCCGGCCAGAGCATCCGAACTCCAGTTAAAAGGAAAGCAAAGGTCATTGCCAGAGAAACTATGTAAAACATTAGGAATGAGGGCTGAGGCAAGGTTGTAAACAGGAAAATGAGTCAGCCCCCAGGTCAGAAGCCGGAGAATCTGTGGACAGAATAACACAGAGTGTGAAACAGGTCAAGACGAGTGGTTCCGAAGTGAGTTCATGAATGTTGCCGTGGTGTTGAAAGCCTGATTTGATGCAAGGCCTGCATGTCAAAGTAACTATGTAGCATAGGACACTGCCCTTGCCCGGGCCACCTATCTTCCCTAAATGGCTGGGCGAGGCAGGGCCTGGAAGGGTTTGCCTGATGCGTTTGCTCAATGAAAGGCTGCCGTGCCCCTGAGCACTCAGTGATGGTTTTTTCCCAGCCTCGGTACCAGAGCTGCTCTCCATGAAATCAGGCTTTCTGTTTCTAAGAGGATGAAAAGGGTGGGATGCCAGCAGAATCCCAGTGTATAAAGGAAGGGTGGGCATGGATGGGAGGAGCTAGAAGCAGGGTATGGGATTCTCCATTCCTCCACTTTGAAAAGGGGCCAGGAACTGAGCTTTAGTTGGGGACACAGTCAGAAGGGTGCAGATGGAGAGCTAGATCGACTTCACAACTTTGGTTTATAAAACAACGATGGGGAAAGAGAGCATCTTTCCATTCTTGGGGGAAATTATCACTTGAGGATTGCCAGCAGTTGCAATTTTCTAGGATAGAAACAGTAGATCCACTTCGATCAGATTCCCTTTGCACTGAGCAAGACATTGGAACGGCCCCTCTTTAACACATCTGTCACTTTCTTTGCAGAAACAAGGCTTGGGACCCAACTCCACAGCTGGAAAGAGCCTGGCACTCCTGCCCTACATTCTCAGCAAAACAAAGTTTAACCAGGACGTTGTTGACAATGAGGTGGACAAGTCTGCACACAACGCATTTTTTTCTGGTCACAGGGGGCTGGACCACCCACCCACCCCCGACTCCCTGGAGAAATAAATCCTGCATGTCACTTTTAAAACAACCACGTCTCACTGCTAGGCAAGATGGCTGAGTTATTGCACAGTAACAGTTATGAAAATCATTTGCATGGTTTTCTCTACTCTCAGTTTGAAGTTTATCTTTACTATGTAGAGATAAGTTGGGAGGAGGTCATGATGGGGTCAGAAGTCAAGAAGGCCACTAACTATTTAAATGCTTACATGTGGGCCAGAGTCCAGATCAAGCCTCACCCTTCTGTCAGAGGTCAGCTGGGACTTGAGTCAAGTTAGAGAAATTTGGTATCATCAAAATAGATAACCAATAAGGACCTACTATATAGCACAGGGAACTCTGCTCAATACTCTGTAATAACCTAAATGGAAAAAGAATAGATGCATGTATAACTGAATTACTTTGATGAAACCTGTACATGTGAAACTAACATTGTTAATCAACTCTACTCCAATAAAAATAAAAAACCCAAAAAACAAAAACCTAAAGAACCTCTGTATGCCCACAGGGCTGCCTCTCTAAAACTTTAAATACTTCTCTTGACATCATCTAAACTTCGCATTAAGGAGAAGGTGATCTAGAACCCTGTCTCTGGGATCTTCAACATGCGCTGTCTAGGCTAGCCTGCAGGCAGAGGTGCTGTGGTCAGTACAGGACCATCCCCAACAAGCGCTCCTCTAAGGTCAGGGGAGTATATCCAACAGGTGTTGAGGAGGATAACTGACCACCACTCACGCCCAGTCCACAAGAGCACAAAGGAGGCTATTTCTCGGGGTGCTGAAACAAAGTGGAGATACAGCATGGCCCTAAACATGGCACCTGGCCGCCTCACAAGGCCTGTCAATGGGTTGAACAAAGCCTACAGGCTCTGACCAAGAGGACGTTTGCTTTCCAGAGAGAGCGGCCATCAATGCCACATTCATCAGCTGCTCCGAGAACAGCTCTTCTGCCTTTTGCTGCGAAGGATCTCATTATGGTAGTATTATCTAGACAGCCCCAGGCAAAGAGAACACTCAGTTGGACCCCACTGGTCACCAAGCAGGACCCTTTGCAGCCTTCCCAGAACAGCCTTCCCTCCCCCATGTCCCCTGCAGGTCTTTTGTCTGTAGAAAAACTTTAGTCAAAGATTAAGTTTAATCAGAGAAGTGGGGGCGGGGGGGGGAATGCAAAGGCAAAAGAAAACAGTCAAACAGGACCAAATAGTAATAGTTTAGCCATTAAACAAAGTCAAGGATCTTTAGTTCCTCCTCAAGGACTTCATATAATATTCTGAGCCACATCCTTAGAGCGGTTTTGCAGGTACCGACGCCCCCACCAGGTAGAAGACGTGAACTGTACTTTGCCACAAGCAAAGATCTCAGACTGATTGTAATCAGAAGATTGATGATGGTGACTTCCTATTACCTAACCTCCAACCAATCAGAAGAAGGTCCATGAGCGGATCACATACCCCCAAAACCCCCTCCCTCACTCTGTCTTTAAAAAGCCTTTCCCTGAAAGTCTGTGGGGAGTTCAGGTCTTCTAAGCACAAGCTGCCCTGGACTGTTTGCTTGGTGCCCTATAGCGAACACTGCACTTTCCTTCACCACAGCCTGCCGTCAATCAATTGGCTTTACTGTGCCCAGAGAGCAGACTCAAGTTTGGTTCCATAACACAACCCACACACATGACACCCCTCAGAGAGATGCCGTAGCCCTGAGAACTGGAAAAGAAAACTATTTCCTTGAATGTACAAGAAGTTTCCTAGCAGCACAGACAAGCCCAGGGACCAAGTTGCACTGGCATTAAAATGCTCCAGTACGACTGTATTCAGTTTATCCATCACCTGTGCATCTGCCTGAAGCAGGGCGGAGCGGATCTAATAAAGCTTGTGCTGCCCCCACAGCTATAGATTCAGGCACGCTATTGATGCCACACTCCTCCTGTCACCCTCAGGCACATCGCGCCCCTCTAGCCACTCATCCAGGGCTGTCCTCCTGAGGCTGAGTTGTGACTTGCTAATAAGGTGGGAGATGCTCAGCTGGCCACTTCCACGCTTGTGCAAATTAGTTGGCCCTTAGAGTAGATTTTGACCAAGAGTGGAGAACCAGTGAATAAAATCCTTTCCCTTCTTCCCTCTGGGAGGACTGCCCTAATATGCAGCCCCCGTATGGATCCCCTCTGAAGACATCCCTCAAGATGAAACAATCAGCTATACTTGCTGTGGCCAGCTTTACTGACCCTACCCACTTCTGCTTTTCTGGTGCTACTATAGTCCATTAAGTGACAGCTTGTAAGTTTCAGGCTCTGCTCCCCCAGACTGAGACAGGCACAATAAGCCACAGCTTCCAAGTCTGAGCAGGGCTCTGAAAGTGGCAGCTTGAGCTGTGCAGGATCAGCCTGGGAGCAGTGGGGCAACAGCTCCGCCCCAGCCTCTACAAACTGGTCAGAGGCTGGCAAGGCAGAGCTGGCTGGGCACAGACATTGCCGAACTATGGCCAGCACTGTCGAGGTCAGAGGAGGCAAAGTAATGCTTTGGGATCCTTGGGGATTATGGCTTAAAGCTGGTTCCTACTGCCACAGCAGAGCACTGCCTGAGGGATCAGCTCAAAGGAGAAGAGCCTGTGGAGTCCTGGGAGGACATTTGCTCAGGGCAGTCAGAGATAGCAGAGCTGAAGGGAGAATATGAACTGGAGCCAAGGGGAGACAGCTGAGGTGTGAGTGTCAAGATAAACAGAAAATGACCAACAAGCTGTAGAAGTGGCCACGGTATGGTGTTCCGTACAAAGTTACATTCACCGCCAAGACAGGGGAGGTCTGCCTTCATTCTGGGTGGGCAGAGTTCAAGGCCAGGCTCCAACGAGAGTTAAGCAGGAGCAGACCCCTCCTTGTCAGCAGTTACTGATGGATCAACACGAAGTGCTGGGTGAGTTGCGCGAATACGTGGCATTTGTCCTCTTCTTAAATGCATCTCTAGCATTCTTTCTCCGTGTTGTCTTCCCACAGCTGTTGACATTCCATTTGGTAAAGTACCCCCAAGTGAAGTGTTCTTAGGCTGCATGCTAGCTTTCTAGAGGGTGGGGTGGGGGGAAGCAACAGAAATCCCCAGGAGGAGAAAAAACACCTTTAACAGCAAGAGTAGGAGCCTGAGGTTGCTGTTTCTGAGTTTAAACCCCAGCTCTCTCATTCCCAGTTGTTCCGTTTCATATTGGGCAGCGTACTCGATTTCTCAAAGCCTCACATGTCTAAACTGTAAAAGTGAAACACTAACAACTCACTGACTCCTAACAACTGGTCGTGAGGAGTACTAACAACCGATAATAGGCAATGAGAATGAGATACAGGCGTGAGGCTGCTGGCACGGCACCTGATGCAGAGGAGGACGGATTTCAGTCAATGTGGGAACACCAGGAGAAACATAAACTTAATGATTTGAAGAGCAGGGGCTAGATGACCCACTTATGAAGTTGCCTACTGAAATCTGCACATCCCAACTTCCAGTGGCCCCTACCCACTGACAGTCTGTCTGGAGTACCAGGAGTGGAGCTTTTCAGATTGTGTCACGGTGGTTTGCAAAGAGTGAACTGTCCTCTAATGTCTTCATATGGGGCTACAGCAACCATCAGATGCCAGGAGAGGACACACACAAGCAAGAGGTTGAAAGTGAGTCTCCATCACCCCTGCCAAAGCTGCCACTTCAAGCAGATGCTGTAAAGTCTTCAGTACCAGAAAGCACCAAAAAGAACCAGAGAGGGGATGGTTTCATGACACTTTTATCAGTGCTCAAAATAATCAATGTCAGGACTCAAGATGAATTTTGTGAAGTACAGGAATGTAGGTGAAGTGGGCTTTTTCCTGCAGAGGACATGTTTCCCTCTCACCAGTGTCCCCTCCTTGCTCTGCTCCCTGCCCTCAGGCACCTGGAGACCCCATGGCTGTCTCCTCAGCCCTCTCCCGGAGTACATGCCTCTCTAAAAGTACATCAATTCCAAACCTTTTTAAATATCTCACCACCCTCCCATCAAAACTTACCAGTGCTGAGATGTTTCCTCATTACTCCCCCTCAGACAAAGCAATCTAGGTTTACGGATAATCCTTGCAAGAAGCAAGCTCTTCAAATAGAATGATTTAGTCCAAAGGGGCAATTCTAAGAATGGGAATCCAGGCCCCACAACTGGACAGTAGCAGATATTTGGGTGATCCCAGTTTTAGCAGCCTCAAAGAAGTCACAAAGTGAGGCCTGGTCTAGCTATAAAGTGGTCAGTCTGTCTAATCTCATCAGATCTGATTTTCCTCTTATGTGTAAATCTAGGGCCAGAGAGTTAACTCCATGTTTAACTTGATAATCAAGGAGAGTTTTTTTCTGGTCACAAATGGGTGACCTGTAGCTTTTCCCAGGGTTTCAATAGTGCTCTTCAAGCTTTACTCTGTCTAGACATGTATCTGAAACGTCTAATTACCCCATACATTCTGCGTGGCACACAAAGCCCGACATCATTACATAAACATGAAGCTCCCTATTAATATTGCTGCTCAGTGAACTGTCCTTTTACATTTGCCAATCTGAAAGTGAAATCATGCTACCACTGAGACTTAGGATAATGTGCTGGGAACAATAACTGCTAAGTTTTGCTATGACCCAAATTGTGGCAGCTAAATTCTCCAGAAAGTAAACAAAAAAATCCATGTAGTAAACTGGACCCAAATTCATAAGAATCTAAATTGCTTGATGCATACTCTCTCTTAAATGATGAATTTAACTTTCCCTTCTACACAGAGCAAGAAGTCATATTAAAGGGATAACTCTTTCCCCCTCTCTGGCCATTGAGTCCTACATTAGGCAGGTAATCATTCCAGCCCTGGTCATTAATTAGTTAGTTGCACTAGAGTTGGGGTGTGGAGTTGGGGTATGGATAGAGTTTATATGAAGTCAAAGACTACCGTTGATATGTACCAAGAATGCTGACATAATTAGTTCATTCTATTCTCCCAAATACCCAATGAGGGAACTGGGAAATCATTCTTCACAATGAACAGATAAGGAAATTAAGGCTCAGAGAAATTAAGTATCTTGGTCCAAGGTCCAGATGTACTAAAAAATGAAGTCAGAATGTAAACCCAGAAATTTTCATAATCTTACTGGGCTTCCCTTGTGGCTCAGCTAGTAAAGAATCTGCCTGCAATGCAGGAGACCTGGGTTCAGTCCCTGGGTTGGGAAGATCCCCTGGAGAAGGGAAAGGCTCCCCACTCCAGTATTCTGGCCTGGAGAATTCCATGGACTGTATAGTCCATGCGGTCACAAAGAGTCTGACATTCCTGAGTGACTTTCACTTTCACTGTCTTCACACAGATGCTCAGAAGAGTTGGTTAAGCTCCATTTTCCAGGGGAAGCACTCTGGCAGTAGTATGGTACCATGACATGTCCCCTCCACACTATACATCTGAAAACATTATACAGCAAAACAGCCTAGCAGAGCCCCTTCCCCTTCACAAACCTGAAACAGAAGTATGATCAAGAACCTCCTTGCAGTGTCTGACAGTTGCTCCCTACTTCCCCCCAAACCTGGAGTGCCAGGTTACCCCCTTCATCTGCCCTTCCTGAGAGATGTTAAGTTTCTCAAGACTGGGACTAGATTCTTCCCATCTCTGTGTTCCCACGTCTGTGGCACAAAACAGACACACAGCAGTTTTATAGGTTACATGAGACCTTCTCTGGGTGCTCCTTCACCTTCCACAGTAGCACTCACTCTAAACGAAACTCAATGACATAGCCTGTCCCCCCAGGATATGGCCCAGCCTTTCTCACCCCTGTGTCCTGCTCCCTCTGGACCCTGCTCACTCCATTTGACTTTGGAAGGTAAGGGTTTAATGGATTAATGAAACTTCACTTAACTATTTGAGAAGACCAGATAACAAAGCTTTAACTCCTAAAGAATCCCCAACATTTCAGATGCCACCAACAGCAGACAGGCAGACAAACTGGCTGAAGGGAGACGATACTTCTGGTATTCTCTACATCACCCTTCACAGGCAATGACTCACCCCATCTATGATGCCCCCTCATCCCTGCCAACTCCATACCCACTGACCAAGGAAAAATGTTTCAGATTCACAAAAATTCTCAAGTTCAATAAAAAGCCTATATTCCGGGCCTATCACTGTGATATTCACTACATGTTTGACACAGAGGTTTAATTTGGTCTGCCATGAAAATAGAACTGAATAATAATCACAGTCTTTGATTGTGGTTAGGTTTAATTATGGAAATCTGCTCATGTATTTATATAGAAAGCCGCACACGCACAGCAGAAAACCATTTCTTTTCATAAGTATTTATAGGAAAAGCGTCTTCTAAAAAGGTTGTTTATTAGGAAGTAAATACTTCAAATAAACAAGGCAAAACAGGGTCCCCACCTTTCACAGGATATATTTTCTCATCATGTCATGTTAACATTCTCTCTTTTCATTTCCAGTGATGAGCAAGGATTAGCTACAGCCCCAGCTCCAGGTGGGCGTGCTGAGTCACTTATTTAGAATGAAATACGCAGGGTATCAAGACAAATAAGTACAATCCATGTTCAACATGGTAGTGTTGAAAACACCATCTAATTGAATGTGTTAAAATTATCTTCCTGAAAAAAATAGGGAAAAAAGGAATAAAAGCTCTAAATCTTTGTATTTTCTGATTTTATGATACAGAAAATACTGTCAAATCAGACAAAATAATGAACAGCCTTTATCTCATTTTAATCAAATTTCAAATTAATGTTTTAACTTCAAGTATGCGTGGTAAAAACACAAGTTCCCCTAAAGCAGCTAATAATAATTTTAGGATGACAGGCTAAATACAAAATGCATTTGGAAAAAAAATGGAAACAAAGGGAAGTTTCACTAGAAAAAGTACTGAAGAATTTATTTGCAGGGCAGCAATGGAGAAACAGACATAGAGAATAGACTTATAGACATGGGGGGCGGGGAGAAGAGAGTGAGATGTATGGAAAGAGTAACATGGAAACTTACATTACCATATGTAAAACAGATAGCCAACAGGAATTTGCTATATGGCTCAGGAAACTCAAACAGGGGCTCTGTATCAACCTAGAGGGATGGGATGGGGAGGAGATGGGAGGGAGGTTCAAAAGGGAGGAGATATATGTATACCTGTGGCTGATTCATGTTGAGGTTTGACAGAAAACAACAAAATTCTGTAAAGCAATTATCCTTCAGTTAAAAATTTTTTTTAATTTTTTAAGTAAAATTTTTTAAAAAAGGGAAGTAGATTCAAATAAGCACTTCTGTTTGTTGGATGTAAATTCTCTTACTATAATTATCATTTTTTGATGTCCAAAATTTTTCCCACATAGACCATCCTTATAAAATGCCAAAACAACTAACTTAATAAGTCTAGTTTTTAATTATTAAAATGCATTTTTATCTGAATTCACTAGTTAATTTTTCATGATGAACTTGTTAAAATTAATTTTGTATTTATAAATTATAAATCTATCAACCCATAGTATAATTACATGTCAGGAAGCAACAGTTAGAACTGGACATGGAACAACAGACTGGTTCCAAATAGGAAAAGGAGTACGTCAAGGTTGTATATTGTCACCCTGCTTATTTAATTTATATGCAGAATACATCATGAGAAATGCTGGACAGGAAGAAACACAAGCTGGAATCAAGATTGCCGGGAGAAATATCAATAACCTCAGATATGCAAATGACACCACCTTTATGGCAGAAAGTGAAGAGGAACTAAAAAGCTTCTTGATGCAAGTGAAAGAGGAGAGTGAAAAAGTTGGCTTAAAGCTCAACATTCAGAAAACGAAGATCATGGCATCTGGTCCCATCACTTCATGGGAAATAGATGGGGAAACAGTGGAAACAGTGTCAGACTTTATATTTTTGGGCCCCAGAATCACTGCAGATGGTGACAGCAGCCATGAAATTAAAAGACGCTTACTTCTTGGAAGGAAAGTTATGACCAACCTAGATAACATATTCAAAAGCAGAGACATTACTTTGCCGACTAAGGTCCGTCTAGTCAAGGCTATGGTTTTTCCTGTGGTCATGTATGGATGTGAGAGTTGGACTGTGAAGAAGGCTGAGCACCGAAGAATTGATGCTTTTGAACTGTGGTGTTGGAGAAGACTCTTGAGAGTCCCTTGGACTGCAAGGAGATCCAACCAGTCCATTCTGAAGGAGATCAGCCCTGGGATTTCTTTGGAAGGAATGATGCTAAAGCTGAAGCTCCAGTACTTTGGCCACCTTATGCGAAGAGTTGACTCATTGGAAAAGACTGATGCTGGGAGGGACTGGGGGCAGGAGGAGAAGGGGACGACAGAGGATGAGATGGCTGGATGGCATCACTGACTCAATGGACATGAGTCTGAGTGAACTCCAGGAGTTGGTGATGGACAGGGAGGCCTGGCATACTGCAATTCATGGGGTTGCAAAGAGTTGGACACGACTGAGCGACTGAACTGAACTGAACTGAACTAACATTCCATATTAAAATTAATAATATATAACTATAAAGCCAGTGGAAATGAAAATTTTAGATACAGTTATTTTAATAAATACATGATATTGAAGATTCATCTCGGAATTTAATGCTCTGTTTCTAAACTAAAATCACTGCACATTATCAATCTAATTTATTTCAAATATATTTCATATTTAAGAGCTAGATATTAAAAGATTAGGTGCCAGCTGCTTCATCTCCAACTACATGTAATCTGAAACACTAAAGTTGGTTGCCATGTATACTGTACAAAAAGTGAAAAAAAAAAGTAACAGCAAAGTAGATTCCTGTCATTCCTAAGTGATCTGAGACTCTCATGCGTGTATGCTCCGTCACCTCAGCTGTGTCCGATGCTTTGCAATCCTATCAACTATAGCCCCTAGGTTCTTCTGTCCATGGAATTCTCCTGGCAAGAATATTGGAGTGGGCTGCCATTTCCTCCTCCAGGGGATCTTCCCAACCCAGGGATCGAACTTGTGTCTCCTGCATTGCGGCCAGATTCTTTGCTGCTGAGCCACCAGAGAAGCCCCAACCTGAGACTCTCATGACCCCCAAATCTGCAAATACATAAACACATGTATGAGTTCCTGGCTTTCCCCTCAGTTTATCCACAAGCCCACCACCCCATCTACCAGAATCTCTACCTCATGCCCTGCTGGCGCTCATCATCACTGGATGAACTCTCCATGCTTTTCTCTGTAGCTAACCCCTTCACTTGTACAAAGAGATGACCCCTTCTCGCCTACTCAAAGTCATTGTTTTGACAATTCTCCCCATCCTCTTCTGCATCACCATGTTCCCCTCTACCTCCTGAATTATTCCTATGAGCATACAAAAAGTCTGTTGTTCTTCACCGTAAGAAAACACCCAACTTTGACCCCATATCTGTCTCCACCCACCACTCCATTTCTCTCATTTTCTTTACAATGAATTTCTTTAAATGTTCTTACTGTCATTAAATCCCTCTCCCTCTAATGTCTCTTAAGCCCATTCCAAATAGGATTTAGTCCACCACTCCATCTAAATTGCTCTTGCCCATGGACCAATGTCCTCCACCTGGGTTATGGAGGACATAACCAATAGGTCTGTCCCTATCTAACCAGACCTCTCAGCAGTGTAAGACAGCTGATGACTCTTCACTTGGCTTCCAGATCACTGCTCTCTCCCAATTTTCCACCTTCTTCACTGGTTGCTCCTCCTCATTAGCCCCTTGGCCAGTTTTTCCTGATTTCCTCAATCTCTTTACCTTGGCGAATGCCCCAGGACTCAGCCCTTGGATCAATCCTCTTTTCTACTAATCTCACCACCTTGGTGATCCCATGCATCTGTACAAGGCTGACTCTCAAATCTATACCTCTTGTGTGGAGCACTCCTCGAACTTTAAATTCTTCTGTCCCACTTTCTATTGAACATCTCCACTTAGATATGCAACAGATCACAACAAACTGTGGAATATTATTCAAGAGATGGAAATACCAGACCACCTTACCTGCCTCCTGAGAAATCTGTATGCAGGTCAAGAAGCAACAGTTAGAACCAGACATGGAAAAAGAGACTGGTTCCAAATTGGGAAAGAAGTACATCAAGGCTGTATATTGTTACCCTGCTTATTTAACTTATATGCAGAGTACATCATGAGAAACACTGGGCTGGAGGAAGCACAAGCTGGAATCAAGATTGCCAGGAGAAATAACCTCAGATATGCAGATGACACCACCCTTATGGAAGAAAATGAAAAGGAACTGAAATGCCTCTTGATGAAAGTGAAAGAGGAGCATGAAAAGTCTGGCTTAAAACTCAACATTCAGATACTAAGATCACGGCATCCAGTCCCATCACTTCACAGCAAATAGATGGGGAAACAATGGAAACAGTGACAGGCTTTTTTGGGGCTCCAAAATCATAGCAGATGGTGACTGCAGCCATGCAATTAAAAGACGCTTGCTCCTTGGAAGAAAAGTTATGACCAACCTAGACATATTCAAAAGCAGAGACATTAGTTTGCTGACAAAGGTCCATGTAGTCAAGGCTATGGTTTTTTCAGTAGTCATGTATGGGTGTGAGAATTGGACTATACAGAAAGCTGAATGCTGAAGAATCGATGCTTTTCAACTGCGGTGTTGGAGAAGACTCTTGAGAGTCCCTTGGACTGCAAGGAGATCAAACCACTCAATCCTAAAGGAAATCAGTCCTGAATATTGATTGGAAGGACTGATGCTGAAGCTGTAACTCCAATACTTTGGCCACCTGATGCAAAGAACTGACTCCTTGGAAAGGACCCTGATGCTGGGAAAGAGTGAAGGCAGGAGGAGAAAGGGACCACAGAGGATGAGATGGTTGGACAGCATCACCGACTCGATGGACATGTGTTTGAGTAAGCTCCAGGAGTTGGTGATGGACAGGGAAGCCTGGCGTGCTGCAGTCCACGGGGTCACAAAGAGTCGGACACGACTGAGAGACTGAAATGAACTGATGCACCTGAAGTTTAACATGTCCAAAGCCAAATTCCTGATCTCTGCCTTAACCCTGCTCCTCCCACAGTCTTCATGTCAGTTAATAGCAACTCCAGCTTTCCAGCTGCTCAAGTGGGAAACCACGGAGCCATCCC
Source organism: Oryx dammah (assembly GCF_014754425.2). Classification (NCBI taxonomy): domain Eukaryota; kingdom Metazoa; phylum Chordata; class Mammalia; order Artiodactyla; family Bovidae; genus Oryx; species Oryx dammah. The sequence goes on along the minus strand of NW_024070210.1, from coordinate 67,207,002 downwards.
CGGTTCCATTCTTTCTCTCACATCATGTCTACAATGTATCTGGAAATCTTATTGGTTCTACCTCAAAATATATCCAGAATCTAGCTTATCCTCACTTTCTCCACACTATCACACTAACGTATCATCATTTCCCACCAGATTGCTGCTTGTCCTCCAGACTGCTCCGCTTCCCTTGGCTGCCCTACTGAGCATTCTCAACCCTGAGAGTCCTATCAGAAATGTACGTTAAACCACTGGGTGCTTTTCTACTTAGAACCCTCCAATGGTCCACAGCTACCTCAACATAAAAGTCTAACTCCTAGGAGTTTGGTTCCCTTATCACCAGTGTGTTTTTATCTCCTACTTTCCTCTCAATTCAATTCCTCCAGTCACACTAACTACCCTTCTGTTGCTTGAACATGAAGGGCATGCTCCTGTCATAGGGATGTTGCTCTTGCTGTCCATCTCCCTGAAATGGCCACCTCCCAGATATCTTCACAACTTTTTCTCCTATGTCTTTCAAGCATTTGTTCAAATGTCACCTTCTCCTGGAACCCCTCCCTGACCACTCTACGTAAAAGTACAAGACCTTCCTCTGTACTTGCATTCCTGGTGTCCCCTCCCTGCCTATTTCTCTCCATACACAGGACTTCCCCTTCTTATATTTTCTATAATGTTTTGTTGTTGTTGCCTGCCTCCTTCCACTGGAATCCAAGCTCAAAGGGGACAGAGATGTTGATTGATCATTTCATGACTCTATCCCCAGAAAAGTATTTTGACATAGTAGGAGCTTAACAAAACTTGGCTAATGAATGAAATACTTTTTCTTAGAAAGGTACGTGCTGCACCTAGATGTGCTCATGTCATGACTTAAGCATCCTTTTTTTATTCTCCAGTAAAATTTGACCTCCTACTTGATGAATGATACTGGCATTATTTGGAATCTTTGCTCGAATAATTTGATAAATCACTTTTTCTTACTTCTGTAACCAGTATGTTTCTTTTGAACAGTCTAGTGTTTTTAATATTTTTTTTTAATTTAAATGTCTTCAAGAAGAATGTAAGAATGTGTATATTCTCTAGTCTGCCAGAACAACCCTTCTCTCTACTGTGCTACCCTCATCTATACATTAAAGTAAACTTCTTACTCTTGGAAGGAAGAACACTTAGCAGTATCTGCATAGGGCATATTATAGATTTCATAAGCTAGTGCCATTTCTACTTTAATTTAACCAACAATTCCATTTTTTGGCCAAGAACCATAACTTTCTCAAACTACTTTTTCCTTTATTCATTTCCATCACCACACCAGTATATGATCCTTTCAGGATTATTTCTCACAGCAAAATAAAGTATCCATAACATGGTGAGAATTACTCTGTCAGTGGTAAGGGGCAGAGAAAGGAGCTTCACTGTTGTATGGATGGCAGCAGGCTGCCTGGACTGTCTCCTTAATAGTACTACACACGTATCTTATACCAAGATATCAGTGGTACCTGCTGTATCTTACTCTCCAGGTCCTATTCAATTCAGTTTAGTTCAGTTGCTCAGTCACGTCCGACTCTTTGCGACCCCATGAATTGCAGCATGCCAAGCCTCTCTGTCCATCACCATCTCCTGGAGTTCACTCAGACTCACGTCCATCGAGTCCGTGATGCCATCCAGCTATCTCATCCTCGGTCGTCCCCTTCTCCTCCTGCCCTCAATCCCTCCCAGCATCAGGGTCTTTTCCAATGAGTCAACTCTTCGCATAAGGTGGCCAAAGTACTGGAGCTTCAGCTTTAGCATCATTCCTTCCAGAGAAATCCCAGGGTTGATCTCCTTCAGAATGGACTGGTTGGATCTCCTTGCAGTCCAAGGGACTCTCAAGAGTCTTCTCCAGCACCACAGTTCAAAAGCATCAATTCTTCGGTGCTCAGCCTTCTTCACAGTCCAACTCTCACATCCATACATGACCACAGGAAAAACCAGAGCCTTGACTAGACGGACCTTAGTCGGCAAAGTAATGTCTCTGCTTTTGAATATGCTATCTAGGTTGGTCATAACTTTCCTTCCAAGAAGTAAGCGTCTTTTAATTTCATGGCTGCAGTCACCATCTGCAGTGATTCTGGAGCCCAAAAATATAAAGTCTGACACTGTTTCCACTGTTTCCCCATCTATTTCCCATGAAGTGATGGGACCAGATGCCATGATCTTCGTTTTCTGAATGTTGAGCTTTAAGCCAACTTTTTCACTCTCTTCTTTCACTTTCATCAAGAAGCTTTTTAGTTCCTCTTCACTTTCTGCCATAAGGGTGGTGTCATCTGCATATCTGAGGTTATTGATATTTCCCCCGGCAGTCTTGATTCCAGCTTGTGTTTCTTCCAGCCCAGCGTTTCTCATGATGTACTCTGCATAGAAGTTAAACAAGCAGGGTGACAATATACAGCCTTGACGTACTCCTTTTCCTATTTGGAACCAGTCTGTTGTTCCATGTCCAGTTCTAACTGTTGCTTCCTGACCTGCATACAGATTTCTCAAGAGGCAGGTTAGGTGGTCTGGTATTCCCATCTCTTTCAGAATTTTCCACAGTTTCTTGTGATCCACACAGTCAAAGGCTTTGGCATAGTCAATAAAGCAGAAATAGATGTTCTTCTGGAACTCTCTTGCTTTTGCCATGATCCAGCGGATGTTGGCAATTTGATCTCTGGTTCCTCTGCCTTTTGTAAAACCAGCTTGAACATCAGGGAGTTCATGGTTCACGTATTGCTGAAGCCTGGCTTGGAGAATTTTGAGCATTACTTTACTAGCATGTGAGATGTGCAGTAGTTTGAGCATTCTTTTGCATTGCCTTTCTTTGGAATTGGAATGAAAACTGACCGTTTCCAGTCCTGTGGCCACTACTGAGTTTTCCAAATTTGCTGGCATATTGAGTGCAGCACTTTCACAGGGCCTAGAGGAGCTATCCCAGGTCCTATTAGCAAGTCAAAATACACTGGACTAACATGATGTCCTGTGTGATGGTCAACAACTTTGTGGACAAAACGGTGACACAGTGCCAAAGGAGATATCACCACTCTGAGGCAAGGCAGTGAAATTATTCTGCTTCTCTCGCTGCTGCTGCTGCTGCTAAATCACTTCAGTCATGTCCAACTCTGTGCAACCCCATAGACGGCAGCCCACCAGGCTCCCCCATCCCGGGGATTCTCCAGGCAAGAACACTGGAGTGGGGTTCCATTTCCTTCTCCAATGCATGAAAGTGAAAAGTGAAAGTGAAGTCACTCAGTCATGTCCGACTGTTTGCAACCCCATGGACTGCAGCCTACCAGGCTCCTCTGTCCATGGGATTTTCCAGGCAAGAGTACTGGAGTGGGGTGCCATTGCCTTCTCCAGCTTCTCTCACTAGATAAAAGCAAATTGTTTCTAGAGTATGCTCTGCTTATTTGCCTAGAGGAAAAAGCATTTGCCAGGTAAATAAATGCACAGAAAATATCAAGGACTGAGTTTGGATGCTTCAATAAAAAGATTCTAATAAATATGCTCAGGTCTCTTTTGTAGAAAGTTCTTGACTTTGCTACCACTGAAAGGATGTTGAGCTTATGAACAGATATCTGTCTACGAATTAGGTGAGAGCCAAAACCATCCTCCTTTAAAAAGAAAAGTTAAACAAGCCTCTGTTTGCCCAAGATGCTGAGATTTTGGTTGTAAGAACCATGGAGCACAGCTAAGTATCTATTTCAGTCACAGGGATCCATCATTAATAGCTATTCCCAAAGATCCCTGATTGTCATTCCATTCAAAATGCCCATTCTGCTGCCTGTTATGGTAGCCATGTTTCCCATCTTGCCTTCTAATGGTAAAGTGCTGCTACTTAAGCCCCATTATGTGTGTGCGTTAGTTGCTCAGTCGTGTCCGACCATTTGTGACCCCATGGACTATAGCGCACCAGGCTCCTCTGTAGAATTCGCCAGGCAAGAATACTGGAGTGGGTTGCCATTCCCTTCTCCAGAAGCTCCATTATATCAGGATGTTAATATCCCTAGTAACATCAGGGAGCCCCATTTCAGCTTGAGCATATTCCACTAGCACCACTGACCTACAAAGAAGGACCACTAATTTTTCTCCAAAAGATGTGAGTGGGCCCTTCATCACTGTATCTCTCAAACTTTCACTGAAGAGTTTCATGATGACACCGTCAAGGGATTCAATACCAATGACATATCCCCACTGTTGATCTTATCTCCCTAAGTGTTTAGATCCCTTACTTCTACATTCTATAAAGGACTTTCCAGCACCTCGGTGGGGTCATATCCCAGTTTCGGTCAACCAATCAAGGAAACAATTAGAATCAATGCTGCCTATTCAGACTAACACATTGAATCCAGAGCCTCTGATTAAGTGCTCCCACAGATTTTTCTTTCCTGGACATAGAACCTTCAAAATCCATTTTTACATTTCCTATTTCTGTTTAATATTAACTGGCAAAATTTTACAATTTTTTAGCACCCTAACCTATTTCCTCCTAACATTGACTTTATTATTGGCATTCTGAGGTATGCTGGGATCCAGGTTTAGCTGTACATCTGTGAATTGGTCTTAGGCACACAGGGAGAACTGACTTGGTAATGCAACTCCTTCAGGTGTCAGAAAACTCAGTCAAAAGAGCAACAGCCTCATCAAACAGGAAAAAAAGGTGGTACTTCAGCTGGGAAGGGTAGGTTGACGACTCTAAGGATTCAAGGTACCCCAAGTTCACCAAATCCTGCCATATCCCCTGTTCTAATTCTCAGAGTCCCACCCTTTCTCTCTCAAAGCCCTAGCTTTAACATAAGAGACCTAGCTGTGAATTCAACTGACACTAATTCGGCAACCTGCATGATTGCATTTGGCTTTTGACCTTTGCCACCAAGAATTACAAAAGAAAAGAGATTCTTTTACCGTAGTCATGGAAAGTGCCTAGTTTTTAATCCATGCTTAGAGAAAAAAAATTTTGGAATTTGAGCTCAAATTCTCTTTCTTTAAGCTGTCCAGCACCATTAGAAGCAGCTACCAGACCACCCCAGTCCTTCAAATCCTTATCCCATCACATTATTTTATGGAAGTTCCTGCTTGGTTCCCAGACATTTTCCTTCAATGATTACTTAATTTTAGAAGTTCACAAATGCTCTATCTGCTGACTTGCCCCTGAATGTTATTGTATGCCAGGGTTTCAATCCTTACGCAGCTGGACTTTATATTACCTTTAGCTCCAACTAAACCAGACAACCAATCCCAGAGCCATGACCACCATCCAATTTCTCTGCGGTTCCATTTTGTGCAACCATTTCTGTTACCAAATTTCATACCTCAGCGTTCTTAGTTGCAAATAACAGAAATAGCAAAACTGAGACTGGCTGTTTTAAGTAGAAACAATTGATGGAAACGATGTTTTGGATACTCTCACATAATCACTGAGAAGGTTTAAGAAGCATTTTGGAAAACAATCAGGAACAATAGGAGGCTAACAACCACCACCAAAATCATGCCAAAGAGTTCAAGGCTGTGGCTCCACTGGACCATTCAGCAAGTTAGCTGAGCTACTGACCCGTATCACACCACCAGCGCTGCACTTTGCCTCAGGAAACTGACATTTCTATCCCCAGTGGTGACGTGGAGTGGATTCTCTACTCTTTCTGCCCCAACTGTTAGTTCAGAGTTGGATTGATGGATAGGCTAGGTCTTATGTATGTCCTGTGGCAAAGGCCACTATGAAACTAAATAGTGAGACTTCCCAGATGCTATAGTAAGAGGGTCATATCTGAATCCTAAGATTCATAAAGTGGGGACTTTCTCAAACAAGGGAAGAGGAATCATATGCTGGGCAGTCAGAAAAAGAAAATGAAAGGAAAGGAGGGAAGGGAAGGACATCTCATACAGGTATCTCCTTTATATTATTGGGAAGCATCATTACAGCAGAAAAACACAGGAAGATAAGATTTTTACATGAGCCAAAGTTGGAAATTTTCAACACTAAGGGGAAAACAAAGTGTTGCAAAAGTTTCACTTCTCTGTGGGTATTTGGCATCTGTGAAGGAAAGGAATATCTTTTTTTAAAACTTCTTATTTTATATTGGAGTATAGCCAATTAACAATGTTGTGATAGTCTCAGGTGGGCAACAAAGGGACTCAGCCATACATAGACATACATGTATCCATTCCTCCCCAAACTTGTATCTTATAATGAAAAAAAGGAAGCTGGTGAATAGTAAAAGTTCCCTTGAGTTTTTCCATGTAAATTAGAGAATCTGGAAATAATACTCTTCCCTCATCCTTTTTTCAGTTCTCACTTAAGCCCAATTCATGAAAAGGTATTTAAAATATCTGCTAATATCTTCTCAGGAATGTTTTAAAATTCCACAAGGACCTACAGAAGAACATTTGCTATCAATTTGAATGGATACAAGCATCAAAGAAGAGAAAAAATTCTTCTAACTTTATTCCTTTCTTTTCCTTAAGTGAGCTTAAAGCACATTATGGAACAGCATGTTAAAGACATCTGCTTTTCAGCAAGAACTAAGAGGAGAAACAACACAAGGCAACAGAGCAACAGTGGAGAACCAGAAGTCTAGCTGGACTGAGAAGGGTAGGTAACATGTGACCTGGCAAAGGAATTAGTGAGTACATGGCCATTTTAGACATTTTGCCATTGGCAAAGAGCAGGGCATTTTTTCTCCATATTAAGAAAACAGAAAATATCGAAGCTACAGAAGTACACAGTGATCTCTCATCTTAAGCAAGGATTTGTCCCTCCCTCTAGCTGTAAATCACCTGAACATTATTTAAGTAATTTAGCCTCTTGTTAGCATGAGTGGTTACACAGATCTCACTATGTGTATTTTCATTATGGACATCAAGAAGACAAAATACTTCATAAAAATGTAGGTAGGTGGACCACAGGAAGAGTGAGAGAGAGGAAAGACGGACAGGGAAACGGCAAGGAGGAGACAAAGATGAAAGTGGCTATTCTATTCTACTGTTCCCTATGTGTGCTCATATCTGTGTGTATGTGTGTGGCTTTGACTAGCAAATTTGCTCCATTTTAATAGAAACATTAAACTACACAATTCTGTTTTTATTATTTCTAAGTATAAGGGCTTCCCGTGTGGTTCAGCTGGTAAAGAATCCACCTTCAATGTGGGAGACCTGGGTTCCATCCCTGGGTTGGGAAGATCCCCCTCGAGAAGGGAAAGGTTACCCACACCAGTTTTCTGGCCTGGAGAATTCAATGAACTGTATAGTCCATGGGTTTGCAAAGAGTCAGACACAACTGAACGACTTTCACTTCACTTCACTTTTAAACTTCACAATTCTGTATTTATTATTTCTAAGTATAAAACTAGTGCCAGCTATTAACACAAGTCAAGACATGGAAAGGAAGCTAAGTGTCATTGGATAGATCAGTGGATAAATATACACACACCACCACCACTACCACCAATGGAGTATTATTCAGCCTGAGAAAGAAATCCTGCCACTTGTTACAAGATGGATGGACCTTGAAGGCATTATGCTAAGTGAAATAAGTCAGACAGAAAAAATAAATACTCTATGACCTCACTTTCATGTGAAATCTAAAAGATCTAAACTCAGAAACAGAGGAGAATGGTGGCTGCCAAGGGTTGGGGAGGGTGGGGAAAATGGGGAGATGTTGGTCAAAAGGTGTAAACTTCCAGTTGTAAGATGGATGAGTTCTGGGGATCTAATGTACAGCCTGGTGATTATATTTAAAATACCATATTATATACCTGAAACTTGCTAAGAAAGAGGATCTTAAATTTCTCACCACCAAAAAAAGTAATTAAGTGAGGTGATGGAGATGTTAACTGACCTTATCAGTCATGGTAATCATCATACAATACAGACCTATATCAAATCTTCACATTGTACATCTTAAACTTATACATGTTATATGTCAATTATATTTCAATAAATCTAGGGGGGAAAAGTTAATGTCAGGTCAAGACCCAATGCTATACGCTGGGGAAAACTTAAAGGTGTATCCTCAGATTTTAAAAGTAGTTTATGAAGTCAGAGGGATATTGTGAAATCACAAGAAATACTGGGGAAAGAAAAAAAGAAAAAAAAAAAAAAAAGAGCAGATAGCTTCAAAATATGAGGTTAAAAATTTACCAAATTCTCTTAGTCCCCAAGAGACACCTAAGGCCAAAGTTCACCACTTTCCTTTCTTCTGAAGCTAAAGCCATAGCAGTCATGGCCAAAGTTGCAAGGTCTGCGGGGGATCCAGAGACATTTAAGAGGAATGACTGAGCCCTGGAGGCGATGGGGCAGGGAAAGTGTTTTTTCTTATTTCTCTGGCAACATTTAAGTGTTTTTAACATGGCTCTCCTAGGTCTCCTTGAAAGTCCTTGTGAAAGTTTGTGAAAAGAAAGCTAGGGAACCACAAACTTGGTCTGTAATTAAACAATCTCAGTTAAAGGCAATAAGATCTGTAAAAACAAAAAGGAATTACAAGTTAGGATACAAGACTACAATTATGTTCTTGAAAAGGCTGTAGTCAGGAAACGGATAAACTATTTTATATTGGAACTTTGTGACACAACTGAGTATGTGAAGTTTTTTTTCATGAGTCCTATGATTGTCAGATTTTTTTTTTGTACTCCAAGTAATCCTTTGACTCTCTATCCCCACAAAATACAGCAATGTATGGAGAGCACCTTTCCTGTTTGAATCACAAATGCAAATAAGAACACACTGTAAAAGTTCAATGAATATTCAGTTGAATCCTCAGGATACCCAAGAGTGTGATATAGAAGAGGCAGAATTATTATTACATATAAATTCCCACTAATCCATGAAAGGAAAAGAAAAGGTTCACAAATAAGTAACAAGCAATTTAATCTAGTTATAAAACAGTAGTTTCAAATTCCTCTCAAAATTGAAACAAGAAATGGTATTTTACTTCCACTGGACTATAAGTACCACTTGGCAAGGGTAAATTTCCTCTTTTCACTGTTGTCATGCTGGCATTTAACAGGGTACCTGACATAGAGAAGATGCTCAAAACATACATCTGAGTAAATAAATGAATATTCAATATATAGAAGAATAATTCAATGAATATTTATGTTAATTTCATATATCTACTAAAATATACTTAGTCCCCAAATAATGCCAACTAAGAAATAAGCAAAGGAGGGTCTTCGCTGGCAGCCCAATGTGCTCCCAGTGCAGGGGCCCAGGTCTGACCTTGGTCAGGGAGCTAGATCCCACATGCTGCAACTAACAGTTCGCATGCTGCAATGAGGAACCAGCACAGACAAATAAATCCATAAATATATTTTTTTAAAGAAAGAAATAAGCAGAAGTGGAAAAGATGAGAAAATGAAAGAATGAGAAGCAAAAACAAATAGAGAAAAACATCACTTGCCTTTGTAAAATCCTGTTGGCAGTCAACCCAATGATTATGGCACCTTGAAAACTCTCATCCTTCAACTAACAGAGCTCTTCAAATGGAATAGCTCAAGGAGCCACCAAAGAGATAATACTGTTCCGGGCATAATTAATGATCGCCCCACACCATTGCACCTAATAACATAAAATGAAGTCTCGTCTGGCTGTACAATTATTTTAGGGATCTGCTGTCATGTCACAGAATCAAGGAAGCTTAGAGCTGGGAGGAAACACACGAACCACCTAATTCAACCTCGGTAATTCACAGATGAAGAACTTCCCAGGGATTCTGAGTTCCTCGGCCCAGGGCCCTGGCAGCAGTGTGAAAACCTGATCCTCCGTCCTTCAGAGTCCTAACGTCTGACATAATCAAGATATTTGTTAGCTTGTGTTCACCCGAGTTTTACCCGTTCATCAAGAATTCAAGACCTTTCAAGCCACTTCTAGGTTTGAACCGCTTCTACTTCCATTCTAATAGCAATGTGACACAGTCATTCTCTACAAAACTCACAGGCTGCCTGAGTTCCACTGGGACATCAGGATGCATACAGGATGGGTGAAAACAGCTCTAGAGCAAATATTTAGATTTCCAGGCTCTCATTTCCCACTCATGCGTTAGGCCTTTTCCCACCGTACCTCTGGCTTTTTAACCTACAGTTAGGGAAAATGTAAATAGGCAAATGTCTCGATAATGACACCAGGACCTCTAAATCCAACTGGTAGTAACAGGACTCAAATGCTTCCAAAAAGGATAGGTGCTTAACTCCCTCACTGGATCCTCAGGGGGAGTCTCAAAAAGTGGTCCAAACGAAGGCTCTGTGTGTGTGCTCCATCACTTCAGTCATGCCCAACTCTGTGACTGCATGGACTGTAGCCTGCCTGGCTCCTCTGTCCATGGGATTCTCCAGTCAAGAATACTGGGGTGGGTTGCCATGCCCTCCTCCAGGGGATCTTCCCAACCCAGGGATCGAACCCAGGTCTCTTAAGTCTCCTGCACTGGCAGGCGGTTCTTTGTCACCAAGCCACTAGGGGAGCCCCCCAAATGAAGGCTACACGAGAACAATAAAGGTAGGAGAGCCCATGTGTAAAACACAATTTTCCCACATTCCTCTTCTCACCTGGTACAACAGAGAACTATGAGGGATGGCATCCACCAAGGTACTGCAAAAAAAGACTAAATGGTACAGATGTTTATTCAAACTTTTTAATCCCCAAAAGGCTCATGAACAGAATCGATTCATTACTACATATAGGATCTATTAGATGCTTGAAAATCTTTGGAGACAAAGATATCTCATATAGCCACAGAAGGATATGAGTAAGGAAAATATACAAGTTATATATACAAATTTTTCCATTTCTAATTCAAACTGAAATTATTTTTTTAAATTCCCATACTCTCAAGAGAGACGGAAGCAGGAGTTTCTACAGTACACATCTCTTCAGTCTAAGAGATGTGATACCACCACATTACCTACCATTGGGGCATAAGAACAAATTCAGGCCCTCATTTTTATAATCAACATGGGTGGCTGGCAACTCTCAATGGCACCAATGGGTAAATAAATGCATACAACTCCCCTGGATGCCTGTCGTTTTTCCTCTTTTCACATCATACAGTTTTATAAGGAGGCAAAAAAAAATCCTCAAAACTGTTTATTGACTATAATTAACAGGGTTTATGGTATTTGAAATCAAATAAGCACTATGACTAATACTATAAAATATGACGTATAAAAATGATATTAAACCAATGTGGTGTTCTATTTGACTTTCCAGTGAATGTAATTTTTCTGGTTTCCCTGATGAAATGTTGTTTTGGAGGTACAGTGGAAGAACTATGAGTCATGCCCCCAGTCTCTATTTGCCACTTTGCCATTTACATGATTTAAAGCCAAAATCCACTCTCCTTCCTATAACAAAATTACACAGCACTAAAACACAAGTCCACCACCCATGTTCTAGGACATTTGCATCAACAATCAGATGTAAAATAGGAAAAAATCCAGAACTCTGAATAGATCACCTAGCTGTGAGTGTAAATGTATAGCAGCCTGTAAAACTTAATAATGTTCACAAAATTATTGAGCAGTCCTTGATTAAAAGGTACTATAAAAATGCAAATTGTAGTCATAAGAATAGGATGTGGATTGGGACCCTTGAAATCAACTTTCATTTTTTTTTACCTCACATGTAATATTCTGCTACGAAGCCTCCAATTTTAATGTTAGACTTGTCAGAGTTAGTGAAATTGAAATGAATCACAGACAATATTCATGATTCCATATTACAGTTATTATATCATTCAATGTTATAATATCATCATTATATAATACTATAAGTATTCATGGTACAGAAGCAGAATACTATAGGACAAAATACCTTATCTGTTGATCCTTTATTATAATGAATAAAGCACTGAGCATTCTTGCTAATTTTGATAAGACAGAAAAGTTTTAATGTAAGCTCCCTTCCCCCACCCTTATATTTTATTTATTTTTAACCTGCTTGGGGTCCAAGAAATCACTGGGGTGATAGACATTTACTAATGACCTTTCCAGCAGGGCTCACACATATGAGTAGCTTTCTCCAGCTCCCTCACAGACTCAGAGACTCAGGGTGGCTCTCAACAACCCATTTCTACCTGAGGGTCTTTGTATTTAACTGAATTCTTTAGTGACAGTGATCTATGGAAGAAAGAATGCTGCTTCGGGTAGGAATGCACACACGTGTTTTTAGCTATTTTATATTCAGGCCTGCTGTGACTCAGCTGGCAAGTTCAAAGTTATAAAGTCATTTTTCATTTCTTGGAGGAAACCGTCTCAGTAAAAATAAGAAAATTTAAGAAAATCCAAAGCTTTTCTTTTGAAGGGAGATGTAGGATAAACTTTCAAAATGATTTCAGTCTGTCTCAGTAATGGTACAGATCATGAAATGACAACCATGAAGGTCCATTTAACGAAATCTAAGATAAAAAATAAATATGTTTAAATAAAATTTAAAATAACATGCAAATTAATTCCTTTGGGAAAGTGAATAAATTGGATGTTTATTATCATTGTACTTGTCGACCTTCATGGAACCTATCTCTAAAATAACTCTGTGCTATGATTTTCTCCCAGGAATTGTAGTGAGAAAATAAAATTTCTCTAATGGAGAAATTCTTTACACAATTGATTTCATCCTTGAAAGCAGTTCATTTTCGGTCATAATACTGAATCAACAAATTCACATTCAGACTTGGCCTTTGGAGAGAATCCTGTGGCAGTGTAATTAGTCCTTTGCACCTGAGGTCAGAAGTGTGGCAGAAAAATGGCACCATTTTAGGTATCGGTAGAGGAAAGTTTGATTATAAAGTGGGAAAGAGAAGAAGAAGAAGGAAAAAAAAGAGGTCCAATACATGAAGTGACTGTTATTTTATTAGAACAGTAATTACAGGTATGAGAAAATATTTAAAAGACAAGTAATAACAGTGAAATCACAAAATTTTTGTTTTCTTTGTATGGATTTCAAACTGAAGTCATTAGAGAAAGTTAAAACTGAGTTCTTAAGTGTTGAGAGTAATTCTGGAAAATATTTGCCCATACAAATCCTAACTGGGCCTGTTCTGGACAATGCTCCTATGTGGAACTGCCCAAGTAGGCTAATTTGGGTCTTATCAAATCCTGAGGCACCTGGAAGGAAAGATCTGAGAAACACTGATTAAAAAAAAAAAAAAAAAAAAGATGTGGAAAAAGATGAAAAGATGAACAACATAGGCTGTTTTCTGATCAGAAACAAGCTTGCCCACACCCATGAGAAAGTACTTAATGCTTGTAGGTCTCAAATTTGTTTGTATTTATTCTGGATATATCTGGAAAAATCTAGATAATGTGCTTCAACTTTAGTAATAAACAATGATTGTTACCTACAACAAGTGGGATCATTAATTCTGGTCCTTATTTCTGGATGTGCCTTCAATTTGGTGCATACTTTACAAACTGCCTTTGCAAATATTCTTTCACAAGCAAGTTCTTTAAATTGGATCTAAGCTTCAACAATCAATGTCATATTTGTCAACCTTCCAGTGGGGTATGATTGGAAAATTCTGCAAGTGTGCCAACCATAAACTGAAATAAGGTCTGAAGGGGTGGCCATGTGGCTACATGATTTACAGCCTGCCATGCCATGCTAAGTTGCTTCAGTTGTGTCCAACTCTTTGTGACCCTAATGGGGCTGTAGCCCGCCAGGCTCCTCTGACCATGGAATTCTCCAGGCAAGAATACTGAAGTGGGTTGCCATGCCCTCCTCCAGGGGATCTTCCTGACCCAAGGAGCAAACCCACATCTCCTGTGGCTCCTGGGTTCTGGGAAGATTCCTTACTGCTGAACCACCAGGGAAGCCCAGCTTACAAGCCTACAAAGGATCTAATGTCATGAAGGGTATGAATAACAAACCTTGGTGACAGTCATTTTCCTCAGCTGAAACTATTAGTCAAAATAATCTGGGAGACGTCCTTCTGCATCTTTAGATGTTTCATAAGGCTTTTGTTACTTTAAAAACTCAGTTTCTGAAATTCCCTTCATACACTTGACCTCTCCAAGTGCACCTTCTCCTGGAATTTCACGCCCATCACAGCTGACTGCCTGTGAGTATCCAAACACTTCCCCTCCCTACAGGAAAGTACATTAACCTCCAGCCGTCTGGCTGTGCCACGTTCCTATCAGTTAAGTTTGAACATTTAAAACAGCTGTTCCAGAGGTGATTAATGACTGGAACTTTGCAACCCTTTCGTGTCCCTGGGGACAGGTCACCCCAGACCCTCTGTCACTGCCACCCGTCAAGATGTCCTGACTGCATACCATGCATCCCCACCAGTGCTCATTTATCAGTCAAATCTGCCAAAATGATTCTTTTCTGGTGTGCATCTGAGACACAAACAAGAGAGACCTCTGTTCAATTGCCCATGACTTGCTTTATAGCCTCTAAGAACTCAAGAGAATTTTGCAAAGCAGTTTCAAATTCAGAAGCTGAGAAGAGTATTTCCACTAGAGCTGAAAAGCAGCATCTGGATGCATGATGTTCAAAACCTCTCTGGAATGCACTGTGATTTATAAGTACTGAAAAACTAAACTTAGCAGAAAGGATGATCTAAATATATAACTAAAGGTACAACTATTTTATAGTTAGTTTCTATTTGTTCAAGAAACTCCTTTCTTCAGATCTGCTGCTCTCAAAAACTGAGAAAATTATTTAACTCAAGCTTTCAAATTGCTCGTGTAAAATTATATAATTCCATTTCTCATCCAGGCATTGGTGAGATGACTAATCATCAGGCAGTTTTATGAAAAAAGGTTTTCAGAACAAAGTGGCCAGGAAGAGGCATGAGAAGAAAAGCCCTGACGATGCATAATTTGGGGTTTATTCCCAAATGAATATGTGGCTTTGTCTACTGGTAAGTGGGGCTCAGGTATTGATCCCACCCCTTCCTGCCCTGGGCACACCACACCTTTGCTCTTTCTACACCTTCCTACCGCACCCCCAGGCCTCTCACAGGGTGTTGTTACACACTGGTTTGCGTGTTCTCTAACACACTTGAGCCATGGGACGATAATTTATGGGTAAATTTTAAGAACAATCATTCCAAAAATTATTCCTCAAAGGCTGAAAACACACATACACCAAGAATGGGGGGATGCTGGAAAAGACTGAAGGCAAAGGGAGAAGCGGGCAGCAGAGGATGATATGGGTAGATAGTATCACTGACTCAATGGACATAAATTTTAGCAAACTCTGGGAGATAGTGGAGGACAGAAGAGCCTGGCATGCTGCAGTCCGGGGGTCACAGAGTCTGACATGACTTAGCAACTGAACAACTACAACAAAATATGTCTTAAAAGACTTCTTTTTTTAATTTCTAATTTCCAAAAGAAAATGCAAGTTTAAGTGTTCCAACAATATCTGCTAAATAGGACATATAGTATATTGCACTAGTATGTTGATTTTTTTAAAACCAGGATGATAAAGTTTGAATCCAAAAGTGAATTTATCATCACTAGATTTTACCCTTGAGTTAATTAAAAGATGGTCATCACTAGTGATCTTTAGAAAATTGTTACCAAAAAAGAAAAAAAAGAAAGAAATTTGTCATGGTACTGGCAGCTTGAAATTTCCTAAACAATTTTCACTACCTTAATATAAAGCATTTACCATATGTTAATAGATTTTCCTAGCACCTACTCACTACAATATAGTTTTATGATTTGGGTTTGATATAAACAGGGGGTTCTACAAATTATTCATGATCTTAGAGAGTGAGACCTAAGCATCAGAATGCTTAGAAAGCTCTCCAGGTGATTCTTATCTTTAGTAGTTGAGAACCACTGGGGCAGAACAATGATCTCCAAGGCCTGACTCCTTAGGAAAAGATAGATGCAATGATTAAGAACCTGGAAGAAATAATAGAACATGCTAATTATGTAAATAAAATACTAGCTCTGTGCACAAAAGTAAAAGTAGATTGGAAAACATAGATGTAGGATGTGGTAGGTGGTTTAGAGTCAATGGTGCAGGGTTGGGGGTACTTCTTAGAAAAGGTACACTATAAATAAAAGTATAAAAGCCAACAGGGTCACTGAATATAGAATAAATGAGTAGGCACTTCAAGACCATCCCTTAAAACCATCTGAGCATTCAAGCCACCAAGCAATAATGGCTGTGATGTAACTTATCTTTATGTCACTGTTTAGAAAGGAATGCTATTTAAGACCAGTGTGTCTGTGTTAAGTTTTTTATTTTGGTTGATTCTGGAAAATATTTCACCCCAAAGAGAACTGAACTCTTTATCTAGCCTAAGAGCAAACGTAAGAGAATTAAGCAAAGCAAACAGAAAATAAACAATAACTCAACAGCAAAATGAAGACAAACAAACAGGCACATAAGCATTTCACTAAACACTTTTAGTTTTCTTTAAGAAAGGGAAAAGGAATTACGTTGAGAGTCCTAAGAGTTTTCATAAGATGCATAAAAAGAAATTACTGGCCTCTTCATATATACAATTTTGCAAAATGAGGACACAAAAAACACTTGGAAAGCCAGTGTCTAACTAATCCACTTCAGGAACTCTGGCTGGTGACATTTCCTGACAGAATATTTTATCCTGAATTTTACACCTTCTTAGCATGCTGCTGCTGCTGCTGCTGCTGCTGCTGCTAAGTCGCTTCAGTTGTGTCAGACTCTGCGACCCCATAGATGGCCTCCCACCAGGCTCCCCTGTCCCTGGGATTCTCCAGGCAAGAACACTGGAGTGGGTTGCCATTTCCTTCTCCAACGCATGAAAGAGAAAAATCAAAGTGAAGTCGCTCAGACGTGTCGGACTCTTAGCGACCTCATGGACTGCAGCCTACCAGGCTCCTCAGTCCATGGGATTTTCCAGGCAAAAGTACTGGAGTGGGGTGCCATTGCCTTCTCCGCCTTCCTGGCATAATGAAGGACAAATATGTATTAGTAATAGATATATAGATATTACATCATATATACATACCACAAGTTTCCTATCTCCAGGGACATTTTTCCTATCTATTATGATAATACTTCACTATCCCTGTGTTCTTCAAGATATCAAAGATGGTTGTGATGGAGTAGTCTAGCTTCAGTTCAGTTCAGTTCAGTCGCTCAGTCGTGTCCAACTCTTTGTGACCCCATGAGTTGCAGCACACCAGGCCTCCCTGTCCATCACCAACTCCCAGAGTTCACTCAGACTCATGTCCATCGAGTCAGTGATGCCATCCAGCCAGCTCATCCTCTGTCGTCCCCTTCTCCTCCTGCCCTCAATCCCTCCCAGCATCAGAGTCTTTGCCAATGAGTCAACTCTTCGCGTGAGGTGGCCAAAGTACTGGAGTTTCAGCTTTAGCATCATTCCTTCCAAAGAAATCCCAGGACTGATCTCCTTCAGAATGGACTGGTTGGATCTCCTTGCAGTCCAAGGGACTCTCAAGAGTCTTCTCCAACACCACAGTTCAAAAACATCAATTCTTCAGCGCTCAGCTTTCTCCACAGTCCAACTCTCACATCCATACATGACCACTGGAAAAACCATAGCCTTGTCTAGACGGACCTTTGTTGGCAAAGTAATATCTCTGCTTTTGAATATGCTATCTAGGTTGGTCATAACCTTCCTTCCAAGGAGTAAGCGTCTTTTAATTTCATGGCTGCAGTCACCATCTGCAGTGATTTTTGAGCCCCCCAAAATAAAGTCTGACACTGTTTCCACTGTTTCCCCATCTTGCCATGATCTTCGTTTTCTGAACGTTGAGCTTTAAGCCAACTTTTTCACTCTCTTCTTTCACTTTCATCAAGAGGCTTTTTAGTTCCTCTTCACTTTCTGCCATAAGGGTGGTGCCATCTGCATATCTGAGGTTATTGATATTTCTCCCGGCAATCTTGATTCCAGCTTGTGCTTCTTCCAGCCCAGCGTTTCTCATGATGTACTCTGCATAGAAGTTAAATAAGCAGGGTGACAATATACAGCCTTAATGTACTCCTTTTCCCTATTCGGGACCAGTCTGTTGTTCCATGTCCAGTTCTAACTGTTGCTTCCTGACCTGCATACAGGTTTCTCAAGAGGCTGGTCAGGTGGTCTGGTATTCCCATCTCTTTCAGAATTTTCCACAGTTATTGTGATCCACACAGTCAAAGGCTTTGGCATAGTCAATAAAGCAGAAATAGATGTTCTTCTGGAACTCTCTTGCTTTTTTGATGACCCAGCGGATGTTGGCAATTTGATCTCTGGTTCCTCTGCCTTTTCTAAATCCAGCTTGAACATCAGGAAGTTCACGGTTCACATATTGCTGAAGCCTGGCTTGGAGAATTTTGAGCATGACTTTACTAGCATGTGAGATGAGTGCAATTGTGCGGTAGTCTGAGCATTCTTTGGCATTGCCTTTCTTTGGGATTGTAATGAAGACTGACCTTTTCCAGTCCTGTGGCCACTGCTGAGTTTTCCAAATACTTGTTACATTTGAAAAGGTCTCCTGTTTTTGCTATTACTTGGGTATGTATAAAAACCAGTATGTGACCTACTTTTTAACCACAGAGCTTAGATCACTCTCTAAGGCTCCTTGCCCTCACTGTGGCTTTGGTCTCCCCATCCCTACCTGGCTCCACACCACCCTGGGGGTATTCTTCCCAAACACTGCTTTACTGTTGTCACCCTCTGCCTAGGAACCAACAAGTGTTCCCTGTTGGATCAAGTCCTGAATATTCAGCCTGACCCTCAAGAATCTGATGATGCTGCCTCTTCAACTTTGGGTTCACCTCTCAATTTTTCATGCCAGTCCAGCTGATATTCAAACTGCCTTCCATGGAAATCAGATTTTCACTCATACACTCACTCAGTTGATGTTCATTGAGCACCAGCTGAGTGCTGTGTCTGGTGCTCATTCCTGGCCCCACACTTTTGCTTGTTCCTCTCTGTATATTCACACCTCACCCATTCTTTAAAGCCTGGCTCAAACACCCCACCCTCCACAAAGCTCTCAATTCTGCTCACCTGCCACCTGCCTCCCTTATCCTCAGGATCCCTAAATCATACATTTCTCAATCTGGGTTTATAAAACACTGGCCTAGAACACTCTAAAAAATTCCATCCCTCGGGCTTCCCTAGTGGTCCAGTGGTTAAGAGTCTACCTGCCAATGCAAGGAACACAGTTTTGATCTCTGGTCCCGTAAGCTCCCTCCGCTAGCTTAAATGTCAGTTGGGCTTTCCTGATAGCTCAGTTGGTAAAGAATCCACCTGCAATGCAGAAAACCTGGTTTCAATCCCTGGGTTGGGAAGATCCCCCGGAGAAGGGAAAGGCAACCCACTCCAGTATTCTGGCCTGCAGAATAGTCCATGGAGTCCCAAAGTGTTGGACAGGACTGAGCGACTTTCACTTTTCAGGAAGATCCCACATGCTGCAAGGCAACCAGGCCCCTGTGCCTTAACTACTACTGAGCCAGAGCTCTGGAGCCCATGCTCTGCAATGGGAGAGGCCATTACAATGAGAGATCTGCATACTACAAGGAAGGGTAGCCCTCACTCGGCAACTAGAGAAAGCCCATATACAGCAACAAAGACCCAGCACAGCCAAAAATAAGTAAGAACACTCCAAACTACCAAAAGATGCCATTAAAAACTCCATTCCTCAAATAAAATTGAAAATTCTGGTTTAAACAAGGTTGAATATGTTTCTCTACTATAGGAATTCTCAGAGCCTTTAAAAAGTTAACATCAGTTGTGAATTCCTAAGAAGGTATAAAGGAGTCAGCATTTCACAATCTTACTTGGACAAGGATAACTTTTTTTTTTACATTTCTACTGATATTCCAGGGAAATCCTGCTTGGGAAATGTTGTTCATTGGTATTTAAAATTGGTACTAATTTAAAACTGGTACATGATTTACCACTTAATTGTTCTGGCTCTCTGGTATTATCCTATTATTCCTCTGACCTTTCTATGCATCTTAACATTTTTCCAATATCCAAACTATTAAGTCCTTCCACCCTTATGACTAAAAGCAAACAATTAAAACAGAAAATACTGTTTATCTCAATCCTTGGTAAAAGTTTTTTAAGACACATTAATCTATATCTATGCCTTAGTAAGCAGCATAATGAACAAATCTCTGATGGCCATGGCAGGATGAAATAATAAAATAGCACCACTCTTAAAAGTGACCTCTTGTAGACCACCTCCCTGGGCCTCAGTGTCCTCATCTAAATAATAACGGGAACCTCCCAGTTCTGATGGTCTGTCTTCCAGCATCTCAGTATTATTATCCCTTAAATGAGTATTCACTGTATGGCCCCATAAAGGAAAGGACAAAGCAATCATATAGTAGACTGAACTCATCATTCCCAGAACATTCTTAAGAAGTCTTTGTGCTTTGTGCTCTGCTTTCTCATTATTCTAATGTTATTTTATTTTCTTATTACTTGCCTCCTTTAAATAAAAAACATCCCTGTTAACTGAGGCTTCTTGTTGATTTGAATTTGAGTTAACCAAGGCTTCACGAGACAGAGAATGGGATGCCTCTCAGCTATAATAGTGACAGCAACATTCCAAATGCTCTTTAATTCACAATATACATCTCTGGTCAGAGGTCAGATGGAGTCCCAGAGGGCACTGTCTATGGTAAGGAAACCTTGTTTAAAGAGGAGGGTGGGCATAAACCTCTGAAAAACAACTGAAGCAAGTCCCCATGTCTAGTGATAGCCCTAGTTCTATGGTTTAACAACTAAACAAACAGTGCATTTCAAAATTTAGGGATTTCTAAGTTAACAAATGTAAAATTTCTTATGCTTCAAGAATCCATTTGAAAAAAAAGCAATCTTATCATAAATCCAAGATTCCAGAAATGGTGACTATTAATCTCTATTCCATTCTTCTAATGAATTTTGCAACATTAATTGGTTTTCTCCTAATATACTGCAAAATGATAAGCAACTCAAATTTTCATATTTTTCCTTCTAACCATCTATTAAAAAGGATGTTTAGTTCAAGCTATGGAAACTGCATTATTTTTTTCAAGAAGCTTTAAAGTGTGTGACTTGGGGCAAGTTAACTTCTCATGCCTCCTCATTTCTTCATTCGCCCCTCCTCAAAGTAAAGATTACCTTATCATAATATCTACTTCTAGGGTTGGCATGAATGTTCAAGAAAATAACATTAAAACAGTTGACATGTCATTGTTGCTATTGTTATTACTGTTGTTTTACTATGGTTGTTGTCATTGTTCTTATTAGTAGTGTTCTTTCTTAAATGACAAAAAGGATTCTATGCAGCCTCTTGAGGAGATTACATCACTTTGATCTGAAAGCCAAAATTTCTTTGCACTCCTCTAAATCAACCTGTAAAAATAGCCAGATCCCAAGTGGGAAAAACCCAGAAAATCTTTTTCATGTGATTTATTTTGCCTTTAACAGGTCCCCCATCTCAACCACTAAGCATCTGTCTCCCCCAATTCATGTCATCCAAGAAGCTTAAAGCAATTAACTGGGGGAAAGAAGTAAAATGAAACTGGATGAAATTAGATTGAAACAGCTCAATGCTTGATGCACAGATTGGAGGATGAATTAAGGAGCAAAAAGAAGAGATTTTTCCTCCCCAGGCAGAAGGCACAACTGGTACCCCCATAACCAACTTATGTCAAGAAACAGCTATGTCACTGTGAGTAGGTGGAGAAACCACTAGATTAGATGACCTCAGTGGTTCCCTTCCAACTCAAAGTCAGCCTCAAAGGCCACACTGTTGCTTTTTGGAAAATCAAGTCTGACGGGGAGGATCAGTCTAAATATTATCATTTTTAAAAGAAGCTCAGCACTATTCAAGAATGAAGCATAACTCCATTTTGAGGAGTACAACCTCAACTCATTTACTTAAATTCTTCCACTGCAGATTAAGACAACATGAAGTGATGTTTGGGTTAAAAGTTAATTTCTAAATATTTGCTACATTCAGAGTTAGTATCAATACATACTTAGTCATATATGAGTTTAACAGAAGCAATTGCTACTTGTATAGGACTAAGCAATGCTGAAAAAAAGAAATTGTTGTCGATTTTCCACATGCAGATTAGCAACGAAGAGATTTCATTTACTTAAACCTTTCCTTCTATTTTTCCCCTCTTAATCTTGGATCCTACTTATCTAAGAAAGGTTCCTTTCCGCTGGAAGAAACCAAAGGAAAAGTAAACTTACTCTATGATATTGCTCAAACATTTTTTTTCTAAGACTTCAGCACATTTCATTTGTTATAACATTTAATAATTATTAACTAATGGAAGCTCTTCAAGCAGACACTACCTTCCTTTGGACTGAGTCAAACACAACTAACTAAGAATATATTAATCATTAACTATATGTTGTGCTAGCTATTTTGGGGAGAACAAGGCTACTTAGAGTCCCCACCCACAGCAATTTACAATAATTAACCTTGATGATGTAGATGAGAAATGCAGTGAAGTTCAGAGTATTCCATTCTCTTTAACTTGACATGAAAAGAAGCATCCTACAGGTTACTAAGGACATTACAGAATCGAAAGTACAGTTTCTGGTCTCCGGAAGCTCACCAAATAGAGGGTTATAAATGTCAGATTCTAGATACGAAGACTTGTGCTTTTTTAATAGCATATTTTTATTTCTCTGTGTATAGTGTGTAGGCTTCCCTTATGGCTCAGATGGTAAAGGATCTGCCTGCAATGAAGGAGACCTGGGTTCAGTCCTTGGGTTGGGAAGATCCCCTGGAGAAGGGAATGGCTACCTGCTCCAGTATTCTGGCCTGGAGAATTCCATAGATAAGAGGAGCCTGGAGGGCTATATAATCATGGGATCACACATGAAGAGCAAACACAGACCAGAGACTAACACTTTTACTTTCATAGTGTGTAACAATTTCTATTTTCCCAATTGTCTGCTCTAATTCCAAATTGAGTTTGGATATATAGATTAGCAAGATCTCATGTGTAAAACACATCAAGTTTCTTGAAAAAGTCTGTAGAAGTCCAAGTATACCTTTGGGAATGTGAAAAATGAATGTGCCTAATGACCAATAAATAATTTAAGGTATGTGTTTCTCATTGCTTTTTCCTCTTTCCTCTGGGTTCCACAAACTACATTCATATTCATAAGAGGTTGAAAGTGTTAGTCGCTCAGTCGTGTCCGACTCTTTGCCACTCCATGGACCGTAACCTGCTAGGCTCCTCTGTCCATGGAATTCTCCAGGCAAGAGAACTAGAGTGGGTAGCCAGTCCCTTCTCCAGGGAATCTTCCTGACCCAGGGATCAAACCCAGGTCTCCTGCATTGCAGGCAGATCTTTGCCACTTGAACCACCAGGGAAGCCCAGAGATTGTCTTGCTAATTACAAAGGTTTCTATCACTAGAGGAGAGATTGTATAAATCACTCAATTAAATAGTGCAATAAATAACAAGATCATCCATTCTACACCAGTCGTTTAAGCAAACCTTCTAGGGTGCCTAATAATAGAGGAGAAGCTGTCCTCTCATGTGTCCATGTGTCTAGGAAATGTTCCCAAAGTCACATAAATTGCATGAAAGACATGTTTCTTAAAGTTAATCAGAAGACCTGGTCTTGTCATTTATTAGATTAGAAAATTATGACCTCATATTTATCACCATAAAGGTAGAAAATTTCAAAAGAACAATAGATGAGAATACTGGATGCCTGAAATACTACAACTGAAGAGAAATTTTAAATAGAGCATCTACAGAGAAAAACTGCTAGAGCCCTTTGAGAGAAAATACATCTAATTCAGTCTGCCCAGTAGAAAAAGACAGCCCTTTGGAAGTTTTAAAAGAGGAGGCAAGAATCAGACATAGCAAGTGTATCCATTTTTCACCAGTCTCAAAGCCTGCAGGCTCACTAGGGCTAGTTTACAAAGACACATCAGTCAGGATGACCTGTGTGACCAATGGCTCTCATGACTAATGGACTAAACAGGGAACAAAATTCCATAGCCCCCAAGTATGGTAAATGATGAATGACAATGAAAATAGTTGCCTATTCTGACCATGTAAATTCCTTTCCTTTACAGGGAGGCTGTTTGCCTAAAGGCTTAAAGGTGAATCATGGAACTGCACATGTTCTGGAAAAAGACACACTAGCTGATAAAAAGATGGCTTCTCCAGTAATACACACACAAAAAAATCAAAACCTTTATAATCACATGCTATTGCTTAAGCTGGCATTCTCTCTGTCTTACCAGTTTCACCAATCAAAATGTATCAGGGTACGAGAGTTTATATAACAAGTACAGAAAGATCCCAAGGAAATTCCCTGTCATCTGGGTTCCTCAAACTACAGTTTTCCCAGCACCTGTTTTCTCCTTGTTAGCAATGTGAGAAGGTATACTGTCTATAAAGAGATTTAAGACATGTCATGAACTAAGTTATACGAGAACTTGTCCTTATGGAAAAGAAATTTAAACACATAGGAAATCTTTTTCTAAGGGTCTTCATGGATATAGATGATCCCCCCGCCCACCGCCCCACCAACAGTTGCCATTTAGGCTCAAAAATATTGAACTAGAGACCTGTTATATTAAAAGAATGTCTCCATTCTAGAATTTTTTTCAGAGAAACAAGTCTAAGAATGGATATCTTCTGTTCAGTTGCAATCATCAACCAATTCTTCTGCTGACATTTCAGCTGACATTAACAGACTGACCATCTATTAATTCATCCATTCATTTAACAAACATTTATTGAATGCCTATCACAAAACCCCTGTTGTAATGTGTGTCTGTGTGTGTATGTGCGTGTGTGTGTGTGCGTGTGTGTGCTTAGTCACTCAGTCATCTCTGGCTCTTTGCAACCCCTTGGACTGTACCCCACCAGGCTCCACTATCCATGGGATTCCCTGGGCAAGAGTACTGGAGTGTGCTGCTACTTCACTTTCCAGGGGATCCTTCTGACCCAGGAAGCAAACCCACATCTCTTCCAACTCCTGCATTGGCAGGTGGACTCTTTACCATGGCACCAGCTGGAAAGCCCCCATGTCGTAATAATGCTCTAGAAATCTTGGCTCTGAAACTCAAAATCTGTGTAATCTTGAGTAAATTTCTTGAACTCTCAGTGTCAGTGTCTTTGTCTCTAAAATACTGGTTGCTAGTGTGTAACTACTTTTTAAAAGCCAAGCTAGAGAAACACCATCCTCCTTACTCAGATGCCACCCAATGCCCCAGGAGGGGAAGTACATGGACCAACCTAAAGGGAGACTACGATATATTTTATTTGGGGATTCAACTCACAATCTTGGGCAGGCTGCTCTAGATCCTTCCACCAGTCCAAGAACAAGATCACTCACTGAGACACTGAGTGTCCCATTCCTGTTGCATATGGATATATGTAGGTCTACACAGCAGCTGAGATGAAGAGACGCTGAAGGCGTCAATCACAGCCAGTGTTTGGATGAACCCTCACTTTGTCTCTGGAAGTTAATCAAGAAGGCAGTAAGATGCAGAAATTGAGTGTAATATGACAGGATTGCCCCTAAATCCCAGAAACCTCTGAAAACAGTAGCTGATTGTGGGAGTGAATGGAAGGCAGGGTTATGTCACCCTTGGCCTGTTGCTACCAGCATACTCCAAACTGGAAATGCCTTGTGCAAGGACTTCTGTGATTTTAAAGACAGAACTGCTCTTATTGGCTTGGAAAAAACAGTTGATTGAAAACTTTCCTGATAGTCTTGAAGTATGTCAAGTCATTTCAAATCTTCTTTTGTGCTGCTACAATGACAGCATACAAATGGCTAATAAGCACATGAGAAGATGCACAGCATCACTAACCACCAGGAAATGCAAATCAAATCCACAATGATACACCAATTTGCATAGTCATTAGGATGATTATTAAGAAAGAAAAGAAAAGAAGTTTTGGTGAGGATGCAGAGATTGCAACCTTTGGGTACTGGTTGTGGAAATGTAAAATAGTGCAACCACTGCAGAAAACATCAGTTCCTCAAAAAACTAAACATACAATCTGGTAATTCCACTTCTAAGGTATATACCCAAAAGAATTGAAAGCAGTTGAATAGACATTTATATACCCATATTGATAGCAGGATTATTTATAATAGCTGAAAAGTGGAAGTAAACCAAGTGTCCTGCAAAGGATGGATGGATGAACAAAATGTGGTATATTTATACACACACACACACACAATGGAATGTGATGTAGGCTTAAAAAGAAAGGAAATTCTGACACATGCTACAACATGGATCACCTTGAGCACATGATGGTAAGTGAAACAAGTTAGACACAAAAGAACAAGCAAGAACAAACACTGTATGTTTCCACTTACATGGGGTACCTAGAGTAGTCATATTTATAGAGACAGAAAGGAGAATGGTAGCTTCCAGGGACTGGGAGAAAGGAGAATTGGGGAGACATTGTTCAAGGAGTACACAAGTGTCAGTTTGGGAAAACGAAAAAGTCTTGAAGATAGATGGAGATGATGGTTACAAGAAAACATGAATGGGCTTAACACCACCAAACTGTGCACTTAAAATGGTTAAAATGTAAGATATTGAAAGGGTACATCATGGTGATTTGATATATGGATAAATTTTGAAAAGATTCCCACCATCTAGCAAATTACTATATCCATCACCTCATATATCTTAAAATTTTATTTGTCAATCATATCTCATCAAAGCTGAAAAAAAAATGGTTAAAATGATCAATTTTATGTTACATGTATTTCATCACCATTAAAAAAGAAATAGGGGGAAAAGATTGCTTCTGCTTGGAGTCTTATGGGAAGGCTTGACATTGGGATGCACTGACCTTGGACTACAAGGAGATCCAACCAGTCCACTCTAAAGGAGATCAGTCCTGGGTGTTCACTGGAGGGACTGATGTGGAAGCTGAAACTCCAATACTTTGGCCACCTGATGTGAAGAGCTGACTCATCTGAAAAGACCCTGATGCTGGGAAACATTGAGGGCAAGAGGAGAAGGGGACGACAGAAGATGAGATGGTTGCATGGTATCACTGACTCAATGGACATGAGTTTGGGTGGACTCTGGGAGTTGGTGATGGACAGGAAGGCCTGGTGTGCAACAGTTCATGGGATTGCAAAGAGTTGGACACGACTGAGCGACTGAACTGAACTGAACTGAATAAACAGAAGTAGGAAATGGGAGATAGGGGATGTCACCAAAGGCACTGAGTAATTAATTATCTGAGGATATTGGGAGAAATTCAGTAGAGAACTCCATGTCTAGAATAAAACTTAAGAGATCAGATGAGGCTGAAAGGACAACTGTGTGTAGTTGAAGGACTTTACTTTGAATGTCAGGCAAGAACATCTGTTCATAGAGGAAGGCAGGATATGAATAAGTTTGAACTCTTAAAAAGATGCCTTTGTATCATAAGAGACTACTATCAGCAATTATATGCCAATAAAATGGACAACATGGAAGAAATGGACAAATTCTTAGCAAAGTACAACTTTCCACAACTGAACCAGGAAGAAATAGAAAATCTTAACAGATCCATCACAAGCACAGAAATTGAAACTGTAATCAGAAATCTTCCAGCAAACAAAAGCCCAGGTCCAGAGGGCATCACAGCTGAATTCTACCAAAAATTTAGAGAAGAGCTAACACTGATCCTACTCAAACTCTTCCAGAAAATTGCAGAGGAAGGTAAACTTCCAAACTCATTCTATGAAGCCACCATCACCCTAATACCAAAACCTGACAAAGATGCCACAAAAAAAGAAAACTACAGGCCAATATCACTGATGAACATAGATGCAAAAATCCTTAACAAAATCCTAGCAATCAGAATCCAACAACACATTAAAAAGATCATACACCATGACCAAGTGGGCTTTATCCCAGGGATGCAAAGATTCTTCAATATCTGCAAATCAATCAATGTAATTCACCACATTAACAAATTGAAAAATAAAAGCCATATGATTATCCCAATAGATGCAGAGAAAGCCTTTGACAAAATTCAACATCCATTTATGATAAAAACTCTCCAGAAAGCAGGAACAGAAGGAACATACCTCAACATAATAAAAGCTATATATGCCAAACCCACAGCAAACATTATCCTCAATGGTGAAAAATTGAAAGTATTTCCCCTAAAGTCAGGAACAAGACAAGGGTGCCCACTTTCACCGCTACTATTCAACATAGTTCTGGAAGTTTTGGCCACAGCAATCAGAGCAGAAAAAGAAATAAAAGGAATCCAAATAGGAAAAGAAGAAGTAAAACTCTCACTGTTTGCAGATGACATGATCCTCTACATAGAAAACCCTAAACACTCCACCAGAAAATTACTAGAGCTAATCAATGAATATAGTAAAGTTGCAGGATATAAAATCAACACACAGAAATCCCTTGCATTCCTATACACTAATAATGAGAAAGTAGAAAAAGAAATTAAGGAAACAATTCCATTCACCATTGCAACGAAAAGAATAAAATACTTAGGAATATATCTTCCTAAAGAAACTCAAGACCTATATATAGAAAACTATAAAACACTGGTGAAAGAAATCAAAGAGGACACTAATAGATGGAGAAATATACCATGTTCATGGACTGGAAGAATAAATATAGTGAAAATGAGTATACTACCCAAAGCAATTTACAGATTCAATGCAATCCCTATCAAGCTACCAGCGGTATTTTTCACAGAGCTAGAACAAATAATTTCAAGATTTGTATGGAAATACAAAAAACCTTGAATAGCCAAAGCAATCTTGAGGAAGAAGAATGGATCTGGAGGAATCAACCTGCCTGACTTCAAGCTCTACTACAAAGCTATAGTTATCAAGACAGTATAGTACTGGCACAAAGACAGAAATATAGATCAATGGAACAAAATAGAAAGCCCAGAGATAAATCCACACACCTATGGACACCTTATCTTCGACAAAGGAGGCAAGAATATACAATGGAGTAAAGACAATCTCTTTAACAAGTGGTGCTGGGAAAACTGGTCAACCACTTGTGAAAGAATGAAACTAGACCACTTTCTAACACCATACACAAAAATAAACTCAAAATGGATTAAAGATCTAAACGTAAGACCAGAAACTATAAAACTCTTAGAGGAGAACATAGGCAAAACACTCTCCGACATAAATCACAGCAGGATCCTCTATGACCCACCTCCCAGAATACTGGAAATAAAAGCAAAAATAAACAAATGGGACCTAATTAAAATTAAAAGCTTCTGCACAACAAAGGAAACTATAAGCAAGGTGAAAAGACAGCCTTCAGAATGGGAGAAAATAATAGCAAATGAAGCAACTGACAAACAACTAATCTCAAAAATAAACAAGCAACTTATGCAGCTCCATTCCAGAAAAATAAACAACCCAATCAAAAAACGGGCCAAAGAACTAAATAGACATTTCTCCAAAGAAGACATACAAATGGCTAACAAACACATGAAAAGATGCTCAACATCACTCATTATCAGAGAAATGCAGATCAAGACCACAATGAGGTACCATTTCACACCAGTCAGAATGGCTGCGATCCAAAAGTCTACAAGCAATAAATGCTGGAGAGGGTGTGGAGAGAAGGGAATCCTCTTACACTGTTGGTGGGAATGCAAACTAGTACAGCCACTATGGAGAACAGTGTGGAGATTCCTTAAAAAACCGGAAATAGAACTGCCTTATGACCCAGCAATCCCACTTCTGGGCAAACACACCGAGGAAACTAGAATTGAAAGAGACACATGTACCCCAGTGTTCATCGCATCACTGTTTATAATAGCCAGGACATGGAAGCAACCTAGATGTCCATCAGCAGATGAGTGGATAAGAAAGCTGTGGTACATATACACAATGGAATATTACTCAGCCATCAAAAAGAATACATTTGAATCAGTTCTAATGAGGTGGATGAAACTGGAGCCTATTATACAGACTGAAGTAAGCCAGAAAGAAAAACACCAATACAGTATACTAACACATATATGTGGAATTTAGAAAGATGGTAAAGGTAACCCTGTATGCGAGATAGCAAAAGAGATGCAGATGTACAGAACAAACTTTTTGACTCTATGGGAGAGGGAGAGGGCAAGACGATTTGGGAGAATGGCACTGAAACATCTATACTATCATATAAGAAACGAATCGCCAGTGTAGGTTCGATGCAGGATACAGGATGCTTGGGGTTGGTGCACTGGGATAACCCAGAGGGATGGTATGGGGAGGGATGTGGGAGAAGGGGTTCAGGAGTGGGAACTTATGTACACCTGTGGCGGATTCATGTTGATGTATGGCAAAACCAATACAGTAAAGTATAAAAAAATTTTTAAATTAAAAAAAAAATCTAATATGACAAAAAATAAAATAAAATCCAATGCAAAAAAAAAAAAAATGCCTTTGTTAGACCAGAATGGAGCAAGAAGTGTGTGGAGGCTGGGGAGCCAGTGAAGAGTCTGCTGTAACAGCTCAGAAGAGAATGTAAAAACGCAAGAGGCTTCAAAAGCACAGTGCCTTACCAACATTTCTCATGCCTGAGTATAGTACACAGCCTGCTTGTAATGATTTTTCAAGTTAAATTATCATTATTATAATGTTACTTCAATGCGTACAACACAGAATTAGATATAAATTCCTTATACCTATAGCTCCATGGACTGTGAAGAAAGCTGAGCGCCGAAGAATTGATGCTTTTAAACTGTGGTGTTGGAGAAGACTCTTGAGAGTCCCTTGGACTGCAAGGAGATCCAACCAGTCCATTCTGAAGGAGATCAGCCCTGGGATTTCTTTGGAAGGAATGATGCTAAAGCTGAAACTCCAGTACTTTGGCCACCTCATGCGAAGAGTTGACTCACTGGAAAAGACTCTGATGCTGGGAGGGATTGGGGGCAGGAGGAGAAGGGGAGGACAGAGGATGAGATGGCTGGATGGCATCACCAACTAGATGGACATGAGTCCGTGTGGACTCCGGGAATTGGTGATGGACAGGGAGGCCTGGCGTGCTGCAATTCATGGGGTCGCAGGGAGTCAGACATGACTGAACAACTGAACTGAACTGAACTGATAGCTCCTATGAAATTAAAAACCAAAACAAAGTTACCAACAGACAGTCTTGTTCTAAAGCTCGTCCTTTCCTGCTGCTGGACACACGTCAATGATGTCCAGCATCCTCCCTGGGGAATGAACAATTGTCTGAGTGTGTGAGCCTGAAGCAGAAGACCTGAGTTCAAGTCCTGACTCTGCCACCTGCTGGAGACTTGGGCAAATTTATAATCAATGTGAACATCAATTTTTACATCTATCAAGTGAGCAAAATAACCTACCTCACATGGCTTTTTGAAAATCAAGAGACAAGTAGAAGTACCCTCCTATCTATAATGGATTTTCTAAGAAGTTCTCACTGTCACAATCTTGTGGATTTGTATTAATATGCAATAGATGGTTGAAATTTGCTGAATTAAGTGACATTTTTGGAAATTCTGAACCATTTTGAGAGAATCATCAAAGCTTACATTTTTCTGAGAAAGAGATAATCACTTGTATTTTACTAATTATACTCAGGAGATCGTGTGTTTCTCCATCTAGTGCCCTCATTTACAGAGGAGAAAAGGCAGACAGGCTGAGGGCCCTCTTGTGTTGGTGACAAAGGCAAATGAGCTCAGGTTCTTGGATCCCAGATCCTTTCCCCAATTATAAGCCAGAAGGCTCATCATTAACGCCAAGAAAAAGTAAAAAGTAACACCTTCTGTGGAAAGCATACCTGGGCACCCTTCCATGACGGCCCCTTCCATACATGGGCTAAAGTGGGTCTCAGAGAAGATTCAACAGTTCCTAAGGAGGATGGAGGGTCATTACTCCTCAGGACCCTCACTGGTGCTCAGGGTAAGAGCTAATTCTTCACCCCACACATCATGCAGAAGGGCACTGTGCTAACTACCAACAGGTCTGGATGTCAACCCATGTCTTTTCCATTCTGATCCAACAGGCAGCGTGACACTATACGTGCCCCTGTGCACGCATGCTAAGTCACTTCAGTCATGCCCGACTCTTTGCACCCCACCGATGGTCTGTAGCCCATCAGGCTCCTCTGTCCATGGAATTCTCCAGGCAAGAATACTAGAGTGGGTTGCCATGCCCTCCTCCAAGGGATCTTCCTGACCCAGGGATCAAACCTGCGTCTCATGTCTCTTGTATTGGCAGGTGGATTCTTTACTATCAGTGCTACTTGGGAAGCCCAGACACGCCCCCAAGTCCCCATAATTCTCTTTTCCAGAACAATTTCTCTGAGTCATATTTATAACTCCTTAAACACAGGCTTTATCCTACTCTTTTTCAAAGAGAAGTCCTTTAAGAGCAGAGTATTAGCACCAATGAAACTGTGTACTTTTCAGAATCAGATGAATTATTAGATTGTATAGGTTTTACTTGTTTTTCAAAATATTGACCTTTTTTAAGTTTTGCACTTGTAAGTCAACTTTGAAGAACCGTTATTTTTTTTAAAAAGGCTAAACACAAATATTGCTGCTTTTTTTTTTTTCTTTTCTTTTTAATGACTCCCTAAGAGAAGTCAGCAGAGCCAAATCTGCTTTCTGAGGTTTGGGCCTTGCACTTTGCTGGCTGCGCTCTGGCAGACCACACAGATGCAGGACCAAATGTATCTGGCACTCCCTGAAAAAAGCCATCAGCACCGACCCTCAGAATACTGGTTGTGTACCTAAAAACATGCACTACAGCTCTCACATCCTGGATCTCAGTACTTTGAGCCAAGATGGCTTGAGTTTTGAACAGTAACAGTCAGGATTGGTCACGCTGTTCCTGTTCACCAGTGACTCCACTCTCTTCTTCAACAAGCACTGTGGCTGTTATAGTAATTTCTCAGATCTACTCAGGGGAAGATCATGTAACAAACTCTAGCAACTCAGGGAACCTCAATAACTGACAAAACTGCTAAATCCAAGAATGGTTTCTCTGCAATCCTGTATGAAGAAGAGCATCGGGGGCATCTGCTAAACAAAAACTGTAGTTTCTGTGACTGCTGAAATCAGACTAGTGGGAAATTGGAGAAGCTTAACACAAAATGCATTTTCTTGACTTTCTTAGCACAAGGAAAAAGTAGAATAAGTGGAAAGCTATCAAGTACGAACAGCAAATATCAGAAAAATCAGTGTCCTTTAGAAAGGATGAATGTTGTGCCTGAACATAATTCTATAAACCTCTAGTAGCCCTCATTATATATTTAAAGAATTCTTTTACTCTGTGTTTGTGTGTGTGTGTATATACTCAGTTGCTTGGTCATGTCCAACTCTTTGCAACCCCGTGACCTGTAGCCCCCCAGGCTCCTCTGTCTGTGGAATTTTGTTAGAAATAACTGGGAGAACAAAATCATTACTGTAGGTCCCCCTGTGATGAAAAGTAACAAAAGAGAACTTTAGTAACGAAATCATCAAGAAGTAAGAAATTTGGATTTTCAAATGCAGATTTGGTCCAAAAGTTCACAAAATGTTTATGATACGCAAAACCTCCTCTTAACTGGAGAGAAGGGGAGCAGTAACCTGAATCAGGATCAATGAAAAGAATTATCAAAAAGAATCAACAAACAGGTACTTCCTTGGTGGTCCAGTGGCTAAGACTACATGCTCCCAATGCAGGGGGCCTGGGTTCGATCCCTTGTCAGGGACCTAGATCCCACGCCCCAACTAAGGTCCTGCAAAGATCCTGCATGTCACAGTGAAGATCAAGATCCCATATACTGCCACTAAGATCTGGCATGCACAAATAAATAAATCAGTTTCAGACTCAGAATTTTATGTCTTCAATGCAGAGAAGAGTTTATACATAAAAGCAGGGACAAAGTTGCACAACTTATAAAAGTGGTCATAACTGATCCTCATCACCACTATGTTCAATTGATATAATGAGAAAAAAGTACTGGCAAACAAAAAATGACATGTTTATTTCTATTGTATTAACCTTAAACAAAAAAGCTTTATCCTATCTTTTATGTTCTTGGAGAAAAACTGGCACACCTTGAATTTACTAGTGAACTTCCTGTGTTTTGGGAAGCTCAAATTATGCTTATAAATAGAGCAAATAAGCTTTTGAGATATCCAAGCTGGCAGAGTAGAAGGACATGCACTCATCTTCTCCTGCAGAACTCCAAAATTACAACTCACTGCTGAACAACCATCGACAGGAGAATGTTGGACCCCACCAAAAAAAGATACCCCACATGCAAGGGCAAAGGAGAAGCCCCAACAAGATGGTAGGAGGGGCAAAACAGCATTTAGAATCAAACCCCATACCCACCAGAGACTCTCAGAGGGCTCAAACAAAACATTGTGCGCACGAGGAAAACCCACAGAGACTGAGTTAGACCCACCTTTGAGTGTTTGGGTGTCTCCTACAGAGGTACGGGTCGGCAGTGGCCTGCTGCAGGGGGCAGGGGCTCTGGGTACAGCAGACCTGGGTAGGGCACAAGCCCTCTTGGAGGAGGTGGCCATTAACCCCACCATCAGGAGCCGCCAGAACTTACACAGGACTGGGGAGACAGACACTTGGAGGGCACAAACAAAACCCTGGGTGCACCAGGACCCAGGAGAAAGGAGCAGTGACCCCCAAGAGCCTGACCCAGACTTGCCCATGAGTGTCCAGGAGTCTCTGGTGGAGGCATGGATTGGCAGTGGCCTGCTGCAGGGCTGGGGGCACTGAGCGCGGCAGTGGGCAGTGCGTACACAGGACCTTTTGAAGGAGGTCCCCACTATCTTCATTATCTTCATAGTTTGGCCTCAGGCCAAACAACAGGGAGGGAACACAGCTGCATGCATAACAGAAAAGATTTACTGAGCATCAGAACAAAACCCAGTTTCCCCCTCAGTCAGTCTCTCTCATCCGGAAGCTTCCATAAGCCTCTTATCCTTTAAATCAGAGGGAAGACAGAATGAAAACCACAATCACAGAAAAATAACCAAACTGATCACATGGACCACAGCCTTGTCTAACTCAATGAAACTATGAGCCATGCCTTGTAGGGCCACCCAAGACGGATCATGGTGGAGAGTTCTGACAAAACGTGGTCCACTGGAGAAGGGAATGGCAAACCACTTCAGTATTCTTGCCTTGAGAACTCCAAGAACAACAGTGTGAAAAAGCAAAAACATATGACACTGAAGATAAACTCCCCAGGTCGGTAGGTGCCCAATATGCTACTGGAGATCAGTGGAGAAATAACTCCAGAAAGAATGAAGAGACAGAGCCAAAGCAAAAACAACACCCAGCTGTGGATGTGACTGCTGATGGAAGTTAAGTCTGATGCTGTAAAGAACAATATTGCATAGGAACCTGGAATATTAGGTCCATGAATCAAGGCAAATTAGAAGTGGTCAAAGAGTGAACATCGACATTTTAGGAATCAGTGAACTAAAACTGACTGGAATGGGTGAACTTAACTCAGATGACCATTATATTTACTACTGTGGGCAAGAATCCCTTAGAAGAAATGAAGTACCCCTCAAAATCAACAAAAGATTCTGAAATGCAGTACTTGGACACAATCTCAAAAATGACAGAATGATCTCTGTTCATTTCCAGGGCAAACCATTCAATATCACAGTAATCCAAGTCTATGCTCTGACAAGTAATGCTGAAGAAGCTGAAGTTGAAAGATTCTATGAAAACCTACAAGACTTTCTAGAACTAACACCCAAAAAAAAGATGTCCTTTTCATTATATGGGACTGGAATGCAAAAGTAGGAAGTCAAGAAATACAGGGAGTAACAGGCAAATTTGGACTTGGAGTACAGAATGAAGCAGGGCAAAGGCTAAATAGAGTTCTGTCCAGAGAACACACTGGTCATAGCAAACACCCTCTTCCAACAACACAAGAGAAGACTCTACACGTGGACATCACCAGATGGTCAATACTGAAATCAGACTGATTATATTCTTTGCAGCCAAAGATGGAGAAGCTCTATACAGTGAGCAAAAACAAGACCAGGAGCTGATTGTGGCTCAGATCACGAAT
The DNA here is from genome assembly GCF_014754425.2 of Oryx dammah. Taxonomy (NCBI): domain Eukaryota; kingdom Metazoa; phylum Chordata; class Mammalia; order Artiodactyla; family Bovidae; genus Oryx; species Oryx dammah. Next base: position 67,171,073 of record NW_024070210.1, on the reverse strand, counting down.
TCCTTATTGCAAAATTCAGACTTAAATTGAAGAAAATAGGGAAAACCACTAGACCATTCAGGTATGACCTAAATCAAATCCCTTAAAATTATACAGTAGAAATGACAAATAGATTCAAGGGATTAGATCTGATAGACAGACTGCCTGAAGAACTATGGACAGAGGTTCCTGACATTGTACAGAAGGCAGTGATCAAGACCATCCCCAAGAAAAAGAAATGCAAAAGGGCAAAATGGTTGTCTGAAGAGGTCTTACAAATAACTGAGAAAAGAAGACAAGTGAAAGGCAAAGGAGAAAAAAAAGATATATCCATCCAAATGCAGATGGATCGCAAGAATAGCAAGGAGAGATAAGAAAGCCTTCCTCAGTGATCAGTGCAAAAAAATAAAGGAAAACATTAGAATGGGAAAGACGAGAAATCTCTTCAAAAAAATTAGAGATACCAAGGGAACATTTCAGCAAAGATGGGCACAATAAAGGACAGAAATGGTATGGACGTAACAGAAGAAGAAGATATTATGACAAAGTGGCAAAAATACACAAAACTATACAAAAAAAAATCTTCATGACCAAATAACCACAATGGTGTGATCACTCACCTAGAGCCAGACATCCTGGAATGCAAAGTCAAGTGGGCCTTAGGAAGCATCAGTACGAACAAAGCTAGAGGACATGATAGAATTCCAGTTAAGCTATTTCAAATCCTAAAAGATGATGCTGTGAAAGTGCTGCATTCAATATGCCAACAAACTTGGAAAACTCAGCAGTGGCCACAGGACTGGGAAAGGTCAGTTTTTATTCCAATTTCAAAGAAAGGCAATGCCAAATAATGTTCAAACTACCGCACAATTTCACTTACCTCGCACACTAGTAATGATCAAAATTCTCCAAGCCAGGCTCCAATAGTATGTGAACTGTGAACTTATAGATGTTCAAGCTGGATTTAGAAAAGGCGGAGTAACCAAACTGCCAACATCCGTTGGATCATCAAAAAAGCAAGAGAGTTCCAGAAAAACAGCTGCTTTATTGACTATGTCAAGCCTTTGACTGTGTGGATCACAAAAAACTGTGGAAAATTCTTCAAGAGATGGGAATATCAGATCACCTTACCTGCCTCCTGAGAAATCTGTATGCAGGTCAGGAAGCAACAGTTAGAACTGGACATGGAAAAATGGACTAGTTCAAATCTCGAAAGGAGTACGTCAAGGCTATATGTTGACACCCTGCTTATTTAACTTTTATGCAGAGTACATCATGCAAAATGCTGGGCTGGAAGAAGCACAAACTGGAATCAAGATTGCCGGGAAAAATCTCAATAACCTCAGATATGCAGAAGGCACCACCCTTATGGCAGAAAGTGAAGAACTACAGATCCTGTTGATGAAAGTGAAAGAGGAGAGTAACAAAGTTGGCTTAAAACTCAACATTCAGAAAACTAAGATCATGGCATCCAGTCTCTTCACTTGATAGCAAATAGATGGGGAAACAATGGAAACAGTGACAGACTTTATTTTCGGGGGCTCCAAAATCAAGGCTATGGTTTTTCCAGTGGTCATGTATGGATGTGAGAGTTGGACTGTGAAGAAGGCTGAGCACTGAAGAACTGATGCTTTTGAACTGTGGTGTTGGAGAAGACTCTTGAGAGTCCCTTGGACTGCAAGGAGATCCAACCAATCAGTCCATTCGGAAGGAGATCAGTCTTGGGTGTTCACTGGAAGGACTGATCCTGAAGCTGAAACCTCAATACTTTGGCCACCTGATGTGAAGAGTTGACTCATTGGGAAAGACCCTGATGCTGGGAGGGATTGGGGGCAGGAGGAGAAGGGGATGACAGATGAGATGGCTGGATGGCATCACTAACTCGATGGACATGAGTTTGAGTGAACTCTGGGAGTTGGTGATGGACAGGGAGGCCTGGTATGCTGTGGTTCATGGGGTCGCAAACAGTCGGACACGAGTGAGTGACTGAACTGAACTGACTGACTGAAAATCAATGCAGATGGTGACTGCAGCCATGAAATTTAAAGATGCTTGCTCCTTGGAAGAAAAGCTATGACCAAGCTAAACAGCATATTAAAAACCTGAGACATTACTTTACCAACAAAGGTCCAGCTAGTCAAAGCTATGGTTTTTCCAGTAGTCATGTATAGATGTGAGAGTTGGACTATAAAGAAAGCTGAGCACCAAAGAATTGATGCTTTTGAACTGTGGTGGTGGTGAAGACTTGTGAGAGTCCCTTGGACTGCAAGGAGATCCAGTTAATCCTAAAAGAAATCAGTCCTGAATATTCATTGGAAGGACTGATGCTGATGCTGAAACTCCAATACACTGGCCACCTGATGCAAAGAGCTGACTCACTGGGAAATATCCTGATGCTGGGAAAGACTGAAGGCAGGAGGAGAAGGGTACAACAGAGGATAAGATGGTTGGATGGCATCACCGACTTTTGGACAAGAGTTTGAGTAAGCTCCAGGAGTTGGTGATGGACAGGGAAGCCTGAGATGCTGCAGTCCATTGGTTCGCAAAGAAGTCAAACACGACTGATCAACTGAACTGAACTGAACTGAAGCTCTTACTTTGCTATTCCTCCTTCTTGAAAATAAAAAATTCAGTGTCAAATTCTACTCATTCTTTCTTTTACTGATAAAACAAACACTTTGGGGTCACCCACAATGTGCCAGTACTATGTCAATCCTAGGGGACATAAAAATGAAGACAACCAAAGTCTCTACCTTCTGACCATGAGATTAACATTAATACAAAATCGTAGCCAGCAGACATTCAGTGAAGCGATTTCAGCCAAGAGTAAAAGAAGATACAAAAAATTACTATTTGTGGGCAAAAAGGAAGTTATCATAAAAAGAGATGACTGTAAAAGTTCATAAGAAAGATTTCAGTTCAGTTGCTCAGTCGTGTCCGACTCTTTGCAACCCCATGAATCGTAGCATGCCAGGCCTCCCTGTCCATCACCAACTCCCAGAGTTCACTCAGACTCATGTCCATCGAGTCAGTGATGCCATCCAGCCAGCTCATCCTCTGTCGTCCCCTTCTCCTCCTGCCCTCAATCCCTCCCAGCATCAGAGTCTTTGCCAATGAGTCAACTCTTCTCAGGAGGTGGCCAAAGTACTGGAGTTTCGGCTTTAGCATCATTCCCTCCAAAGAAATCCCAGGACTGATCTCCTTCAGAATGGACTGGTTGGATCTCCTTGCAGTCCAAGGGACTCTCAAGAGTCTTCTCCAACACCACAGTTCAAAAGCATCAATTCTTCGGTGCTCAGCCTTCTTCACAGTCCAACTCTCACATCCATACATGACCTCTGGAAAAACCATAGCCTTGACTAGACAGACCTTAGTTGGCAAAGTAATGTCTCTTCTTTTGAATATGCTATCTAGGTTGGTCATAACTTTTCTTCCAAGGAGTCTTTTAATTTCATGGCTGCAATCACCATCTGCAGTGATTTTGGAGCCCCCAAAAATAAAGTCTGACACTGTTTCCACTGTTTCCCCATCTATTTCCCATGAAGTGATGGGACCAGATGCCATGATCTTCGTTTTCTGAATGTTGAGCTTTAAGCCAACTTTTTCACTCTCCTCTTTCACTTTCATCAAGTGGCTTTTTAGTTCCTCTTCACTTTCTGCCATAAGGGTGGTATCATCTGCATATCTGAGGTTATTGATATTCTCCTGGCAATCTTGATTCCAGCTTGTGTTTCTTCCAGTCCAGCGTTTCTCATGATGTACTCTGCATAGAAGTTAAATAAGCAGGGTGACAATATACAGCCTTGACATACTCCTTTCCCTATTTGGAACCAGTCTGTTGTTCCATGTCCAGTTCTAACTGTTGCTTCCTGACCCGCATACAGGTTTCTCAAGAGGCAGGTCAGGTGGTCTGGTATTCCCATCTCTTTCAGAATTTTCCACAGTTGATTGTGATCCACACAGTCAAAGGCTTTGGCATAGTCAATAAAGCAGAAATAGATGTTTTTCTGGAACTCTCTTGATTTTTCCATGATCCAGCGGATGTTGGTAATTTGATCTCTGGTTCCTCTGCCTTTTCTAAAACCAGCTTGAAATCAGGAAGTTCAAGGTTCACGTATTGCTGAAGCCTGGCTGGGAGAATTTTGAGCATTACTTTACTAGCATGTGAGATGAGTGCAATTGTGCGGTAGTTTGAGCATTCTCTAGCATTGCCTTTCTTTGGGATTGGAATGAAAACTGACCTTTTCCAGTCCTGTGCCCACTACTGAGTTTTCCAAATTTGCTGGCATATTGAGTGCAGCACTTTCTCAGCATCATCTTTCAGTATTTGAAATAGTTTAACTGGAGTTCCATCACCTCTGCTAGCTTTGTTCGTAGTGATGCTCTCTAAGGCCTGACTTCACATTCCAGGATGTCTGGCTCTAGGTGAGTGATCACACCCTCATGATTATCTGGGTCATGAAGATGTTTTTTGTACAGTTCTTCTGTGTATTCTTGCCACGTCTTCTTAACATCTTCTGCTTCTATTAGGTCCAGTGTCCTTGGTTTCCCTCCCCCTTGCTAATCATGGAATACAGGAAGGGCAATCTGCTCCCATACAGAAGGAAAAGCTTATAAATGTCAACAATTTTTATATTTTCTTTAACCGAGACACTATGCAAATGGAGCTTATTGTGGTCTTTTTAATAACTTTCAAGAAATGTTAGTTGAACTCATTGAAAAAGTTTAAACTAATCAGAAAAAAAGAGTGAGAGAAGAGATCATTGTGTATTTATGACATTATTAATATAATAGTTTAGATGGAAAATAAACCAGTGGATTGATTCCTCGATTCTAAATCCTACAGTTAGATTTCTTCCATCAGAAAGTAACTTCGGGTATATTTTAACAAAATAAATAACTAAGCTAAATGAAAAATGGCTAAGAAAAGTCTTTAAAACATACAATATGTAACAACTTACTGGTTTAAAACAAAAGATTATTTGCTTAACTTAGAGAAAAACTTTATTTATAAGAAAGTTGAAATTAATCTTATATAAATTTTTCACATCTGCATTCTAAATCTTAGTGAATTTTCCTGTGTGAAATAGAAAGCTTAATCCAAAAGCAATCACTGAGAAAATGAAGACTTCTCTGGTGAAAAACATTCAAGACTGTTGGTATGCAAACTAAAAACTTCAAAATACTAAGGAATAAGTATCCCCCGTGGAATTTTTTCTCCCTTTTATTTTCGAAACCAACTCTCTTTCAACATATAGAACAAGGATAAACTTCTAGTTAGGTTACATCCAAGTCATGAGATGGCTAAATAATGGGGAAGCTGAGCTGCTGCTACTAATTTTGACACGCCTGAGCCTGTTTTTGCAAATGTAAAAGTTTCACACTTAAATCAATCCCAGATTATTTTGTATAATCTAACTACTCAGATATTTTTCATACTCAAGTCTAATTACATGATTACCCTGAGAAAAATCTGAATAATATGTAGATGAGAAGACAATTCCAAATAGATTTTGTTTACTCACCATAAGCTTCAAGATGGTATATTTTTTTTCTAAGCACTGCTGGTAAAAATTCACTGGGCCCAAACTGCTTAAAATGTGACAATCTAGACTCAGTGCTATGGATTTGGTTACAGATGTCAGAACTAATTAACTTATTACCTTATTCCTTCCCTCAAGTCACACACCAGAGAAAATTTGACTCTGTAAGCAATATAACTTTCTAACCTCAAATATTAATTTTTAGATCATATCTAGTAGAGTTCTGCCCAGCTGGAAATCACTCTTTTTTTCCACTAAGATTGCCTGGTTTTAGCATTACTTCGGGATATAAAAATATTACTTAATCAGGCATTCAGAAGCCTGTTCTCCTTCATTCCATTAACACCTTCTAATACAGTGTAAGCATTGTCAAGGTTATATTCTTAAGACAGGCCAGGATGTCTTTGAAAAATTATTAGATCACCCCCTGAAGGATACTGTAACCCAAATGAATGAGTCATAGGACTAACTGGAAGAAGGGCTGGTATCCAGTTTTCAGAAATACAGTTAATGATAACATTAAAAGACTGTCTTTGATTTCATGTGCAACTGCTCATCTCTCTTTCTAGCTGGAGTGGGGATTGGTGGGAAAAATGGTTGTGAGGAGGGGTAAAGGTCATTATTCAAATACATTCAAGCAAATACTTAGGAAAGTTGCATTATTTTTTTATTTTAATAAAGTTATGTTGGTTAGCAAGAGTCTAGATGTGCTATGCCTAGAACAGATTTAACTGCCTTAAAATATCAGCTATAAATATAAAAGTCAATCAACTCTACTTCAATTTTTTTTTTAATTTAGAAAAGTTGAAAACCCATGTCCTAAAAGGCCCTTTAGAAGATGAATTATCGTGAGGGTCCCAGCACCTACCCAAAAAGGAAAGATTTAGCAGGTAAGATGTTCTGAAATAACAGATGTTGTGCAGATTAAAGATGTGTAGTCATACGCTCTGTGAATCTTTCTCAATTAACTTGCATAGTATTACTGAAAGAAGAATAATGAAGAGGATATATTAATAGGCAGTGAGGTGTTCTCCAGTCTTTCATACTGAATAGTACAGGGAAATTAAATTGACTTCCTCAGTTAGATGGGGATAATTATCTTAACATTCAGCACTAGGCTGTAAGGTTAAGGAAAATCTATTATGTTGTAGGAAAAATATAATACAATCAATGCTTTGTATTAATTGATTTTCTTAAAAAGCCTATTAATTGATAATATAATGCAACTGCTATTAAATAGTGCTGAGGAAAGCTAAGCAATTCCCTGCTAATTGCAAATCTGGTTAATGGGACAAAAGAAGAGACCATAATTCAAAACACAGCAAAGGATTACTGTTTTGTGTGCTCTATACATTTCTCACTGGAAAAAACTTTATCCAGCAAAAATACAAAATGATATATTTAAAACATAATCTTAGATAACATCCTTGCTAAACTCAACAAGTTCTTTTGTTAAAATTTGCTTAGATAAAATTAATTCTGCTGAAAACTTGAAACATTCATGATATGTAAAGATTTCTTACAAGTTTACACCAGTGTTCTCAAATCCCCTAGACGCCATATAATGGTGACTAAATTTAACACAACTCCTCACCACTTGAAAATAAGTAGATCACACTACTATACCCATCTGTGCAGAGTTTTTCAACAAAACCTATATATACACTACACAATGAATTTCTAAATACACCACAAATAATTATTACAACAGAAGTAATGTACTCCCCAGGGTATAAGTAAATATACATATACATTTGATTTTGTATCTCAGTAGATACTAGTAGTTTTTATATTTATCTGTTTATTTGTGCTCAAATCTAATATTACTATATTCAACTTAATATTCAGTCCAAATTAAATTCTAATATAAAGGAGAGGATAATGAAAATTCCCTCTTAGGTCTCTATAGTAGCAGTAGTTATATTCACATTAAAACAATAGGAACTGCACTTGGCACACTCATAATACATCCTTATAAGATTAGGAATGAAAATGGACTAAACCATTTTCATTGAAGGTAACTTGAGCAGAAGTAACAATGTGCAATGTATTGAGAGAAACAAGGTATGAAACAAAAGGGGTTGCAGAATTAATTTCCACGATAAAACATTGTTCAGGGGCACAGAAAAAGGAAACAGAGAGAAGTCTTAAAGGGATAACTAGGTTTTAAGAATGTTTCTTAAGGCTTTATTCAGTGATCCTACACTCTATTTAAACTCTACTTCACTGGCAAGAAAAGAATTTGATGGAGATAGATATTGTGCAATGGAATGTAACAAAGCATTGTTCAAAGGCATTGTCTATTAATTTCTGTCACTGATTTTGGATCCATTCCTAATGGTAACTAAAAGCTTTTTGAATTGAAAACATTAAAGGGCTGTTAGAAACAAAGGCAGAGAAGTGCAGCCATGAAATAACCTGCAAGGTTTGAGGCAGGGAAAAGGTCTTCACAATTAGAGAGCACTGAGGGAAGGCAAGGGTTTCTGTGTTACTAAAATTATGTTATTCTTCAAAAATTAAAAAACATTCCATAATAGCAGTTTTGCCTCATAAATTTACTCCCTCTAAAAAATCAAGCTAATGAACTGACATGGCAATTGAAAAGGGCGGGGCATATTTAAATGTCAATCTGTAAGAGTCTTTATGCTCTAAAAGAATTAGAATTAAGAAATCTGTTGGAATTTTGGCTAAATGAGCCCATTTTAAAGAATTTTAAAATATGAAAATTGGTCAAGAATCCATCTAGTCATCAGACTTTTTGCAGTCAGTCAACACCTCAACACTAGATGAACTCAGACACCAAGCTGTAGGCAAGAAGCTGAATATTAGTAGACTATTAAAAGAGGAAAATCAAGCAAATGGATTTTGCTTTATATTTATGATTGCTCTCCTCAGTGCTGCCCAGAAGTGCTGCTACATTTCTCTTAAGTGTGCACTCCCACCTCAGACAACTGTTTCACACCTGCTCCTCTCCTTTAACCACCTCAAAATGACACCTAACACCAACTTCACCTGATGACTTCACTCAACTCTATTGGCAAAACGAAAGCCTGTACCAAAGAGTTCTTAAAAATACCGCCATCAGGGTACAAACCTCTGCCTCAATTCCCATTTTCCCCTTCTCCTTCCTATTACCAAGGAGAGGTGCCCCTCCTCCAACCAAGGCTAAGCCCCCAGCATGCACTCTTGACCTTCCATAAAGCATCTATGACCCATTCAAGGGGAGAAAATGCAGAAATAACTTCCCTCCTCTCTACCTTTGAGAATACTATTTGTCAGAAATAGCTACTGATATGTCTTCCCACTAGAAGAGAAGTTTCTAAAAGCAGATGTCTTGTTCACAATGGCTAACATGTACAACAGTGCCCATATATAGTAGGTGTGCAAAAAGGATTCCTTGAATAGTTTTGGAAAATCACAACCTCTTCTACCACCACTCTCAATCAAGGAGCATACCCCCAACGACTGGAGGTTTCCCAGGTGGCCCTGGTAGTAAAGAATCCGCCTGCCAATGCAGGAGACACAAGAGACCGGGTTTGATCCCTGGGTCAGAAAGACCCCCTGGAGGAGGAAATGGCAACCCACTCCAGTGTTCTTGCCTGGGAAATCCCATGGAGAGAGGAGCCTAACAGGCTACAAGTCCATGGGGCTGCAGAGAGTTGGATACGACTGAGTGACTAAGCATAAGCACACACAAACACAGCTACATCCAGGGAAAATTAACTGCTCCCATACATTTGTATCCCTCCTATACTGCCGTCTATGGGGTCGCACAGAGTCGGACACGACTGAAACGACTTAGCAGCAGCAGCAGCATAACAAAGGAGAAATTTTTTTTTAATGCTGTACTTTCCAGGAAGGACTAGCTGAATTGGTGGAAAAGCCCAAATTTGCTTAATTAATTAATTTCCAAGTTCCAGCTCATAGTTTTTCACAAAAAAAAAACATGTACCATAAAGTATTTTATGGATAACCAAAATTTCTTTATTTGCAAGTCATTTAGACAAAAAGTTGACACACAGAATCACTTTGATGAAAAGATAATCTAAGTCTGTAATGAGAAAACTAAAAACTGATCATGTTTTTCCCCCAAAGATTAACTCCATTGCAGAGTCAATTAACTTCACTTTTATCTCACCAACACTAAAAAGAGCTTTCATTTTCCATCAATCCACATCCTCAGACTTCAAGATTTCTATTCTTCTGGAGGTAGTGGATAATTTTATCTTGCCTATGAACAAAGGCAAAGTAAAGTTTTAATTAATTAGTTGTACTAAATAAACCACATAATGGGAAGCGACTAATAAGAACAAACCAGAGTTTTTATTTTCTGGGCCATTCCACACAGAGCTAAACAAAAGCTACTTTTAAAAAACTCCCTGAGAGCACAATAGCTATTTTTCTGTGTGGATTCCTACAAGATAACGATTATGCAAGAAAAACACCTAATTTCCTTTTTTCTTGAATTCTTGTGTTTCCCAAGAGAGTTTACATTCAGAGTGTAGAAACTGATGCTCTTCGAAGAATCTCACATACTTATTAACTTCATTAAACTTAAAAATTAAACAATATATCAGCAGTTTGGAGCTTCTGGTTAATCATGAAAGGAACAAACAGTGAAACAAGAAACTCCATTCTAATCAACTCTATTGATCTATCAATTCCTGTTTCCTCAAAGTGAAAATGGCAGACTACACTGAAGAATAAAATAAGATAAAGCTATATCTCTGCAACTAAAAAATTCAACCAGCCCTGTTCCTGGTACAATTAATGTGTATGGTAGAATGACATGGCCAAGACTTAAAGAGACTAACACTAACTAACTATAAATCTGTAAGCTTACAATTTACAAGAAGTCATTTTAACAGTAATTTTAAAAAGACAAGAAAAAGTTCCAAATAGTTATTATGATTTCAATATTGCTACTTGCATGAATGATTCTGAACTATTTTTTAGTCCATTAGTTCTGGCATTCATATGTAGGGACCACTGGAATGTCAAAGAGGCAACAATTAAAATACCAATTGCTTTAATTTATTCAAAGTGAAAATAAATATCCATATGGAAGGCTTTATAAAGAAAATGGCTTCAAAATAAAACATCAAGGCAAAATGACCAGTTAAACTATACTATCAAAGTGAATGAAACCCAGATTTTCAAATTTTTCAAACTAAATATATGTAGTCTCTCATTTTCAGTTGGAGACACAGTACTGGACGTGAGTCAATCATGTGCGATTTTTAGGATGCCTTTAGAATTGAAGTCTGGGACCACAACTAACAAAAAGCAAGCACTTGGCAGCTTCACAGCAGGATGTGGATTCCTTTTTCTCAGCAGAATTCCAGACATTCCATGTGTTTCCTATGAAAATAGAAAATGTCCATCTTAAAGTAGGCCAGCCTGAACTCAGACCAGCATAAAATGGCCAAGAAATGCACTTACTAAGAGAAGGTTTACATGCCCTCTTGTAAGCAAACTATATATTTCCACTCTTCACCTCCATGCTACTCTTCCTCCAGCTCTTCCTACAGAATACTTGATGCTGTAAAGGATAAATTTCGGGTCCAAGGAAACACATTAGATTGGGAGGGCTTTTAAGAGAAAAAGTGAATAAAGTGCTTGATCTTCTTCCCCCTCCAAAAAAGAATCCTTAAAAAAAAACTGATTATAATAATAATATTTGAAGATTAGGATTTCTCATAATTCAGTGACTTGATTAAGAAAAATAATTTTTTTAAAATCAAAGTACCATATCTTTTCACCTGCCATAACAAGCATACACTAAAACATGAAGAGTACCAGGTTTAAGCAAAGATCAGAATTTTTTTAACTGCAGACATCACAGTAAAGGTTTGGCTCCCAGTCTTTGTGGTAGCAAATATACAACTTCATATGAGTGGGATTTACACTGGCCCATGTCCATCCTTAGACGGCCCCAGCAGTGAAGTGTGAAGCACAGCTGGTTTGGAGAAGATTATGTGAGCCTTCTAAGTCCTTCATTCAAAAACACTCAATGAGTCCCGACTCTATGCCAGGACTATGCTTGCCAAATGTGAGCCAAAACAGACCCAGTTTCTCATGGGGCTGTACTCCGAGGAGAAAAGCAGACTGTCTCACACACCTAAATAAATGTTACCCAGCAGGACCCTATAGAACCTCCCCAGTACAGGCCCCTCCCCAGTACCTGCTTTAGCTCTTCTCTGAAGTACCTAGATAATGATATCGGAATCACATTTCCTGAGTTGTTTTACAGATGCTCAGTTCAGTTCAGTTCAGTTCAGTTCAATCGCTCAGTCCTGTCCAGCTCTTTGTGACCCCATGGACTGCAGTATGCCAGGCTTCCCTGTCCACCAACTCCCGGAGCTTGCTCAAACTTTTTAAATGGATTAAAAAGCATCAGTTCTTCAGTGCTCAACTTTCTTTATGGCCCAACTCTCACATCCATACATGACTACTGGAGAAACCAAAGCTTTGACTAGACGGACCTAAGTCAGCTAAGTAATATCTCAGGTTTTTAATATGCTGTCTAGGTTGATTATAGTTTTGTTTTGTTTTTTTCCAAGGGGCAAGCATCTTTTAATTTCACTGCACCATCTGCAGTGATTTTGGAGTTCCAAAAAATAAAGTCTGTCACTATTTCCATTGTTTCCCCATCTGTTTGCCATGAAGTGAAGAAATGCCATGATCATAGTTTTCTGAATGCTGAGTTTTAAGCCAACTTTTTCACTCTCCTCTTTCACTTTCATCAGCAGGCTCTTTAGTTCTTCACTTTCTGCCATAAGGGTAGAGTCATCTGAATATCTGAGGTTATCGATATTTCTCCCAGCAATCTTGATTACAACTTGTGCTTCATCCAGCCTGGCATTTCGCATATAAGTTAAATAAGCAGGGTGACAATATACAGCCTTGACATACTCCTTTACCAATTTGAAACCAGTCTATTGTTCCATGTCCAGTTCTAACTGTTGTTTCCTGACCTGCATACAGATTTCTCAGGAGGCAGGTCAGGTGGCCTGGTATTCCCATCTCTTTCAGAATTCTCCACAGTTTGTTGTGATCCACACAGTCAAAGGATTTGGCATAGTCAATAAAGCAGAAGTAGATGTTTTTCTGGAACTCTCTTGCTTTTTTGATGATCCAACGGATGTTTGCAATTTGATCTCTGGTTCCTCTGCCTTTTCTAAATCCAGCTTGAACATCCAGAAGTTCACAGTTCACATACTATTGGAGCCTGGCTTGGAGAATTTTGAGCATTACTTTGCTAGTGTGTGAGATGAGTGCAGTTGCACGGTAGTTTGAACATTCTTTGGCATTGCCTTTCTTTGGGATTGGAATGAAAACTGACTTTTTCCAGTCTTGTGGCCACTGCTGAGTTTTCCAAATTTGCTGGCATATTGAGTGCAGCACTTTCACAGCATCATCTTTTAGGATTTGAAATAGCTCAACTGGAGTTCCATCACCTCCACTAGCTTTGTTCATACTGATGCTTCCTAAGGCCCACTTGACTTCACATTCCAGGATGTCTGGCTCTAGGTGAGTGATCACACCATTGTGGTTATTTGGTCATGAAGATTTTTTTTTTGCATAGTTCTGTGTATTCTTGCAACCTCTTCTTAATATCTTCTTTTTCTGTTAGGTCCATACCACTCTGTCCTTTATTGCGCCCATCTTTGCTGAAATGTTCCCTTGAAAGTGAAAGTGAAAGTGAAAGTGACGTCGTGTCTGACTCTTTGCGACCCCATGGACTGTAGCTTATCAGGCTCCCCTGTCCATGGGATTTTCCAGGCAAGAGTGCTGGAGTGGATTGCCATTTCCTTCTCCAAGGGATCTTCCCAACCCAGGAATCAAACACGGCTCTCCAGCATTGCAGGCAGACGCTTTACCGTGGGAGCCATCTTTTTCTTGAAGAGATTTCTAGACTTTCCCATTCTATTGTTTTCCTCTATTTCTTTGCATTGATCACTGAGGAAGGCTTTCTTATCTCTCCTTGCCATTCTTTGGAACTCTGCATTCAGATGGGTATATCTTTTTTCTCTCCTTTGCCTGTAGCTTCTCTTCATTACAGATGCTAAAACCATCACCAAGTGGAAGAAACAAACTACTTGATGATCATCAGCAGGTAGCCCCCAGACCTACTGGCGCCTAAGGATTGATGATGTTCACCCCAGTGACACCGCCTTGCTATTTCACCATCAACCAATCAGAGAATTGTGCATCAGCTGATCACACACTCTACAACACCCCACCACTACCACCTTGCTTGGCCTTTAAAAATGCTTTGCCAAAACCCTTCAAGGACTTCGAGTTGAGTTCAGGCTTTTTGAGCACTAGCTGTCCTGAGCTCCTTACTTGGTGCCCTGCAATAAATGCTACACCCTCCTTCATCACAGCCTGGTTTCCGTAAATTGGCTTTACTGTGCTTGGGTGAGCAGACCCAAGTCTGATTTGGTAACAAACATGTAACTACCTGCTATGATCAGGGTTAACAGGGAGTCAGAGGAGTGGGGCGAGCCCAATCTAGCCCCGGTATTAGTAAGTGTTCCCAAAGGAACTAATGTTTACGTGAGAAGTTAGCCAGGTGGAGAGGGAAAGGGAAAAGAGCAGTCCAAGATAAGGAACCAGCATGGGCAAAAGGGGCGAAGCCCGCTGGAGGAGTTAGTGAGGGAAGAAGGATGGGCAGAGGGGAGGGCATAGGTTGTGGATTTGGGTTTGGAAATGTAAATAGTGAGAGGTGAGGTTGATGAGCTCCAGGCAACAGTCAGTGCCAAGTGTTTTCGGCTTTATGAAAGTAGGAAATGCTAATCAGAATTTCTGTAGAGTGAAGAATGGGTTGTACGGGGGCCTACAGTAGATAGGTGGACAACAGCTGCCAGCCTACTTCAGTAAACCAAGGATAACAATGGGAGACTAAACCCAGAGTGCGGCAGTGGGAAAGGGAGATGCAGGCAGTTTTTAATGCTCTCAGATCTGTTACTTTTATTACTATCCTAATGAACTATGTTATTCAAATTTTAAGAAGGCCTGGTACCCAGTAAGTGTATCCATGAATATCTGCTGATTCAGTCAATCTTTTCATTCCCTGTTTCTTCTCTTTTTAAAAAAAAAAAAATGCCCTCTCGTATCGTCTAGAATGACCCCACAGAGCAGCAGCAAATTCTCCAGAAAAATAAATCTGCTAATTCATTTCCTGATTCATCAACACTGAAGGTACAAGAGAGATACAAAAGAAAAAATTAGGGAGAAAAAGTTCCCTCTGCCTTCAGGATCAAATCTTCATTTCTTTAACATTTTACATCTTAACTTGTTTTGGGTATTTAAGAACATAAGAGAGTACTGTATGTATTACCTCCTATAAGCATCAATACTATGTACTTTCATCTAGGCTATTTCGTCGATACATCAACTACATTCCTTTTATTAACCGACCAAAACCCAAAGGTGAGAGTGACTAGGGATGTGACTTTCACGGAGCCAGAGAGAGCATGAACCAGGACCAGTCAGCCGGAATCTAAACCTGGGCCCTTCCTTGTTTACCACACCAGCTCTTGAATAGCTATACTTTCTTCCCCTCACTTTTTCCTCACTTACAGTGACCACCCATTTAAAAACAATATGTCCATTGCAGCAGGAGGTCAGTTTGCTAAAGGCTAAGAGAGTAGGACACACACAAGTTATTCTTTCTAGCTTTGTCTAGAATTATCCACAAGATCTTAAGCAAACTCTTTGGTTTTTTTTTTCCCCACTGGTCAGATGAAGATGATGACATAAGTGTACAACAGAAAAGTATTAATGCTAATAATAATGAGACCCCCACATGGTAGAGCTAAGTCCTCCCTTAAGAAGGACTTTCTGCCCGGCTGTGGGGAGTGTGGTCAGCAGACAGCCTCTAGGAAGCAGCTCTCTGAGCAGCCTCGGCTGCTGAAAGACTCCTGCCTGAGGTCATATATTTTCCTGGATGGCCTTCATTCACTGATGGAGTGAGGGGATAGGAAGGCCAGGCACTTCAGTCAACACAGGACACTGTGGATTGGCAACCCTCAGTGGGTGGAGGCTCTCCAGGTCTGTGAGCAGCTCAGCTTCTCCCTCTGCCCAAATATGCTTCCTCCTCCTCCCTTTTACAGGTGAGGCTCCTAATAAATATCTTGCACCTCAAACTCCATTGACACACCTTGGCTAGAGAATCCAAATGGCCACATTCTACTGACTGGAGATACTTTCTAGGTCAAGGTAAAACTTAACTATCAATACATATTTGAAATGCCAAGAACAGGCCTGTTGAGTAATTTGACTTGAAACTGTTATATTCATTAACAGAGGATATTTTTATTTCTATTTTAAGTAAATTGAATCCTAGCTGATACTGAAAAAAAAAAAAAAAAACCCTCAAGTTAACTTAATCATAGGCCAAGTTTGAACATCTGATTTTTTATTTCAAATAACCTTGGAAAAGAGTGATGCAGCTAAAAATAAAAGTGTAAAACTTAAGTAGCATGTCTAATGGAATGACAGCATCACTGCACTGAGACTGCCACAGCCCTGCTATACAGCAGAGGTCTACTGCATTAGAGCTAGATGATATTCCTCCTGTGATAAGTATGGAAGAGAACTTTTGGCCTCTCTGCATATTTAATTAATATAATCGGGGGCTTCAGATTTCCCTTCAGATCATATCTGACATCAAAAAAGTATGTACTTCCAAAAAAGCATTAAAACATGCATTCTCATTATAATACATTATTTCAGGTTCTCATTCAAAGGACTTGTCGTTTTACCCTTACTGAACACAAACTTTCAACTATATCTCAGCAAGTAAATTCTGAAATATAAGAAGTGAATTAGTAACGTCAATGGGGTTATTTTTACATGTGCACATGCAATTCCATGATACAAAAGAGAACAAAAACAAAGATAATAACCCAGACATGTGATACCCTTCAGTCTAGTTTTCAATGTGTTACAAAAAGCTGGTTCTATAACTGCTTGGCATCAGTAAATTAACAATCAGCATTTGTGTCAGCAAAACATGTATATAAAACCAACAAGGGAGAGAGGATGCACTCACAAGTTACTGCCAAGACTTAATGCAACTAGAGCCATTTAATTTTAGTTTTCACTTACAGTGGAACCATGATTAGTCTACGAAAGTCTTTTTTCCAACACTCTTGAAAACCAGAATTTAATATATTTCCCTGCTTAATTAGAGCCAATGCTTCAATTTAGTTTTATCTAAATTTGAAGGTGATGTTTAAAGACTGGGGTTTTAAACTATTCAGGTAAGGATAATTTATATTACATAGATAGCAGTGATATAGAAAGAAATGTTCACCTAAACCATTAAATATACGACCACTGAATTAGACATGCAGAGAGGCCCAAAGGTCCCTGCATTCAGTATCCAGCATTTATTCATTCAAACATTCCTTACTGAGTACCTACAATGTGTCAATCAATATTTGGAAGGGCAAATCTATTCCAGTAGTGATCACTTCTTTTGATGAACAGAAATAGGAATTAAGGAAACAAATTTGGCCCCCAAACACATGAAAATGGCAGAAAATGTACTTCCACATTAAATTAAAGAGCCATGTATTAGATGTAAACTAAAGAGTATTGATTATTACACTTTCTTTTTTTTTAAGGAAGCATATTTTAGAAGCCCAGAGAGTTGTTTTTATTTATTACTGTGTGGCATACAGGATCTTAGTTTCCCAACCAAGAATGGAACCCACACCCCCTGCAGTGGAAGCATGTATTTTCAACCACTGGACTGCCAGGGAAATCCAGCTCTCTTAATGATATACAAAAGAATACTAAAGAAAGGTCAGTTGATCAATTGGTTGTATGTTGCACCTAACTTCTATCATAGGCAGAAATAGCCACTATCTTAGTAAGGCTATTTAAACAAAAATCCTAATAGGATTGACATGTTATACTACCTGCTAATCAGTGTTACCAATTACTTAAATAGACTAAAAATGCTGAATATTGAGGGATGCCATAGAAATTCTTTGGAGTCACAAACTTCTAAATGTATTGTAAGAATGTTTGCAACATTTTTACAAACAGAATCTGAGCGTTGTGATATTTTTCATTTTAGAATTCAACCCTATTCTTTGAATTCAAAAACCAAGCCAAATATACACTACTTAAGCAAAAGGGAGGCTGCAAAAATAGCACTCTGACAAACTGACAGAAAAATGTCACCTCCTGCAGAGAAATAGAGGTGTTGAAACAAATCAGGTTGATTCTAGTCTTTATTAATGTTTAATTATTTACAGAACATACTTCATTTGCAATGAAAATACTTGTTCATCAAGTTGAAAGATGAATGATGACTGCTTTTTGAGCATTTTAATATTAACTGGGTCAAGGTAGAGAACTAGCAAAAGGGCAAAAAATAAAAATTTAACAATTCTTCCTAAAACTTGTGTCAGTTTTTTGGTGTGCTGGAGAAGGAAAGACTTTTAAATGAAATTTTTTATTATTTTATGCTTTGGTTAATTACAATTAATTAAATACTTGGTAAAAGTAGAAGAGTAAACTAATGTTTTAAGTTGAATTTCTTTTTCAAAAAAATCAGCTGTCTGATGGAATGAAGGAATCAGGAATGCATTTTGTAAAGACGATGTTAATGTTTAACTTGGTTGGGTTTTAAAGAACTCCAAGGTTCCTGCAGACTGTTTTCCCTCTATGCCCCTACCTCGTGCTGGACACAACCACCAAATTTTAGTGCTACCGCCATAAAAGCCAAGGGAGTAAGTTTATTTTTCCCAAGGTTCAACAGAGATCTCTTGTGCTTAGCGTGAGGGCAGTGGATTCCTGCATTAATGCATATTTTTATTAAACTCTCACTTTATTTCAGCATGCTACAGATATTTTCCAAAGACATTTATAAACCCTCTAGTTTTCTGACTTAAAAATTCAAAATATAGCCATGAAGGTCACATATCTAAATATTCCTACCCAAAGTGAATAATGCAAAGTCTCTCAAACCCACCAGCCTCAGCATTGAACATTTTAGATTGAATTTTTAGTAGAAAATGGCCAGCTAGCCTCCAAAGATTCCAAAGCTTCTTTTGCCTCAGGTAGGGGCTGGCTTCCCCAAACGGCACAGAGAATCCAACTATCACCTACTCAGCAAATCCCACTGAGTTCTGGGCTCCACATACTTGCAAGTCAGTATCCAAAAAAATGGGATATAAAAATTCTCCAGGAAATACCATCTGGATAGGCAGTGGTTATGAGTGTAGGCTTCGGAGTCAGGAAGACCAGGGGTGCCTCCTGGTTTTGAAAATTACTAATTGCATGACACTGGGCTAGTTACTGAATCTCTCCAAGCCCAACTGCTTCATGTTTAAAATGAAGTGAAAAATCTGCTTTGGGGAATTGGGTAAGAATCTAGTGAGATGCTAAGGGTAAGGCATTCAGTACAGGGGCTGTTGAAGAGATGCTCCCAGGAGCATTAATTGCTGTTAATATTGTTCCCGGCATTGAGATCAGCCCAAACACCTCCATACATAAGCTGAGCTTAGAAAGGGCCTGTCTCTACAGACACAATAGGAAACAATCACTGGTTGAAAAGTAAAGATAAGGATATTTTGGCACTGCGGTTCTTTTCAGAATTTAGGGGATAAAACAACTGGCACTTCTAGCACACTTGAGGGAAAAACCAGACCAATAACTTGAATCTGCATCCAGTATACTTGGAGATACCAAAATTAGTTATGGTGATATGACAACAATAATAATAGATGTAGTTTAACACTCACAAAGACCTTGGTGAAGATGTCATGCAAAATTTTCAGATAACTGATGCTCAGACTGGTTATTAAATTTTCTAAAGACCACACAGCTGGTAAAAGAAGAGCCAAGGTTCAAATTTAAACCTGTCTGATTCCAAATGCTCATAATCACTATAATACATCCCAAGTATCCATCCCGTGGCCTTTAAAATCAAGAACAAGAAAAAGAATGCCCATCATCATGACTTCTATTCAACACTGTCTTGGAACTCCTAAACAGTATGAGGAAAACAGGCAAAAAGAATGGAAAAGAGGAGATAACAATGTCAACTATGACTGTATACATATAAATGCCCAAAAAATCTACAAATAACATTATTTTTTTAAGAAGCAAGCTTAGCAAGATGCCTGGATATAAGATCAACATACAAAAGCTAACTACATTTTTATAAACCACCAATAAACTACTAAAATACAAAATTTTAAAAACATGATTTACAATTAGGATTAAAAATATCAATTCAGTTCAGTTCAGTTCAGTCAGCCACTCATATCCAACTCTTTGTGACCCCATGAA
The DNA here is from genome assembly GCF_014754425.2 of Oryx dammah. Lineage (NCBI taxonomy): Eukaryota > Metazoa > Chordata > Mammalia > Artiodactyla > Bovidae > Oryx > Oryx dammah. The sequence continues at coordinate 67,151,232 of NW_024070210.1, read as the reverse complement.
TCACAACATGCCAGGCCTCCCTTTCCATCACCAACTCCCGGAGTTCACTCAGACTCACGTCCATCGAGTCGGTGATGCCATCCAGCCATCTCATCCTCTGTTGTCCCCTTCTCCTCCTGCCCCCAATCCCTCCCAGCATCAGAGTCTTTGCCAATGAGTCAACTCTTCACATCAGGTGCCAAACTATTGGAGTTTCAGCTTCAACATCAGTCCTTCCAAAGAACACCCAGGACTGGTCTCCTTTAGGATGGACTGGTTGGATCTTCTTGCAGTCCAAGGACTCTCAAGAGTCTTCTCCAACACCACAGTTCAAAAACATCAATTCTTCGGCACTCAGCTTTCTTCACAGTCCAACTCTCACATCCATACATGACCACTGGAAAAACCATAGCCTTGACTAGACAGACTTTGGTGGCAAAGTAATACCTCTGCTTTTTAATATGCTATCTAGGTTGGTCATAACTTTCCTTCCAAGGAGTAAGCATCTTTTAATTTCATGGCTGCAGTCACCATCTGCAGTGATTTTGGAGCCCCCCAAAATAAAGTCTGACACTGTTTCCCCATCTATTTCCCATGAAGTGATGGGACCAGATGCCATGATCTTCGTTTTCTGAATGTTGAGCTTTAGGCCAACTTTTTCACTCTCCTCTTTCACTTTCATCAAGAGGCTTTGTAGTTCCTCTTCACTTTCTGCCATAAGAGTGGTGTCATCTGCATATCTGAGGTGATTGATATTTTTCCTGGCAATCTTAATTCCAGCTTGTGCTTCTTCCAGTCCAGCGTTTCTCATGATGTACTCTGCATAGAAGTTAAATAAGTAGGGTGACAATATACAGCCTTGACGTACCCCTTTCCCTATTTGGAACCAGTCTGTTGTTCCATCTAGTTTAACTAGGAATAAATACATTTTAAAATAGATGCCAGATTCAAACAGGGGAGTGTTTTAAACTTTATTGGGAGACATTAAAGGATACCTAAATTGACTGAGAGATATATCAGGTTCACAATTAGGAAGACCTAATATCCAACATCCGCTGGATCACGGAAAAAGCAAGAGAGTTCCAGAAAAACATCTATTTCTGCTTTATTGACTATGCCAAAGCCTTTGACTGTGTGGATCACAAGAAACTGTGGAAAATTCTGAGAGAGATGGGAATACCAGACCACCTGACCGGCCTCTTGAGAAACCTGTATGCAGGTCAGGAAGCAACAGTTAGAACTGGACATGGAACAACAGACTGGTTCCAAATAGGGAAAGGAGTACGTCAAGGCTGTATATTGTCACCCTACTTATTTAACTTATATGCAGAATACATCATGAGAAACGCTGGACTGGAAGAAACACAAGCTGGAATTAAGATTGCCGGGAGAAATATCAATAACCTCAGATATGCAGATGACACCACCCTTATGGCAGAAAGTGAAGAGGAACTAAAAAGCTTCTTGATGAAAGTGAAAGAGGAGAGTGAAAAAGTTGGCTTAAAGTTCAACATTCAGAAAACGAAGATCATGGCATCCAGTCCCATCACTTCATGACAAATCGATGGGGAAACAGTGGAAACAGTGACAGACTTTATTTCTGGAGGCTCCAAAATCACTGCAGATGGTGATTGCAGCCATGAAATTAAAAGACGCTTACTCCTTGGAAGAAAAGTTATGACCAACCTAGACAGCATGTTGAAAAACAGAGACATTATTTTGCCAACAAAGGTCCATCTAGTCAAGGCTATGGTTTGTCCAGAGGTCATGTATGGATGTGAGAGTTGGACTGTGAAGAAGGCTGAGCGCCAAAGAATTGATGCTTTTAAACTGTGGTGTTGGAGAAGACTCTTGAGAGTCCCTTGGACTGCAAGGAGATCCAACCAGTCCATTCTGAAGGAGATCAGCCCTGAGATTTCTTTGGAAGGAATGATGCTAAAGCTGAAACTCCAGTACTCTGGCCACCTCATGCAAAGAGTTGACTCATTGGAAAAGACTCTGATGCTGGGAGGGATTGGGGGCAGGAGGAGAAGGGGATGACAGAGGATGAGCTGGCTGGATGGCATCACTGACTCGATGGACACGAGTTTGAGTGAACTCTGGGAGTTGGTGATGGACAGGGAGGCCTGGCGTGCTGCGATTCATGGGGTCGCAAAGAGTCGGAGATGACTGAGCGACTGAACTGAACATCATAAAGATGACATTCTTTCCAAATTAACTTAAAAATCCAATACAATGCTAATTAAAATCCTAAGAAGGTTCTTCATGAATCTTTAGAAGCTAATTTAAAGATATCATGTGGAGCACTCAAGAGCCTAGAACAGCCAAGACACTTTTGAAACGGAAGAGCACAGAGGGAAGATGTGCCCAATCCAATATGAGAACTTCTTAAGAACCAATTAAGAGACCATGACTCCAGGCAAGGATAAACATATTGACCTACGGACTAGAAGAGAGCTCAGAAGAAAAGTCTCAAACACATCTATAACTTTAATATATGACCAAGATGGTGAATTATGCAATAAAAATGAAAGCTGAACCTCTGTTTCACATCATACGAAAACTAATTCCAGATGGATCCGGACAAAACATATCAGATGCAAAAATTTTTTAATTTTAGTGGAAAATATTTTTTTAGTTCTTTCTGACCTTGAAAGGAAAGTCTTTCTTTAAAAGACAGAGGGTGACACATGTCTACCTTGGCTGATTCATGTCGATCTAAGGCAAAAACCACCACAATAGTGTAATTAGTCTCCAATTAAAATAAATAATTTTTTTAATGAGAAGTATTCCTTATAACACATTAATAAGTTTGACTGTTAAAAATAAGGATGTCTCACCATTAAAAGTCACCTTAGGAAAGTGAAAAAAACAAGTTACAAACTGGGAGAATATATCTCCCACCTACAAAATCATCAAAGAATTAGTATTAAGAATACATTAAAAATTCATATAATAATAAGAAAAAAATGAATCAATCCAATTTTTAAAACTAGGCAGAAGACATGGACAGGCATTTTTCAAAAGAAGGAATACATATGACAATAAGTATTTGAATAAATATTTGACCTTAATAGTGATCAAAGAAATGCAAATGACCATTATAAACTCACATACTGACCACAAAGTTTAAAGTCTTATAATACCAAGTATTCAGAGAGAATATGAATAAATATTTCCTAAGTATTGCTGGTAGGAACGTAAACTGGTAAACTACTTTGGAAGGCATTTGGATTATCTTGTAAAGTTGAATATTCAGATAGCCTAAAATAGGAATTCCACTCCACAGTAGTAAAAACTAGAGGAACTTTTATTTACTGTGTTATGTAAAGCAGATAACACAGACAAGAATGTTCATGACAAGAGATTTCACAGTTAAGAAAAAAGGTCTGGAAATAACCCAAATGTCTACTTAAAAGTCATTGTTGTCTCACTAAGTCATGTCTGACTCTGAGACCTCATGGACTGCAGCACGCCAAGCTCCCCTGCCCTTCACTATCTCTCAGGGTTTGCTAAAATTCATGTCCATTGAGTTCACGATGCTAGTCCACTAGTCATCTCGTCCTCTGCCGTCCCCTTCTCCACCTGCCCTCAATCTTTCCCAGCATCAGGGTCTTTTCCAATGAGTTGGCCCTTCGCATCAGGTGGCCAAAGTACTGAAGTTTCAGCTCCAGCATCAATTCTTCCAATGAATATTCAAGGCTGATTTCCTTTAGGGTTCAATGGTTTGATCTTGCAGTCCAAGAAACTCTCAAGAGTCTTCTCCAGCACCACAATTTGAAAGCTTTTAAGAATATGTATAAAAAAATTTAAGTACGTTCCCACCATGGAATGTTACACAGCCCTCAGAAGGAGTGCACTACTGATGCGTACAAAATACAGATAGATCTTGGCAACATAGTAAGGCCTGGAAATTTAAGTCCCCAAAGATTACCAGATGCCTTTTATCAAATATAAACCCAAATATAAACTTAAGGGTATATTAAACCAGGAATCCAAATAATAATCAAACTGAAATACCTACCTCTCTAAAAATATGCAATTTACTTCACTTACTTCATTTGCTAAATAAAAATATGTACTTCATCAAGATCAAATGAAATACAAATGGATGAAACTAAAAGTGTACAGTGATAGATGTTATGCCATCCCTCATTATTTATTAAAAACAGTATATTTAATATATTTAAGGATGGAGATCATCCACCCAGTCATAAAGACAGCCTCAAAGAACTCCAGTGCACCAGAAAAATATTTTTCTAGTTAAAGCTATCGTTTTTCAAACCCACCTTCAACCGTCTAATCAAAGCTATGGTTTTTCCAGTTGTCATGTATGGATGTGAGAGTTGGACCATAAAGAAAGCTGAGCACCAAAGAACTGGTGCTTTTGAACTGTGGTGTTGGAGAAGACTCATGAGAGTCCCTTGGACTGCCAGGAGATCCAAACAATCCATCCTAAAGGAAATCAGTCCTGAATATTCATTGAAAGGACTGATGCTAAAGCTGAAACTCCAATACTTTGGCCACCTGACTCATTTGAAAAGACCCTGATGGTAGGAAAGACTGAAGGCAGAAGGAGAAGGGGACGATAGAGGATGAAATGGTTGGATGGCATCACTGACTCAATGAACATGAGTTTGAGTAAGCTCTGGGAGTTGGTGATGGACAGGGAAGCCTGGGGAGAAGGCAATGGCACCCCACTCCAGTCCTCTTGCCTGGAAGATCCCATGGATGGAGGAGCCTGGTAGGCTGCAGTCCATGGGGTTGCGAAGAGTCAGACACGACTGAGCGACTTCACTTTCACTTTTCACTTTTCACTTTCATGCATTGGAGAAGGAAATGGCAACCCACTCCAGTGTTCCTGCCTGGAGAATCCCAGGGATGGGGGAGCCTGGCGGGCTGCCGTCTATGGGGTTGCACAGAGTCGGACTCGACTCAAGCGACTCAGCAGCAGCAGCAGGGAAGCCTGGTGTGCTGCAGCCCACGGGGTTGCAAAGAGTCAGGCAAGACTGAGCCACTGAACTGAACTGAGAAAAACATTTTTAGGTATATTACTATGAAAAGGTATGTTTTGGAAAATGGCTCAGTCCCGTAATTTTTCTTGCCACACTTGGTTTCGTATCCATCTGCAGCCATTTTTGAGTGAATGGGGAGAGCCATACATTTGCTCAAAGATCAGTCTTGAGCCCAGTAAGGAAATCTCTTTAGCTCCTAAATTAGAAGCCAGAGGAGCTTGGCAGCCTTCACATGTGGGAAACCTATCGAGCAGTGAATAGGATCATTATTCCCAAGGACTGCGTGTTCTGGGCATGGGAGTGCAGCCCAGTGCTCCACGAAAACCACACTTGGACTCCCAACTCTCAGATAACATTAAAACCATGTGACTTTTCCCTCCTTAATGTCACTAGTCTATTCTGATGACAAATAATTGCCTTTGACTGCCAGATATTTAACACAGTAGTTACATGAATACAACCAGTAAACCTACTGTCCTGAAAACTGGGAAATCTGCCATTTTTGTCCTGAATTATTTAGGCAGTGCTTAATAGGTATCAGAGAACCTAAGGTTAAATACAATAGCATTATCATGAGTTTTCACTACTAGAGTCATTTAGATTTCACTCTTACATGCTTTGTCCATATTTATAAAGAATACATATAAAACAAGGGTCTTTCTTCCTTGAAAAGGAGAACAAAATTGTGGTAAGATAGTTTTAAAGCAAATGGGTTCGTTACCAACCATTTCAAGTATCAGAGTAGTGTCCTACTCCTCCGTGGCAGTGGCAGAAAGTTGCCAGGACACTGGGAGAAGGTAGGAAAGCCCGCATAAAGCTATGGAAATGAGAACACAGCACAAGTGTAGGCAAACACCTTGCTACAGAAATAAGGATACTGAAATGGATTAGGTTTTCTAACTTACTAATGTCAAAAATTATTAGGTATGTGATTCATGATAGGTACTAATCAAAACACAAATATTTCCTACAATGTATTCCATGATGCCCTAATTTCAACAGAACACATCAACACATTCCAAAACTACTTGCATATATCAGTATGTAAACTTCTGGAGAGCATGGACTTAAGTTTAATCATACACATGTCTGACCCCCAACTAGACTGTGAACTGATAGTTGGGACTGCCTTATTCATTGCTGTATCCTAAAAACACAACATATTATTGGTGCTCAGGAAATATTTTTTGATTGAATGAGGGAACTCAGAATTATGTAGAAAGAGTTTAAATTTTTTTCCATACTTCATTAAGCCTATTAAATTCTTAAATCTAATAGAACTAACTTCTTTAATTCTATTCCTAGGAATTTATCCTAAGGAAATCATCAGAGCTACAAAGATAAATATATGGGGCTGTTGGTTGCAGCATTTTCTCTAACACAAAATCTAAATGTTCAACAAGAAATTGGTAAAATGTGGTATATCACACAATGTAATGTGGTACTAGGCGGTTATTTAAAAGTGGTTCACAAAGTATAATTATTAAAAGGGGAATTTTTACTATATAACATTATTTATACACTATATATTGTATATTTATATATATTATATATATATACAAACACACATATACATATACACTTAGATTCTAATTTGCTATATGGGTATGGATGAGTAATTTGTATACACAGAAAAAGGACTTGTAGAAAGGAAATACACTGAAATGTTAAAAGTAGTTAACACATTTTACTAATAAAATTTAGTAATTAACATATTTAAAAACATAAAAATAACAAAAATAATCCTTTATAAATAAAATATAAATATATTTAGTTAACAATAAGCATTCTTTGTGTGTGTGTGTTCTATCTGTGAGCTACCCAACAACCACACAAAAAAAGCAGTTGGTATTTAGTCTTATAAGTCAGAAACGAGACATTCATAAGGAAGAGGAAAATATGTAAATACAGTTTAAACACCACAAGAGCAACTCCACCAAAATGAGCACATGCTTTAAAAATAGTTGTGCAAATAAAATATCTCATTGGAAAGATAAATATCAGAGAATATTTTATTTAAAATATAGAAGCATTCGTATGTAGAGTAATGATAACACTGAAACACACCTTACAAAAATACTCTAAAAACTTTTAAAATAATAAATAGTTACTTCCAAATTTTGCTTTCTAAAAATAAAATTCTGCTACCAATTATTATCAAGGATATGATTTTATATTGATCATATGATTTAATATCAAGGGTATTATCAAGGGTATGATTTTCTTTCTTTAATGTCCTTTTATGTCATCACTACATAAAATCAATGACAATAATAGATTTCTGGTTTCATCCACTGGAAACACTGCATCCCTACAGGAAGGCAACATGGAATCACAGAGCCTGAGTCTGCCTCCCAGTAAAAATTGCCCACACCAAGCCCCGAAAGCTGCAAAAATTTAACACTAGAAACCAGATTCACTGTTCACTGATCAAAAGATTGTTAGGTTTTTCAGTTCTTTGGGTATTCTGTTGTTGTTGACTTTTTTTTTTTTTTTCAATCCAAGAGAAGTCCTCTCTTGTAAAAATCTCAAAACAGAATTCAAAAGCAAAGGTGGATCTTATCTGAGTGTTGGGCTATTCATACACAGTTTCCTTCTTCAGCCAAGTTTACTAAGCTATTTAATGTCTCTGAATTGGTTTTTCTCATTGTTAACTAAAACAAGATAAATTGATTTTCATGAAATTTTAGGAAGTTCTACACTCAAATAACTGACATTAGGTTTTTAAGAAGGATGGAGAATAGTTCACTATAATCACTGCAGTAGCCCAAAAGTCCAAAGTAGGGTAAAAGCTAAGCAACTAAAAACCCTGAATAACTTAAATCTAGCTTTAGGAATCAAACAGATCTGAAAAAATAGTGCAAGTCTATGTACATTTTTCTGAACTGTGGCCCTGGAAAATTGGTCTGGGAAAAGAGGGTCTGCCCCAAGTAACACCCAAATTTTGGTCATAGTCTCAGCTACTATTCTGCTCAGACAAGGCTGAAGTCTGATTTAAAAGTAAGAGTTCTGCTATATCTGAAATGACAGGTGGAAGTTACGAGGGCCCTCCATATCTGTAGGTTCTACATCCATGGATTCAACCCTTGTGGAACCCATGGATATGGAGGGTTGACTGTACTACTGCCATTTCATATAAGGGACATGAGTATCCACAGATTTTGGTATCCATGAGGGATCCTGGAACCAATCCCCCATGGATACCAAGGACTAGGAGCAACAGAGAACAAAGAACCTGGATCTTTGATAACTGTGGAACCTGGACCTTCTATCCAGACATAAATATGGGAGAGGAAAAAAAGTTCTCACTGCCACTCCAATATAATACAACTTAAAGTCATGCCACAATCACACCAAACAGTCGGCAGTTTGCGGTCTTGGTTTTTGAGTTTTGCTTTTGTTTTGGAAGGAGATTATAGAGGACTTTTATTTGTTACTTTTGAAGATTTTGTAACCAGTTAGCATTACTTTTATTATCTGAAAAAGAGAGTAAAAATTTCCCTTAAAATATGTCCTGGGAATTTTTCTGTTTGGAATGTTATCATTTAAGAATATGTAATTGTCTAAATTACCAAAAGAAAAAGCAAAACAAAAAGGCAAAGTGCTAGGAAACTGCAATGATATAGATAAAGTGGTCAAAGAGATCAGATTTATAAAAGTCTATTTCTAACTGTATTTTTCCAATATGGATATACAGCAACTTATAACACTACAGTTTATCAAGGGAAGAGAGTTAAGTGAAAAAATTTCAGCAAAACTAAAGATGAAAGAAATAAGATGAAAATGATAGTGTGCCAAATGCATAGGCTAAAGTCTCACAGCCTTGTTAGAATGGGCTGAAAAATCTTTTTCTGAGCTTCCTAGCAGACAGGGCAAAAGGAGCTCAATGGGTTGATCAGATGATAGAAATGAACATATGAGAAGGAAACACAACTAATTTGGGGACCAGAACCTACTGAGATGCCTTCTCTGGTGAGACCATGGAAGGAAGGTACTTTTTCACATTAACGATATGTCTCCAAACACAGATGGGATTTTTGAAACTTTGGGGCCCAGTTTCAAGCACAAAACTTTAATAATTTTAAGGTCAAAATTTAAATAACTTAAAGCTGTGAAAGACGTGCATATTGTATAGAAGCTGAAACAAAATGGTCTCAGTATGGTTGCTGAGCTAGTTTCTAACCACCTTCTCCTTTGTATAAATGATACAGTCACTCACTTTCCATAATTTACTTTCTTTGCAGATACTAATATCTTAAGTATTAATGACCCATTTTTTAAATATGCAGCACTAAAATCATTATGGTCTGACATTTTTATATACTTATAAAACATATTTTGTTCCAACTGTTTTTATTAGAAGAAATGTGGCTTGCTGAAAACCAAAACCTACATATTTTACTTTGAAAAAAAAAATAGGCAGCTGGAAATATAAAACCCCACACATTTGCTTTTAACACTGCTTGGGAACTAAAACCTATAATGTGAACTTGACATCTATTAATGGTTTGCTCAAAGAAACTGAGACTATGTTTTAACAGAAAGCAGAATTCTGAGCTCACGCCACAATCCACGGCATCCTCACCGCTCCTCAGGAAGGGGCAGGCGGGAGGCCCTGTGCTCCAAGCCTCTGTGGATGAGGGCTTGCTTTCACAGGGATCTCTGCATTGCTGTACTGTCTCCAGACTCGAGAATACAGAAACAAATTCTTTGGAATTTAGCCACTGGGGAGGCAAGCAAATTATGTTAACCACATGCAAACATTTATATTACTCTCTGGTTTGTTTCCAGGACCTTCCAAAATAAACTGCAATTTAAAATCAAATCTTAGAGGACTATATATGACAAGACATCCATATTGTTTTCTTATCTCATGAAAGGATGCTAAATAATTGTGAAAGCAATTCTTTAATATCATGTAAATTTTAATGCTCTAATCATAGATGTGTTTAAAGTAGATTTTTGTTTCTTAAAATATCATTTATCCCCAAACTCTTCTGCTATAAATTAATTATGCCAAGCACAGATGGAGGAAGTAGATGCCTAGAAGTGGTCAATAGATAAAAGATCCTGGTCTACTAAAGGCAAAGAAAGAGAACAAAACCAAATATATGTACATAGAAGCGGGTAGAGGCAAAGTATATAAGCAGCAGAGTCATGGATGCTTTCTGGGTGGGTTCTTGGCAAACAGGTCAGCAGAATAACAACACAAATAGCCAACTGATTTCCAGTGTATCAGTCCAAATGCAAGTCTACGTGTTCTCTGCTAGTTGATCCCTTAGCAAACATCTTCAGCTGGAACTTCAAAACTTGACATGAACCTCAACCAAGTAGGTTTATCATGGGAATGCAAGACTAGCACAATATGCAAAAAGCAACCAATGTAATCTACCAGAGTAGCAGTCTACCAGAAAGAAATTATAATAATAATCACATCAACTGATGCTGAAAAGCATTTGACAACATTTCATACCCATTCTTGACTTTAACATTTGCAGAAAAGTAGGAACAGAAGAGAACTTCAATTGAACAAAACCTGCAACTAAAACCATACTAAACAGTAAAAGATTGAATGCTTTCATCCCCAAATTTAAAACAAAGCAGAAAAGTTCACTTTCACCATCCCTATTCAAAATTGTACTGGAAACTCTCACCAGTAAGACAAAAAGGCAAAGAAAAGAAATAAAAGGTGTATAAGACTGGAAATTAAAAAATAAAACTATTCCTATCCCAAACAAGATGATTGGTTATGGAGAAAACCCCACAGTATTAGGAAGGAAAAAAAACCCTCTTGGAACTAATAAGTGATTTTAGCAAGTTCATCAGATACAAGTCAACACACAAAAATTCATCATATTTTTATATATACTAGCATGGTATAAGTAGAACTCAAAAACCATATCATTTAGAATAGTTCTAAAACACAAAATACAATACTTTGATGTGAATCTAAAAATGCATGTATAGGATCTATATTGGAGAAGGGAATGGCTACCCACTCCAGTATTCTTGCCTGGAGAATTCCATGGACAGGGATGTCTGGCAGTCCACTGGGTCTCAAGGAGTCGGACATGTTGTATTACACTGGGGTGGCAGTGAGAAATTTTTTTCCTCTCCTTTCACTTCCTCTTCCAGGATCTATACACTGAAACTACAAAATGCTACTGAAAGAAATCAAAGACCTAAATCAAAAGAACTGTGTACCATGTTGATGGATGGGAAGATTCAACATAATAAAGATGATGAATAAGTCATAATAATAAAGCCATTCCCTTCTCCAGGGGATCTTCTCAACCCAGGGATCAAATCTGGGTCTCCTACATTGAAGGCAGATTCTGTACCATCTGAGCCACCAGGAAAGCCCCCACAAAAATTGTATGTATAGGATCTATATACTGAAACTACAAAATACTACTGCAAGAAATCAAAGACCTAAATAAACAGAAAGGTATACCATGTTGATGGATTAGAAGATTCAGCTTAATAAAGATATCAGTTCTCACCAAACTTACCTACAGATTTGTACAACTTCAATCAAAATCCCAGCATGACTGTCTATACATATAGACACGTTGATTCTAAAATTTATGTGAAAAGACAAAAGAACTAGGATAGCCAAAATAATTCTGATAAAAGAAAAATAAAGTTGGAGAAACAACATGACCTGATTTGAAGACTTACTATAAAACTACAGTAAATTAAGACAGTGCAGTACTGGCAAAGGGACAGACACAATAGATCAATGGAACAGAATAAGACTCTGGTAATAGATTGACACATACATGGCCAGGTTATTTTTGAAAAGGGTGTAAAAACAATTCAATGGAAAAAAAATAGTCCTCACTAAATGGTGCTGGGACAAATAGACATTCCTGGCTCAGACAGTAAAAATCTGCCTGCACTGTGGGAGACCTGAGTTCGATCTCTGGGTTGGGAAGATCCCCTAGAGAAGAGTATGGCTACCCACTCCAGTATTCTTGCCTGGAGAATTCCAAGGACAGAGAAGCTTGGTAGGCTACAGTCCATGGGGACTCAAAGAGTTGATATGACAGAGAAACTAATACTATGCAGAAACAAAAGAACCTTGACCTAAACTTTATACCTTTTATAAAAATTAACTCAAAAGGGATCATATACCTAGTGATAAAATGTAAAGCTATAAAATTTTTCAAAGAAAACATAAAAGAAAATCTTTGTTACCTGGGGCTAGACAAAGATTTCTAGATATGACACCAAAAAAAGAAAATGATAAACTGTCTCAAAATTAAATTTTCCTGCTCTGCAAAAGATACTGTTAAGAAAATGAAAAGACAAGCCAACAAAGTGGAAGAAAATACTTTGCAAGAAAGATACATCAGTCCTTTATCTGATAAAGGACTTGTAAACAGAATATTTGAACTCTCAAACTTCAACAGTAAGAAAATAAACAGCCCAACTTTTAAAAAGGGCAAAAGATAGGCACTTCACCAAATACGATATATACATGGGGAACAGGCTTACAAAAATACATTCAACATCATTAGCCACAGGAAGCTCAGGTTCCATTCCAATCCCAAAGAAAGGCAATGCCAAAGAATGTTCAAACTACTGCACTCATTTCACATGCTGCTGCTGCTAACTCACTCCAGTCATGTCCGACTCTGTGCAACCCCATAGACGGCAGCCCACCAGGCTCCACCGTCCATGGGATTTTCCAGGCAAGAGTACTGGAGTGGGGTGCCATTGCCTTCTCCATTTCACATGCTAGCAAAGTAATACTCAAAACCGTCCAAGTTAGGCTTCAACAATACGTGAACCGAGAACTTCCAGATGTTCAAGCTGGATTTAGAAAAGGCAGAGGAACCAGAGATCAAATTGCCAACATCTGTTGGATAACAGAAAAAGCAAGAGAATTCCAGAAAAATATATACTTCTGCTTCATTGACTGTGATTGTACGGATCACAACACACTGTGGAAAATTCTTAAAGAGATGGGAATACCAGACCACCTTACCTATCTCCTGAGAAACTTGTAGGCAGGTCAAGAAGCAATAGTTTGAATCAGACAAGGAACAACAGACTGGTTCAAAATTGGGAAAGGAGTAGATCAAGGCTGTATATTGTCACCCTGCTTCAGAGTACATCATGTGAAATGCCGGGCTGGATGAAGCACAAGCTGGAATCAAGATTGCTGGGAGAAATATCAATAACCTCAGCTATGCTGATGACACCACCCTTTTGGCAGAAAGCAAAGAGAAATTAAAGAGCCTTTTGATGAGGGTGGAAGAGGAGAGTGAAAAAGATGGCTTAAAACTCAGCATTCAAAAAATGAAGATCATGGCATCCAGTCCCATCACTAAATGGCAAATAGAAGGGGAAACAATGGAAACAGTGACAGACTTTATTTTCTTGGGCTTCAACATCACTGCAGATGGTGACTGCAGCCATGAAATTAAAAGATCCTTGCTCCTTGGGAGAAAGGCTATGAGAAACCTAGACAGCATATTAAAAAGCAGAGACGTTACTTTGCCGACAAAGATCTCTGTAGTCAAAGCTATGGTTTTTCCAGTAGTCATGTATAGATGTGAGAGTTGAACCATAAAGAAGGCTGATCACTGAAGAACTGATGCTTTTGAACCGTGGTGTTGGAGAAGACTCTCCAGAGTCCCTTGGACTGCAAGGAGATCAAATCAGTCAATCCTAAAGGAAATCAATTCTGAATATTCATTAGAGGGACTTATACTGAAGCTGAAGCTCCAATACTTTGGCCACCTGATGCAAAGAGCATTAGAAAAGACCCTGATGCTGGGAAAGATTGAAGGTAGGAGGAGAAGGGGACGACAGAGGATGAGATGGTTGGATGGCATCACCAACTCAACGGACATGAGTTTGAGCAAGCTCCAGGAGATGGTGAAGGACAGGGAAGCCTGGTGTGCTGCAGTTCATGGGGTCGCAAAGAGTCGGACACAACTGAGTGACTGAATGATGACGAGCCACGGAAAAATACAAATTAAAACAACAATGATATACCACTACACACTAAAAAGGCTAAAATTTTAAATTCTAACAGTGCCAAGTGCTGGCAAGACTATGGAACAGTTCCAACTCTCATATGTGGCTGGAGAGGAATACAAAATGTACAGCCACTGTGAAAAATGGAGGTTTGCAATTTCTTCTAAAGGTAAACATATATTTACCAAACAACTCAGCAATTCACTTTTGATCATTTATCTCAGAGAAATAAAAATTGATATTCACACACAAACTTGGATACAAAGTTTATAATAGTTCTACTTATAACTGCCAAAGATTGGAAATAGCCCAAATATCCTTCAATGGATAAAAGGATAAACTATGGCACATCCATACAATGAAAAACTACTCAGTGTATTTCATAATTCACAATGGAATATGCAAAAAAAGGGCAAGGACTATAGATATATGCAGCTTGAATGGACTGCAAAGGCATTATGCTGAGCGAAAGAAACCAGATACAAGACTGCATGCTGCGTTACTCCATTTATGTGGTGTTCTCTTGCAGATGTGGGAAGAGGGTAACTTTAGGGGCAGCATGCAGAGTTTGGAGAAGCAATGGAGTTGTTCTGTGTTCTTACAGATGTTAAAATTCATAGGACCTTACACATAAAAAAGTCCATTTTCTGCATGTTAAACTAACTTTCTGTATGTTAATTTAAATTTTTTTTAATTTTAAATATCCTTGAGATTATTTAATATTAAGTAATTATTATTAATTTTGTTAGGTGAATAATGACATGATGGCTATACTTCTTAAAAACACCCTATCAATTAGAGACTCATACTGAGTATTTATGGATGAAATGACATAATGCATTGGATATTCCTGGAAATAACTCCAGTGGGCATAGGGTCAGGGTGGGGGTCATAGATCTGATAAATGCTGAAGCTGAGGATGGGTATCTGAATTTTCATTAGACTCCTCTGAATACATTGTATGTGTTTGCAATTTCTCACATCAATGGATTTTTAACATAAAAAAATTTTTTAAAGTTGAACATGAGGAATCCAGAGAGGACACTGAGGCACACGGGGAACATCATTGAAAAAGTTAGAGAACAAAAACTACAGTGATGATTCTTATCTGCCTCACTCCCCATTGGAGCCCCAGTGCCAACCACAGTGCCTGGCACAGGGGACACAATCCATAAACTGTTGCTGAATGAATGAAAAACAAATGGTGAACAGACATGGGGAGAGCGTGATTTTGTCCTTAGCACTATAGAAGGAAACAGCATCAAGAATCATAATTCTCCTCATTTGAAATGGGAATGGAGAAGATGGCTTAAGATCATTTTTTAATGTTCAAAACTCAGTTCTTTTCATTATTCCTTCCTTTCCAAAATATCCTAGCCGATACTGGTATTTCTTTTGTGAATCATTCTAATAAGTGGTCCTAACAATTTCCTACCTGATAAAACACAAGTTTGAAGTGTCCTCCTGTCTATGGTGCCTACGCTTTGGCTTCCTCACCAGATGATAAGAGGACCTAATCTTTTGAGTTTCCCTGTCATATACCCAGGCACTGTCCTAGGCACTTTCCTTTCACTCCTGCGAGGTCAGTTCCTACTATCTCCACTCACAGAGGATGGAGTGGAGGCAAAGAGAGGTCAAGTAACTTTTCAAAAGTCACACTACTAGCAGGTTAGTAGTGCTCACACTACTAGTAAGGGTAGAGCAGGGACGCAAACACAGGCAATCTCGCTCCACACTTGTCTCAACAGTGCCTCTCATTAGAACCTTGAGAACACACTCCATCATACATACTTCTGCAGTCTTCTCAGACATGACCCCTACATAGTGTTGGGCAGGCAGTAGACACTTTACAACCTAAGTAACTGGTATATTATCTGGGTTGTCTTTGCAAATTCAGAGGTCATCTTTAGGAGAAGTGTTTAGCTAAAGTCTACGTCGTTTTGAAATGCTCCCCTGTTTATCTTATTTAATTCTACCATGAGAATTTATTTGACAAAAAAAATTATTCAATATGCTAATAATAAAGACAAAATGTTAGTACCTAATCAGATGTTAAGATTCTTTGTGCAAATACTGCCCAAAATGGATACCAAAACAATACTAATAAAGTAAAAATCATCCTAAGGAAATTTGTTTTATATCCCAATGAAAGTCAGTTATGATACATGCATCCCCTCCTCCCATCTGTCCAGCCTGTAACTCCCTCCCACATCAAACACACACATAGAGGAAGCTTCAGAGAACATTTGTCACTGAGAAGAGAAGATATACCTCTGGGAATCTGACCACTCTTAAGATCTCTATCACCAACAGTTTGTTTTGAAGAACTTCAATATTTGACACTTCTTGAATACACAGATTTAAGGATAAAGAAAAGAAATTAGTATAGTCAGCTGTCCCTGGCTATCTTTCTAATGAGGTATATACTTGCTGAATGAACATAGCTAATCTGAAAAAGTATTCTAAAAGGTGAGTTTTCCCATTGATCTTTTTCTTCTATGGCATTCTTCTAAAGAGAGATTAATCCTAAAAGAACAAGAAAGACTTTTAACGAAATCTCACTGCACCTGGCCATCATCCAAAAGTCAGTTTGGTCTCGCAATGCACTCCAGACACTCTACATGCCTTCTGCATATTCTAACACGAGATCATTTCAATGAAATGGTAAACAATTATGAGCTGGTGATTTTCAAATATAACTCAAATATTGCTGATACAATTAGCTAACATTAGTGAAAAGAATAACAAAAGCCATCCAGCTAATAAGACTAATTTTAAATAATGAATTTGGAGCAGAACAACTTTAGTGACTGTAACACAGAGGTAAAAACATTATCCTGCCAAGGACAACAGTATGCTAGTAGATTCACCACTTATATCTTAAAATGACTCTCCAGGAAACACCTCTACCAGGCAACCCAGCAATGACACCCAATCAGCACTGGCCAGAGAGAATCAGACGTGATGAAGCGACCACTAGGTGGCACCTCCACACCGTTTCTCATCTCAAAACATTATTTCCTCCTTTACTATGGCCCGAAACACCAGCAAAGCAGAATACACAGGTGCCTCCTTTCAACAAAGGAAACAGACAAAGACAAATTTAGAAAACATAACTTTCTACATATAATGCTTTGGTTTATAGTCATCAAAGAATATCTCACCAAACCGTAATTATGAATTAGTATTCTGTATCCTTCTCTCTTTGGTAACGTATCATTCCAATATCACAGCATAGAACTGGAACATATTTCTTTCTTTTTTTTTTGTCACAAATATCATCTAAATGCACATAACAGGAATTTTTTCTGCTCCTCCCTGTATATGATGGTTATCATTAAACATTATGTCTAACTGGGGGGAGGGGGTAAAGAGTGGTTTCTAATACTTCTTGAATCTCAGTTATAAGATAAAGAAGCCCTAGAGAGGTAAAAATGTGATCAATATAATTAACACTGCTGTTTATTACCTCTGGAGGAGGGCATGGCAACCCACTCCAGTATTACTGCATGGAAAATCCCCATGGACAGGGGAGCCTGGTGGGCTGCAGTCCACAGGGTTGCAAAGAGTCCAATACAACTGAGCAACTAAGCACACAGCTGTATATTATATATGAAAGTTTTTAAGTGAGTAAATCCTAAGAGTTCTCATCACAAGGAAAAAGTACTTTTCATTTTGCATCTATATGATATGATGGATGTTCACTAAACTTACTATGGCAATCATTTCTTGATGTATGTAAACCAAGTCCTGTCAATGGACAGCACTTACCAAATGGAGGCCAAGAGAACAGCCGGTGACCTCTGGGCAGAGCCTAGTGACTAAGAACCTCTGCTTCAGATTACCATCGCTGAATACTCTTCTTTAAGAAGTTCCAGATGAGTCTCTGACCTTGACAAGTCAAGGTTCTTTCTACCCAGTCTCATCTATTAAAATCTAAATATTAAAGAGGAGAAATCCCAATGAGGTAAGTTAAGACAGCAGAGAGGATTAATGGGTACACAGTTTTTTTCATGGCAGAAAGGGGACACTGGACAAGAAACTGATATATCTCTCAACTGATATGGTTCTTACCCAGCCCTTTTCTGAAAAGAGAAAGTCTCTGTAGTTCTCTTACCCACTCTGACTAGACAATTCTCAAGGGAAAAATCATCAGACTACCTGTCCGACTCTTTGCGGTCCCATGGACACCAGGCTCCTCCGTCCATGGGATTTTCTAGGCAAGAGTACTGGAGTGGGTTGCCTTTTCCTTCTCCAGGGAACTTCCTGACCCAGAGATCAAACCCAGGTCTCCCACATTGTAGACAGACACTTTACCATCTGAGCCACCAGGGAAGTCTCTATAATTTTCTAAAGATGCTTAAAACCGGTTACACATATTTTTAAAGCATAATTGTTTAAAGAAACCAGAATAGCTAAAGAGTAAAAAATTTGGTTTCTTATTTTATGTGAAAAGTGTGTTAGTCGCTCACTCATGTCTGACTCTTTGCAACCCTTTGGACTGTAACCTTCCAGGCTCCTCGGTCCATGGAATTCTTCAGGCAAGAATACTGGAGTGGGCAGCCATTCCTTTCTCCGGGGGATCTTCCTAACCCAGGGATCGAACCGAAGTCTCCTGAGTTGCAGGTAAATTCTTTACCATCTGAGCCACCAGAGAAACCCCTTCTTATTTTATGGTATGAGTAAAATGTAAAATTTTGTACAATACTCACAAGTGGTTCTCTTGAAACTACAAACTGTGATGATTTTCCACCAAGCCTAATAAAAAACAAATATATAATGCTGGTAGGAAAGATCATTTCATCAGGAATTTTATAAATCTGTAAGCTTAACACTGGGGGAATCTTCCAGTAAATAAGCAGCATAAGGTGAGAGGAAAGAGCCCCCCAAAGCCAAATAAGTCTTCTAACACCAGCTATGCTACCAATTAACTATGTGGCCTGCAGCAGTCACCTCATATGAATTCCTAAATTACCCATGTTGAGGGTTATTACATACCAACAAGATAATTTACATGGGGAATACTTTGCAACTATAAACCGTTATTCATCTGTGTTATAATTGTGTCCCAACAAACTGTGGTTATTAGTTCACATGCCAAATGTACCTAAGCATCAAATACCATTTTACAAATTGTAAAAGGACATTGCAAAGTTTGAATTACACTCTGGGTAGAAGAAAACATAGAGTTCTTCAGGAAAAAAAAATAATAATGCATCATCCGCATCTTCAACTCCAAGTCCTAAAGGATTTAATCCCATCCCATAACACAGCAAAGCCTGTTATCCCATAAAAGGAAAGTACTAAACCCTCAATTTAAGGACTAGTTACAACTGATTATAGTAAGGATACTTATAACTTAGTGTGTAAGAATGTACGCTGAAATATAATTAGTGCCTCTGAATTAAAGCAGGATGGATTAGGCTAATTCATGGAATGCTGTTGGAGAGAAGACACTGGGTTAAAAAAAGAGAGAGAGAGAGAGTGCGAGAAAGAATGATCCTTGTGTTTGCATAGCAGCTAAGCAGCTTAATGTCCTTCTAATCAATCTGAATGGAAAGAAAGGGGAGGTGGAACCCTCTCCACCGCCGGGGCCCCCATTCTGCCTGCTTGGCACAGCAGCCCTCTCAGTGTGGGTATGAGCAGAAGGGGCCAGGCTTTGTGCCCTCCGCTCATTTCCCAGCTTAATTTATATGGTAATTAGAGCTCTGCTGCCAGAAGGGAGAGCATCTGCCAAAAGTAAAGTCCTCACAATCACAAAACTGACATCTGCTGTGATATGGCCAAAGTGCTGAATAAGAAATTCTTTTATCTCCTTTTGAAGCCATAAAGTACTCTTCGTGTTATTATTAGCTGGGAATTTTTAACAGTCTTGCATTGACAGCAATTATTTAACACATGCACAAAACAATAGAGTTTCACACCACTTAATAAACCTTTGAGCTCTGGGACTTCCAATGCTCTCACTGGCTGGATTTTATGGTCTAGTGGCTCCTGAACAGTCAAGTATACGAGCCACAAAAAAACAGTATGAAAATTATTTGAAAAAACCTCTCTTTGTGCCCCTGCAGATCTAGCGAATGAATGAGGTAAGCTCCATGATCACGGGCTAATTAAAAGATTTGTCTGGCCACTTGATTCTCCACTCTTAACCGCTGCAATAAATCTTTGCGAAGGAATCAAGCTGAGTGCGTGGCTATTGACCTATTCCTATATCTAATTTTTTCAAAACATCTGCCAGAGTGGAGCAGGTTTTAACAATCTATTTAAGGTGAAGGGAAGGGAAGGGAAGTCGCTCAGTCGTGTCCGACTCTTTGCGACCCCATAGACTGCAGCCTGCCAGGCTCCTCTGTCCACGGGATTTTCTAGGCAATAGTACTGGAGTGGATTGCCATTTCCTTCTCCAGGGAATCTTCCCAACTCAGGGCTCGAACCCAGGTCTCCTGCACTGTAGACAGATGCTTTACCATCTGAGCCACCAGGGAAGTTCCTATTTAAGGTAGAGCTGTATTATTACCTTCCTTGAGAAAAAGAATTCATTCAAATATTTGAATACCAAATCCACTAACCCTGAAACAGTATGGCCCCTACAAAGAAGAAAATTAAAAGCATTGCTTTCCGATACCATCTAATTAGGGAGTTATGATCAAGTAACGATGACAGAGGCTATGTATGTTTAAAGAACTCTTCCAGAAGTCAGGAGATATGGGTTACAAGCAGGTCACCTAAACCCCATGTCTTGATGTCTCACCTGTAACAACAGAGGTAGTGATGACTATACCTACCTCCAAGGTTGTCATGAAGATCAAGTCATACTACAGGGACAAGTACTTGCCAAACTATAACGACTATAAAAACAAAGGCAATGATGATGCTCTGCAAATGTCACTGAGTAGTCTCTATGTTTTTCATGCTAATTCAAAGATTTTAGTATGTAGCCATCTTGGCCTCTGAGGCCTTGTGATCGCACTCCATTTACCATGAGTTATCACTAGGACTTTCTGAACCCAGAGTCAAGAATATGGAAGTCGGAATATCAAAGTTTTAAGAATCATGAAATTTGTGGAAATGGAATATTCCCTCATAGCTCAGTTGGTAAAGAATCCACTTTCAATGCAGGAGACCCCGGTTCGATTCCTGGGTCAGGAAGATCCGCTGGAGAAGGGATAGACTACCCACTCCAGTATTCTGGCCTGAAGAATTCCATAGATTATACAGTCACAACTGAACGACCTTCATTTTCACACTTTCTTTCACAAGATGGATGGCTAAAACCCAGAAAGCATTATAAAACAGTCAACTTTTAAAAGATCCAAATTATATACACAAAATTCTTTAAAACTGTATCAGTTCATGTCTTTATATATATTATATATATATATTATAAACAAGGTGTGAATTACACTGACGCAGTTTTCAAAGGTATTTTTAGTCAACTAATTAAATAATTTAAAATGTACATAATGTGAGTTAGGTAACATTGAAAAATCATAATGAATTACACAGTCTCTTTTTCTTAGTCCATTTATTCTCCCATAAATTTGTAGCAGAGATGTATTGTCAGTGAGGTTTACATTTTCCCAGGATACAGACTCAAACCACAGGGTTTTAGAGCACTCTGTCTTGTTTTCACATACATTGTGCTTCTCCCGTGTGTGCATATCTCATTTTACCTGTTTTCTTAGATTGCCTGCAATAGCCATGTCAAGACCATGATTTTGACAAAGTTCTAGCTGACTGCCTGGGGATAGTGCTTGACCCCTATTTCAGGACCCATTGTTTGTCGCTGCCCTTGGTATTCTCTGCCATCTTGCCACTCCCATCCATATCCTTGTGGCATCCAGCTATTACTCCTCTGCTTGTCCCATTCCCCTCCTTCTCTATGAATAACTCAAACTCTGCAGAGGTTTCTTTCACATTTGCCAAAGCATCAAATATCACCTTCTATACTTTATCCTTCAAAATCTTTATTGTTTACATTCTCCCACTAGTTATGTATTTATTTGTCTCATGTCCTCTATTTAATCTTAAATTCTTAGAGACACAAATTTAACACATATTATTAGCTTTCATCATCAGATTTAATATTACCATGTTACTTTCACACTCAAAAGTGTAACAGTGGCTAAAAATATCAATTAGTGGGTAAACTTTCCAAACCATGAAAAGCCCTGTGCTTTCATAAGTATTTCAAAACTTTTTGGTTCTCTAGCTTTACTGAGATATAATTAACATATATTAACAACATTGTGTATGTTTAAGGCATACAAACATATTGATAGATATATGTTGCAAAAAATGGTTCCAACCATAGCATTTTCTATTATCTCCATTCTGTTCCTAATTATTATTTCATTTTTGCATGTGACTATTCAACATTCAAGTATATAATACAGTATCAGTTAACAGATATTTCAAATCTTAATACATTTTTTAAAAATTTACTACTGCTGCATGTTGCTTGAATAATCAGCTCATAAGATATTCTGAAGGGTAATATCAGATCATTGATGTTGACTGTGTGTGTTTTCATATAATGTAGAGGTAGAATAAAAATAAAAACCATGTTGGCTAATTCTGTTTTCAACGTTAAACTAAAATATTAAAAGTAGACTCCCTGAAGAAAAGAAATTACATTCTTCCATGTTTTTACTTGCCACTGCTTATCTAAAACTTAGATCCAAAGAACTGTAGCTAAGAAAAGATTAACAGCAGACTTCAAAGTCAGTAACAGACTCTTTAGCAGGAACATCATTCAGATGGTGATTCCCTGGCACAATTTACTCAAAACATATTCCAGAAAAGATGTAGGGCTTAGACATGAAAGGATATAAATATTTTTGATATACCATTTCAAGAAACATAAAGCAAGTCGCAACAACCCACACATTCGTCTCACAAATGACACCACATGATAATAAGCTAGAAAAATAGCCCCTTGTAAACTTCTTTAATACCAGAAAATAGTCAGTATAATTTAACACTCTGGAAACAGTTGGGTCTATAATATGTAACAAAGAGTATGTACCCTAAATATATAAAGATAGCTATATATTAAAAAGAAAAACACCTTAATTTTTAACATATATAAATAGAAAATTTACCAAATAAAAAATACAAACTGCCAAAAAACATTTGTAAACATGTCCAAATTCACTAGTAACCAACAGATGCAAACTAAAGTAATGATATCATTTTAAACTATCAGAGTGGCAACAAACTTTTTAATGATAACACAACTGGCATAGATCTAGCACTCTGGAACACTGCTGGTGCATATAAAAATTAAACATCATCTTTGGAAGGTACATTGACAACATACAGCCAAACTCTTTCTACATACACTCTGACTCAACAATTCCACTTAGGAACTTATCCTAAGAAAATAACTCAACAAATACATAGAAGAAAGATGCTCTCTCCATCATGGTTTATAACAACAAAAATACTGACCATAACTAGAGATGAACAATTACAGGACTCGCACAACAGAAACACTCATAGACTCATCATAATAGCATATTACTTAAAAAGATGAGGCTGGTATATACTTTGTTAACACAGGAATGTGCCTATTAATGGATGTTAAAGGAAAAGAGCAGGCTATGAAATATCTGTAGAATATGAATCCACTTTTGTACAAAGACAAAGAAACCCAGAAGGAAAGCAAAGAGAGAAGAGGGGAGGGGGTTGTGTGTGGTGGAGAGCAGCAAGTGAATAGGAAAAAAGTCTGGTAGGGTAACAGCCATGGGTTAACTATGGTTCTGTTATTGGTCATCTTTTCAGGAAGGTGACATTATGGGTGATTTTTCCTTTCTTCTATATATCTTCTGGATTGCTTGAATTCTCTAAAAAGCCATTTTTGCTAACCAGGTTTACATAATTACTTTATTATTAGAGAAATCTTTCAACAAAATCTCCTTCATTGTCTTTAGAAGCAATTCTCTCTCGCAGACATCTTATGATAGATAGAGAACATAGAGAACATCTTATGGTTGCCAAGCAGGTTGCGGATGAAGGAGGGGTGGATTGGGAGTTTGGGACTAGCAGATGCAAGGTTACATACAGAATAGATAAACAACAAAGTCCTACTGTATACCATAGGGAACTACATTCAATATCCTGTGATAAACCATAATGAAAAAAAAAATTTTAAAGAATGTATATATGTGTATAACTGAATCTCTTTGCTGTACAGCAAAACTAACACAATATTATAAATCAACTATGTGCCAATTCAAAAAATAAAGATAATAGAAACAAAACAGAAACAATCATCTATTATTTCTAGTTGGGCACAAAAGAATCCCTTGTCTTCACAAAGCGTGTCTCTAGTCATATCAAAACAAAACAAACTAAAAAACTTCTTATATGTCTACAGAAACCTTTTTAAATGTTCTCTAGTACTTCCAGCAGGAGGAACTTCACTGGAGCTGGGCCTTGCTGAGACATCAGACTCTTTGCTACTGGTAAACAGAGTGATGCTGGTTGACCAAAAAGAGAGTAAAGAGATAAATACTCTTCAGAATATTTGATTCATTAAATGAACTGAGATAAATAACAATTACATTAGCAAATATTATGCCCAAATAAAGACTGTTGAGATATTCTAACTTTAGGAATCAAATTGAGTTGATATGAAGTTCAATGACTATAATAATGAAGTAATAAAGCCTTTCCTGTGTTCCCCAAACTCATCTTCTCTCATCCCTTCCAATTTAAGAAGAAAAAGGCTATAATAACAGAATGGTAAAACAGGCTAAATAAATTCCCAACATTTTAGCTAGACATTGTGAATAATTGCAAAAAGACACAAATAAGTTTCCTATTTCTTAATATATCCTAGAGGTGAAACTGAGAGTGTTTTTCCTACTTCCAAGATTACACACGTGGTTTCAATAAATCTTTTAATTTTCATTTCTTGGTCATCTTCTTTTTAGATCATATCTAACAACCCAGGTCAGACTCACTTTAAAAAGATGGTTGGACAATTTCAATAGGACTTTTTCCTCACTATTGTTAGATTCTCCTAGAAATTAATTTATGCATATTTCTTCTACTATCCTAGACAATTAGAATTTTGGTGAAAAAAATTTCTAGAATAAACCAATGTATTTCTATAGCATAAAAACCACTTTCTTCTTCTCTAAAACTGCCATGTCCTATACAGTAGTCACTAGCCACATGTGGATACTGAGTTCCTAAAATGTGACAGGTTCAGATCAAGACATGAAATGTTAAACATTTTGTATCTAACTGGAAGTAGGATACCATATCAGTCAGTATTGCCTTCATTAAAAAAGAAAAAAAAGACCTGCCCAAAGTAGCCAAGGCTGGCTAGTTTTTCTAATTCAAGAGATATGTCAGAAGTGAACAGATAAGGGCTGATAAAGTGGCTTCATGATGGTATCACTGTCGCATCTTCCTTTATCTTTCTGCTCTGCCCTCAAGATGCCTCCTGAAGGCTCAAGAAATATTTTTATGCTTCAAGCAAGAAAAAGAGAGAGGATGAAGAGCAAAGGGCATATGTCAGCTGAGTCTTTCTCTTTTTATTTAGGGCATGCCTGCTTCTATTCCATTGCCCAGAACTGGCACACAAGGCCACCCGTCGATATTAAGGAAATCTGAGACTGTGAGGTGTGCCTAACTAGGTATATGGCTGTCCCAGAATTTTATCAGTTAGGAAGAAGGGTAAATGGACTTGGGATAGGCAACTGATGATGTCTACCAAAGACATCATGTTATAATTCTAACACCATGGTATAATCCTAACAAATATGACTGCAATTCTTCCAGAGACATAGAAAAACTACCTAAAGAGATGGAGATTACAGAAAAATCCAACATAACCTACAATCTTAATGTAGGGTACAAAATTAGGAGACTAGAAGCCTTGAGAGTATAACAAATATTATGTGAAACTTGCCTGTTACTCCATGTATTTCTTGACTTCCTACATTTGATTTCCAATCCCCTAAGATGAAAAGGACATAGAACTGTTCAACTTCAGCTTCTTCAGCATTAATGGTTGGGGCATAGACTTGCATTACTGTGATGTTGAATGGTTTGCCTTGAAAACGAACTGAAACCATTCTGTTGTTTCTGAGACTGTACCCAAGTACTGCTTTTTGGACTCTTTAATTGACTATGATGGCTACTCCTTTTCTTCTAAGGGATTCTTGCCCACAGTAGTAGATACAAAGGTCATCCAAACTAAATTCACCTATTTGCATCCATTTTAGTTGATTCCTAAAATGTTGATGTTCACTTTTGCCATCTCCTGCTTGACTACATCCATTTACCTTGATTCATGGACCTAACATTCCAGCTTCTTAAGCAATATTTTTCTTTACTGCATCAAACTTTACTTTCACTACAAGACATACCAACAACTGAACGTCGTTTCTGCTTTGGCCCAGCCTCTGCATTCTTTCTGGAGCTATTTATCCACTCTTCTCCAGTAGCATACTGGGTACCTACCAAGCTGGGGGGCTCATCTTCTGCTCTCATGCCTTTTTGCCTTTTCATACTGTTCATGGGGTTCTTGAGGAAAGAATAATGGAGTGGTTTGCCATTCCCTTGTCCAGTGGACCACATTTGTCAGAACTCTCCATAGGAAGTCAGGAGATACCTAGAGTAACAGGCAAATTCGGACTTGGAGTAAAAAATGAAGCAGGGCAAAGACTAACAGTTTTGTCAGAGTTTTGACCAGTGTTATGACACTGGTCATAGCAAACACCCTCTTCCAACAACACAAGAGATGACTCTACACATGGACATCACCAGATAGTCAACACCGAAATCAGACTGATTATATTATTTGCAGCCAAAGATGGAGAAGCTCTAAACAGTCAGCAAATACAAGACCGGGAGTTGACTGTGGTTCAGATCATGAGCTCCTTATTGGAAAATTGAGACTTACATTGAAGAAAGTAGGAAAACCACTAGGCCATTCAGATATGTCCTAAATCAGATCCCTTGTGACTATACAGTAGAGGTGATGAATAGATTCAAGGGATTAGATCTGGTAGACTATGAAGAATTATGAATGGAGGTTCGTAACATTGCACAGGATGAATTGACCAAACCATCCCAAAGAAAAAGAAATGCAAGAAGGCAAAGTGATTATCTGAGGAGGCTTTACAAATGACTGAGAAAAGAAGCAAAAAGCAAAGAAGAAAGGGAAAGATATACCCATCTGAATGCAGTTCCAGAGAATAACAAGGAGAGATAAGAAAGCCTTCTTAACAATGCAAAGAAATAAAGGAAAACAAAATTGGAAAGACTAGAGATTTCTTTAAGAAAACTGGAGACACCAAGAGAATATTTCACACAAAGATGGGTACAATAAAGGACAGAAATAGCAAGGACCTAACAGAAGCAGAAGATATTAAGAAAAGGTGGCAAGAATACACAGAAGAACTATGCAAAACAGATATTAAAGATCCAGATAACCATGATGGTATAGTCACTCACCCAAAGCCAGACACCACGGAGTGTGAGTCAAATGCGCCTTAGGAAGCATTACTATGAACAAAGATAGTGGAGGTGATGGAATTCCAGCTGAGCTACTTCAAATCCTAAAAGATGGTTCTGTTAAAAGCGTTGCATTTAATATGCCAGCAAATCTGGAAAACTCAGCAGCACTCACAGAACTGGAAAAGGTCAGTTTTCATCCCAATCCCAAAGAAGGGCAATGCCTAAGAAAGTTCAAACTACCATACAACTGTGCTTATTTCACATGCTAGCAAGATTATGCTCAAAATCCTTCAAGCTAGGCCTCAGCAGAACATGAACCAAAAACTTCTAGATGTCAAGCTGGATTTAGAAAAGGCAGAGGAACCAGAGATCAAATTGCCAACATCTATTGGATCACAGAAAAAACACAGGAATTTAGAAAAACATCTACTTTTGCTTCATTTACTACATTAAAGCCTTTGACTGTGTGGATCACAACAAACTGTGGAAAATTCTTAAAAAGACAGAAGTACCAGACCATCTTACTTATCTTCTGAGAAATTTGTATGCAGGTCAACAAGCAACAGTTAGAACCAGGCATGGAACAACAAGCTGGTTCAAAACTGGGAAAGGAGTATGTCAATGCTGTATATTGTCACCATGCTTATTTAACTTACATGCAGAGTACATCACAAGAAATGCCAGACTGCATGAAGCACAAGCTGAAATCAAGATTGCCGAGAGAAATATCAACAACTTCAGATATGCAGACGATACCACCCAAATGGCAGAAAGCAGAAAAGAAATAAAGAGCCTCTCGATGAAGGTGAAAGAGGAGAGTGAAAGAGCTGTATTAAAACTCAACATTCAAAAAATGAATATCAGGGCATACAGTCCCATCACTTCATGGCAAATAGATGGGGAAACAATGGAAACAGTGACAGACTTTATTTTCTTGGGCTCCAAAATCACTGCAGATGGTGACTGCAGCTATGAAATTAAAAGATGCTTGCTGCTTGGAAGAAAAGCTATAACAAACCTAGACAGCATATTAAAAAGCAGAGACATCTCTTGGCCAACAAAGGTCTGTATAGTCAAAGCTGTGGCTTTTCCAGTAGTCATGTACAGATGTGAGTTGGACCATAAAGAAGGCTGCATGTCAAAGAATTGATGCTTTTGAGTTGGGTGCTGGAGAAGACTCTTGCAAGTCCCTTGGACAGCAAGGAAATCAAACCAGTCAATCCTAAAGGAAATCAACCCTGAACATTCACTGGAAGGACTAATGCTGAAGCTGAAGCTCCAATACTTTGCCACCTAAATGCCAACAGTTGATACACTGGAAAAGACCCTGTTGCTGGAAAAGATTGAAGGCAGAAAGAAAAGGGGGTGACAGACGATGAGATGGTTGAATGGCATCACCAACTCAATGGACATGAGCTTGAAAACACTCTGGGAGATAGCAAAGGTTAGGAAAGCCTGGAGTGCTGCAGTCCATGGGGTCACAAAGAGTCAGACAAACTTAAAGACTGAACAACAATAAATGTGAAAGGTTTCATTTTACTAAACTTCTTGTTTCAATAGTCCTTATAGTTACTTTCAGTATCAACTTTGTTGGTCATGAAAGTTCAATTAACACACCAATAAAAACTTTCCTATAAGTTCAATTCAGCTCAGTTCAGTTCAGTCACTCAGTCGTGTCTGACTCTTTGCGACCCCATGAATCGCAGCACGCCAGGCCTCCCTGTCCATCACCATCTTCCGAGTTCACTCAGACTCACGTCCATCGAGTCCGTGATGCCATCCAGCCAGCTCATCCTCTGTCGTCCCCTTCTCCTCCTGCCCCCAATCCCTCCCAGCATCAGAGTCTTTTCCAATGAGTCAACTCTTCTCATGAGGTGGCCAAAGTACTGGAGTTTCAGCTTTAGCATCATTCCTTCCAAAGAAATCCCAGGGCTGATCTCCTTCAGAATGGACTGGCTGGATCTCCTTGCAGGCCAAGGGACTCTCAAGAGTCTTCTCCAACACCACAGTTCAAAAGCATCAATTCTTCGGAACTCAGCCTTCTTCACAGTCCAAGTCTCACATCCATACATGACGACAGGAAAAACCATAGCCTTGACTAGACAGACCTCAGTCAGCAAAGTAATGTCTCTGTGAAGAAAGTTAATACGGCCACGATAGGGAAGCAAAGGTGTGCCTGCAAACGGGACCCTCTGCTCAGGCAGAACGTACTTGCAAACAAGATGTTCTGCCAAGGAGTCTGGACACAGCCTTGAGTTTAATGGTCCCTTGCAAATGAGGGAACATTCCCTTCCTGTGATAAGGAGGAAGAAAGGGCTCTGCACAGACTCTGCAGTAACCAGGAATTTCACTCCCTTTTGCTGTATGATAACATTTATGCACATGCGCTATACTAAAAAGGCTTAGTCATGTGGTCTGGAATTCTGCCAAGGGGGATATATAAAAATAAACCGCAGCTTGTTTGCGCAGTTCTTTTCCTCCGGCCGGAGTTGTGTCTTTGTCTGTCTCTTGTGTGTGTGTGTCTTGTCTTTGTGTCATTTCGCTCACAACATCTGGCGCCCAGCATGGGGCTCAAGTGAAACTGAAAGGGTGAGTAACCCCGGGAGGATTTTATATCCATAGCAGGAGAACTTTCGGGAAAATCATGGGGAATTCCTCATCATTATGGACACAATACATGGAGTTGGTCAAAGGACTTCTCCACTCCACAGGCATTAAGGCTTCGACTCGCCTATTGAGTGAGCTCTTTTGCTTGGTGGAGAAATATTGTTATTGGTTTCAATATCAAACTAAGTTACAGTTAAATTTGAAGGAGTGGAAAATAATTCAGAAAGAATTGAGAAAGCAACATCAGAAGGGTAATGTGATCCCTTTGAAGTTGTGGACTTTATGTAGTGCTGTAACAGAGGCTTTGACTTTGCTCTCTACTGATAGTGAAACTAAATCTAATGTTTCAATGACGGAAGAGGCAATTTATGAGGATGTGCCAAATGTTGGTGGGGCTTCTGCACCGCCTGAAGGTAAGGATACAAGTGAGCCTGCTCCTGTAAATGGTGAGACATCTGATAGTTCGGAATCAGATTCGGAGGCTTCTTTGGTTTCGTCAGAGGAAGGCAAAGAGATTTAAAAAATGACCCATCTATTCCAGGAGTGGTGGAAATCCCATAAGGAGGAGAAAAAACCTACACCTTCTGCTCCTCCTTATGCTTCTCTTTTCCCCACTGAGGCTGATCGGCCCGATGTAGGCCGGGAACATTGTCAGCTCTCCTTTCCTTTGTCTATGCTTCATGACGATGACTTACCTGCTCCCCCTGGTGGATTTATCGATCCCCCACAATTATTTCCTATTCAGAGACAGCAAAATGCCAATGTGATAAATGTTCAATATACTCCTTTGGAATATAAATTTTTTAAAGATCTTAAAGCTGCAGTAGCACAATATGGTCCTCAATCCCCCTTTGTTTTGGCTATGTTAAAATAATTGAAAAAAGGCAAATTAATTATTCCGTTAGATTGGGAATCCATTGCCCAAGCTGTCTTGGAGGGTTCTCAATGGTTGCAACTTCGTAGTTGGTGGGAAGAAGCTAGAAAGCAGGCTCGGATTAATAAAGGACAAAATCCCCCTGGTCCTCTCGAGGACAAGCTAATGGGAGAGGGCCATTATCCAGCTTTAAGAGAACAGGCTCAATACTCTGACCAGAAATTACAACAAGTTTGCCAGGTCTTCTTAGGAGCATGGCGCCGTGTGGTGCCTACTGGCCACGCCCAGCCTTCCTTTGTTAAAACCATACACGGCCCCAATGAACCATATACTGATTTTCTAGCAAGATTAAGGGTGGCTGTGGAACGAGCTGTAGGGAGGGATGAGATTTCAGAGATATTATTACAAGCCTTAGCATTTGAAAATGCAAATCCTAAATGTAAGGGTATACTGGGCCCATTAAAGGGACAAGATGCATCTGTGGCTGAATATATCAGAGCCTGCTCGGGAGTAGGAGGAACAGAGCATCAGGCTAACGTCTTTGCTACAGCCTTGGCCAAAGCTATGAGACCACAAAAGGGTTAGGGTTAACTGCTTCCATTGTGGAAAACCTGGTCATATAAAAAGAGAGTGTCAGAAATTAAAAGCTGATCAAGGTGCAATTCCTAAAGACAGATCTCTTGCTGGGAAAAATAAGACTCCTCCTGGACCTGGCCAGCGGTGCGGGGAGGGGCTTCATTGGACTAATGAGTGCAAATCTAAAACAGACAAAATGGGCAACCCGATACTGAGAAACTATCCTGCGGGCCTAAGTCCTTGGGAGCCAGGAACAATACCGGGGACTTCTCCTCCCTGCCCTCCTGCCGTCCCACCTACCCCAACCCTGTTCCCTTCCAACAACCGTTAATGATTTTGGATTTGCGGTCTGCTACTTCAGGGAGTGCTACTGCTGATTTGCCGCTAGCTGAGAATGTTCTTTTGTCACCAGGAGAAAGCACTTACAAGTTAAAAACAAATGTGTTTAGACCGCTGCCTAAGGGCACTTTTGGCTTGATATTAGGCCGTAGCAGTGAGGCTTTGAGAGGTCTAACCATAATTCCTGGGGTAATAGACTCTGACTACGTTGGGAAAATTTTAATTGTGGTTTCTACTTCTACCACGCTTTCATTGTTGGCTGGGGAGTGTATTGCTCAAATACTTCTCCTACCTTATCATCCTTTTTTGGCTCTTCCTAATGAACAAACAGGAGGCTTTGGCAGTACTGGGCGACATATATTTTGGGAAATGCTTATCAAAGATTCTCACCCTGTTCTCTCCCTGATTATACAAAGAAAAAAAAACTTTGAGAGACTAGTAGACACAGGGGCAGATGTTTCAGTCATTTCTTCTCAACAATGGCCCCAAGATTGAAATTTTAAAAAAAGCCCTCTAATGCTGATGGGACTGGGCTCAATTGCAGATGTCTGGAAGAGTACCCATCCCTTGCAATGCCAATTCCATAATGGAAGATCAGTGTTTGTTACCTTTTATATTGTAAACATACCTATCAATATATGGGGAAGAGATCTTCTCTCTCCTTTGGGGGCTTCTGTAACCATCCCATCAAAAAACTAGTAGCCACTGCTCAAATTCCTCAAGCACTCCCATTGAAATGGTTAACCAATACTCCAAAATGGGTTGAGCAGTGGCCATTACCACAAATGAAGCTCGAGGCATTAAAACAATTAATATAAAAACAACTCCAACTTGGTCATATAAAACCCTCTACCTCCCCTTGAAATTCTCCTGTTTTTGTTATAAACAAAAAATCTAAAAAATGGAAAATGTTAATCGATTTAAGAGAGGTTAATAAATGTATTAAACCTATGGGAGCATTACAATTGGGACTCCCCTCTCCAGCTCTTATTCCTCAAAATTGGTCCTTAATGGTGATAGATCTTAAAGACTGTTTTTTTTACCATTACTCTACAATTACAAGATAGAGATAAATCTGCTTTTACAGTTCCTGTTCTTAATCATGCTCAGCCTGTTAAGCATTATCAATAGACAGTCTTACCAAAGAAAATGATAAATAGTCCTACCTTATGCCAAAAATTTGTGGCTCGTTCTTTACGACCCGTCTGTCAAAAAATATCCCAATTATATTTTATATCACTATATGGATGATCTCCTATTAGCAGCTCCTAGTATTGCTGAACGTGATAAACTCTTTCTAAAAATACAGGAGGCTTTAAGACAATACAATTTGCAAATAAAAAAAAAAATTCAAAAAGACTTTCCTATTTCGTATTTAGAGATGGTATTGGAGCAACATAGAATAAGGCCCCAAAAGTTGCAAATTCAAAGAGACCACCTCAAAACCTTAAATGATTTTCAAAAGTTATTGGGAGATATCAATTGGCTACGCCCAGTACTTGGGATTCCTACTTATCAATTACGACATTTGTTTTCTACTTTAGAGGGAGATACAGCTCTGGATAGCCCCCAGACATTAACCCCATTGGCTTTACAAAAACTTCAATTTGTTGAGCAACGACTAAATAAAGGCTTTTTGACTTACCTACATGCATCTCAACCTATTTCGTTTGTAATATTTCATACCCCTTATTCTCCATCTGGTGTAATCGCTCAAAAAAAAAAGATTAATAAAATGGGTTTTCTTACCTAACAGCTTTTCCAAAAAATTGACCACATATATGGATAAATTAGCATTCCTTATACAAAAAGGTCGCCATCGTATTCTACAATTGTCAGGATGTGAACCACACCAGATTGTTACTCAATTAACAACTGCTCAAATATCTCGATGTCTACAATTTAACAAAAACTGTCAGACTTCTCTTGCCTCATTTCCTGGTTCGTTTTCTAATCACTATCCGTCATCTAAATTGATTGATTTTCTTCAAACTAACTCTATGATATCTCAATCCCCAATTTCAGATGTTCCCATTAAGGGACCCACTATTTTTACTGATGCAAATAAAAATACTGCTGGATATTGGACCCCGAAAAGTTCTAAGGTTCTCCCCGACTCATTTTCTTCTGTACAGCCCACTGAGTTGTGGGCTATCTATTTAGTCTTGCAAGATTTTCCCCGATTGGCAAGATTTTCCCCGACTTCCTATTAACAGTTTCAGATTCTCGATATGCTGTTCTCTCTTGTCTACAGCTTCCCCATGTCTCCCTTCCACTGACTCTTAAAACAGCTATTGAGAAATTGTTTTACCAAGTACAACAATTGCTCTTGCAGCGTTCAGAGTTAATTTTCTTTACTCACATCCATACACATTCTGCCCTTCCTGGACCCTTATCATTCGAAAATGCTACAATTGATGCCTTACTTTATCCTATAAAAGCAGCAAAACAAAAACATCTCTTACAGCATACCAATTCCAAAGGGTTACAAAAATCTCATGCTATCACTCAATGACAAGCTCAAAATATTGTTCGTTCTTGTTCCATATGTGCACCCTTTGCTTTGCCGTTTACCCCACCAGGTGTCAACATGAGAGGACAACAAGCAAATCAGATATGGCAAATGGATGTAATTTACATTTCTTCTTTTGGACAACAAAAATGTGTCCATCATACTATAGATACTTGCACACATTTTCAATGGGCCACTGCATTACATTCTGAAAAGGCTGACACTGTTATTACTCATTTGTTATCTTGTTTTGCAGTTATGGGATTACCAACTGAAATGAAAACTGATAATGCACCTGCCTACCAATCCACAAAATTAGCTCACTTTTTATCCCAATACCATATAACTCATACTTTTGGTATTCCTTACAATAGTCAAGGGCAAGCTATCATTGAAAGGGCTAATCG
Organism: Oryx dammah; assembly: GCF_014754425.2. Lineage (NCBI taxonomy): Eukaryota > Metazoa > Chordata > Mammalia > Artiodactyla > Bovidae > Oryx > Oryx dammah. Next base: position 67,116,453 of record NW_024070210.1, on the reverse strand, counting down.
TACCTTGCATAAATATCTTAAAAAAATAAAAAAGGGAGAACAGGAGAGATTTATGAAACCAAAAGCCATTCTGAATAAAACCTTACTTACCCTAAATTTTTTGAATATTTGGAGCAAGGGAAATCTATCAGCAGCAGAGTTGCATTTTCAAGGGAAAAAGAGGATAAGAAGATCTTGAATACGCATATTTGGTATAAAGATAAAGAAAAAGGTTGGATCCCAGCATCATTAATATATCTGGGACGAGGGTATGCTTTCATTTCTGTTAATAATTACAGGTTTTAGACCCCAGCGAGATTGATCAAAATCAACAATGGCTGATCCTTTTGTTCAAAAGTTTCAAGAGCTTACTATGCAGAGAAGCTTTACTTTCCTTACAAGGGAAGCAACACCTCCTACGTGAGGTCAAATGAAGAAGTTGACCCAGGAAGCAGAAAAGACATTAATGAAGGCGGGGCAACCTCTGAATCCTACCAACCTTTTGCTTGCCATGATGGCGGTGGTAACATGTCAGGTAATCAGTGTATCGGCAAGTAATTATACATATTGGGCATATATACCTAATCCCCCATTGGTAAGAGCAGTTTCCTGGGGGGAACCAAAAGTGCAGGTATGCACTAATGAGACTGCCTTCTTTCCCCCGCCAGCTTGCAGGGGAATACAACAACTATCTCCTCATAAACAACAATATAATATTAGTAATTTGACCATTGCAGTGGAAGGTATTCCTTTGTGCATAGGAGGACATCCTTTTTGTCTGTCCACCAGGGAACATTCACATCATTCCTATAATACATGGAGGGTAAAGTATAATAATTATCATTTTGCTACTTTTACTGTGCTTGTTTCTACCAGGGGATTTAACACCTCGACAAAACCGATGGACATTCATAATGGAATACATATGTCACTATGTCCTGTTAACTTTTTTGCTCCTTCTCTAGAATCTTTGGAATGGGAATGTTGCCGAGGTCATCAACCCTTTAAAGTCATAAATTATTCTGGGTCTATCACTGTAGATTGGAGTCCAGATCATGGGCAATTCTTAGAAAAATGGTCAAATAAATCTCTTAGGTGGCATCGTGCAAATAGTACTTTGATGGGCAATGGTGATGAAACAGTTAAATGGCAGCAATTTGCACTTGTCCCTCCTCAATTACAATTGCAAGGATATCCGCACATTCAAGGGGATATCTGGAAACTATGGGCAGTTTCTGGTAATCTCACTATCTGGTCAGGAAACTATACTCTGGATAGTGGCGACTCCTCGGGTCCATTTCATGTTAATTTACATGTTAATAAATCTTATTCCACAATGGCATGTGTAAAATATCCTTTTGCATTGTTATATGGGAACTGGACTTGGAATGATACTGTGGGGTCTGTATCATGTGATTATTGTAACCTAACTCAATGGGTAAATCAGTCTTGGTGGGAAGGATTTAAAAGACAAGCTAATAACTCCATTTTTTTGTTAATAATTGTTAAAACTCAGACAAAAGTATGGTTACCTATAAATCTGACTAGGCCATGGTCAGATTCTTTTGCTGTTTCTCATCTAGTAACCGCTGTGCAGACTTTGCTACATCGATCTCGACGTATGTTTGGTGTGGTCATTGCTTCGATTCTAGCAGTTGCATCAGTAACTGCAACAGCAGCAGTGGCAGGCCTCGCATTACACCAAGGAATTCAAACAGCTGATTTTGTTCGGGACTGGCATAAAGACTCTCATTTGCTATGGCAACAACAGCGAGGTTTGGATGTACAACTTGCTACCAACATGCTCAATCCTCAACATACCGTTTCCTGGCTTGGAGATCAATTAGCTGTTTTATCTACACGAAATGTATTGAAATGTGATAGGCATTCTTCTCAGTTTTGTATAACACCTGTACCATTTAACATGAGTGAGAGATGGGAAAGAGTAAAACGATCTTTGACTGGACATCAAAATCTCACTACGGAGATTATGGACCTGAAACAACAAATTTTATCTACTTTTAGCAGGACTTTACCTGATATTACGGGGTCTGATTTGCTAAAAAGTCTTCAAGAGGGAATGAATAACTTAAATCCATTAGGGCATGTATCCACACTAATTGGGACTACATTTGGGAACACTGTGTTTATATTACTTTTATGTTGTGTTGCTTTTCTAGTCTTCCAACAATGGCGGAAAGGAAAACAACTAAAGCACAAAGCAGAAAAGATCCAGACCATGCTACAATTCATTAAAGCAAATAAAAAAGGGGGAGATGAAGGAAGTTAATACGGCCAGGATAGGTAAGCAAAGGTGTGCCTGCAAACAGGACCCTCTGCTCAGGCAGAACATACTTGCAAACAAGATGTTCTGCCAAGGAGTCTGGACACAGCCTTGAGTTTAATGGTCCCTTGCAAATGAGGGAACATTCCCTTCCTGTGATAAGGAGGAAGAAAGGGCTCTGCACAGACTCTGCAGTAACCAGGAATTTCACTCCCTTTTGCTGTATGATACCATTTATGCACATGCGCTGTACTAAGAAGGCTTAGTCATGTGGTCTGGAATTCTGCCAAGGGGGATATATAAAAATAAACCGCAGCTTGTTTGCGCAGTTCTTTTCCTCCGGCTGGAGTTGTGTCTTTGTCTGTCTCTTGTGTGTGTGTCTTGTCTTTGTGTCATTTCGCTCCCAACACTCTGCTTTTGAATATACAATCTAGATTGGTCATAACTTTTCTTCCAAGGAGTAAGCGTCTTTTAATTTCATGGCTGCAGTCACCATCTGCAGTGATTTTGGAGCCCAAAAAAATAAAGTCTGACATTGTTTCCACTGTTTCCCCATCTATTTCCCATGAAGTGATGGGACCAGATGCCATGATCTTCATTTTCTGAATGTTGAGTTTTAAGCCAACTTTTTCGCTCTCCTCTTTCACTTTCATCAAGAGGCTTTTTAGCTCCTCTTCACTTTCTGCCATAAGGGTGGTGTCATCTGCATATCTGAAGTTATTGTTATTTCTCCTGGCAATCTTGATTCCAGCTTGTGTTTCTTCCAGTCCAGCGTTTCTCATGATGTACTCTGCATATAAGTTAAATAAGCAGGGTGACAATATACAGCCTTGACGTACTCCTTTTCCTATTTGGAACCAGTCTGTTGTTCCAATTCAGGTCATATGAAAGAGCTGCTCATAAACTTTATCATAGCCTGCCATTAAATATGGCCCTATTCTATTTTTACAATTTTCCTCTGTTCCCTTCCGGTTAATCTAGAGACAAGTAGTAGACCCTTGATCACAGAAAGGGTTTTGTCTCAAGTCATTTGCAAAATTTCAAGCTCCTGTCCCAATCCAATCCAATAGCAAACTCGGAATTCCACCTCCACATTTATCTGAACCAACCAGTGTCTTTGCCCTCTTTGCAAATCTCAATAACCACTACTAGAAGAGCTTTTAAAATTACAGAAAACATAGAAACATTACTTTTAATATCCACAAGCTTTAAGGTCCATGTGATGCCAAGTTGAGACTAGGAGAACTATCCTGGTGGTCGGTGCTGGGCTGGCAATTAGGGATGCTCACACTCTAAGTGACCCCTCCCAAACAAGAATATTGCAGAAAGCTTGGTTTGCATTCTTGCTTCAGCAAAGTTCAAGTCTCCAAATTGTCATGTGTCTTTGTGTTCACCAGCATGAAGTCAAAACTTTGTATTAATCTATAAATGCCACTGATCTTGCCTACTATTCCCTACAAAGGCCCAAGCTTTCACACATCTAGCTCTTTTTACAAAGTATCTTCTTTCTATAACACCCACCCCCATCTCCATAAAGGAAAGCCCTACTCATTTCCCAAGACTCAACTCAGATTTCATTTTCCACATAGCCTTTCCAGATCCCTCTGCTATAATCCCTACCTATTTTGAACAAAGTGCAGCACTTTCTTTGTACTTCTCTCATGTCCCTTGTTTTTTTCTGCTTAATATTATCATATTTGGTTTTTAGTCCTTTCCCACTAGATCAAAGCTTGACTCTATGGGATTCCCTGATGGCTCAGATGGTAAAGAATCTGCCTGCAATGAAGGAGACCCAGGTTCGATCCCTGGGTCGGAAAGATCCCCTGGAGAAGGAAACAGCAAACCACTCCAGTATTCTTGCCTGGGAAATCCCATGGACAGAGGAGCCATAGATCAAAAGCTTGAATCTATATTCTACCTTTAAAAGAGTTTTACTCAGAAATTTGTTTGCATTTAATTAAATCTGGATTTGTTTTTTTCGAATTGACAGAAGAGTTAAAATTAATCTTCCAACATCACTGACCAACATGGCTTTTAAAATCTGGTCAGGATTTTATAAGCATCAAAATAATAATTAGCTCACTGCTTTCCACTTAGTATCCAAATAGAGAAAACTAACTGCAGCTATATGAATGGATGTATGTCTCTGGCTTTTTGAGCAGAGAAGAAATATTGCCTATGAGTATCTACACAAGATTGCCCATAAGTGTTCCATTAGAAAGGCAGATAAGCGTTGGGGAAAAAATCCATTTTACTAGGAAAAAAATAACAGTGGTGTATTCGTTTGAGTGAACTCCAGGAGATGGTGATGGACAGGGAGGCCTGGCATGCTGCGATTCATGGGGTCGCAAAGAGTCAGACACTACTGAGCAACTGAACTGAACTGAACTGATTCTTACAAATGTAGGTTGTGTGTAATTATACCTTTTTCTTTCTTCTGCCCTAGAGTTCAGAGACTGATGTGCTGTTCTAGAAAAGTTACATAATAACTTTTCTTTGGCTGGTTGGAAAACACTGGTGGTGTTCTCACTAGAGGGATGATGCAAAACTTTAGAGAAGTTACAGAAAAATGAGGGGAAAAATAAGTATAAGTGCCAGGATTCTGAGAAAAGATCAAGGAAGGTCTCATTCCAAGAATTTCCACTTTCACTATATTTTCATTTCTATGAGTTCTTACTGGTTCCATTTCAAATCTTCCTTTGCCATACTCTCAAAAGTCTCTTTGATTTCTTTAAATATATTAAGCAGACTTATTTTACACTCTGAAATAGACTATTCCAAATTGCAGTTTATGTGGAACTGATTCTGCAGTATGTTTTTTCTATTAATTCATGCTTATGGTGGCTTATTTCCTTATGGTTTTTTGAGGGGAGAAGGGGATCTTTATTGTGAATTCATAGGAATTCTGCAAGGATTTAAATTGTATTCTTCTAGATGAGATTTCCCTTTCCTTCTATCAGGACTCAGGAGTACTGCCAACCTAAGACCGCTTGCAACTGAACATTCAACTTGGGCTTTCTCAGGCCCTACAAGTAGTGTGAACTCAAACCCAAAACCTACCTTCATGCAAGCTAGTAGTTAGAAATTCTCACGGAAGACTTCTTTTCCATTCCACCCACAACCAAAGCAGAGATAGATACAGACAGATAGATAGAGAAAGGCAGATACATACATACACACACACACACATATACATACATACATGAGAATGCAAGGTCTCTACCACTCCCCCTCCAGAGCAAGTTTTTCCTCCTTCCCTGAGGTTTTAATCAACGGTTGCCAGTTCCTCAGCCTCAGGCTCTATGTCCTGAGCCCCCTACACATGGCCTGCTAAAACCCAGGCTTTGGGCCATTGGAGATCATTAGATACCTCAAGGACAAAAGTTGGCTCCAGTGGCTGCTTCCCCCTCCTGATTCATACCGCCCTTTCATCTCTGTTCTCCAAGACAGTTCCTTATGTTTCTGCCAGCTCAGCAATGCTTTTAAAATTACTTTTCAAACAACACATCTTATCCAGCATACTTAGGTTTTCCCTACTGAGAGGATATTCTCTAGTCTGCCCTATAACTAGAAGTCAAATCCACCTACTTAGAGACCTGGCACAGAAAACAAGGCTATTGTCTTCCCCTATTTCTAAGTATAAAACTTTATATGATTCCAGTCAGTATTTTTCACCTTGTCTCAGCTTTTTCAGCATCCTTCCATGGCTGTCCTCCACATGGCCCAACTGGTTCTGCTCTGCCCCCAGTTGCCCAGAATGAATGTGGTCCCCAACCTCACATGGGTCCTTCTGGCCTCACCAGAAGAGGTCAAGAATGGACCTGTAGTCAGTGTTCCTCCGAGAATGGCCTGCTAGCAATGCCAGGCCTCAAACTCATTGTTAAAGTCCTGCTATGAGAGAAAGAGATATGCCAGAATTTCAATCAGCCATGTCACTAAGCAAGCTTTTCTTGATGAAGTAAAAAGTACACAGATTTATGTTTTGGTCACATTTCCTTATCCCACCAGTAGCAAATAGTTCTCTGACCATCTACACTGAGATCACTGCTTTAGATAATCCCTGCTTTGGCCAGAGGGAGTCTGAGATGGTAACCAGAAGCAGAGCTAGGATCTGAAGGTCTAGTGAAAAACTGTACCAGCTGTAGCTGGTTGAAGAAATAACAAAAAGCCTAAAGACTATCTATGAATACTAAAAGGGGCTACCCTGCTGACTCGATGGTAAAGAATCAGCCTGCTAATGCAGGAGACCCAAGAGATGAGGATTTGATCCCTAGGTCAGGAAGATGCCCTGGAGAAGGAAATGGCAACCTACTCCAGTATCCTTGCCTGGAAAATCCCATGGACAGAGAGGCCTGGCAGGCTACAGTCCATGGGGTCACAAAGAGTTGGACACAACTTAGCAACTTAACAACAACAACAATGAATACTAATAACATTTCATTAGGAAAGAATCATTCAATCATTCACTAAGAATTTAATATACTAAAAGAATGATACTAAAAATGAAATCAGGTGTTGAAAATAAACAGTATTCCTACTCCAAGTTAACATTCAAGTAATAGGCTTAGTTTTAACGTCTAAAATTGTCATAATTTTTATCTATGCACTCTAATTTTATATTGACAAATGCTATACTGGTTAACTATATTTTGTGAGTATACATTACAACTTTAATAATATTTATTTTACTTTATCTCTCTCTCTTTAGTTGCTAAATCATGTCCAACTCTTGCAACCCATGGACTGGAGCCTGTCAGGCTCCTCTGTCCATGGGATTCTCCAGGCAAGAATACTGGAGTGGGTTGCCATTTCCTTCTCCATTTACTTTATATAATTATATTTAATTATATCCTTCAATGTGTTATTGTTTGCTTATTTCTTGAAGTATGTCCATGCATTGGTCCCATCCATGACACATGGTCTCAACCAGTGAATTCTGAAAATCAGTTCAGAAAGCAAAACGAGTTATGCTAAAATCTAACTAGCTTTATTATCTATTCCTAGAGCCTCTCTCAATAGTAAAGCTTTAAGGAAAAACAAAGTTTTTCAGTATTATGAAACAAAGCTGCCATCAAAATTTTCATTTTGAAAATGACTTTCAAGATATGGCACATTATCATTCAAAAAAGGCCCCATACCACACCCAATCATAATATCAAGTCCACATTATCATAATACATGTGAACAGTCAAAAAACAGAAGAAAATATCCTTCATACTTATAAAAATACTTTTGTTATATAAACAGAATACAAGATACATTTACAACTCTTCTTGTTCCAAAATGGATTTAAAACTGAAATTGACTAATATATTTTATAAATGGATTAAAAATGATAACTGAAACAAAGGAAGTCAATGAAAAAACATCTAATTATCTTTAACATTCTATTTCCAAAGCACTACCACTATCTGTTTTCAATTTATCCTACACTATACTCAAATATCACATGTAACCAATATCTTTTCAAAGGTTACTGGCTCATTTATTCACTCCACAATAATTTCTGAATATCAGCCATGTACATATAATTGGTACATGCTGTTTCTCAACCATTAGATGATACTATTCAGTTGCAAGAAGTTTTGTCAAATTTCTGCATTGTTTTATATACATATATGTTCATGCACACACAGAAATATATGTGTAAAAATTTTATGTTCTACTTATTTGTTTCAAAATATATTTCTCTGTCTATGATTATGAGAGCAAACTTTTTATGTTCCACTTGTTTCAAAATGTGTTTCTCGGCCTATGATTAAGAGAAGAAAATTTTTAAGATTTGTTTAACTATCAATGTATAAATCTCACTCTCAAAATTTCTCAACTAAATATTTTGTAACATCATTGCACATACCTGCCATCACCTACAGAAGAAAAACAAAGGTTACATAAGCTATAAAAAAATACCAATTTTAATGTGTCAATGTTATTTTATCCATCTTCCTAAAAGCTATTACAAATGAAAATATAAAGATTAAATGAACCCTACAGTTCTGAACAATGACACCAAAGAAAAAGTGTAATTACTTTTCCAACTCAGGCCTTACTTAGTTAATGTATAAATACTAAAGCTTACTAGTTAGTCTTCTAGTTTAACCACAAACATGTTAGGTTTGTTTGGAGTTCTGTTGAATTCAGAAAAGATGTATAAACAATGACTGCTGAACAGTTTAAGAATAAAGCCCACATTTGTGAGTAGCCCCAAACCTTAGCTGAAAATTGACTGAACTATACAGGTGTGACCTAGAGAGGTTGGGTTTAATGAAATGTCCACAGGTTTAAGTGTCAAAAGAATTGGGGATTGGCTCAAGTCTATCAATAACTAATTGTGAGTCTTTGAAAAATCCTTTAGCTGTTCAAGGCATTGGTTTCTGATCCATGGAACTGGCCCACGTGACCTCTAAGGCCCCTTCAGCTCTCACATTCTATAATTCTGATTCTATGGCATGTTTATAGCAACTGAAGGTAGACCCTCCATCCATTCACTGAGCAGAAGAAACCTTCCAGTCTTCTGATTGGGGTCTGTGTATTCTTGTACTAGGTTAAGTGGCAAGAGCATGTCGAAATAAGAATCAGAACACAAGGATTTATCACCCTTTGTGAACTGCATTCTTATCTTCAATGCTCAGCAACAAGACTTCAAGTACTAAACATTTTGATGCAATCGTGACAATGCAGTTCACCAGACAAGGTCAGGCTCAGTGGTTTCCAGGAAACCAAAAAGCAAAAGAATGTAGAAAGAAATAGTAGAGACTTCCAAATGATGAAAAAAATAAATTAAGTTCAAACTGAGATTCGAAAAGAGACACAATAAAGACGTAAAAAGTACGGTCGGTGTATTTAGAATGAATGGAACCATGGAAAGCAGTTCCTGACAATAGTAACAAAACATCTTTGAGAAAATTTTATCATTAAAGGAGTAAATGAGATAGATTACATTGACTACTCTTTCTTAGAAAATGCAAAAACTAAAATTGAATTCTTTCGTGAAAGCTAGAATTATTATGCAACTTCATTAAAGGAATTTTTATCTAATCCTAGAAATTAAAGATGTTCTTTATTTTTTAAAACATCATCTTAGTTTTAATATCACAATGGAACACTTGATACCTCAGAAAAATAAGACTAAACATGAATTATTTCTTTAAATTACCCAAAAAGTTCATCATTACATTAAAGAATTAAAATGTATATAAATAAAACAAGAAAATTAGAAATTGCCTCAATTATGATTCTTTCTTTAGGAGTAAATAAATTTTAATACAAAGTGGAAAAATAAACCTAAGCTATTAACACATGTGTTTCCCTTCAGACAACTGTCAGTATATATACATATACATTACGTAGTTATAGCTGATACTTAGAATCCATCTAGAATTTTTTTAAATAAATTCATTTTCTCCATTTATTTATTTAATTTTTGACTGTGTTATGCAGCATGTGGGATCTTAGTTTCTTGATTAAGGAACTAAAACTCTGCACATTGGAAATGCAGACTCTTAACCACTGGACCATCAGGGAAGTTCCTAGATTTTTTATGTTTTATAAAACTCATTTCCAATCAAAAGTCCTTTACTGACAAAATCCACATACTTGTTATTTTATTAGTCCCATGATAGTATTAAATGGGTTACAAGTGAGTGAAGTGAAGTCACTCAGTCGTGTCCGACTCTTTGTGACCCCGTGGACTGTAGCCCACCAGGTTCCTCTGTCCATGGGATTCTCCAGGCAAGAATACTGGAGTGGGGTGCCATTTCCTTCTCCAGGGGATCCTCCCGACCCAGGGATCAAACCCAGGTCTCCTGCATTGCAGGCAGACACTTCAACCTCTGAGCCACCAGGAAAGCCCATTAAATGGGTTAAGGTTGTACAAATGCTTTAACATTCTATTTGAGAGCATTTAAGTTATTTCTTTTTTAGTTTGGTTTGGGTGTTATTTCTTCAGAAATATTTCTAAAACATTCTTTAGAATTATGTAGATCAAAAATATAAAAAGTATAATAGTTGTTGCAATAACAACTGAACCACTGCATTCCAAAAGGAAAGCAACCAATCTTAAAAACTGGGCTTCCCAGAAAAATCTGCCTGCCAATGCAGGAGACATAAGAGACAAGAGATGTGGGTTCAATCCCTGGGCAGGGAAAATACCCTCGAGTAGGAAATGGCAACCTACTCCAGTACTCTTGCCTGGAAAATTCCATGGACAGAGGAAACTGGAGGACTACAATCCATGGGGTGCCAAAGAGTTGGACACAACTGAGAGACTGAGCGATGGCGTTCAGCAATGACATTCATACCAATGACGTTCAAATATTACTGTACCCACCTCCACAGCTCTCTATAGTAACATGATCATATCACATTTACCAATGTTTTTTCTGGTCTGATAAATGTAAATAGTGCCTAATGGTTGCTTAAATATGAACTTTAATCACTAGTGAAGCTGAACATTATTACTTGTGATGACCCATTCTATTTTTCTAAATGTATAAATACCACCTATTGAAGGACAATAAGTAGCAATCTTTTGTATGCATCAATGTATTCCATATTTTTAAACATTAATTCTGTTTACAATTGCAACAAGCATATAAGTTAAAACATAAAAGTATGAGAAATAATATAAAAATCACTCAAAAACCCAACAAACTTATCCCTTTCAATAGCTTATGCTATAGAAAGTGAATTTCCTTTTTTACCTCCCCATCTATCCCATCCACACTAAAAGAAAAAACACTCTTAAACATTTGATATATATCATCCTAGGATTTTTCCATGGCTTTGTTTATAAAAATGGAATAATACTCATCATTGTCTTATGAAACAGACTCTTTTTCCTTCCTATGGTATCACAGACATCTTTCTAAGATATATAGATGTACCTCATTCTTTTGATGGCAGTATAGGATTCTCTTACAGTAAAGATAACTTATTGAAACCAGGTTGAAGAAGGCAAAGGGGTGCCAGCTGCTATCCATGGTGTGGGTGGGTGGGTGGGTGGGTGGGTGTGTGTGTGTGTGTGTGTGTGTTTGTTCCTTTATTTATTTTCAAAGTTGTTATTGAATGTGTTACAATATTGCTTCTGTTCCATGTTTTGGTTTGGGGCCTTGAGGCATATGGGAGCTTAGCTCCCCAACCGGGGTCTGAACCTGTACCCGCTGCATTGGAAGGTGAAGTCCTAACCACTAGACTGCCAAGAAGTCACCTGTTTCTTTTTTTTTTATTTTAGTTATGGTCTCATAGGTACCTCCAATTCCCTTTGCCTCCTTGATCTTCCAATGCAATCACCCAACCTCTCCTCAACCCTGCTCGATTCACAACCCATTTTCTCCATTTCTGGTGGACTACAGAGGGCCGTCAGAGAAGATTCCAAGTCTTACTAGCAGGCACCATTTCATAGCTAGGGTTTCCAATCTCTGCTGGGCGGTCATCACGATTCACTACTGCTTCCTTCTCAACCACATAAGGTCTATTCCCATCCTTTCCTACCCTACTTCAAGGCCCTATACCACTCTACCCCTTATCCTGACCATATGGCTTGACCTCTAATTTACAGAGAACATTCGGGCATGACCACTCTCACCTTCTCTTCATCTCTGAACCTCCCCTTCTAGGCCATCCTTCCCTGGTTTCATCCTAAGTCGGGAAAAGGGTATCTTGATTCTTCTCCAAGGCTTATCTCTCCATCTTCAGTTTCATCCTCTGTACTATATCTGCCTCATCCTTATCATAGAAACAAACTTATGTAAATGCCATATTAATAATGTTAATAATAACAATAATACTAACAACATTTACATAGCACTTGAAATGTATCAGACCCTGTTTGAAGCATTTTACATGTGTTAACTAATTTAATCTTCATATCAGCCTATGAGGTAAGTATTAATTACAACTATCCCCATCTCACACATCTAGGAACTGAAGCACTGAGAGGTCGAGAGACCTGTCCAGGATCACACAGATACTAAGTACAGAGTTGAGACTCAAACCCAAGTAGTCTGGCTTTTAACCACTATGTCCCACGTATAGAAGCTTACGTAACGTGACTATAACCCAGGTGGGTAATGTAAAGCAAAGTGGGGTTAGACGGCAGCGTGGGCAGAGAAGCTAGCGAGCACCAAAACAAGGGAAAGGCACTCTCAGAGCTAGACGGGAAAGTCAGCGATGAAAGGTACCAGAGGGCACCATATGAAAAATGATGGAGAGGGTACTTCTGGCATTTGTTGCCTATTCTATGAGTATGGCTAGTTCCATTTCCTCCTGATTCCATCATCTCAAATTATCTCCACACAAGTAGTTTGCCTGACAGATCATGGCCAAAGCCAAAGGGAATCAACTAGATGAGAGGTGAATGGCTCAGCACGAACCTTCCCCTACATGTGAAAAAGAGCCCAAAGCACAGCACCTTCACATACTCACCATACATAAGCCGCTTACTTGTGCTAGAGAAACTGACCTACACCATCCACATCCAGCCATCTTTTTATTTCACTGAAGTATAGTTGGTTTACAATGTTGTGTTAGTTTCAGATGTACAGCAAAGTGATTCAGATAAGATATACACTCTTTTGCAGATTCTTTTCCATCACATACTATCACACAATATTGAATATAGCTCCTTGTGCTATACAATATGTCTTTTTTGTTTATATATTTTATATATAGCAGCATGTTTCTGTTAATCCCAAACTCTTAACTCATACCTCCCTTCCCGCCTCTCTCCTTCGATAACCATAATTTCATCTTCTTTGTCTGTGAGTCTATTTCTGTTTTGTAAATAAGTTCATTTGTATCACGGCTTACCATTCCACATGTAAGTGATATTATATGATATTTTTTTTCCTCTAACTTCCTTCATTTAGTATGATAACCTTCAGGTTCATCCATGCTGCTGCAAATGGCAGAATTGCATTCTTCTTAGTGGATGAGTAATATTCCAGTGTACCTCATCTCCTTTATGCATTCATCTATCAAGGGCCATTTAGGTTGTTTCCAAGTGGGGTGTGCGTATCTCTTCAAATTAGGGCTTTCATCTTTTCCAAATATATACCCAGGTGCTGTGCTCAGTTGTGTCTGATTTTTTGCAACTCCATGGTGTGTTGCCCACCAGGATCTCTGTTCATGGGGATTCTCCAGGCAAGAACATTGAAGTGGGTTGCCATTTCCTTCTCCAATGCATGAAAATGAAAAGTGAAAGTGAAGTCGCTCAGTTGTGTCCAACTCTTCACGACCCCATGGACTGCAGCCTACCAGGTTCCTCCATCCATGGGATTTTCCAGGCAAGAGTACTAGAGTGGGTTGCCATTGCCTTCTCCCATACTGAGGAAACCCTAAAGATTTGTTTTATCTATGCTGCTTCTAGCAGCCATGGCTTATTCTTCCTCTATTTACAGAGCTGGTACTCAGGCCCTTGTATGTCCACTGAATTTCATATTACATTTGTGAGCCTCACCCTCATTTCATAGTATCTTCTTCCCCTAGCTCCTAAGAGCTAGATCCACTGCTACCAATATCACCACCACCTCCAGATTAAATCAAATCCTACTGCCTCACACAATCTTAACCAATATGGCAAATGTGCATCTCCAGCCTCAGGCTACCATCAGACACATTGGATTAAATCACTTTTCCAGCCTTCACTGATAATAGGTCCTGGGATCCAGGCGGCTCCAGCAGTGCCCCTACAGGGCGCCGACATTGCTCACATTCAGCTCACTCTTTCCTCCTTCTTTCTCTAAGAGTGGTGTAGATTTGATCCTTTAATCACCAGTTCAATGGCCACAGATTACTTCTTTTACATAAATCACTGATCTTGCAACAATGTTCCATTGCAACAGAGACAATAAGACAAACTGCAAAATTAACCATTTACAGAAACTATCATTTAGAAAACAAGAGTCTCTTGTCTTTAGGTAAGAGGCTAACATATGGTGGCTCAGACGGTAAAGAATCTGCCTGGGTGTGGGAGACCTGGATTCGATTCCTGGGTTGGAAAGATCCCCTGGAGAAGGGCATGGCAACATACTCCAATATTCTTACCTGGAGAATCCCAATGGACAGAGGAGCCTGGCAGGCTCCAGTCCATGAGGCCACAAAGAATCGGCCACGACTGAGTAACTAAGCACAGCACATACGTAAATGACAGTGGCAGGTTCTCCTAAAGAGTTACTTAATTTCCAAAAGAATCTTCAATAGAAGATTTAAACCCATTAATACCACTCGTTAGGAAGCACATAAACTGAGCTTTAGACACTGTAAGTAACACCATCTCTCATTAAAAATAAATATGCAAAAGGGCAAAGGCCAGCTAGCCCCACTCCTTCGACTTTAAAGTAATAAAATTAAGTCTCTAAGAGACTAAGTGACTTATTCAAAGCAAAAGATCAGGCTACTGACAACACAAACAAAGACTCCAGTTTCCAGCTTCCCAAACCACAAAGTACCTAGAAGTCTAAGAGGTACAACAGGCTTCACAGAGTTTGAAACAGACCCAAGATCATCCCTCAGAAGTACACACAAAGTACACAGTATGCTTCATAGGACATTATGAGACACTAAGCAATTAAAACATAAAGACAATACAGATCAATACTCATGGGCCTTTATCTGCCAGATATCAGTTTCTGTTGACCATAAAACAGAAAATCATGAAATTATCATTTACATGAGAGCTCTAAATATTTTTCCCATGAATGCTAGTAAATACAATAAATTTGCGCATTTTACTTAACAAAAAATAATGCTAATCAGAAAAGAAAAGCAAATAAGTGCCATAAAGGCAGTGTAGCACGGTTGTTAGAAGCTAACCACTTAATCCCTTTCTCTTCTATTTAACAGCTGTATAACCCTGAGGAAGGTACTCAACCTCTCCATGCCTATATCTCCTCATCTATAAAATGAGGATAGTAGTGTTTACCTCACCCTGTGGTTGTGAAGATAAGTCAATAAATTGTAAACTATATGGAACAGTCCCTGGCATGTAGTAGGAACACAATAATTGTTTTTCTCTATTCATTTTTTTGCCCTTCTCTATTTACATATTATTCCTTTCCACTTAGATAATCAAGCAACTCTTGGTATTTATCATATTTCTTTAAGTCTAGCCAACCACCAATATGACATTGGAATGAAATGAAAGATTTTCTAAAGGAGCCAGGTTTTCAGTCAAAAACTAAATAATGATAAGAGACATGGCATAAGACAAATGGTCAGAAATCAGGAGAACTGAATCATGGATAATCACAGGCTCTGCCTGCCTTGAACTGGCATGTGTAGGGTGAGAAATGCCAACTGTTCTTAAAACCAGTCAAATCACAAACATTTTATTTACCACATCAAAGTTTGCAATGCCAATCACCACCACAACTACTAGCCAGAAACACCTTTGTACTTCCTAAACATTCCTACTTCTTTTACTCATATCAACAGTCTCAAGGAGAAAAAAACATCCCTCAGAAAACAAGAATAGAGGTTTCCCTAAAACATAATTCCATTAAATTTCCGATGAAAAGTAAACAAATCATGAATAACAAAGAGAAGCCCATGCAGTTGCCTGACCCTTACTGCCGCCGCTGCTGCTGCTGCTAAGTCACTTCAGTCGTGTTCGACTGTGCGACCCTACAGACAGCAGCCCACCAGGCTCCCCCGTCCCTGGGATTCTCCAGGCAAGAACACTGGAGTGGGTTGCCATTGCCTTCTGCAATGCATGAAAGTGAAAAGTGAAAGTGAAGTCACTCAGTCGTGTCCGACTCTTAGTGACCCCACGGACTGCAGCCCACCAGGCTCCGCTGTCCACGGGATTTTCCAGGCAAGAGTACTGGAGTGGGGTGCCACTGCCTTCTCCCTGACTCTTATTAGGTAGACCTAGATACCCTTTAAGCCTGAGCCAGTGCTGCTGCCCACAGCGGCAAATAGGAAGAGCAGTTCAGCTGGACATGACCGTGAGAGGTGAAGAACCTTGGTCAGGATTGGTGGACACTTGAAGAGCTCTGAGGAGACCAGAATCTAATCAAAGTCACTTACCTGATACTTACTCTCATGGAACAGCTTATGAAATGGAATACGAGAGAAGAAAGTGACAAGACTATAAGAGGTTAGACAGGAGGTAACGATGCTGATAGAAGAACTATACAAGTAGGGACAAAAAAGAAAAGATTTTCAAAAACTCAAAAGGAACAGTGGTAAGACAGAGCCACAAATAGAAGTACTGGTTAACACTTAAAGAGTCCTGAAGTTCACTCAAGATAGTAGGATTTAGTAGGAAACAGAAAGTAAATACTGCTGACGATTATGATTGACCAGCCCTGGGAGACGATGTAGGTAGAATCATAAGTTCAGCCTTGCCATGATTCATTTTAGGTTAAAAACCAAAATTAAACATGCTGCCAAAATTCAGAAACATCCAATGGGTAGCTGGAAAAATCACAATATTACACAGCATTTCTAACAGTCTTTAAGCTGATTTAAGAGTTTTCTCTTATCAGCAAAAATGCATCTTTAAACGGCAAGCAATTAAAACATGAAATAGGCTCAAGATGAATTTAGGATGTATTAATATTAATGAGTATTAATATTAACTAAGATCATGCATCTGGTCCCATCACTTCATGGCAAATAGATGGGGAAACAATGGAAACAGTGACAGACTTTATTTTGGGGGGCTCCAAAATCACTGCAGATGGTGACTACAGCCATGAAATTAAAAGACACTTGCTCCTTGGAAGAAAAGTGATAACCAACCTAGACAGCGTGTTCAAAAGCAGAGACAGTACTTTGCCAACAAAGGTCCGTCTAGTCAAAAGTATGGTTTTTCCAGTGGTCACGCATGGATGTGAGAGCTGGACTATAAAGAAAGTTGAGCACCGAAGAATTGATGGTTTTGAACTGTCATGTTGGAAAAGACTCTTGAGAGTCTCTTGGACTGCAAGGAGATCCAACCAGTCCATCCTAAAGGAGATCAGTCCCGAATATTCATTAGAAGGACTGATCCTGAAGCTGAAACTCCAATACTTTGGCCACCTGATGTGAAGAACTGACTCACTGGAAAAGACCCTGATGCTGGGAAAGATTGAGGCAGGAGGAGAAGGGGACGACAGAGGATATCGAGATGGTTGGATGGCATCACCAACTCAATGGACATGATTTTGAGTAAACTCTGGGAGTTGGTGATGGACAGCAAAGCCTGGTGTGCTGCAGTCTAAGGGGTCACAAAGAGTCAGACATGACTGAGTGACTGAACTGAACTGAATATTAATGATTAATAATATATTTTTATGAACCAAAATTGGGAGTATTTGAGCTTTAAGTTCAATATGTAAAGATGATCTTATACAGAATAACTACCAAATTTTTCCACACAAAAAAAGAATAGTTATGTCTCTTAAGACACAGAATATAGACATATGGATCATTATTCTGACTTCAGATATTTCACAGGTTTATTTTGTCATATTAATTAATTATAACACTACTTTATGTTCTATGAGTTACACTTTTAGCTTTTATTCAAATCCTTACTGACAAATCCCCATGTTTTCCTGATGTAACACATGAAAACAGTCATAAATTAGTCAAAGGAAATTGAGACCTTTTCATACAATCAAATGGTTACTTTAAATAAAAAAAGACTTACCACATTTTCCTTCATCTTTCTTAGCTTTTCATCTATTTCTCTCAACCGATTCTGCTGATCCCGTTGTTCTTTGGTGTTTTGAAGAACCTTTTCTCCTGGAGTTACTTCTGTATTTCTATCATCACCATTAAGGTCAGGTTTCTAATTTTAAAAAAAAAATTCATACACAGGCTGAAACTGTACCATCACACATTTTTCCAGAGTAACTGAGCCCTGAAGGTTGGCTTTGCTTCTCATACAATATTCCTCCTCTTCAAAATAATACTTAGAAATAATTCTCTAAGGTCTTCCTATTTGGTGGGGGAAGGTCCAATTGTACATAAAACAAGAGGTGGTTGTGCAACAATGAGAAGAGAATTGGGCTTCTCAAAGTCAGGAGTTTTGAACTCTGGCTTTTCCTGGTTCCTGACTGAGATGGCCTTAGGGGAATCAAAAAACCTCTCTGAGCTTTAACTTCTTCATCTGCAAAATGATTATAACTTTAAGATCTAGCCCCAAAGTCATCACAGTACATCACACGCATGCATAAATCTTAATAACTAACAAATACAGGCTGAAGATGTCCTTTGAAAAGAATAAACGTTATGCAATGGAAGTATCTCATTAGGCTTCAGTACTATCAGGAATATTTGAATTGACAGAACCATATTCTCCCAAAGTTAGTATTATTTGTAGATAATTAAAATGGATATTTCTTGACAGAAATCTGGTCTTGTGTCTATAACTAAACTTCCTCCATTTCCACCACAGATTTCCTACTCTGTATTGTCATGAGGTAACAGGCAAAAATGACATTTTTTAAGTTGCCTTAGGCAGAATCTGCCCACATTCTCATTCCTTAAATAGAGTTGGTCACCATTTCACTTTTAACTCCTTTTTCAATGCCTTTTTCATCAAGGCCTTTCTCTCTTCCTCACTGCCTCCTCATCATTCACTTGAACTAGTAGTTTTCAGACTCCGGTGTGCTTCTGTGTCACCTCCAGAGCCTGTGAAAACATTCAAAGGCTCAGGCTCCACCCTGGAGACTCTGACTCAATAGGTAAGAACTAGGGACACCTGAAAAAACAACTGCTCAAAAATTCGAGAACTACTGACTTAAAGCACAAAGTCCTCACTCCTTCATGGCTCTTTAGGCGCGTCTCTTGCTGCTTGGGTCTCAGACTCAAAACTCCAGGGATACTGCCCACTGCTAGTTCTCCACTCTCCGTGCCTCTTCCTTCCAACTCCTCATAGAGACTCCTACTTTTCTGAGCTCAGCACAAACATATTTCCCTAAAAAAACATCTCCTGACACACCCAGTAAAGGCAATTTCTTTCCAGTCATGCCACATGCCCCCTCACTGCACTCACTACACGGGCCCTGCCCAGACAGGGGTTGTGACTGGTCCCACCCCGTGTCCCTGTCCCCAGCACAACCGTGAAGCTGGATCAGCACTGGCAACAGACTGTGATTTCAGTTCTCAGAACTCGGATCACACCAATATTTTAATGAAATTCATACTGCAGAAAGCTCTAATGAAGAGACTACTACAAGAGTAGCTCAGTTTCAAGAAGTGACTCGCTTACATCTTATTTCCCCCAAAGGGAACTCGCTTCTGGTAGCTCTAGAAGCATCCACTGAGTAAATTGCAAGTGACAAGATCTTTAAGAAGGAAACCTAATGGTAAGGAGGAGTCTATAATAGCTGGTACCAAGGTCTCCCTGCAGCTCTAAGCATCCAGCATTTTATGGCCCACTTTGAAGTTAAGATACACAACGTCTCCATCTGTCTGAGCTGCTATTACAGAATACCACAGATGGGGTGGCTTATAAACAACAGACATATATTTCTGACAGTCCTGGAGGTGTGGAAGTCTAAGATCAAGGTGCTGGCAGATTTCATATCTAGAGAAGGCCTGCTTCCTACTTCCTAAATGGCCATCTTCTGGCTATGTCCTCACATAATAAAAGAGACACAGAAGCTCTTTGGGTCTCTTTTACAAGGGCACTAACCCTATTCATGGGGGCTCCATCCCATGACCAAATTACTCCCAAAGGCCTCCCCTCAAAATACAATCACACTGGGGATTAGATTTCAACATATGGATTTGGTGTATACACAGTCTATAGAATATGATGACCTGAAAAACACCCAAACTGGATTTCATTTTTAAATAGAAAAAATATCTTTTAAAGGACATTATTTTTAAAAAATCTACAACTGTGATTTTCTAAAAATCATTGGATAGGCTAAAAAAGAAAAACAGAAAAAAAATTGTAAAGCAGACTTCAATATTTTTAAACTTTACTTATCCAAAGTCACCACTAAGAAAATAGACAAGCCACAGGCTGAGAGAAAAATATGACACATAAATATGACACAGGACTTGCATCCAATATATACAAGGAATTCACACAATTCAATAAAAACAAGAATCAATTTTTTAGAATCTCGTTTTAAAATGACTTGAACAGATACTGCATAAAAAAAGATAACATAAATGACAAATAAGCACGTGAAAAAGTCCTCAACATCATTAAGTCATCAGAGAAATGCAAATTAAAGTCCCAAGGAGGTCACTACATAGCCACTAGAAAAGGACAAAAGAAAAAGTTTGTTAAAATTAAACACTGGAGAGGTATGGAGCAAGCGAACTCTTACACGTTGTTCGTAACAGTATATAATGACACAAACATTTTAAGAACTGCTTGACAGTTTCTTTAAAAATTAAATGCTTGTCTAATCCTATGACTCAACAATTCCACTCCTGTGTCTCCACCTAAGAGAAATGAAAATGATGACTCAAACTTTGAACATGAATATTCTGAGCAGCTTCATGCACTTAGCCAAATGCCTACTACTAAGACCAGAATGATAAACTATAATGAACATTTGATGCAAGCTGGGACACTCACTCTTTCTCCCTGACCTCTGTATTGTGGTTAGGTTTAGTCTGTGTTGGGAAGGAGTGTTGGAAGGTTGGAGGACAGCAAAAAAAAGAGTTTGGGGTACTCTCCCCTTCCACTCTCTGCTTTGCCACTATGATTTGGGCAGCAATATATCCCTGACATGCCCATTAAGGGGATTTTCTTAGATTCAGCTGAATATTCATGTTCAAAAGCAAACAGAGGCCACACTTGGAGCCAGTCAATTCAGAAAGATGAGTGCATGTGTGCTCAGCTGCTTAGTCACATCCAACTCTTTTCAACCCCATGGACTGTAGCCCACCAGGCTTCTCGTCCATGAGATTCTCCAGGCAAGAATACTGGAGTAGGTTGCCATTTGTTCCTCCACGGAATCTTTCCAACCCAGGAACTGAATCCATGTCTCCAGCGTCTCCTGCATTAGCAGCCAGATTCTTTACACTGAGCCACTGGGAAGCCCCAACGCAGAAGGCTGTAGGACAGGAAACAGTGCCAGGTATCCCTGGCCAATGGGAGTTGTTGCTGCAGTCCACATCATAACAATACAGGTACAGGGGCAAGGAAGCCACCCTGGCTTAAATATTTCATATCCAATAGAAGTCTCATCTGTTGAAATGACTCCATAGGTACATGATCTGGGTCTCAGCAAGGGACATTCCCAGCCACAAGAATCACTGCATTTGTGGTTTCCCCTTCAGGTCTCTGTAATTCTTCCAACCCAGAGGTCATTTTTAGCATAAGCAAAGTTGCCTCCTATCATTGTTGACATTCTAACTTTCATCAGATTGCCACAGAAACAGCTCAAATTGTCATGCTGAAGAGGGAGGAGTTGGTTAATTCTCTGCTCATGCCCAATATGATTACAATTTTGGATGGCAGATTCTTCTACCACAACTCTAGCCTCCCCAAGTTCCAGTACAATTTTTCTTTTCCCTAACCCCTGGTGCTAGTCCCTAAGTATCCCAGCATCCCTTATTGGCTCCTTTCTTTAAATCTATAAATAGTTCCTTCATTTCATTATCTTCAAAATCCAACCTGGGTCAATTTCTGTTCCTTGCCCAGAACTCTAACTGTGTATGTATGTGTGTATGTGCACACACTTGTAGAGAAATAGACTGGAAGGAAATTTAGCTTGATGGTAAATGGTAAGGTAAGGTAAAAATCTTGATTTTACCTTGTTTTTCTTAGACACTTCTGCATTTCCTGAATTTTCTACGGTAAACCTATACTGATTTCATATGCATTAAAAATTATTTTTTATTTTCAAGAAAACAAAACATTACCAAGCCTATCGTCACTCTGTTTTGACAACATGACTCTGTGTACCAAAAGATACTTGTCTCAAGGTTAGACTTTAGCTGAGTTCTACAAGTCACTTTTTCTTTCTTGGTCTCAACTTCTTCTGAGAAAGCTTCTTCCAGTTCTGAAAGCTGAGTCTGCAATTCACCACAATCAAAGCCAAGGATATATAATATCTTTCCTCAGTCTTTGTCTCTGATAGCATAACCATATAGTACAAATATCTGAAAGACAGCATGTGATGAAAGCAGAGGCCAAGAAAAGGTAATCATCTGTTCTGGCAAAGATCACACACTGGTATATTCAAGAAGCTCTGTGGAGCCAGGAGAGGTTCTGTTGTCACATCCAAGTGCCAATCAGTACCGTCTGTTTTCCTGATCATCAGAAAGATCTTGATTTCCTCTGGGTGAAAGTTTTTAGCAGATTTTCTGACCGTGCATATTGTTTCTCTATTTCTTGAGTCATACAGAAATGCCTTTATTCAGTTAAAGTAAAATTCAGTTCCATAAAAGCTCTCTATAATATGCACAGAACATCTAAGGAGGCACAAGAATAGAATAGATCATGAGGTCAAGATATTTGCTGATTTGACTAATTGATTGCCAAGGGATTCTAAGTTCATTCTTAGAAAAATATCTGTGATGTTGACTGAGCCAACAGGGGTCTTTGAAGCTAAGTAAACCCATTTCTAAAAGCCAAATACAGAGGAAATTACTCACGCCTTCATAAGTTATCTGATATGAAAATAAGGCATTGAGTTAAGGGCCAGAAAAATACAAACCTGCCTAAACAAAGCCATCTTGCCCTGTGTTTTCAAGTTAATGGTATGCTTTTCCACAGGCTACTGCTATTTCCTGTCATCAGATGGATCTTTTGCCTGGCAGTACTAAAACTAAAGAAAAAAATCTTTTAGCCAGATTGTTTTTATCATTTTGAAATACTTCCATGAAATGAAAGAAATCTTGACTACACATGAGGCTTAGCATAGAAAAACCAAGAAATATAAATATAAACTTCAAAGTAATCTGTAAAACACAGGTAGCAAGAATTCCACAGATATAATTGGGAATGTTTGCCAGGTGGCGCAGTGGTAAAGCATCTGCCTGCCAAAACAGGAGGCACAAGAGATGCAGGTTCGATCCCTGGGTCGGGAAGATCCCCTGGAGGAGGGACCAAGAGGAGCCTGGCAGGCTATGGTCCATGGGGGTCACAAAGAGTCTGAATGGCTAAGCTTGCACATGTACATGTTTGCCAGGTTAGCATCAGAGGCATGGATGTCTGAATTAACTTCCTGTTTATTCCTCAATCCAGAAACCCATACTCTCATGGCATACTTCTATATATTTTTTTTAATGAACAGATAGTTAATAAGATTTCTGTGCTTGTGACTAACATACATAAAAATCTCCTCAGTTCCTGACCTTGATCAGCATGTTAAGTAATTTGAGGTCAAGTAAACAGTATGGCTGTTATTGGAACTCTGCAAATTCCTGGACTCAATAATAAAACATCTTTTAAGATTCACATCAAACCTTGTTTTATATTTCCTCAAGGTTAGCTAACATTGAAACAGAAAGAGATCAAAAAACAGTTAAATGCTGGTCAAAATTTTCTTGGCAATAGAAGAGGTAAATACAGCTACAATTTTCCTCAATCAAATGTTTGTTAATATTTGTTGGTCTTATCAAAATCATATACAACTGAATCTACAGTTTAAGAACAAGAAAATAAATCGAGTTGAGGAAAACCTTTATATAGTCAATTAAACTAGCTGACTTAAGAACAAAGAAATTCCTTATATGTCAATGAGAGCCATTTCTGAACACTCTCTCCCAACCAGGAAAACAAAATCTAATGATGAACTGGAATGCTAGATTTAGCAAGACTGATTGCATGAGAGATGAATAAATTACACTTCTTTACAAGAGCCAAACTGAATAGAATTTATTATTGAATACAGTTGCTAAGGACTTAAACTGAGTGCTTACATAATGCCTATATCTTGGATATTTCTGGAGAAAGCTGGAATGTAACACAGCTGCAAACAAGAAATACAGTAACTAAATTATAGAACATCACTCAATTTTATGGTGGGATTTACAGTACGTGGAAAGAAATAACTGATTTGTTGGAGGTTAGGGGATGGATACAAAAAGGTATGCACAGTTAAACCACAGATCCTAAGGAAAAAAATTGCTTCAATTAGTTCTCTTTTGCTATGATGAATGAAAATAAAAAGCAGATGTAAAACTGCAACCACATGATATTACTCACATTACAGCAACAGCAGCCATTCTTTCTTCTGAAAGTGACCACAAGCTTTGTTTTACACTAAAGAAATCAGACATGTGAAAGCCAAATGCTGCTTTTAAAATGTCTCCATGAAGCTAACAGCAAGGGCACCTACATGAGAACATTGTAATCAGCAAACTCTCAAGGAAGAGATTCCTCATCTGCCCCTTTCACAACAACCCATACTTCCTTAATCTCAGAGTCACCTCTCTGGAGCCCCTCAAATTATTGATTCATCCTGGGCTTATGTGCCTACCAGATTAGCATCTTATTGTTGCCACAGTCAGGTAAGTCAGAAACCCTGTGTGTTTCAGCTTGTTTGGAAAACTATTTTCTTGATCAAAATTTTAAAACTTTCAAATGAATTTTTAACATATCACTCCTTATTAAAATACCACTCCTTCATCAAAATTTCCTTTCCCTGTGCTCCCCCAGCATAAGTTTTCCAGACTTCTCATAAGATAAGTTCCCATATTGTGGTACTTCTTTCACTGAATGGTCGGCCCACTGCACAAATTGGTCTATGTTTATATGTCCTATCCTCTAGTATCCTACAAGCTGCTTTAAGGTCGGAGGTAAAGCCACATACTAATCTGGATACTCAACTTCCACCACCACATCATCTCTCATGAAATAACAGGCACCCAAAGACGTTCTGATGGCCTGGGTAGGGGCTGGGCAAGTTACGTAAATGCAAGAAGCATTTTGTAGGCAACACAATATGGCGTGATGGACGGTGTAACGAATTGGAGAACTTGTGCTTCATGGAAAGCAGCAGTTGCTACTCAGCTCAGTCCTATACTTTGTCAATCAGGGCTTCAAGCCTAATGTTGCCAGATTTTCTAATTCTTCAAAAGAAACTAGAAATCTGGACTTTTTATATGAATATGAGTTCACCCATTTTCACCAGTTTTCAACCTCATGTGGTGTGATGGTGGCCTTCTCCAGGGACTCTGACCTCCTCTACCTCACTCACTGGTTTCTCTTCCTCCTCCTATCTCTCACTTGAAATGAACTTTCTTGATATTCCTTATGGATGTGCTTTCTCTCTCTCCTCTGAACCAGCAAAGCACTTTGCTCATAGCCTTCTATTGTTCTTACCTATGATGTCTTGTACCACAGTTATCTATATATATTCTGTGCCTCTCACAAGGCAATAAGTTCCTTAAGTCACTTATTATATTAATAATAACATCTTTGGCTGAGTTTGGGGTCAGACACTGTGCTAAGTACTTTACACATATTAACTTGTAACTCGCCTACACTTTAAAAGAACCCTCAGGAATAATATTATCATTACTATTTTACAGATGAAGAAACTGAGGTTTAAAGTGCTTCTAATTATATTTTTTAAAATGTATATCTGTGTGTAACTGAATCACTTTGCTGTATGACAGAAATTGACACAACATTGTAAATCAACTATATATCAATAAAAAGATCTAAATTAAAAAAAAATAAATAAATAAAGTGCTTCTAATTAACACCCAAGTCCTCAGAGCCAGTAAATGGAAGAGCCAGAACCTTAAACAAGGCTTTCTCACTCCACAGTTCTATATGTTCCTGACTCATCTTTCTTTAAATGCTCTACAATTCCTTGCATGCAGTGAGCACTTGATTAACATTTGTTAATTGATTGTTGAAAATAGAAATTTATATTCCATTTAAAAGACATTTTTTTCTTAAGGAACATGGAGAAAAATTACTGATGAGTTAATGGTCTGCAGAAAGCGTAAAAACACCATGACTATGCATTATGAATATTTGTGGTTCAGCAATAGATTGGAGGCCATTCATCAACTGAATAGATATGCAGGGTTTATCCTGAGATACTTTTCAGTGTATTATTCAAAAAGAATTCCAACCCAAAAATAATATCTGTAAAGTAATCTGCCATGCTAGCATTTCTAGCTTGAAAATTCAATGTGCAATACTGGTTTTAGTTAGAAATGAGGAAATGCCAACAGGAGATTTAATAAAAGCTCAAGAGGTTTTTTTTTTTTCTGCATAGAAGGAGCATTAATTACCTCCTTTCAATAACTAGGATGTCACATTTCTGTTTCTGCATCCAATGGGAGTCCCAAAATGCAGTTTTCTCTTTTCTCTAAATATAATTTGTTTGACATAAAAATATATAATATCAGTATATAACAACTAAGTAATGTACTGGTTTTCCCTTTTATTATTTTTTAAATATTTTGTTTAAATCATAAATGCTAACTTTGAAATGTGATTTAGATGACAATGACAGCATCTGATCATTTTCATGCTTTATCAGAAGTTCTAATGGCTGAATAAATCTCTAAATTCTAAGTCTCTCTTTCAAGAATAATTTTTGATGATTGTGAAAAAGACATTTTCTGTATTTAGGACCATTATCCAGCTTTGAGATATCAGCAACCTTTGAAATCTAACAACAATAACAACAAAAATCAGCTATAACAGAGAAAGAATAAAGAATATCCCTGAACAATTTTACTCCCCTGTCCTGGCTTCCTCCTCTTGGGAATGGGTACCCAGAAAACATAAATAAACTAGCAGCAAAAGTGCTGATATATCAAAGTCCTAGGGTATATTTGGGTGAGGACAGAGATTCTATAGTTCTCTCTTAGAACTCTGCCCCCAATCCAGAAAACAGTGGTTCCCACTACCACCACTGAGCTGTGTAAAGGGCTCAGAGGCAGCTATGCCTGGTCCTTAGTAATTTAAGGAAGCTGTGATGACTCCATAAAGGTTCCCTCATAACCAAAGTTTCTTGGGAGCATATTAACACTGCTCCTTTCTCTTAAGGTAGTTCAACTGACCCAAATCCAGATCCCTAATCTTCAACGGACAGCTTGAAGAAAAGATTCACTATAAAGCAGAATTATTACCTAGAGACTACTGATAGTAGTCTATAAATATATAGAAGTATATAAAAATATTTAAATTTAAGTATATAAAAATATTTAAATTTAAGTACATAAAAATATTTAAATTTTTTAAAAAACTAGTAAAGTACAAGTAAAAACAAGTACAACATCTAATATTATACAGAAAATGATTTGGTGATGTGTTTACAAAATTGATGGAGGATTAGTAGACTAACAAAAGACCAGCCATTTTCTCTTCAGGCAAAATTACCACCCAACTGCAAACTAGATCCCACAAAATACTGACACCTAGGGCAGGAAAACAATTTACTTTTCCAAAGATGCTGTCTTTCTTCTATTTTTCTCCACCTTCTACTAGCTACATAAAAGAGTATCTGGGGGAACTATCAAGTGAAGAATCCTCACAGGATAGAAGCCATCAGCATGGTGAGCTTCGTTGTTTAGTCACTCATTGTGTCTGACTCTTTGGGACCCCATGGACCGTAGCCCACCAGGCTCCTCTGTCCATGGGATCTTCCAGGCAAGAATACTGGAGTGCGTTGTCATTTCCTTCTCCAGGGGATCTTCCTGACCCAAGGACTGAACCCACATCTCCTACAAGTCTCCTGTACTGCAGCCAGATTCTTTACCACTGAGCCACAGGGAAACCCATATGGTGAGCTTCACTGCTTGCTAAATCAAAGGAGCTAGAAGAATGTGGCAGAGTAAAGGACAGGTGACTGTCTTTGCTAACTCCTAGAACCAAGGAACAGAGAGAAATAAAGCTCTCAAATGAATGAGTGCTATGTTGATTCTCTCCCCTCTCCCCTTCTCTGTTCATGATCAAGAATTAGCTTAAGTCATAAAGATATTAAAATAAATATTTCCTCAGTAACCCCATCCTAGCAAATTATCAACTGAAAGAATAATGAACAGAAAGTCAGCCAGGGAAAACACACACTGTTTTGGAAATCACTAGCACTACAATTATAGTCATGGGAAAAGCAATTGGGAAGAAATCTCTTTAGTTTACCAAGAAGATTGCCAAATGATGGGCACTAGCGTAGGTACATATAAACCTGAAATCTATAGGCTCTTGAATCAAATATACCTTATCATTCTGATGTTCTGGTCTTGGAGAAGAGCTGAAAATTGTTGGGTAGGTGGCAGAAAGTTCTTGGAGTTTTGTATCAATTTCAGCAAGCTGCTGATGCTGGGTGACTGCAAGCGTGTATCCTTCTCCCGGGACCAGCCAGCCATACTGACCTCCCTAAAAGGAAACAAGGGTCACCAGGTCATTCTCACACTACATTTTTCCCAAAATATACCTTTCAAACAGCCACATCAATGCTCCTCACAAAAACAAATAAAAATTTAAAATTAAAAAAACAGAATTAACTTGGGATAGTACAAGAAAAGAATTAAATAGTTTAAGGTTTCATTATCTGCCGACTCTGCGTAAAGTATATTCTTATACTTTGCAGGGTTTTCCCACTATGGAATAAATCTCTTAGCCTCAAAGTCTGAGTCTCATAACATCCATATTTCTCCACTCTGGAAAAGTGGTTTGTTGAATAGGAAGAAATCATGTTTACACTATAGGGGACATGTTATTTTCAAATTTTGTCCCTGAAAAGCAATTGAGTCTATAAACTCAGTTGTTTGGGTTTCAAGATCACAACTGGTCATTCAACCAACATTAGTTTCTCTTTTTTATTTTTAGTTTTGTAAATTAATTTTTATCAGAGTATGGTTGCTTTACAATATTGTTTTGGTTTCTACTGTACAGCAGAATGAATATATGTATATGTATACCTATATCCCCTCCTTTGTATTTCCTTCCCATTCAGGTCACAACCAAGCATTGAGTTCTTTGTGCTATATGGTACGTTCTCATTAGTTATCTATTTTATACATAGTATCAACAATGTATATGTGTCAAGCTCAATTTTAGTTTCTTCACAGGTTAAAAGCCATTCATAATATTTCATTCAAAAATCCCCTACTAGACATATGTATACCTGTGGCTGATTCATGTTGATGTTTGGCAGAAAATAACAAAATTCTGTAAAGCAATTATCCTTCAATTAAAAAATTGATTTAAAAAAATGTTTAAGTCCCCTACTGTGGGGAGGCCTTATACTGGGCAGTAGTGATTCAATATGAATCTCACACATTCCAGCCTTTAGGAGTTCTCGGTCCCTTGACAGCAAAGATTTTAACAAGGTGTGAAAAGTATTGGTAAATCCAGGGCTCCACGGGGACCAGGGAGGGTCAACTAGCCTCTCTGAACAGGAAAGAGCAAGGAGAAAAAGTGTTTGGAGAAGGCTTCCTAAAGGAAATAATCAATCTTAATAACATCTTAGAGAAACAACACAATTAGCTGTGCACTTTAAAAGTGGAGCTGGTGAGGGTGAGATGGGAGGCAGAAAATCCAGTTAAGAAGCAAAAGCCACAATCTAAAAGATAAGTGATGAGTGTCTGAATTTGGAATGTTTCCTAGGAATGCAGAACACAGAACCAATTCCAGAGATACTTAGGAAGCAGAATGTACAGAATCTGGAGATAATTTGATGGAAGAATGAGGGAGGAGTATGAATCAAGCATTAAAACCAAATTTCTGATTTTTATCAACTAGGGGGATAGTGGTCATATGGATCAAAATAAGAAATACCCAGACACACTGTAGGTTTGAGGAGGCAAATGATAATGAATTCTGTTTGGGGACTTTCAATATTCACAGATACCCCTAGGATATCCACAGATTATGTCAGGTAGTTAAATATGTTTGTCTGAAGTCCAAGATAGAGACTTAGAAATAAGTATTTTGGACTAACCCATAATTCTGTAGTGGTTCAAACCCTCAGGGAATGGGTGAGGTCACAAAGAGAAGCATGAAGGCAGAAGAACCATGAAGAACACTAAAAATAAAGGGGCAGATGGAGGGCAAGGAAGCCTAAGAATTTCATGTCCTTTGGTTTCATGACTCTATAACCAGGGATCAGTCCCTAAGTGGTAACCAGAAAAAGCACATGCAAAAACTTATGCAGAAAGACTTAACACGTGTCTCTCCCTGGCCCCAGCATCCTATCTCCCTTCCTGCTTCAGTGACACGAATACTGCATAAGCCTCTCTAGGGAACAGGTCCCCACCAGATACTCCTTCTCCCTACCCACTGGCATCAAGAAGAACAGCAAATGAACTAGATTCAGTCAGTTGGAAGTAAACACCCTGCCTGGACTTAGACTCTTGAGGGAGACAGAGATTCAAAGATGCCAGGAAGGTGGGGAAGAGGTTAATGGTGACAGCAACAGCAGCGAGCAGCCAGTGTTGGAGCAGGGAAGGCAGCGGCAGTGATCGCTAGCGTGGGTGTCGGGCGTCTGGCCGCTGCAGTGCACTCCTGAACTAGCCTGCTTCTGAGGAGTTTCTAGGGCCATTTTCTAGCTATTTTTTCTGGCCAGTTTCTTGATTTCTGCCTGGTTTACAAACTTGGTCCTGCAAACTTTCCACTGTGCCTTTGAGCTACCCACATCTCCCAAAAAATTCATTTTCTCCCTTTTTTAATCAAAATTTGCTTCCATTTCTTGCAACCCAGAACACTGAATTTTTTTTTGCCATGTTACTTATAATAAAGGATAATTGCAAAAAGTCTGAAAGTAGGGAGAAAGTGAGATTATACCATACCTACATAAGATATACTATAGCAATAAACATTTAAAATTTACTTGCAAGTTGGCATATGAAAATTACACATAATTATAAAAAAATATCTAACTAGTCACAAATAAATTCTGATCTTTTTTCCTAAGTAAAAGTGACATAAATACTGTATGACCTAAAAGAGAAATAAGAATCTGACAGGAAAAAAAAAAAACTATGGAATCAATGATTAAATATTGGTTAATAAATTTTAAATTCTTGTTTGAATGGAATTCTTTTTAAATGACACTGGAGGTAAAAGAAACTGTTCAACTAAGTGCAGCAGAAATTGAAATGTTTCATGTTTTATAGGAAGGAAATTGTGTGTTGTTGTTCAGTCGTTTAGTCATGTCTGACTCTTTGCAACCCCATGGACTGCAGCATGCCAGGCTTCCCTGTCCTTCACCATCTCCCAGAGTTTGATCAAAGCTATGTCCATTGAGTCAGTGATGCTCTCCAACCATCTCATCCTCTGTTCTCCCCTTCTCCTCCTGCCTTAAATCTTTCCCAGCATCAGGGTCTTTTCTAATGAGTCGGCTCCTCTCATTAGCTGGCCAAAGTATTACAGCTTCAGCTTCAGCATCAGTCCTTCCAATGAATATTCAGTGTTGATTTCCTTCAAGATTGACTGGTTTGATCTCTGTGCTGTCCAAGGGGCCCTCAAGAGTCTTCTCCAGCACCACAGTTCAAAAGCATCAATTCTTCAGCGCTCAGCCTTTATCGTCCAGCACTCACACTGTACATGACTACTGGAAAAACCATAACTTTGACTATACAGACCTTTGTCAGCAAAGTAATGTCTCTGCTTTTCTAATTCACTGTCTAGGTTGGTCATAGCTTTTCTTCCAAGGAGCAAGCATCTTTTAATTTGATGGCTGCAGTCACCGTCCACAGTGATTTTAAAGCCCAAGAAAATAAAGTTTGTCACTGTTTCCATTGTTTCCCCATCTATTTGCCATGAAGTGATGGGACTGGATGCCATGATCTTCATTTTTTGAATACTGAGTTTTAAGCCAGCTTTTTCACTCGCCTCTTTCACCTTCATCAAGAGACTCTAGTTCCTCTTTGCTTTCTGCCTTAAGGGTGGTATCATCTGGGTATCTGTGGTTATTGATATTTCTCCTGGCAATCTTGATTCCAGCTTGCGCTTCATCCAGCCCAGCATTTCGAATTATGTACTTTGCAAATAAGTCAAATAAGCAGGGTGACAATATGCAGCCTTGACGTACTCCTTTCCCAATATGGAACCAGTCCGTTGTTCCACATCCGGTTCTAACTGTTGCTTCCTGACCTGCATACAGGTGTGTAACACGTAGTAGATGATGTACATGTTTCTGCCTACGCTTGCAATGTGTGGGAGTCTCGCCTCCCTAAGACAGAACCCAGAAAATGCTCTTCACCACCTGCTTTACAGCTAGGATTCAGGCCAGTAATGAGGGTCTACAATCCGATTCACCTATAAAATATTGATTTAGATGTGAGGAATTTAAGATGTGATGCAAAACCCATTTTGCTGGGAAGGGTGACAGCAGAGGCTTCCGGCTTTGGGGAAAGTCATTAGTAGTTGTGAGTTCCCAACATAGGGAAAAATCTTTAACAAATTCAAAGTATCCTAGACCAATTGAAGAGAACATTACATCCATGCAATGAAGCATGCCACTATAAGGAACACCTGGCAGGCATGAGTTCTGAGGAATTCAAACATAATTATCATGTTAGTCATCCTCTTTATGTTGGATTTGTCAGAGGTGAAGTGGCAAAGCACTGCAAAAGGACATACAGACACTTGAAAGAATACAGCAAATCTGAAGCATGGCAAGAAGTCTGGTACAGTTTCAGGAAACAATAGATAGATCAGTCCCTTCCTCAAAGTGGCAGGCCCTTCCTGCCACATTCACACCCTCCTCCTCTGATCTCTATTCCATCATGTGTCCACCCATCTGGCTTCATAGAATCTCCACATAAAATGTCTCCCACATCAGATAATAAAAAAGGACACCTTTTCCTCGGAGGACTTGCAGAAAGAACTTTGAGCAAATATTAGTTTAAAAAACAATAATAACTGTAAAAATAGCAACAACCTCAAAAGAGGGCTGCACAAGCAAAGTAAGCAGAATAAAGATGTTTGAAACTCAACTCAGAAAACTGTAAAATGAATGTAGATAAGCAAAATGACAAAAAGAATAAAGATTACGAGAAAAATACTTGAAGGCCTGGAGGAGAGATCCAGGAGGAGATTCTATACCCGTGTATGGGCTTGGTACATAGACTGACCTGGTTCCCTTTTCCAATCTCCTCCTTCTTTGCCTTCCTCTGCTTAAAAAAAAAAAAAAAAGTGAAATCCTTGAATCCCCAGTCTTGACTGTACAGCTGTATGAAATGAATGACTACGTGCAGTCTTAGCTTGGCCAGTGAGGTGCAGGTGGAAGTCATGGGGAAACCACAGCTTCCCAAATGAAAAGGCAAAGCTTCAGAGGTATCTCTTTTACCCTTTCCTTTACCCCTTCCTTTCTGCCTGGAAAATTTACACATTATCTACAGATACAGCAGTCATCTTGCACGCTGAAAAACAAAAACACATTAAGACCATGAGTCAAGATCAAAAGATACTAGCTACTTACACTTGGATTTCTTGTTACAGAAAAAAAAACACATAAATTTCTTATTTAAGTCATGGTTTTTAAAGTTTTCTGTGACTTGCAGTTAATCCCTTTCCCAACTGATATCCCACTTTATAGGAAGCCCAAAAGGAAAGAAAAAGAGATGACAGAAGAGAATAAATAATAGAAGATAATTCCCTGAACAGATGAGAAAATTGAACCTTCAGGTAAAAAGTGCCTGCCTAGAAAGTGCCATGCAAGAACAAAAATGTTTTTAAAGATGCACACAAATAAGTTCTGATAAAATTGGTGAACTCAAAAATAAAGAGAAAAATCCTACAAGCTTCCAGAAAGGACTTTACATCTAGAATTTAGTTAAGACCATTTAAAGCTACCATTTGAAGCCATCATTCAAGTGGGAGAAGAATTAATTTTTGAATATGCAAACACTCAAAAATTATCTATACACCATCATATTTAGGGGAATTCTTTTAATTCCAGAAAAATAACTCAGGAAAAATGATTTTGACCCCATGGACTGTAGCCCACTAGGCTCCTCTGTCCATGGGATCTTCCAGGCAAGAATATTGCAGTGGGGTGCCATTTCCTCCCCCAGGGGATCTTCCTGACCCAGGGATCGAACTCACAACTCCTGCATCTCCTGCACTGCAGCCAATTCTTTCCCACTGAGCCATCAGAGAAGCCCCAGTAAACAGTTAGTTGAGTGTAAATACACAGGTAATAAGGTGGTTTTAAATTTTGGCTACTGTTGAGAAAGATTCCTAAAATATAAGCAGCATACTATTTTTAAAAGGAAAACTTATAACATCCTGGAACTAAAATTCCAAGTGATTTCAATGCATTCTAGAGGAGAAGAGATGGGAGAAGAGGGAAATCAAGGCATACCAAAGATCCTGCCCTGTTAAGATGTAAGATTTTAGAAATTAATTATTGAAGAACGTCTAGAAAGGAAAGCAGCCCACTGCCAACACTCTGATCCTAGTCCAGTGAGACCATTTTAGATTTCTGTCCAGGAGAAACTGAGCTGAGAAGAACTAACTTCCTAAGGTGACAGAACTGGGAAGTGGCAGATCCTGCTTTCTAGCCAGTCTGCCAAAGCCAGCACTCAACCACTCTCCTAAACCACCTCCAGTCAAAGCTAGGACACTCAACCACTCTCCTAAACCACCTCCAGTTTCTGTAGATTCCACTTTCCATTTCGCCAGAATACAGTGTCAGTTATGAATACATAACCTGGAGGAATGTACATCAGCCTTTCTTGGAGTGGGAATTATAGAGAATTGTTTTTTTTTTTAATCTGAATTTCTAGCTTCTCTTGACAACTTGGAGGATCCAGGCAGCCCTGGGCGGGGATTTCTATGCAGCAGCAGCCACTGACTGGCATACTGGCCCAGATATTGCTGCACACGCACTGCTTTTTACCCAGAGCTAAAACTGCCCTCTGAACCCACATGTCTTAGGCTGGGTTCCCTAGACCCAGAACCTGAGGCAGAGATTCCTGTTTAAGTGACTTAGTGGAAGAGTGCTGTCAGGATCAGGGATGTGAGGAAAGCAGGCCAGGAACAAGGGAACAAAGCCAGACAAGGATGTTGCCTCAGCTGAAGACCGACTGACCCCTGGGGAAGCTCTGGAGGACAAACCGCAGCACACAGCTCATCCTGTTTCAAGGTGAGGAAACAAAGGGGCTGGGCGGGGCGGGGGGCGGGCGTCGTCCTGTCCTGGACTGGTCAGCTCCCATTTGGCCCAGGACAACTCTCCAGAGAAGGAGTCATGGCAGGGGATGGATGCACAGATGTGCCAGGTAAAAGGCTGCTGCAGGGTGTCAGCTGCAGTCACCATATCATCTCTACTAAACACAGGGGAACAAAAATTAGACGACAGAGCGAAGAGTTTCAAGGAACACAGGACAATGTACTTCTTTGCGGAAGAATAGGGCTACAAGTGCAAACTCTGAGCCTAACATTACTTATGTGACCTGCCCAGGCCCTATAAATACTCACATTCACACCCTGGACTCACTCCTCAGACTCAGCCTGTGCTTGCCCCAGACTCTTCAGGGAACTGAATGCCCAACGTTACCTGGACAGGAGCAGGATGGTGGACTTAAGGGTTACTAAAGATTGCACTGAAATTATGTGGAATCGGTTTAGGGATAATAAGAAATGTCCAAAATAAAAGGATCCAGAGAAACCTATTTCTATGTCATCAATGAGCAAGCCTGTCACATCACAGGCAGAGGGTATTATTGTGAAAGCCAACATGTAGGTCACTCTTATAATGACATAAGAGAGTCAATGATGAATCAACCAGAATAAATTGGAAAATGTCAATAAAAATACATTCGTAAAGCAGGATTTTTTAAGTTAAAAACATTGCCTCATAATTTGAAAAATTACTGCCATTTTTGCTATTTGATCAACAACATGATTTTAAAAATAAAAACTAAGACATGTGGAGCCTGTAGAATATCACAGTTTACTTACCTCAGAACTGGACAGCCCTGAATCACTATCGTCTAAGTCCTTCAAAAGTTCAACCAGCTTTTCCTTTTCTCTGTCAATCATAACCACTGGTTTTCCCGAATTCTTGGCCAACTATAGAATGTATCAAAAGAAAATATTAAATACTCAAAGCAACTCATAGTTCAGGAAAAATTAAAATGGAATCTGAGACTTCTATAATACAGATTCACTAAGGTAAAATTTGTTATATTAGGTATTTTCATTTGCTGGTTAATTTTATTTTATTCTAAATTTTGGTAGAGCTCCATTCTCCAAGCAAAGATATTCAACCATCTCAACAAACATTTTATATAAAAAATAAAACATGGGCAGTTTGCAAACCTCTCTTTATATTAAATATATCAAATGCAACATACTTGCTGAGACATTTGGGAGGAATCTTACCACTTTCTATGTGGCATATATCCACTATATGAAAATGCTTTTAAGTTTCAAGACTATCACATCCGGAGTTTAAATAGGATTCAGTTACTATTGATAAAAGGATAAAAGGAAAATCTATAGCGGAGCTGCTTATCTGTGTCAGCAAGAACTTGGATATGGGGAAAACCCTACTGCTCTTGGAAAATTATACATTAAGTCAACCAACAATGAGCCAGTGCAAAAAGAACAAGTTGGAGGTTTCTTTCAGATCACAGGAACATGCAGCACATAATAGTCAAGAGTCCCAGAGGCCAGTCCTGGCAGTGGCAGGCTGACCCATGTATCCAGTCTGCCTGGAAAAGATGTGCTAATTGTGGAAAACATCAGGCTTGAACTCCTCTTAAAACGTCACACTTATCAATGTAGCTTTCTAGTGACTTAACTGCCTGAGTGGCTCGCCATGCACCTTCTGTTCACCATACTTTTATTTCTTGCTGTAAATTATTTCACATTCTGGTCGAATACAGGGGTCCTTGTGCCCTTGGTTAGTCTAAGTCTGCCTTAAGGACAAACCAAGTCAGACTGCACGGCCTTTAAAACCAAATTAAGCCTCTATATCAGTGAGCTACTCAAAGCAAGAGACAAATAACAGGCTGATCCAGGAGCTGGGAGAGGAGAGGCAGGGCCAGTAGGCAGACAACCAGTTGACCTCTCCACCTCTGCCAAGAGCATTTTCCACTCAAATTTCTAAATGCACCAACTATAAAATCAATATCATTACTTTAAATAAAACCAATTTTACTAATATGCAATTTAAAATCTGGGAAACAGTATATAAAACTATTATTTAAATAAATGTTTTTCAAATTGCAGGAACCAGATTCATTTCTGGGCAATGAAACAAATGTATTAAGCTGCAGCTAGCATTTTTTAAGAGGGTAGAATGAGATAGAATAGGCTAGGATGGAGTAGAAAATAGTGAAATTAAGCATTAGTTCATAAAATTTCTCTTTCAGTTATATAAACTGCTTCAAATACATATACATGTATCATGGTCAAAAAAAAAATTTAAAGACAATGAACATAGCTATCTCCATTTTTGCAGCTCATTTAGTCCCACATTCTGGCTTCTAAATTTCTAAGTACATACCTCAATGTTTCGCTTAATAAAATCCTGGCTGTGTTTACCCCTGAGCTCAATCTTTTCGGTATTTGAGAAAGGTTTATTTTCTTCCTTGATCATTGACTCATTTCTTTCCACATCATAGGTAAAATCTAATAATAAAAAAGTTCAAAATTTTTTCAGAATTATAATTGTCCATTATGCCAGAATTTACCTTAAGCATATATTGAAACATATAAGAAATAAACACACATAGAAAAGGTCCTAAATTTCAGATCAGAAACTTAAGACACACAAACATTTATTCTTAAAAAGATAAATGTGCTACCATAATTTGCAATGAAGTTATCATAAAACTTTTGTTACTCGTTATCATGTATCAAACTTCCTGCTGTTGATTCCTTTGGAATCATGGGAGATATGAAAAGAACTTCAAGTGATATACATGAAGGAGAAATCACTGATGTCATGAGAATTTTAACATATATTTTATTTTAGTATTTATATGACAAAACTTACCCTAAAGACTAGAATCATTACCTACTACTCATTGATTTGCTGTTATCTTCTCAGAACAATATCTTGTTCAAACCTGTTTTTTAAGCCAAGTCAGGGCATAAGTGTTCTGGATGTCCCACATCCTGTCTGCACAAACCCCTAAAGCCCATCTCAGTTTGTCAGTTTTTCTCAACCTTTAAACAGCTTTGCATCAACGTCAGTTGTTCAGACCCTTAGTGCTCAAGACAAGAGCAAGAAAAATACTTGTGGCCTCTTATCCCCTTTATAAAATATCTTGTTTTCACTGTAGTCACATTTAAAGCATTTTTTAAAAGACCATGTGAATCCTTCATTAAAGCTCTAAAAATATGCATAAAAAGAGTCTTCCTAAATGACAAATAGAGTCCACCTTACAAAACAGGATAAACTGCCATATTAAAGTTCTACAAAAAAAAAATAAAAAACACTAGCCAGTAGCTCAATGCAGACAGGCTTACTTAAAAGTTATCTTTGTTTTATAAGAGAGGTAACACCTCAATAAAAAGGATTAAGGGAGCTAGTCAACTGGTGTTTTTGTAGTTCATTAGCAAAGATTCAGTACAAATTTAATAATTAAAGAATAAATTTTGATAACACTAGTTGGAAAGACCAAGAAAAAGCGTGAGATCTCTGTCAATCTATGCCAAAACCAATACAGAATTGTAAAGTAAAAATTAAAAATAAATTAATTAATTAAAAAATAAAAATAAAAAAATAAATAAAAATAAAAAAATACTTCAAACCCAAAAAAAAAAAAAATTTCTTTTCAGACTAAAATAAATTTGAGTAAAAACAACAACAACAACTAAGTTATACTTAAATTTAAGTTACACATTTCTAGGCAAAAAAAAAAAAATCTATGCTTTATAACTGAGATTTCATTCTTTAATCAATCCGGTGTCTCAGATGGTAAAGAATCTGCCTGCAACATAGGAGACCTGGGTTTGATCCCTGGGTCAGGAAGATCCGCTGGAGAAGGAAATGGCAACCCACTCCAGCATTCTTGCCTAGAAAACTCCAGTGACAGAGGAGCCTGGAGGCAGTCCATGGGGTAGTATAGAGTTGGACAAGACTGAGCAACTGTACAAACACCAACAGTTAAAGTAGGAGTTATTTTTTGGTGAGTGGCCTTCTTAGATATAAAACATATAACTCTTTCCCATAATCCAAGTTGTATATAGCCTTTTTAACTGAAATCTGAAGTTTATTCATTCAGCTGAAGTTTCCTATTCTCTTAACACATTAAAATAAATCAAATTAAATGCATCTTTGTCTACATTTATAATAGTTTCTTTAAAATACACTTTTAAAATAAATAAATAAATAAATAAAATACACTTTTAATACATTGTAGGAAAAAATCTTAGATAGTCTGGTAGAAACTATCTGCCTAGAAATGTCCTCTTCTCCTCTCCATCCTGGGAGTGATCCAAGGTAGAAGTTACCATGTCCCAGTAGTGACCCCAACTCTTGCTGGGTTGGATGAATTGGTTGCACAAAGGGTGGGCACCTAACCCAGGACAGATCATGGTCTCTTCTCTAGGATTATGGAATTGAATCACCCTCCCAATGACTCCAGACTTCCCAGGTGGCTCAGACAGTAAAGTGTCTGTCTACAATGCGGGAGACCCGGGTTCAATCCCTGGGTTGGGAAGATCCCCTGGAGAAGGAAATGGCAATCCACTCCAGTACTATTGCTTGGAAAATCCCATGGACAGAGGAGCCTGGTAGGCTACAGTCCATGGGGTCACAAAGAGTCGGACACAACTGAGCGACTTCACTTTCACTTTCACCTTCACCCAATGACTAGCGAAAGGATATGATCTTAGGAATCAAAGAAGCTATCTACCAGGAAGATTCTTTCCGTAAATTTTCTTTTTCGCTTAAACTAGATTTCCATTACTAGCAGCCAGATTTAACTGTTTATTACACAAAATTTCAAATGTCCGAAAGACGACTATTATAATGAACCCTCAACAACTAACTTCAATAATGATTAACTCATGACCAATCCTGTTTCATCTAGAACCTCACCTACTTCCCCTCACCACTGAATTAAATCACATCAAATCATTTCATCTGTGAATATTTGTATATAGCTAGTATCTTCTTGTGACAATATATAAAATCACATACCTTGTTTGACATTCTGTATATGATTTTCATAGTTTTCTGGTGGAACTTGAGTGTGAAACACCGAGAAAAAGGTATCTTCATGCTTGTTACAAGAAGGATCTAGTGATTTAAAAATCATTTGCTCAATATCATATGTTAACATATATATATGGAATCTAGAAAGACGGTACTGATTAATCTATTTGTAGGGTAACAATGGAGACGCAGATATAGAGAACAGGCTTATGGACATGGGGAAGCGGTGGTGGGAGAAGAAGGTGGGACAAATGGAGAGAGTAACATGGAAATATACACACTGCTATATGTAAGATAGGTAGCCAGTGGAAATTTACTGTATGACTCAGGGAACTCAAACTGGGGCTCTGTAACAATCTAGAGGGGTGGGATGGGGTGGGAGGTCAGACAGAGGTTCAAGAGGAAGGGAACCTATGGCTGGTTCATGCTATTATATGGCAGAAACCAACATAATATTGTAAAGCAATTATCTTTCAATTAAAAATAAATGAATTTTTAAAAAAATCATTTGTTCAATACATACAAAATAAATAAGGAATCGTTTATGTGGACAGTTGTTTTAAAAAACAGATAAGATCTAATAATGTTCTCTGCAATATTCCTCAATTTCCTCTACACGTTTCTTAAGACAATGTCACTTTCAGATAGAAATGATAATCATCTTTGTACACATGAGCCATTGAAAGCGAGAAATCAAAGCCAGTCAACAGTTTCCCTAGAACTTCTGTGCAAGAAGTATGCACCAGGGTGTGCTAAAATATCACATTAATTACCTGGATATAATATACCCAAATTCTAACATTCTTAAAACAGAGAATATACACATTGAATAATTTTGTGTTTCTAGTCCTTATTTTAGATCCACAAGGTGAAATTTCAGATATATGATCCATCATTAAAATAACAGAATGTGTTTGAGAGAAAACTGGAGAGATACTTGGCAGTTAGCTTTCTTTTTTTGATTCTCTTGGGATACTACACATAAAAATTTAAGAAACTGTGTTTAACCCTTTTTGTTTAATTTAATTTGTCTTATGTTCTATTAAGCTAATTTAGACACCATATATTTACAAGAAACAGCTAACATAAATAAATATCACTTTGCCTTAACATGAAAGAATCTGCCAGGCTGTGGCACAGAAGTGTTTTTGCTTAAGAAAACGTGACATATCCTGAAGATATTAGAGGATTCACCACCTACCTCTGAAACAAACCTGACTTGAGCACCTGCTTGGAGATGATATGGGCAAGATATATTCACCACGACACAAATACCAACAAATTCAAAACATACAACTTCTGATAGTAAAAACAAACTCATCAATTCAAATTCCCTAATTTGGAATTCATAACAATGTAGTGTCACATCACCAGGATCGACAGTACAACCATAATCCTTGTCCAATGTTTGATGAGGTAATCTAGCAAATTAGTGGTGTAAGCCTTACAAGAAGACAGGTAAGCTACTTAGCAGGCAAAAAGTTTTGAAGTTCTTTTCAAACTTTAATTTTTTTGCAACCATTGTTATTAGGGCTCTTAAATATTCATTGAAGCATACAGCAAGTCAGCAATTTGGCGACATTCTGTTATTGGTTTAAGTTGCATCATATACCCAAAATGGTAATATATTTTTGATCACATAATTCCTCCTTAATAGCAGTTTCACTTAATTTTATTCTAAAGTACCTATAGAGACTTAAAAATATGAAAACCTGCCAAACAAAAAACTATTAGAGCAAGGTGACACTGAAGGTTTTAAACAAGGAGTTCTTCTTAGCTGAAATCATTTATGTGACCCTATGGCTCTTCACGCATAGTCTCAGGATATCACTGCCTCAGACAGAATGGGTACAGCTAGGGTACAGCCCTAACACAAAGGTCTCATAGTTTAGCCTTGAGTTTAAAAGACAACAGTTGTAAAAGGAACACATTCAACTGTAGAAACTCAACCTCTTGAGAGGAAAAAAGCATTTTCTAAATTATAAAAGTCCTTCATTAGGAAAGCTCTTCCTTATAGTAAAAAGCAAACCAAAAATTCTAATTCATGTAGGAAAAATGATGGGATTAGAAAATAATGATTTGATAAACACCATAATAATAACTGATTCAAGTAGAAATTAATGAATAACAAGATAACAGCCCCAAAGTATCCTCCCACAAGATAATTTATCCAGTGCAAAAAGGAAAATAGTAACTTTACAGTGGAGAAATCTAGCAGACACCACCTTAACCAAATAATCAAAGTTAACATCACCAGCAATGGAACAATCGACATCACACACTTCCTGTTATGATTCATTGAGAATACAGTACCACTTCTATGGGATTTCTGCCAAAAATACATAACCTGAACCCAAACTGTGGAAACATAAACAAACCCACACTGAGCAACTGTCTACAAAATAACAGACCTATAGTCTTCAAAAATGCCAATGTCATAAAATACAAAGAATGACTAAAGAGACATAACAATTAAACGCAATGAAAGAGCTTGACTTTTTTTTTTTGGTAGAAAGGATTTAAGTGGGATAACTGGTGAACCATGAATAAAGCCTTGATGGATCATAGTATTGTATCAATACTAATTTCCTGATTTGTGTGTGTGTCCGTCTGTAGAGAAGACAACAAAAGATGTGGTACATGGAAAAACTGCGTAAAGGGTATTTGTGAATTCTTCATACTTTTGAGACTTTCAGTCTGAAATTATATCAAAATTAAAAGTCAATAGGCAGTTTTTCAAATGTCCTCACCACAAACATTTAGCTAAAGGGAAAAAAGAAATCTCCCTTCAGAGATCAAGGGCTGAGCACCATTTTTTTATTAATTTTTTTACTGAATGAAAGATTCATTAAATTCTATAGTGTTTTACAATTTTCAAAAGTTTGAGCACAATTTTTAATACGAGTCTTGAAAGAGGAAGATTGGAGGGTTGATTTAAGTTGCTTCCTGTCACCTAAGGAAGAAAGCCCATCCCAGACAAAGGGAAAGATCTGGAAGAGCATCACTGGCATGAGTTTAGAGTAGACACAAGTGACTCACAAGTGAGACTGCTCCCTGGAACTCACCCTCTTGGAGGTGAAATCCTGGAGTTAGACTGAGATCATCAAAGAAAATGGGGAAACCAGAGCACAGGGGGGCTCTGCCTCATTGAACACCTGGAATTCTAGGAGACTCCACTCACAGTGCTCCACACATACTCCTGATGCTCCAAAGCACCGATGGCAGTGTGGCATGTTTTGAGGGAGACAGGGCATGATATATTCACCCTTTCTTTCTCCCTGTCTCTTTTTCACTCACTCCCCTACTCCTAATACACACACAGAAACATATGACATACAATTGCATGGCTGGCCTGGAGCATGGACGAGAACCAGGAGTGCTTGCTTTCCCCTAAGAATTAGAAACAGACCCCTTCAAAGCACA
This sequence comes from Oryx dammah, assembly GCF_014754425.2. Lineage (NCBI taxonomy): Eukaryota > Metazoa > Chordata > Mammalia > Artiodactyla > Bovidae > Oryx > Oryx dammah. Next base: position 67,072,767 of record NW_024070210.1, on the reverse strand, counting down.
CATCATGACACCAGCCAAAAATGCACACAGCCAGGGACTTCCCTGGTGGTCCAGTGGCTGGGGCTGCATGCCCCCAATGCAGGGGGCCTGGGTTCAATCCCCAGTCGGGGAGCTGGATCCCACATGCTGCAACTAAGACTTGGCATAGTCAAATAAATAAAAACAAATATTTTTTTAATGCACACATCCAAATGTCCCATGCAATTAAGAACCACCCCAGTTAGACTACAGAGAAAAGTTCAATAAACTCAAAATATCAAAAAAAATGCCCACAGTATTACAGATTTCTATATTGGCTTTTAAAGCAGAAGGCTTATAAAAGATTCTGGAGAACAAAGGAAAAGCACCATTTTCTAATTAACTATAAGGTCAATGAGGAAATAAGAGTACAGTAACAACATGTAGAGAATAACGATAATAACATGTAAGAAAGAATGCAGTATAGAGCTAAGTCTATATTTAGAAACAAATTCATAGCAATGATGCCTTTATCACATTGTTATGGACTGAACTGTATACCCCCAAAATTCATGTTGAAGCCCTAACCCCTAGTGTGGCTGTACTTTAAGTAGATAATTAAAGTTAAATGAGATTATTAGGTAGGGTTCTAATCCAGTAGAACCAGTGTCCTTACAAGAAGAGGAAGAGGCACAAGAGGTATCTTCACGCCCCACCTCTTCTACCCCTGGGCCTAGAGAAAAGGCCATGTGAGGACGCAGTGAGAAGGTAGCAGTCTGTAAGCCAGGAAGAGAGCTCACCCAAAATGAATTTTCCAGTACCTTGATCTTAAACGTATAGTCTCCAAAACTGTAAGAAAATAAACTTCTGGTCTTTAAGCCACTCAGTCTGTGGTATTTTTTTAATGGCAGCCCTAGTAGACACAGATTTTAAGAGAAAATAAAAAGAACTTAACTAATTTAAATGAAGAAACTAATTTAACTGAAAACAACAAAACAAGTTCAAGAATAGAAATAATCAAGATAATTGCTAGAATTAACAAAGAAATTCAAAATTGATTTACAGAAGTATAAAAAGACAAACCCTCAAGTATAATTTTAAAAACAGAAAACACTCACTGCTATCAAAGTAGCATGGTACTGGTAAAAGAACAGCCACAGAGACCACTGCAACAGAACAGAGGGTTCAGAAACAGACCCAGAAAAACATACTCAACTTATCTTTATTTATTTATTTAGTGAATGTCTCATTTACATCCATTATTTTGCTGAACATTCATAGCATTACCACAATACAGAGTAGCATTACTTCCACTTGCAGATGACGTAAATCAGGCTCAGAGAGGCAAAGCAATTTACCCAGAGTCATACAGATAAATGGAGCTTGATTTTTCTGGCTTAATAGTCCTCCTTGAGAACTATTCTGAGCCTAGCATTATTCTGAGCCTATAACTGTGATTTGTTGTTCAGTTGCTCAGTCTTGCCTGACTCTTTGCTACGCCATGGACTGCAGCACGCTAGGCTTCCCTGTCCATCACCAACTCCTGGAGCTTGCGCAAACTCATGTCCATTGGTCAGTGATGCCATCCAACCATTTCGTCCTCTGCTGTACCATTCTCCTTCTGCCTTCAATCTTTCCCAGCATCAAGGTCTTTTCTAATGAGAAGGCTCTTCACACCAGGTGGCCAAAGTATTGGAGCTTCAGCCTCAGCATCAGTCCTTCCAATGACTATTCCAAGTAGATTCCCTTTAGGATTGACTGGTTGGATCTCTTTGCAGTCCAAGAGACTCTCAAGAGTCTTCTCCAACACCACAGTTTGAAAACATCAGTTCTTCAGCACTGAGTTTTCTTTACAGTCCAACTCTCAAGCCACACATGACCACTGGAAAAACCATAGCTTTGACTAGACAGACCTTTGTTGGCAAAGTAATGCCTGCTTTTTATTTTTTTTTAAATTTATTTATTTTAATTGGAGGCTAATTACTTTATGATATCGTAGTGGTTTTGCCATAATTGACATGAATCAGCCATGGGTGTACATGTGTTCCCCATCCTGAACCCCTCTTCCACCTCCCTCCCCATCCCATCTCTCTGGGTCATCCAGTGCACCAGCCCTGAGCACCCTGTCTCATGCATCAAACCTGGACTGGTGATCTGTTTCACATACGATAATATACATGTTTCAGTGCTATTCTCTCAGATCATCCCACCCTTGCCTTCTCCCACGAGTCCAAAAGACTATTACATCTGTGTCTCTTTTGCTGTCTCTCATATAGGGTCATCCTTTCAACTTATCTTTAATTAAAGAGCAAGACTTCTGAATAGAGAGAGGATAATCTCTTTAACAAATGGTGCTGGAACAACTGGATGTTCACATGCAAAAAAAAAAAAGCCAGACATAGACCTTACATTTTTCACAAAAATGAAATCAAACTGGACTATAACACGAATGTAAAATGCAAAACTATAGAAATAGGATAAAAATCTATGTGAACTTCAGTTTAGTGATGAGTGTTTATAAACAACACCACAAGTATGATCCATGAAAGTAAAAATTGATGATTTAAACTTTATTAATATTAAAAACTTCTGCCCTGCAGAAAAGACAAGCCACAGGCTGAAAGAAAATACTTGCAAAACACATATCACATAAAGGACCTGCATATCCAAAATAGACAAAGAACTCTGAAAACTCAACCATAAGAAAACAGACAGACAACTCACTAAAGAAAATATAGATATGGCAAATAAGCACCTGAAAAGATGCTGAACATCGTTTGCCATTACAGAAATATAAATGCAAATTAAAACAACAATGAGATACCAATAAACACCTATTAGAATGGATAAAATCCAAAAACCTGACAATACCATTTGCTGGCAAGGAGGCAAAACAACAGGAACTTTCATTTTTGCTGGTGGGAATGCAAAATGGTACAGTCAGTATGGAAGACAGGCAGTTTCTTTCAAAGCTAGACATTTATCATATGATTTAACAGTCCTGCTCCTGGATATTTAACCCACAAAATGGAAATTTTATGTCCACCCAAAAACCTGCACACGAATGTTTAAGAAGCTTTATTTATAATCATCAAAAACTGGACACAATCAAGATATCATTCAATAGATGAAGAGAAAAACAGTGATATTGTCCATAGAACGAAATGTTACTTAGTGACAAAAAGAAGTTAGCTATCAAATCACAAAAAGACATGGATGAATGTTAACTGTATACTGCTAAATTAAAGAACCCAATCTGAAAAGGCTATTTACAGAATGGTTCCAACTTTACAATATTTGGAAAAGGTAAAACTAGAAAGACAGTAAAAAGATCAGTGGTGGCTAGGGGTTTGGTGGAAGACGGGAGCGTTGAATGGGGATTCACCCAGGGGATCTTTAAGGGTGGTAAACCTGTTCTGTATGATACCATAACAGTGATTACATGGCACTCCGCATTCTTGGAAACCTGTAGCTTCACAGCACAGAGAGTGAAACTTAATGTACGCAAACTATCAAAAGATTATTTAAGATGTAATAAAATCCCAGGACAAAATACAGAATTTGGTTAAAAAAAAAAAATCTGTGTTACTGATGTACAAATTAATTTCACTGAAGAGGATGGAGGGAAGAATGCTCATTTTAAGTAAACTGGAAATGAATATAGTCTGCAAGACTAGAGGCAATAGAAATTGCATGTGAGCTTTTTACTCCAGTTGATTAGGTTATATCCTCAAAAATTCTGATATCACTACACATGTACAGTAGAATTGAACAGTTAACTAAATAGATGGCCAATGGTGAGAACCAGGTTTTTCACTGTTGGAATGTAGGTTACACATGAGCAAGATGAAAAGTCAAGAATGATCCATGAAGTAATAAATTCAGAGACATCAGTATGAACCTATATTTAGCTTAATAGAGAGAGACATGGTTATACATAGAAATATTTACAGATATGTGTATAACAGGTTAGCATACACACAAATACTTTCTTTCTCAGAAGCAACAACTCCCCAATAGCAACAAATTGATCAAGCATCCAGATCTGGTTTCCAGTATCATTCTCCAATAGGAGGAACCAGGGCTTCTTGGAGAAACAGCTGATTTTCTAGGACTTATGCAGAAAATATAGAAGACGAATCTGAAGCATCTTATAGTGGCAGAAAGTAAGGGAGTGCACACAACAACAACAGAACTCGCAATGGAGGAAATATGACCAAGGGGCCCAAAGTCAACTGAACAAGCTCCCAATGGCCAAAGGTGGGAAACGTCTGAGCAATAAAACAAAGTGGTATTGGATTATAATCCAAAGTATAAAACAAATATCCACATCTATGGTGATATAAATAAATAGGGAGACTAGACGAATGGGAGAATGAACCTGTATGCCCACACCGAATAATTCACAATAATTTATGTAAATTCTCTGCCATCAAAGAAGTGACACATAACATCCACACTCCTTAGGTATCAGATGTGCATAGTAACTTTCTTCCAAAGAAGATAGTATGGAAAAGGGGAAATATTGGGAAATTTTACATTAAAGAAATCTGGCAAATATCATACTTCTTTAGCCAGGTGACCAAAGTTAATATCAGCAGTGATGTTATCCTGGTAATATAATGTGATGTGATGAAAATGGCACTTCAACTCTGTGGTCTTCCTCCCAAGAACATACAGCACAAATATAATCATGTGAAAACCATGACATAAGTCACAACTGCTAGACATGCTACAAAATACCTGACCAGTATTCCTCAAAACCACCAAGGTCAACAAAAACAAGAAAGCTTGAGAAAGTGCATAGCCCAGAGTAGCTTAAGGAGACATGAGGACTAAATGTAATGTGGTATCCTGAATGGGATCTTGGAATAGGAAAAGGACATTAGCTAAAAACTAAATATCTGAATAAAGTATGGACTTTAGTTAATAATAATCAGAGATCAAATTGCCAACATCTGATGGATCATCGAAAAAGCAAGAGAGTTCCAGAAAAACATCTATTTCTGCTTTATTGACTATGCCAAAACCTTTGACTGTGTGGATCACAAGAAACTGTGGAAAATTCTGAAAGAGATGGGAATACCAGACTACCTGACTTGCCTCTTGAGAAACCTGTATGCAGGTCAGGAAGCAACAGTTAGAACTGGACATGGAACAACAGACTGGGTCCAAATGGAAAAGGAGTATGTCAAGGCTGTATATTGTCACCCTGCTTATTTAACTTCTATGCAGAGTACATCATGAGAAACACTGGACTGGAAGAAGCACAAGCTGGAATCAAGATTGCCAGAAGAAATATCAATAACCTCAGATAGGCAGATGATACCACCCTTATGGCAGAAAGTGAAGAGGAACTAAAAAGTCTCTTGATAAAAGTGAAAAAGGAGAGTGAAAAAGTTGGCTTAAAGCTCAACATTCAGAAAACGAAGATCATGGTATCTGGTCCCATCACTTCATGGTAAATAGATGGGGAAACAGTGTCAGACTTTATTTTTCGGGGCTCCAAAATCATTGCAGATGGTGACTGCAGCCATGAAATTAAAAGATGCTTACTCCTTGGAAGGAAAGTTATGACCAACCTAGATAGCATATTCAAAAGCAGAAACATTACTTTGCCAACAAAGATCCACCTAGTCAAGGCTATGGTTTTTCCAGTGGTCATGTATGGATGTGAGAGTTGGACTGTGAAAAAAGCTGAGCGCCGAAGAATTGATGCTTTTGAACTACGGTGGTAGAGAAGACTCTTGAGAGTCCCTTGGACTGCAAGGAGATCCAACCAGTCCATTCTAAAGGAGATCAGCCCTGGGTGTTCTTTGGAAGGAATGATGCTAAAGCTAAAACTCCAGTACTTTGGCCACCTCATGCGAAGAGTTGACTCATTGGAAAATGAGGGATTGGGAGCAGGAGGAGAAGAGGACAACAGAGGTTGAGATGGCTGGATGGTATCACTGACTCGATGGACATGAGTCTGAGTGAACTCCGGGAGTTGGCGATGGACAGGGAGGCCTGGCGTGCTGTGATTCATGGGGTCGCAAAGAGTCAGACACGACTGAGTGAGTGAACTGAACTGAACTGAATGTATCAATATCAGTTCATTAATTTTAACAAATGTACCATACTAATCTTAATAAAAGGGAAACTGGTTGTGGGTATATGGAAAATCTCTGTACTTTCTTCGTATTTTTTCTATAAATCCAAAACTGCTAAAGTTAAAAATTAACTTTATGAAAACTCTATATTAAAAAGAGAAACAAACACTTAACAAAATCAGAAGTAAGAAATGGGGCATATACACAATAAGAAGGAGAATTATCATTTTTAAACACTAATGGAAACTTTAAAATCTCAGTGACATGCACATATTGCCAAAATTGACTCCAGAAGACTGGTAAACTGAAATACAATAGTAAATATGAAAGACACTGAAAAGAGTCGGAGAATCGCCTCCAAGAAATTATTTGAACCAAATGGTTTTTTCCAGTGAAATCTTTCAAATTTTAGGGAACAGAAAATCCCCATGTTATATCAACTGTTTCAAAGCATGGAAATAAATAGACAGCCAGCTCCATTCATTTTATGAAGTTAACATAGCCTGAAAAAGCATACACACAACCACTACTAACCCCACCACTACCTGCTACCCCATGACATACATACACATGGGCACACCCACATATATACACATACACACAGCTAATCTCACTTATCAATATAGTTGTGAAAATTCTGAATAAATTCAACCATTCATATCTGGTACTAAATTAAAAGAATAATCCTCCATAACCAAGAAATTCATTGATCTAGTAACAAAAGAGTAATTTAGTAATTAAACCTATTAATTTTGAAACAGTTTGTCAAGAAGAAAAAACTTTACAATAATTTAAATAGATATTGAAATACATTGCATAAATCTCAACACTTAAGTCTTTACAAAGTTCTCAGAATAGAAATAATTATTGAAAGGACAAAAAAACTTTGTGTTATTTCCAGGTGATTATAAACTAACAAAACTCAAAGCAAACAACAAAAGCTAATTAGGATAAATAAAATAATTATCACTGAGGGCCTGAGAAAATCAAACAGTAAGGCAGAGAGGGCAAATCTTCCTTTCCTCTACATTTTAGTTCCACTCAAGCCTTCAACCAACTGGATGAGGACCACCCACAATCTGGAGAGTAATACACTCCACTCAGTCTACTAATTCAAAGGCCAGTCTCTTCCAGAAATACCCTCGCAGACACACCCAGAAATAATGTTTAAACAGACATCTGGGTATCTTGTGATCCAGTCAAGTTGACGCATACAATTAGCCATCACAGACACTGGGGGGTGATGAAACCATCCGCCAAGATAGAGAAAATATACAAAAGAAGGAAGAGGATATAAGGAGAGGGAGAGGAGAGCCAGCGGGGAATGATGAATCCAGTAAAAATGCTACTATCTGATGAGGGGTCAACTGTGTCAGATGCTACAGAGATATCAAATAGGATAAAAATCAGGAGTAAGTCACTAGATTTAGAAGTTTAGGAGGACCACTGATAAAGTAGTTTCTGTAGAGTGATAAAAGAAAATACAGTTGGGAAATAAATGGAAGTTGACCAGGTAGCACCAGTAGGCGCAGACTATTCGTTCAAGAAACCTGACCCTAAGAGAGGAGGGAAACAGAGGGGTACCTGTTTGGGAGCAGCATGAAGAACAGAGGAGGGTTTTTGCGCATGTTTAGTTGATTTGGTTTTATATGCATGTTTAGTTGATTTGGGGCTTCCTTCATGGCTCAGCTGGTAAAAGAATCTGCTTGCAATGCAGGAGACTTGAGTTCAATCCCTGAGTTGGGAAGATCCCCTGGAGAAGGGAAAGGCTACCCACTCCCGTATTCTGGCCTGGAGAATTCCATGGACTATATAGTCCATGGGGTCGCAAAGAGTCAGACATGACTGAATGACTTTCACTTAGTTGATTTGAGGGCTCTTTGATTCTGTTTTACAGTCAAAAGATTTAAATGTGGTTAACTGAAGGGAAGGACCCAGAGGAGATGAAAAGAGGTGAAGGTGGTAAGAGAGAAAAATTGATGGGTCAGGAGCCAGGGGCAGAGTGAAAGGCACAGGATATTATTGACTTCGGCCTTAGAAAAAAAGAGCACACATCCTCATTTAAGGGAAGAGGGAAGAGGGTGGAGAAGCACAGTCAGAGTGCAGTTTAAAGGCAGAAAGTAAGAATGGACCCACCCAGTTGATCCATTTTCTCTGAACACCAAGACTGCCTGGGCTAAGGACTTGCAGAAAAGGACTGGAGGTTAAAAGTGAAAGTGAAGTCGCTCAGTCGTGTCCAACTCTTGGACTGTAGCCCACCAAGCTCCTCCATCCATGGGATTCTCCAGGCAAGAGTACTGGAGTGGGTTGCCATTTCCTTCTCCAGGGGATCTTCCCGACCCAGGGATCGAACCCAGGTCTCCCACGTTGCAGGCAGATGCTTTAACCTCTGCACCACCAGGGAAGCCATTAAATATAAGAATCCAAGTACTAACATCAAAGATTTCAAGGGAGGAAAGGAAGCCAGGAGGGAGGAAGAAGGGGGAGGAGGCGGGAGAGGGGGGGTGAAAGGGGTGGCCTTACAGACGTCTCCTGTCACCTATAGATACCCAGGCATTATGGGACTTTTCCCTGGGCCCCCAGAGAAGGGAGGACTGGAACTCGGCCCTACCAGAAATCAGACCAGAGTAGAAACAGAATTCGAGTTCTCTGCCAAGAGGAGGTGATCAGTCTCCAATTCTCAGCTCAGGCTGAGGGCCCTTAGACCAGATTCCTTCATCCAGGACCGGAAAACAGGAGGACTAGAAAAACAGGGAAGGAAGGGTTAAGGGAAGGGTTAAGGAGAGGAAAGAGAGAGGCAAGGGGAGAGAGGTCAATAAAGTCTCTTGTTCCTTACCGTTCGGGGCACTCTGGCCAGTTGTCCGAGTCAGGAGGAGACCAGGGACAAAAGGGACCCAGTTGCAGCCGCTGGGTCTGGTCCATTGGCAGGCAAGCTGGCTCCTGAGTACCCCGAGTGGTCAGGATGTCAGTCTCAGCGAAGAAGAGTCCCCACCAGAGTCACCATTTGTGGTAGGAAGGCAGACCCCTTCCAGGGCCTGAAACTGGGCTCTTGTCTAACACTCGGAAATGAACTGCCTGGGGAGACACATGTGCTGACAAAGCAAGAGATTTTATTGGGAAAGGGCACCCGGGTGGAGAGCAGCAGGGTAAGGGAACCCTTAAGCACACAGTAATAATTCAGAAGAGCCATATTGGAGAATATAAGAGAAACTACTAAGCTATACTGCGAATCCAGCAGAGGTTAAAAAACAAGACTCCTTAGCTATACCAGTCAGCACAGGTATGTGATTTTCTCCCCCGGTCCTCTGCAAATCAGAGCAGAAAGAAAATACCAAATTTTCTTGGAATATTTCATCTTAACATCTGAGAGTAGAAGCAACGACTTCCTGAATTTCACAGAAGAGCACTTTAAAAGAGGTATTTGCAAATTTTGAGAAACCTAATTGATTAACATGTCACTGTTTTGTGCTTACCCAAACTTATACATGTGGAGCTGGAAACACAAGGCACAAACGTGACAGAGGCAAAAAAGAAGAACCTTTGTCCAAAACGTATTTGACATATTTGTCTCCGAGAGTAGCGAATTTTATCTCTATCCATCGGATAAATGCTACAAACTAAGGGAAAACTCCTAGTTCGGTAATTTCATATTTCTCTAGGAAAACTTTAAAGTGATCCTTCACAAATGTGGTGAGACAGACTTTTAAAATATTTCTGAGACGTCTAGAAAGTACAATACTGTCCCTTTCAAAACCTCAGTGTGGGTTATTATCTCATTTATAAAGCTAAAATATGGTTTTAAAAAATTAATTTAATGTGGCTTTTAGCTTTCTGTTAGAGCCAAGTCCTCATTTGTGTTTAGCACCTATAAAAAATACACAAGTAACTTTTCTTTTTACTGTTGGTTATTTGTGATGTTAGAAAGGGACTACAATGCATTTTATGTTCGGGGGGCTGGAAAACAGGTTGGAAATCGCCATTCTGCCACTACCCTGAAGTCCTTTGAATTCCTCTTAAGTAAGAAGTTAAGGAAATCACCGGGGAAAATAAAGAATACTCATTCTAAGATTTTTCCTTTAGTTTAAAAGGGAAAAATTAAAAGAATGGTAAATAGTAGGTCTGGATAATTGTAAATGTGTGTTTAAAGTTCAAGTCTAAATAAGCCTGGCTCTAAATTCTTCAAGAGGTACTCTTAAAGCACTATTTTAACTAGATGCTGCCACCTACTGGACAGTTTACAAGGGATTGATCTTTCCTCGTAACAAAGAAAAAAATGACCGTGGAGGAAAACAGAGCAAAAGGTTTCTTGTTTTCATAATAAGCTTTACAGGAACACTTTACTTTAAATTTTACGGCTATTATTGGTTTGATCAAAATAATTGCTAAAGTTTTAAATTTTTTACATTTTTAATTAAGAGGGGATAGTTGAAGTTCAGAGAATTATCTGGGAAAGAAACTACCCTCAGGATGGAACAGATATAAGCAGTGTCACACCATTTCATGATATGAGGCTATGTTGTAATAGTAGAAATATGAGACTGTCAAAATTAGTGTCACGCGGTCAAATCAGACTCTTGCTTTTCTGTTCATTTCTTTCACATGTGCTAATAATACATTTCATAAACTAAAGATTCCAGCAGTTACCTCTTTTGGAATAAACTAATAATTTATGTTATGTAAAATGTTTCAAAATGTATAATTAGGCTAATAACATAATCTATAATAAATGCTGGTTTCCCAGGTGGTGCTAGTGGTAAAGAATTCGACTGCTAATGCGGGAGATGTAAGAGACCTGGGTTCAATCCCCAGGTCAGGATGATCCTCGGAGAAGGGAATGGCTACCCACTCCAGTATTCTGGCCTGGAGAATTCCATGGACAGAGGAGCCTGGTGGGCTATAGTCCATGCGGTCAGAAAGAGTCGGACACTTAGCACATACTAAATGCCATCTCTTTTGGGTTTTAAGATTTTTAAAAATCAGATATGTGTGACTAATGAATATATGTCTATGATATAAAGAGCCAGAAAGAAGCTACAAAGACAGAAATATAGATCAATGGAACAAAATAGAAAGCCCAGAGATAAATCCACACACCTATGGACACCTTATTTTTGACAAGGGAGGCAAGAATATACAATGGAGTAAAGACAATCTCTTTAACAAGTGGTGCTGGGAAAACTGGTCAACCACTTGTAAAAGAATGAAACTAGAACACTCTCTAACACCATACACAAAAATAAACTCAAAATGGATTAAAGATCTAAACGTAAGAAACTATTAAACTTCTAGAGGAGAACATAGGCAAAACACTCTCTGACATAAATCACAGCAGGATCCTCTATGACCCACCTCCCAGAATACTGGAAATGAAAGCAAAAATAAACAAATGGGACCTAATTAAAATTAAAAGCTTCTGCACAACAAAGGAAACTATAAGCAAGGTGAAAAGACAGCCTTCAGAATGGGAGAAAATAATAGAAAATGAAGCAACTGACAAAGAATTAATCTCAAAAATATACAAGCAACCCCTGTAGCTCAATTCCAGAAAAATAAATGACCTGATCAAAAAGTGGGCCAAAGAACTAAATAGACATTTCTCCAAAGAAGACATACAGATGGCTAACAAACACATGAAAAGATGCTCAGCATCACTCATTATCAGAGAAATGCAAATCAAAGCCACAGTGAGGTACCATTTCACGCCAGTCAGAATGGCTGTGATCCAAAAGTCTACAAGCAATAAATGCTGGAAAGGGTATGGAGAAAAGGGAACCCTCTTACACTGTTGGTGGGAATGCAAACTAGTACAGCCACTATGGAGAAGAGTGTGGAGATTCCTTAAAAAACTGGAAATAGAACTGCCTTATGACCCAGCAATCCCACTGTTGGGCATACACACCGAGGAAACCAGAACTGAAAGAGACACACGTACCCCAATGTTCATCGCAGCACTGTTTGTAATAGCCAGGACATGGAAGCAACCTAGATGTCCATGATGTCCTAGATGGCCCACGAATGGATAAGAAAGCTGTGGTACATATACACAGTGGAGTATTACTCAGCCATTAAAAAGAATACATTTGAATCAGTTCTAATGAGGTGGATGAAATTGGAGCCTATTATACAGAGTGAAGTGAGCCAGAAAGAAAAACACCAATACAGTATACTAACGCATATATATGGAATTTAGAATGATGGTAACGATAATCCTGTATGTGAGACAGCAAAAGAGACACAGATGTATAGAACAGTCTTCTGAGAATTGTAAAGTAAAAATTATAAATAAATAAATAAATAAATTAAAAAAAAAAAAAAAGAACAGTCTTCTGGACTCTGTGGGAGAGGGCAAGGGTGGGACGATTTGGGAGAATAGCATTGAATCATGTACATGTGAAACGAATCGCCAGTCCAGATTCGATGCATGATACAGGATGCTCGGGGCTGGTGCACTGGGATGACCCAGAGGGATGAGGAGGGAGGTGGGAGGTGGGTTTCAGGATGGGGACATGTGTACGCCTGTGGCAGATTCATGTCAATGTATGGCAAAACCAATACAATATTGTAAAAAAAAAAAGAAAGAAAAGAAAGAAATTCGCCTCCTATAAAAGGCTAGTCATCAAAAAAATCTAATTAAATCTGAAGAACAAGGAATACAATAATAACGTCTCTTCGTTCTGGTGAATTGGTCAAGTGTGAACTAATCAAGACAGACAACAGCAAGAATGAAAAACAACAGACACTTGGCTTACCCAAAAGTGTCTTTGATCCCATTTCCTTTTATACTGACCCTACTTTTACATCTTATCTGCTCTGCACACAACAAACACTGTCAATACATAATAATCAACTAAGAATTCAAAATCTAAAAATTGAAACTTTGAAATAATAATATTTAAAGCAATGACTTTCTCTGGCTATAGCTTCTAAGCCTCTAGTAACTCCAGCTTTCAGCTCATGAAGGCTATGAAGATTCCATGTTAGAATATCAGTATTCATGTAAATGTCTCAGGGTCTACAGTAGTCACATGACTCCAGAGATACAATTGTGAACCCCATGTTGTTGTTGCTGTTCAGTCGCTCAGTCACGTCTGACTCTCTGCAAACCACACGGACTGCAGCACACCAGGCCTCCCTGTACCTCACCATCTCCTGGAGCTTGCTCAAACTCATATCCATTGAGTCTGTGATGCCATCCAACCATCTCTTCCTCTGTCACCCCTTTCTCCCCCTGCCTTCAATCTTTCCCAGGATCAGGGTCTTGTCTGAGTCAGGTCTTCACATCAGGTGACCAAAGTATTGGAGCTTCAGCTTCAGCAGCAGTCCTTCCAATGAATATTCAGAGTTGATTTCCTTTAGGATTGACTTAACCATATAGACCTTCCATGGGCTTTAAAAATTAAATATATTTGATAGCCCAAATTTGTGAAGGCCAGATGAAAACAAACATCTTACCCTCCAGGGCCAAAAGCTCACTCAGTAGTGAACCCTGTGACCAAAAAGGCTGATGTTAGAAGGCTACTACCATGGATTCCCTTACAGAAAGGCCTGACTTTAAGTCCTTGCTCCAGAGTCAAGCACAGCAAGTGTGGCCTCTTAGAAATGCCTCAGTGGAGAAATCAGCATTTAACTCCTGCATTCTAGAATACAGATTTTGATCACTGTTTTTCAGTCGCTAAGTTGTGTCCAACTCTTTGCAACCCCATTGACTGCAGCACACCAGGCTCCTCTGTTCTCCACTATCTCCTAGAGTTTGCTCAAATTCATGTCCACCGAGTCAGCAATGCTATTTAAGCATCTCATCTTCTGCTGTCCCCTCCTCCTTTTGCCTTCAGTCTTTCCCTACTGAACGGCAAAGGAAACCATCAACAAAATGAAAAGACAACCTACAGACTGGGGGAACATATTTGCCAACAATGTGACCAACAAGGGCTTAACTTCCAAAATGCACAAACAGCTCATACAAGCCAATAGCAAAAAACCAAACAACCCAAAGGAAAAATGAACAGAAGACCTAAACAGACATGTCTCCGAAGAAGACATACAGATGGCCAATAGGCATATGAATAGACACTCCATCACATCACTAATTACTAGAGAAATGCAATCGAAAACCATAATGAGGTATCACCTCACACCATTCAGAATGGCCATCATCAGAAAGTCTACAAATAATGAACGCGGGAGAAGGTGTGCAGAAAAAGGCACTCTCCTACACTGTTGGCGGGGATGCAAACTGGGGCAGCCACTATGGGGAACAATAGGGAGCTTCCTTTAAAAACTAAAAATAGAACTAACATATGACCCCACATTCCCACTCCTGGAAGCCCTACTCAGAGCCAGTCTAATGCCCAAGCAACACTGTTTGACCAATTTAGATGATGTAGCTTAAAGGATTAATAGAACTAACATATGACCCTGCATTCCCACTCCTGGAAGCCCTACTCAGAGCCAGTCTAATGCCCAAGCAACACTATTTGACCAATTTAGATGATGTCGCTTAAAGGATTTAAAATGTGTCCTGCCAAAAAACACCAACTGTTCCTAATCACTAAAACATTCATTACTAAGAAGGTTAAAATAAGTTATATGATTCACAGTACTTCTTCAGAAGAAGAAAAAGAAAAGAAGGAAGCGGAGGAGGCAGATCACAATATACAGTTGATCCCTGAACAATGTAAGTTTAAACTGCACAGGTTCACTTATACACAAATTTTTCTCAATAAATGTGTACTGCAGTACCACACAATCCTTGATTGGTTGAATCCACAGACTTAAATTGAAGAAAATAGGGAAACCACTAGACCATTCAGGCATGACCTAAATCAAATCCCTTATGATTATACAGTGGAAGTGGGGAATAGATTTAAGGGACTAGATCTGATAGAGTGCTGGATGAACTATGGATGGAGGTTCACGACGTTGTACAGGAGACTGGGATTAAGACCTTCCCCAAGGGAAAAAAAAAGAAAAAAGGCAAAATGGCTGTCTGAGGAGGCCTTACAAATAGCTGTGAAAAGAGGAAAAGTGAAAAAGCAAAGGAGAAAAGGAAAGATATAAGCATCTGAAAATTCCAAAAATAGATAAGGAGAGATAAGAAAGCCTTCCTCAGTGATCAATGCAAAGAAATAGAGGGAAACAATAGAATGGGAAACACTAAAGATCTCCTCAAGAAAATTAGAGATACCAAGGGAACATTTCATGCAAAGATGGGCTCGATAAAGGACAGAAATGGTATGGACCTAACAGAAGAAGAAGATATGAAGAAGAGGTGGCAAGAATACACAGAAGAACTGTACAAAAAAGATCTTTGCAACCCAGATAATCACGATGGTGTGATCACTCATCTAGAGC
This sequence comes from Oryx dammah, assembly GCF_014754425.2. Lineage (NCBI taxonomy): Eukaryota > Metazoa > Chordata > Mammalia > Artiodactyla > Bovidae > Oryx > Oryx dammah. The sequence goes on along the minus strand of NW_024070210.1, from coordinate 67,057,366 downwards.
CAGACATCCTGGAATGTGAAGTCAAGTGGGCCTTAGAAAGCATCACTACGAACAAAGCTAGTGGAGGTGATGGAATTCCAGTTGAGTTCTTTCCATTCCTGAAAGATGATGCTGTGAAAGTGCTGCACTCAATATGCCAGCAAATTTGGAAAACTCATCAGTGGCCACAGGACTGGAAAAGGTCAGTTTTCATTCCAATCCCAAAGAATGCTCAAACAACCACACAATTGCACTCATCTCACACGCTGGTAAAGTAATGCTCAAAATTCTCCAAGCCAGGCTTCAGCATACATGAACCATGAACTTCCAGATGTTCAAGCTGGTTTTAGAAAAGGCAGAGGAACCAGAAATCAAATTGCAAACATCCGCTGGATCATCAAAATAGCAAGGGAATTCCAGAAAAACATCTATTTCTGCATTATTGACTATGCCAAAACCTTTGACTGTGTGGATCACAATAAACTGTACAAAATTCTGAAAGAGATGGGAATACCAGACCACCTGGCCTGCCTCTTGAGAAACGTGTATGCAGGTCAGGAGGCAACAGTTAGAACTGGACACGGAACAACAGACTGGTTCCAAATAGGAAAAGGAGTACATCAAGGCTGTATATTGTCACCCTGCTTATTTAACTTATATGCAGAGTACATCATGAGAAACACTGGGCTGGAAGAAGCACAAGCTGGAATCAAGATTGCCGGGAGAAATATCAATAACCTTAGATATGCAGATGACACCACCCATATGGCAGAAAATGAAGAACTAAAAAGCCTCTTGATGAAAGTGAAAGAGGATAGTGAAAAAGTTGGCTTAAAGCTCAACATTCAGAAAACTAAGATCATGGCATCTGGTCCCATCACTTCATGGGAAATACAAGGGGAAACAGTGGAAACAGTGACTGACTTTATTTTGGGGGCTCCAAAATCACTGCAGATGGTGACTGCAGCCATGAAATTAAAAGACGCTTACTCCTTGGAAGGAAAGTTAAGGCCAACCTAGACAGCATATTAAAAAGCAAAGACATTATTTTGCCAACAAAGGTCTGTCTAGTCAAGGCTATGGTTTTTCCAGTAGTCATGTATGGATGTGAGAGTTGGACTGTGAAGAAAGCTGAGCACTGAAGAATTGATGCTTTTGAACTGTGGTGCTGGAGAAGACTCTTGAGAGTCCCTTGGACTGCAAGGAGATCCAACCAGTCCATTCTAAAGGAGATCAGCCCTCGGTGTTCTTTGGAAGGACTGATGTTGAAGCTGAAACTCCAATACTTTGGTCACCTGATGCGAAGAGCTGACTCATTTGAAAAGACCCTGATGCTGGGAAAGATTGAGGGCAGGAGAAGAAAGGGACAACAGAGGATGAAATGATTGGATGGCATCACCAACTCAATGGACATGAGTTTGAGTGAACTCCGGGAGTTGGTGATGGACAGGGAGGCCTGGCATGCTGCGCGGTTCATGGGGTCGCAAAGAGTTGGACACGACTGAGTGACTGAACTGATTCATGGATGTAGAACCACAGAGACAGCAGGCCAACAATACACTTATACTTGGATTTTCAGCTGCACGGGGGCCAGTGCTCCTAAACACCACGTGTTCAAGGATCAACTGCTACATACACACAAGGGGAGTAGAAACACATGCACAGAATTAACTAGCTGGTCTCATAAAGCAGGACTGTGAGAGAATAGGAAAAGGACAAATCAGTAACAGAGTTTTATAAAAGGTTGCAGAGGCCTGAGACACCTCATGGGACATTCTCATACAACTAGCGGACTGTGAGCATAGACTGGGTGTCTAGAGGCATCCAAGAGGCATCCAATGAAGGCAAAGACATGCTTTGTCTACTTCCTGATTTTTCACTCCTTTGTCTCCTCATCTTTGAGCAGACACAAACCCTAGAAGACTCTGAAACATATTCAAATTCACCATAGTTTCATATTGTCCTACCTAACATGATGGTTTCTCCTAAAGAAAAATTAAACTCACAAAGAAAAAGAAAAGATAACTGAATTGGGAATTTTATTTAATCCAAATATTCTATGACTCTGAGGTTTAAAAAAAGATGAATCAGTTTTACTCACCAACAGTTTCTTCTGATGTAGCAGTCAAAGCTAGAAACTTTTTTGTATTTTCCATCTCCTCATTACTTTGCAAAACTTCACCATTTTTTGCAGACTAATAAAAGAGAATAAAAGCTTAAACATGGGGAAAGAAGGCAACTGTATTCATTGATATATTTTTTTAAATTCTAAGATGGTTTCCAATTCTGTTCATAAATACAGGTCATTTTTACTCCTTTAATTAGGAAATCTGTCCATGTTTCCTATTCCCTCAAAATTCTATCAATGAGTATTCCCAGTTAAGAGCTGGAATATGTTTATCTCTACATGATAATTACCTTGCTTTAAGTTTCTGTTTAATAATAAGCAAGTTTCATACATTTCAAAATTGGTATTATTATAATTCTAGTTATAATTCATATTTCCAAGCAAGTAAAAATTTGCTTTGAGATTCAACAGAGGTAAGTATAGAGTAACTTTTCCTGCTAAAATTTATTTCTCTAGCTTAAAGCACTGCATTTTATATACTTACTTTTCCATCCCATTGGTCTTCCTGGGAACCTTGTAAAAATGTATTCTTAACTACTTTACTGTTAATTCACATCATTGCCTGGGAAATTTCCTAGGAAGTCAGTCAACTAATCAAGGAAGAATTTATCAAAAACAATCCATCTGTTGTTATAATGTTCCTTATCTTAAAAGTGCAATGGCTGTACACAAGTCAGTGCCAACATCTGGTCAACCTCTACCCCTCAATACTACAGAGAATAAAAGGTCCATGAAGGCCAAGGAGAGTTAATCAAGCATTAGAAATTCACTAAAACAGAAGTATATAGAGCATGGTCACAGACCACAAGCGTTTTACAGCTTCCCAAAGAGATCTTGACCAGCATGTGAAATAGTCAACTCCTCGCTGTTTGCCACAAAAGTTTACTCAAATAATAATGGTAACCAGGGGGTTAGATTTTTTGGTTTTGTGTACTTATCTCCAAACTGTAAGCTTGCTGAAGAAAAAGCTGACATATATAGCTGATGAACGTAGGCACCAAATTCCTTTCTATTCCAGATATGGAGGAACCCAGGCACCCAGGCCAGACACTGGAGAGAGAAGTCTATTGGGCTGTCTGTCCACTGGTGAGAGAAGCCTATTTTGTTGTCTGGGGAATGAAGACGCTCAGGGCAGTGCCCGAAATCTGGAATCCTGCAAAATCACCTTCTCCAGTTCCAGAAAACTCTCTCTCTCACTGCTCCCTCACCCCACACACACATGTAAACACTACTGCCCTACCTCCACAAAGTAAATTAAGGCAGGCCACGTTAACACTGCCAGAGGCCATGCTCTCCCTACTTATTAGAGGAGGTTGCTTCTCACATCTCAGCATAAGAGTATACAAGTCTTACCTTAAGTTCCTCCCACAGCTTTATTCTCATTTCTAGACCTTGCTTCTTAATTTCTTTTTCTCTGTATTGTCTCTTCACCAATATCTTGTCAAGCCTCTTCATCTTCCGAACAGCATCCTGAAGTTGAAAATCTAATTCTTTTAATTCAAATTCATCTGTATTATGTTGAAAGTAGGAATGAGCATGAAGTTTATTAAAATCATAAGGCTTTTTTTTTCTTGTTTTACTTTTACTATTTGTTCTTTCATTCAACAAATGTTTATGGTTGGTGTAATAACTAACATTGGTGTCATGAATCTTGGTTTGGAAAAAAGTGAAAGTGTTAGTCACTCAGTCGTGTCCAACACTTTGCCATCCTATGGACTGTGGCCTTCCAGGCTCCCCTGTGCATGACATTTTCCAGGTAAGAATACTGGAATTAGTAGCCATTCCATTCTCCAGGGGTTCTACCCAACCCGGGGATCAAATCTGGGCCTTCTGCTTTGCAGGTGGATTCTTTACCATCTGAGCCACCAGGGAAGCCTGCTTTCGCTTTTTTTTTTTTTTTTCATATAATTATCTAACAACCCTGTGAAATAGACATTTAGTTCTCTTTTACAATTGAGATAACTTAATCCTTTCAAACAGCTAATAAATTATAGCACTGAATTCAGAAGTGGGTCTCATATGATTTTTAACCCCAAATTCTTTCTCCTTCATTCTGCTATACTTTCTATATTCATAGTTAACAAAGAATAAGACAAAGACCCTATCCTGAAATTGCTTCAGACTAACTGAAAGAGAAGTCACTTACACAAATAGCTATAGTAAAGTATAGCATGTCAGAGACACAGAGTAATTCCACCATGTTAGAAACAAATTCAGAAAAGTACACCATGTAACTAAACACCTTTCATATACACCCCTTCCTGTTATCCTATTATCCTGAAACACCTTAAAGTAAAAGTGAAAGTTGCTCAGTCATGTCTGACTCTTTGCAAACCCATGGACTATACGTCCATGGAATTCTCCAGGCCAGAATACTGAAGTTGGTAGCGTTTCCCTTCTCCAGGGGAGCTTCCCAACCCAGGGACCAAACCCAGGTCTCCCACATTGCAGGAGGATTCTTTACCAGCTGAGCCACCAGGGAAGCCCCAAACACTCTAAAATGTTCTTGAATTATGGATAATTGATAGATAGGAACTATTTAGAACTTCTGTTATTTAAGTTTTCACTTATGACCATGATTAATAATATTAATAATTATCATTATGATTAATGGTCATATTAATAATAGCAGCTAATGTCTCAGACAGTAAAGAATCCATCTGCAAAGCAGGAGACCCCAGTTCAGTCCCTGGGTCAGGAAGATCCCCTGGAGAAAGGAATGCCTATCCACTTAGTATTCTTGCCTGGAAAATCCCATGGACAGAGGAGCCTGGCGGGCTATAGTCCATGGGGTCACAAAGAGTCAGACATGACTGAGAGACTAATCCTATCACTACTACTAACATTTATACATTTACCTGATAGGCACAGTGTTAAATGCTTAATTTACATTCACTATCTTGTGTAATCCTCACCATAAACCAGCAAGACGGAATAATTATCACCCCTATTTTACAAATTAGTAAACTGAGGCTAATTTGTAACTGAGTTAAACATATGTCCAAGATCTATCATCTTATAACTAGTAAAAGGCAGAGTCATTCTCTGCCCAGATTTGTGTTGACTCTAGAGCTAAGCTCTTTACCATCAGGAGATAATTCCTCTGTAAAGTCTGATGAAAGATGATAACCTGGCAATGAGCATGGTGTTCAAGTCCTGAAGTCTCAGCTATCCCAGCTGAGATCATCAGAAATGTCATATTATGCAAAGAAAAGCCAAGTTTTGCAACTTTTGAAAATAGAAAGAGTCCAGTGGTGTTTCCCTATAATGTATACCACTTTCTCTTAAAGGAAAAGGAGATATGTTTAGAGGGAAGAAGCTTACCCAAAAAGAATACTGATATTACTAATAAGGAGGCTCTACAAATGGTATCGCTCATGTACATCAAATGCAAAAGCCTCTAGTTCTAATTCCAACTGGCAGCCCTAGCATTCTCAAGCTCCATGTATACAGGTGGTTTATCCAGCAGGCATTTTGAAGTTAACTCTTGCTACACGGAAACAATATAATGTCATATAATATAAACATTACAATGTAAATGGGGCCACTAGCTAGTCTCAACTCTAATACCTCGTTTCCTGATAACTGTAATCCTGAGTCACCTGGTCTGAAAGCTGATCTCACCCCAAACACAATTTAAATCAGTTCTCAAAGTTTATGAGCTTGTTACTGAACCCAAACTCATTCTGCTCACCGCATGACAGGCCAATAAATCAGAAAACGAGCTGTTGGAACAAGAAATGACAACTTGAGTCAAAAAACTAGCAGACTGAGAAGATGTCAGACTAGCATCTCAAAAAAACATCTCCCCTTCAGTCCAAATCTGGGCTCTTTTTAGTATACAACAGGGGGAGGAGGAGCCAATGGCTGAGCAGGGCTACTAATGGTTGCTGATTGACAGTTGCTCACTAACAGTCACTTGCTTGGGGGAGGGGCCCACTGTGGCACCAACCAATGACTGAGTGGGGCCACTATGGCTGGTGTCTGCTCGCTGCTACTGCACCCCAAGCAGAAAGGTACAACTGCAGAAAGCAGCCAGGTCTGAACTAGACCCGGCCGCTCTAGCAACACCATTCTTCAACCCACAGTGCAAGGTGTGCAGGTGGCAGAGACCATTAGTGGCCATGTGGACATGGCTGACACGCCCCTCAACCAGAACCATTGTCTGAGGCAGTGGGCACTGTGAGCACAGCCCTTTGCTAGCCATACCAGCCAGCCTGTGACCCCCAAGACAGCCTCAGAATTGGTGCCCCCGGAGTGGAGCTCCCACCTGGCTGTTTGTGCAGCGGGAGCCAGCCAGCCTGGTGGGCTAGTCAAGGCCTGAGTGGAGAGGGGCAGCTGAGCAGCCCCTTCCCCGAAGGAGCCCACAGGCCGGTGCCAGAGAGGGAAGAGCCCATCGTGCCTCAGGTTCAGGCTGGGGAAGCCACCATTGCAAGCTCAGCTTTCCTTTATAGTTTATAAATTATGGAGAACCTAAAGTAACTTTTGTTTATGTGAGTTATGTCTATGGATAATTACCATATTAGAAATCAAAATTGAAGAATATTATAAGTGTATATTTATTCATTTTGAAATAATAAACATGGCACTACTTATTATATTTTAACACAAATATAACACTTTTATGACGAATAGCTATATTTTCCAAAAAAATTGTTAAGAATAGTGATATTTTCAATCTTTAGTATCTGGATTAATAGAAGACAGCTGGATTCGCGTACCTGCTTCAAAGTCAATCTACTGTAATCTGTTACTTCAGTTAAAAGTATATGAAGAAAATTTGGCCTTACACAGTAGTTGGAAAGGGGAGGAGAAATACCCTCTTCAACTAATGGTGGATATTCTTCTTTAATACTAATATCAAAACTGGACAAGAGGTAGTTTCTTAAAGGTTAGTTATAATGTGAAATCTGTAACCCTAGTTATTCCATAAATCCATGGATCTATTTTTCATGTTAAATGGATCTTTTATCCTGCACTGGTTATTTGGAAAACAGTGGTTCACTGAATTACTCAAACCTTCAAAATATTAACACATTTCAATATACAATATCAACAAATCACATTTGTTAATATTGCCACTGATTTTTATCAGAAAAGTCTTTAAGTATTAGGAAGTTGTAAAGCTCATACTGACATACACAAATTTTCTAAGATTTTAAGTTTTTACTTGAAAGCTCAAATTTTATCATTAACAAAAAATACTGTCCGTTGTTTTCCTGAATCAACAGGTCCATTTCAATTTTTACAAAAATGTCTGCCAAATACTTAAGCCTGAACGATAGTTGTTTGTCTGCCACTTATTCTTTCAAGTGAAAATGGAATCCCATTAAAAAATGACCAGTTCAACTCTCAAATTACCACACAAACACTTTTCCTCAACACAAGCTTTACACTTTGGCATACAGCCGAATTGCTTTATATGTACCTCCCAATTTACCACATAGGATATAAAAAATATGTGTACTCAAATGTCAAGATTAATTAGAATTTTAAAATTTTACTGCTCCATCAAGAACATTCTTGAGTGACATCGGCTATTTCTTTCTTCTGCCTATGCCAGGCCTTAAAGAACACAATGACTATTAGCACAGTTTGATGCCATTCATTGTCCTGATTCATGTCAAAGCACCAGCAATTTTACCCACCATTGCTTTTGTACCATCAGTGAAACCATTCAGTGGGCAAAAAAGCAAACAGAATAATTTCAGTATTATAATGAATTATATTACTGACATATCAGTATTACAATGAAACTAGTTTTTACTTTGCAGAGTTCCTAAAACGGCCTCAGAGCCCAGGGCTCTGCAGCCCATGTTTTGAGAACTTCTGTTCTAATTCACTTTGACCAGTATTAATAAGCATGAGAAAAAAGAAGTTTTTTGAAATCCAGAAGTTATTAAAATCAAATGAGATTATCCCTTAAAAGGCATTTATATATTACAGGATACATTTTATCATACAATTTTCAAAAAGATCAATTAATCATGTCATAAAATACAGAAATACTTCCTACTTGATTAAAATGATTATAGTAACAATTTTATTATATGACATATTTTATTATATTTCTACACATACTTAAGAAATCTTAATATTCTTGTAAATAAAAACTTGGTGATTTGCTTGCTCACAAAAAAAATGTATATTATTTCTACATAATAAAAAATAAATAATAAAAAACATATGTAATTCTAATATTTTAACTATAGCATCTGTAATTACCATTAGCTAATTACCAAGTAATTATCCTACCTGAACGTTCAGGGACTATCTGATGTTGACCCAAGTTCGAATCTTCATCTGACCCCTCTTCAGGCAATTTTATTTTCTCAGAGTAGCTTTCCCCTTTATTATCATTACTGTTTCTACTTTTCTCTGTATTATTGCTTTCTGAGTGGGCTTCTTTACCAGAGTTCAAACTGACTGCAGTATCAACCTAAAAATTATTTCCAAAGAAACAGTTTTCAAAAATAACGTTTTTTATTTTAAATTTCTAGACTATTTTAACTCAAATATAAGAATATGTAAGGACATGCATCATACAGAAGTGTTAAATTATTCTAATAATATAACACTTGATAAAATACAATTTACATACACAATTGAATTTAATAACATTTGCACCAAAGTAATATGCACCACTCTTCAGCAATTTCTACCAATAATAGAGAAGAATCAGTCCCAAAGAGACTCCCTCTCTGTCAAGCTCTGAGGATGAGAGCACGATGGTCCCTGCTACCTGAGCTTACTCTCAGATGGAGAATCAAGGGTCTAGAGCAGGACTAATCAACATAGTAGTCACTGGAGTCACTGGTCACGTGTGGCTATTGAACAGCTGCAAAGTGAGTAGTCTGAATCACAGTGTGCTTCTAATGGAGTTCTTCAAATCAGAACCATGTGCTTTGGTTAATCATTTACTCTTATACTAGTCACAGCTTTTCTATTTCATTTTGCTATCTCTTTCCATTTCAGCAAAGTTCATTTGCTAAAAACTGAAGACACCAGTTTGGTGCAGCTGTGTTTTCCTGAGAGAGGACAGGAAAAGACATTCATGGCTGCACGAACCAAAAACAGGGATCACAGGGCTTGAAGGCTGTACTTGGCAGTAAAAGTCACCTTGGAAATTAACACAGCCCACAAGAGAGGCAAAACCTCAGGGAGAGTGGAGACATACCTTTCCCCTCCAACGGAGGGAATGTCTGCTCCAGCCCTGAAGGACTCAGCCCTTGGAGGCTTTTATGCTCATGGTCTACACTCCATCACTGCAATCTGGGTCCCCTTGTGAATCTCCAGGACAGAAGGCAGGTGGTGCTGAGAATGAAACTGCCAGGGTTTAATTGCTTACATGACTGCACAAGCATCTCTCTTCACCTGAACTAGGACATAAGCCCCAGGAGAACTGAGTTGAGTCCATACTATAAAAATCATAACTGACATTTACTGAGGAATTACTACTGGCCAGGTCCTGTGCTAACTGCTTTACAAACACTGCTCACAATGACCCTCTGGGATAGGTATTACTGCCCCAATTTAACAGAGAAGAAAACAGGTACATTATGGACTGAAACTAGTAGAGACCTAATTTATAATAAGCAAAACAATGCTTACTTTATGTGATGTGGGAAGTGTTAAAGAGGGTTTCCTGTTCAAAACTATTCTTCTGTGAAAGGCCAGGTAAAGCTTAAAATTCCATAATATCTAGTTAATTCTTAAAGCTGCATAGTTTTGTGAAAATGCTGAAATTGCTAGAAGTCACACAAGCCCTGTCAGTAACTTATATCTTGGCACAAATGAATCAAGCTGATCTCTCCCTGAGAATGGGTTTTTATACAAGGGTAACTGGAAAACTCAGCAGTGGCCACAGGACTGGAAAAGGTCAGTTTTCATTCCAATTCCAAGGAAAGGCAATGCCAAAGAATGCTCAAACTACCGCACAATTGCACTCATCTCACACGCTGGTAAAGTAATGCTCAAAATTCTCCAAGCCAGGCTTCAGCAATACGTGAACCGTGAACTTCCAGATGTTCAAGCTGGGTTTAGAAAAGGCAGAGGAACCAGAGATCAAATTGCCAACATCTGATGGATCATCGAAAAAGCAAGAGTTCCAGAAAAACATTTATTTCTGCTTTATTGACTATGCCAAAGCCTTTGACTGTGTGGATCACAAGAAACTGTGGAAAATTCTGAAAGAGATGGGAATACCAGACCACCTGACCTGCCTCTTGAGAAACCTATATGCAGGTCACGAAGCAACAGTTAGAACTGGACATGGAACAACAGACTGGTTCCAAATAGGAAAAGGAGTACGTCAAGGCTGTATATTGTCACCCTGCTTATTTAACTTCTATGCAGAGTACATCATGAGAAATGCTGGACTGGAAGAAGCACAAGCTGGAATCAAGATTGCCAGGAGAAATATCAATAACCTCAGATATGCAGATGACACCACCCTTATGGGCAGAAAGTGAAGAGGGACTAAAAAGCCACTTGATGAAAGTGAAAGAGGAGAGTGGAAAAAGTTGGCTTAAAGCTCAACATTCAGAAAACGAAGATCATGGTATCTGGTCCTATCACTTCATGGGAGATAGATGGGAAAACAGTAGAAACAGTGTCAGACTTTATTTTGTTGGGCTCCAAAATCACTGCAGATGGTGACTGCAGCCATGAAATTAAAAGACTCTTACTCCTTGGAAGAAAAGTTATGACCAACCTTGATAGCATATTCAAAAGCAGAGACATTATTTTGCCAACAAAGGTCCATGTAGTCAAAACTATGGTTTTTCCAGTGGTCATGTATGGATGTGAGAGTTGGACTGTGAAGAAGGCTGAGCACCAAAGAATTGATGCTTTTGAACTGTGGTGGTGGAGAAGACTCTTGAGAGGCCGTTCGACTTCAAGGAGATACAACAGTCCATTCTAAAGGAGATCAGCCCTGGGTGTTCTTTGGAAGAAATGATGCTAAAGATGAAACTCCAGTACTTTGGTCACCTCATGCGAAGAGTTGACTCATTGGAAAAGACTCTGATGCTGGGAGGGATTGGGGGCAGGAGGAGAAGGGGACGACAGAGGATGAGATGGCTGGATGGCATCACCAACTTGATGGACATGAGTTTGAATGAACTCCAGGAGTTGATGATGGACAGGGAGGCCTGGGGTGCTGCAATTCATGGGGTCGCAAAGAGTCAGACACAACTGAGCGACTGAACTGAACTGAACTGAACATAACTAGATATTAGCAACTACTCAGATACCACATTTCAGGATACATAAAGATCTATCACACGTGTTATCCCATATGATCTTGACGCTTAGAATGAGCAAGAAAAATGAGACAAAAGACATGAAACAGAACAAAAGGCAAATACTGTCCATTTCACAATTTTACCCACAGTTTCCCACCCCACTAGCACCAACCATCTCCCCATCCCACTGCCCATGCCCCTCTGATTGTCTACCCTGTAGCCTGTTTGCTTTTTATTACTTCCTCATTCTCAAAGCCACATTCAGTCTCCACTTTTCATTGCTCCATGTCCCCTACTTCATCTCCATGTTAGTCCCAGGAAAGTTAGACAGTGTATAGAAACACTTCCAAACAATTAGATACCTACCTGAAAGCCATGAGATTTTTACACCAGTTGCAACAATTGGCTCTTTCAAGAAAAATATTCAGAAGCAACAAAAATATTCAGAAACAGCAATAAACCAAAATTCTAAGAATGAGAACTATACCATTACTACAGAAATTTCATTAAAATCTAGCATTTTAGGGACTTTCTGGCAGTCCAGTGATTAAGAATCCATGCTTCCACTGCAGGGGACGTGGCTTCAATCCCTGATCGGGAAACCAGATCCCACAAGCTATACACCATGTGGCCAAAAAAAAAAAAAAAAAAAAACCTCTAGCATTTTAAATTCATTTTCTGCCACTCAGAAATTTTGGCAAGAAATTAATAAAAGACAAATGAGCAATAAAACTAATCAAAATACTAGGATTTATTATTCTGACAATGTAAAAAGTCTTACAGACACTAAATCATTTGCAGTCAGCAGTCAACATGCAGCATACCTGTGGATTTTCTACCCCAAGCCCAGATGAACCTTACTGATTTTCCACGAACTTTTTAAGACAAATCACAACTTTTACAAAGTCTTGCCTTTAATATAAGTATCAAAGTCCTTGTTGGTTAATAAATATGCTAGAGTTTGTTTTGACCTATAGCTTAGTGGGTTCAAATAAAATATGCCTGGAATTAATTGCTGATATATTTCTTTTAATAAATTTTGAATGAGGTAATATTAAGCTATGTTTTAAAACATGTGCATCAATATTGTGAAGTTGCTGCTTTAAAAAAAATCAACACCTAGAAATATGTAAGCAGAAATACTAATCCTTTGGTACTCTGAAATTCGTCAGGTCTTTGTAAATATATTATCCTACCTACATAAAATGGTAAAAATTTCATTCTAAATTTGTTAAACACAGTTATGTGACTAGCTGCTGTGTGTCTGACTTTACACTGAATCCCATGAAAAATAACATAGGAAGGACTGACCAATTAGGTTAAAGAATTAAGGCCAATTAACTAAGATGTATTGAGTACTTACTAGGTGCTGCTGCTAAGTTGCTTCAGTTGTGTCCCAACTCTGTGCGACCCCAGAAATGGCAGCCCACCAGGCTCTGCCATCCCTGGGATTCTCCAGGCAAGAACACTGGAGTGGGTTGCCATTTCCTTCTCCAATGCATGAAAGTGAAAAGTGAAAGGGAAGTCGCTCAGTCGTGTCCGATTCTTCGCAACCCCATGGACTGCGGCCTACCAGGCTCCTCCGTCCACGGGATTTTCCAGGCAAGAGTACTGGAGTGGGGTGCCATTGCCTTCTCCATACTAGGTGCTAGTCACTTCTAAAAATTGTAGATATATCACTCATTTTATCCCCAAAACATGCCTAAGAGGTGGACAGTACTATTATACCTTTGAACAGATTAGGAAACTGACACAGAGAGTTGAAGTATTCATAATTTTCTCAAAATTACATAAAATACGGTCAGCAGAGCCTATTTTGAACCCATAACTCCAGAGTTTAGGTTTATAATCAGTAAGCTTGAGACTAAAGAGTCTAAAATTGTTTGGGGCTATTGGAATCTAAAATTGTTTTAGATTCCAGTTTAGACTATATGGAAAACTGAATAAACTGAAACTTTCCATCTACTTAGAAATGAATAGTTCTAAGTTCACAAGAATACTGGGGAAATTGCCAGTCAACAGAAATTAAAAGGAAACTAAAAGTTGAGAAACTTGTATGCAGGTCAAGAAGCAACAGTTAGAACCAGATATGGGACAATGGACTGGCTCAAAATTGGGAAAGGATTACGTCAAGGCTGTATATTGTCACCCCGATTATTTAACTTATAGGCAGAGTACATCATGCAAAATGCCAGGCTAGATGAATCACAAGCTGGAATCAAGACTGCCAGGAAAGAATATCAGCAACCCCAGATATGAAGATGACACCACCCTAATGGCAGAAAGCAGAGAGGAACTAATGAGACTTTTGATGAAGGTGAAAGAAGAGAGTGAAAAACCTGGCTTAAAACTCAAGATTGAAAAAGATAAGTTCATGGCATCAGGTCTCATCACTTCATGGCAAATAAATGGGGAAAAGACGGAAACAGTGACAGACTTTTATCTTCTTGGGCTCCAAAATCAGTGATCCAATGCAGACAGTGACTGCAGTCATGAAATTAAAAGACAACTGCTCCTTGGGAAAAAAAGCTATGACAAACTTAGCGTATTAAAAAGCAGAGACATCACTTCGCCAACAAAGGTCCATATAGGCAAAGCTACACTTTTCTCAGTAATCATGTACAGATGTGAGAGTTAGACCATAGAGAAGGCTAAGCACCAAATAATTAATGCTTTCGAACTGTGGTGCTGGAGAAGACTCTTGAGGGTCCCTTGGACAGCAAGAGGATAAACAGTCAATCCTAAAAGATATCAACCCTGAATATTCATTGGAAGGACTAGTGCTGAAGCTGGAGCCCCAACACTTTAACCACCTAATGCAGAGCTGACACGTTGGAAAGACGATGATGCACGGCAAGATTGAAGGCAGGGGGAGAAGGGGATGACAGAGGATGAGATAGTTGGATGGCATCACCAACTCAATGGACATGAGTTTGCGCAAACTCAGAGATGGTGAAGGACAGGGAAGCCTAGCGTACTGCAGTCTATGGGGTTCCAAAGAGTCAGACACAACTTAGAGACTGAACAAGAACAACAACAAAAACTGAAATAGGAACCTTGTAAATCCTGAAAGCAGATGCCCTGGTGGGGGCTGGATGGGAGCAGTGTGTGTGTGTGTTAAGCTGCTTCAGTCATGTCTGGTTCTTTGTGACCCTATGGACTGCAGCCCACCAGGCTCCTCTGTCCATGGGATTCTCCAGGCAAGAATACTGGAGTGCATTGCCATGCCCTCCTCCAGGGGATCTTCCCAATTCAGGGACTGAACCTGCATCTCTTATGTCTCCTGCATTGGCAGGCAGGACTCTTTACCACTAGTACCAGGACAGGTAAAAGAAAAATTTGCTGGCCTCAGAAAGCCATGGCCTTCAGCTTTACCACCTACACAGAGCTAGGAGACTAGGACTTGGGCTCATGCAAGACAGGATGGAGAAGACCCTTCCCTCTTCTGCTTCATGAAGCTGGATCCCTTAAAACGGTGCCTCCTCTGTGACAGTGCAGATTAGAAAACTGTATCTATCCAAAAGCATAGGATACAAACAAAAAACGTGTCTGTGTTCCAAGTGGGAAACAGTCTTCCCAGAGAATGTGCAACCATGGGGTCATGCTTTATGTGGGTTTGAATTCCCATTAATATTATTCATGTGCTCTGGAATGCTTCAAGATGAAAAATTAGCCCAAAAAAAAGATTCATGCCAGTGGTATCTCTGAGCCATTTGGTAGAAGCAAACAGAAACTTACTTGGAAGGTACAGCTTCAAATCAGGCTCCATAAATTTTCCAAAATTAAAACTTATAATCCCAAAGTTCAAAAGCCATGAACACATGACCAACAATAAGCAAGAGTCAGAATAAACAAAAGAACTTAAGATATTACTATAAAAATCTGATAAAGATAAATATTTTAATGAGTATTAAGAAAGAATCCAAATAACACAAGAAGAATACGATATTCTTTTTAAGAATTCTCCAGGCCAGAAAACTTAAGTGGGTAGCCTTTTCCTTCAGGGGATCTTCCCAACCCTGGGATTGAACCCAGGGCCCCCACATTGCAGGTGGATTCTTTATCAGCTGAGCCACAAGAGAAACCCAGAAATATTGGCGTGGGTAGCCTATCCCGCTCCAGTAGATCTTCCCAACCCAGGAATCGAACCAGGGTCTCCTGCATTGCAGGCAGATACTTTACCAACTGAGCTACCAGGGAAGCCCTATCAGAATAAACAAAAGAACTTAAGATTATTATTATAAAAAGTTGATAAAGATAAATAGTTCTAATGAGTCTGAAGAAAGAATCCATATAACACAAAAAGATTAAGATACATTTGAAAATAAATGACAAAGAACTTCAAGAAATTAAAAATGTATCATTAAAATTAAAATTCAATGGATAGATTAAAGAACAGATTTGACATAGTATTAGAAAGAATTCCAAGAAATATATCTTAAAAATTCCCCAGCATGATGCACAGAGAAATAAATGAAATTTTTTTAAAAAAAATTTTTAACAGACATAAAGAATAGAAGAGAAAGGTTCAACAGAAATTTTATTGGACTTTCAGGATGTCAAAATAGAAAAAAAATGCAAGCAATATTCAAAACATATGAAAATACAGTGGCTAAGAATTTTTAAAAAAAAATAAAATAAATAAGACATATCCTTACATTGAAGTATTACTAGTCTTCAGAAAGACAAATTAAATAAGTCCATACCTAGGGGAGTAATAATAGATATTAAAGACAAAGGGAAAAAAATAAAGTGGCCAGAGAAAAATATCTAAATCAGACAACCCACACTGGAATGAATATTGGGCTTACAAAAACCTTCTCACTGGCAACAAAAGAGGCAAGTATCTAAATGCAAAATATAAAACTATAAAACTTTCAGAAGAAAAAACAGGGAAAAAATTTTTGGGAACTTGGGTTAGACAAAGGATTCTTAGATACAACCAAAAAACACAATTCTCAAAAGAAAAAAGCATGATGAATTGCACTTAAAATGTTAAATGCTCTTTAAAAGACACAGTTAAAAGAAAGAAAAACCAAGCTACAGACTAGGAGAAAATATTTGCAAATCATATATCCGACAAAAGACTATTTACTTACTGTTGATTTTTCAGAGTTCTTTATGTATTCTAGATAGAGTCTTTTGAACATAAACTTTCCAAAAAAGATATGTGAATTGTAAATAAGCACATAAAAACACAACATTATTAGTCATCAGGGAAATTCCAGTTACACCCTCAATGAGATACTACTTTATACTTATTGTATGTACGCAAATATTTACAGCAGCTTTATTCATAATCACCAAAATCTGTAAACTACCCAAATGTTCCTCACCTGGGGAATGAATGAGCAAACTGTGGTTTACCCACACAATGGAACGCTACTAAGCAATAAAAAGAAGTGAGTGAACAAGCATCAACATGGATGAGTCTCAAACACATTGTGCCAGCAAACAAAAGCCAGACTCAAAAGCTACATTTTTTTTTTAACTTCATTCATATGACCTTCTGGAAAAGGAAAAACTATAGGGACAGAAAACAGATCAGAGTTTCCAGGGATTAAGAGTAGGAGAGACTGTTTATGACAGGCTAGCATGAGGGCATTTTTGAGAGGTAATGATGGAAATGTTCTGTATTGTGACTGTGATAATATCACTCCACACACGTGCCAAACTCAGAATTAAACACCAAAAAAGAGTGAATTTCACAGTTTGTAAAATGTTTACATTAGAAGCAAAAAAGTCAATGAGATGCTATGTAAATAGATGGGAAGATTTACTATCATAAAGTTAGAAATTCTCTCCAAATTAATCTATAAATTCAAAGCAATTTCAATCAAAACCTCAACAGTATTTTTCATAGAACTTGAAAACTGTTCTAAAATATAAAAACAACAAAAAGCCAAGTACAGCTAGGACAGTCCTAGAGAAAAATATGACGGGGAGACCGATCTCATCAGATATCAAGAATTATTACAATGCTGTAAGATTTAACCCACAGTAATGATGCAGGATTAGATGAAACAAAACATAGAGTTAAGCTAGAAACTGTATTTTACAAAGCTGCTTGCAGGCTAGATTCTGGATATGTGTTCATTTCATCCAATTAGGTGCATCTGCACAGAATTTATACCAGAGGAATGAGGTAGAAGCCATCTTGCTAAGCTCCTGATATGCAGCCGGTCTCTTTACTGACTGAGCCACCAAAGAACCCCTATAATACTGACAAGAAATATCAAAGGCAGTCACCTCTGCATGTCTAGGCACCAGTTTTCTGGTTCTGAGAGATGTGTAGACTATCAGAGGCAGCAACAGCAGCGGCTTTCAGATCTCTGGATTTTGGATAAGGTGGTACGACCGGGCTTCCCTAGTGGCTCAGCAGTATGGAATCTGCCTGCAATGCAGAAGACACAGGAGACCTGGGTTTGATCCTTGAGTAGGGCAGATCACCTGGAGGAGGAAATGGAAAATCCCACGGACAGAGGAGCCTGACAGGCTACAGGCCATAGGGTCACAAAACAGTTGCACTGAGCATGCACGCACAGTGTGACCTGGGAACCAATGATCCAAGAAAAGTCCCCTCCATGATTTCCTTTTCAGCTGGCCCTCAACTGATTTAGGAGCTGAATTTCTTGTATTCGATCTGGAATACATTCTAGGCTGGAAATGCCTAGAATGCTTTCTATTTCCAGCATTAAATCATGATAGACAATCCTCTAAGAGTTTTGTAATGCAGTCTAACCCATAAGTCAAAAGAATAAGTGAGAAAGGAGTCATAAAACTGCAAAGAAAATTTTCACCATAAGCTTCAAAATTTTTGTTTCCCACAACCTTAAAAGAAATAAACTGCCCCACATCACAGAGAGAAAAACAGATTCTTAAAAAAATAAAAACATCGAATTAGATATTTTGAGAAAAGATAGAAAGACTAATAAAGATAATAAAGGGAGTCACAGCCAGGTAATGTACCTACTAAATATATACCATGTGGTCTTGATCCAAACTCTGTTTTTAAAATTAATGAATCTTTTTCATAGTAAGAGTCAATGGTGACATAGATATTGGAATACAAAGCTCTCTTATGAAAGAAGAAAAGTTAACAAATGAGCATTATCAAAGTACAACTATGGAAAAATAAGCCATACTCTATCCCCACTCCCCCCAAAAGACGGGAAAGTAAAGAAGGAAAGAGTATTTTCACATTAAAAGATCTAAAGTAACAAACAAGAAATCTATGAATGCTCCCAGAACACACCTTTTAAAGAGGAACCTTATAAGGGGATGTTAACAACAGCTCTGGTTTACCAATTGCTAGAGATTGAAAGAAGTCATTTATATCATTTCTAAACAGCAAAGTACCTTGAAGGATGCTGGTTCCGGTGAGAGCACCTCCAAAGAAGCATTTGAACTTTGGCTCCCAGGACGTGTTCTTGAATTTGAGGCTGGTTTTGAAATTCCATCTAAGTTTCCCTTTATAATATCCATTGATATCCTAAAACAAAATTTTAAGCAAGCTGTGACTTGTATGTTTAAATGTTTCATCACTGTTAACATTCAGTTAACTCAGAGCCTTTATTACAAGGATTATGTTGCTACCAAACTCACAGGACCCTAACTTCATCAAAAGATGTCTATGTCCACGGATCATTACATTTTATATCACTGTAAGTGGAAAAAAACATGCTGCCCAGGATGTTAGATTCTGAAAGTGGCTAAAAAAGTGCAGAAGTGAATGCCATTCAGTGGTTTTCTGCATCTCCGACAGAAACACTTACTATGTCCTAGGCCTTAGAAGACACTTTCAGAGAACCACACCTCTCAGCCAAGACTCATGCTTCATAGTAATAATTTCCCAAGGCCTCTACTTGCTTTTGGTTTTGCTTTCCTTATTCTAGCTCAGCCTTCAGCCTGGGCTCCCTCTCAGCTCTGATTTCTCCTCTCTTCCTTGGTATGGAATCTTCATGGAGTACCTGCTGCTGCTGCTGCTGCTGCTGCTGGTAGTCACTCTTCTATCAACCCTGCCCTTCTAAGACCCACAATTCCACTTCTGTCCTGAAGCAACAGAGACCTGAACCTACTCTATCTACTAGAGGACAGACTTTCATTATCTGGATACACATTGCCAATCTCCTTAACTATTTTTTGGGTAACACCATCCAAAGGTCTTATACCAGTCTGGCTGCTCTATTCCCAGGACTGTTTCCTAAAGCAGGAGATATTACGCAGGATGGTTTAATCTAGTGAGAAAACTTGAGTATTGCCAGCACCTCGATCCTGCCAAACTGTGCCCTCGATCAGGACCATCCCAGATTTGTTCAGTAACGCTGGGGTGGCATACATGCCAAATAAAATGGAAGAAACAGAGAGAATTTCAGAGTTTGCCTTCTCAATACTTAGCTTTACGTATGTGTGACTGGATATCTTCCAACAAATCCTTTCCTAAATTCCTACTGGTTATGAATCAAACCATTTCTCTCATAAGAAAATAAAGGCAACTGCCTCTGGCCCAGCAAGTGAAACAATGTCCTTTTCTTACCCTACAAAATGACTCATCTATCTTTCTCTTTTTGAACAGGGAAGGCAGAGTCCAAGGAAGTTCCGGACACAGGAGGAAGCCCAAACATGAACAACCCCATGGTCCTCCAAGGCACACAGAGGGATAATATGATTTAGCTCCCAACCATTCAATGTACCAGGCGTCAAGGACCAGTAGGTCAACTCTTTCCATCTCAGCAAATGAAAAAGGCATTGATCCCAACATTATTCAACTCTGTAAAAGGGTTTCTGGCTCACTCATGAAGGCACTGACATTATTATTGTGGGATGACAGATCACCCTGGCCCGTCACATCACAATCAAAAAGCGTAAGTCACTGAAAGGCCAAATGTCTTGTAATGCCCGAAGCAGCCTGTCAAGGGAGACTTATTGCAGTGCACAGAGGGAGCAATGAGATGGAAGCCTGTGCAGAGCCCATATAATACACATCAATAATGGGAGGGGCACAGGGAACCACCAATGGCATGGATCAGCTAAGAGGCTCCAGAAATCTCTCAATTTGCTTTAGAAATAGGTCTGTCCTTTTATGTTTGCTCCTGAAAATCATAAATAAAACACACTTCCCAGGATGGGTAGGGATATAACTAACAATCTTATGATTTGACCATCTAGAAAAAAGTATGGATAAAGGGCAGTGAATTAGGAACTTAGAGATGTATCTGAGTGTATTAGAAAACAATCTCAGTAGCCATAGAGAAATTCCACAAGAAAAATAAAGCATTGTACAAGAAAGCAAACAATCAAATGACAATTAAATACTTTTAATTATATAAGCACTGAATATTGATTTAACCAAATACTGTGCCTTAATTATATTGAGTGTATGTGAGAAGGAGTATGTAAAAGGAAATGTATAAAAAATCTAATCTCTCAAAATAGGAAATCAAAGACAATATCCAAAACTTGATAAATCTAAACAATAGTTAAACAAGCATAATGTTTACAAGTTCAAGATATTTGTCCCTGAAGGATGTGACATTTTTTTCCATTGTAAATATTATAATGTAGCTTGACATATTTTACTATACTACCTTATTAAAAGTTTTTTAAATTGCTTAATAAATAAATATGAAATCTCCAAGGGACTGGAAGGAAACATACATCTAATTTACATAATAATGAGGTTTTTTGTTGTTTAGTTGCTAAGTCCTGTTTGACTCTTTTGAAACCCCATGGACTACAGCTGCCAGGTTCCTCTGTCCAGGGGATTTCCCAAGCAAGAATCATGGGTGGGTTGCTATTTTCTTCTCCAGGGGATCTTCCCCACCCAGGGATCAAACCCACGTCTCCTACTTGGCAGGCGAATTCTTTACCACTGAGCCATCTGGGAAGCCACTTTACCACAGGTTCAGTGATAAAGAATCCGCCTGCCAATGCAGGAGACTCAGGTTCCATCCCTGGGTTGGGAAGATCCTCTGGAGGAGGAAACGGCAACCCACTCCAGTATTCTTGGCTGGAGAATCCCATGGACAGAGGAGCCGGGTGGGCTACAATTCATAGTGTTACTAAGAATCAGACTCAACTGAGCATGCACAAATACACCTGGGAAGCCCAAAAATGAGGTTAGTGACTTACCAAGCAGGACATCAAGAGCATAAGTCAAAAAATGAGACTAATAAACGTGATCACATAACATTGACTGCTCTTGAGTATCAAACCAAAAAGAAAAAAAAAACCTCTAAATTAAAAGATAGATGAGAAACTGGAGGAAATATACGCAATACAGATAATATACAAAAGATTAATACATTTACATATTTAAAGAGCTCTTATCAACAAGGAAAAGAAGCATTCCAATAGAAAACTGGCAAAGGGCATAGACAAGGAAGGAAGGCAGGAAGCAGGAAGGAAGGAAGTCAATATCCTGTTTAAAAAACAAGACCAATTTCTCTAATTAAAGACATATACAGAGAGGGACCTGAAAGACGATCACAAATCAAAGAAGTGACAATGATGGGTTCTGGACTAGTAGATTCATGGATGTTCTTATGTCTTCTTTTACCTTTTGCTTATCTCTACTTGCTGATTTTCTAGTATCTGAAATTCATAATTAAAGAATTTATTTATTGTAGTAAATTTTCTGGAATACATTAAAGTATATTCAAAAATAAATAACAATCACCCAGTATTCATCACCCTGAGCTAAATACTGCTGGCACATTTCTTTTCCATTTTTGCCTTTTATATTTTTTCAAAAAAATTGAATCCATGTATTTCTCACTTAACATTAAGTGATCAGCATTTTCTTATTACATTAAAGATAGTTCTAAAATAGAATATTATTCAGTTCTTGATATTCCATTAAACAGAAGGATATATGACCAGATTCTAACTTGCAACAAATCACTATTAAGAGGTACAAAGTTTTCATAACATTCATCTCAAGTGAGATTAATTTAAACTTTTTCATATAGGCTTGTGAGAAATGCAACCACCATGAATGATTTAAAACCAAAATGGGGACACCAGGCCAATGTAATTTGATGTTTTGGGATGAATGAAAGAATCAAAAGAAAATTAATCCTCCTCTGTTTAGTTATAATGAATAGCCAGCCTTTTTAAAAAGGAGAATTACATTTATTTTCATGATTTTAATGTCTAAAAACTATTTGTGTTTTCTTTTTACTTTCTACATTTATTATGTAAGAAATATTTGCCTATGAGAGGGGGAAAAAAGCACATAATTTAGAACAATGTAAAGTTTTTCAAGTTCAACTTACCCTCATCCCAAGAAACACAGTTAATAGATTTTTGTAGGTCTTACTTATTTAGGCATATGCAAACTTTCTATCCTTTAACTACCTATTCCTACCCAACACAAACACACACAAATGGCATGGTGCTTCACAACTTGCTTTTTCACACTTAATGCATTTCAGAGACTTTTCTGTACCGCCACACACAAATACATTTTCATGCTTTCAAATCATGGCATAATACTCTATTGCATAGATGTAGCATTTTAAAAATCAGTTTCATTTAGCTTTTATATGGAAGATTTGCTATAAAAAGCAAAACAAAAATTTACTCAAAATTGATCCCAGGCCTAAAAGAAAAACTCAAAACTATAAACTTTCTATAAAATATGTGTGATCGTGGGCTAGGCAAAGATGTCTTAGATACAACATCAGAAAGTGAAAAGAAAGTGAAGTTGCTCAGTCGTGTCCAACTCTGCAACCCCATGGACTGTAGCCCACCAGGCTTCTCCATCCGTGGAATTTTCCAGGCATGAATACTACAGTGGGTTGCCATTTCCTTCTCCAGAGGATCTTCCCAACCCAGGGATTGAACCTGGGTCTCCCACATTGCAGGCAGACGCTTTACCATCTGAGCCACCAGGGAATCCCTTGGCGGACAACATCAGAAGTATGATTCATAAAAGAAAATACTGATAAATTGGAATGTATCAAAGTTTAAAACTTCCACTCTTCAAATGACACTACTGAAAAGGAAAACAAAAGTCAAATATTGGAAGAAAATATTTGCAAAACACATAGCTGACAAAGGACTTACATCTTGAATATATAAAGTATCAAGACTCAAAAATAAGAAAGATTGGAGCAGACACATCACCAAAGATGTATAGATAGCAAGCTAGCATAAGAAGACGGTCAACATCATTAAGCTATGGGAAAAATTCAAATTAAAACCATAATAAGATACTGCTACACATTCAAATGGTGAAAATTACTTTTTTTAGAAACTAACAATACCAAGTGCCAACAAAGTTGAAGCAACTGGAACTTTCATATATTGCTGATGAGAATACAAAATGGGATAGCAGTGTTGCAGAAACCACTTGCCACCTTCTTAACAGTGTTCAACATACACTTACCTTACAACTCCACAATCTCACACTTGGATATTCACCCAAGGAATGAACCTTTATAATCACACAAAAATCTGCACATAAAGGTTTATAGCAACTTCATTAACAACTTCCCCAAACTAGGAACAATCCAAATGTCCCTCAACTAGACAATGAATAAGCAACTGTGGTACATCCATACAATGGAACACTGCTCACAGTATAAGGAAACAAACTACTGATAGAACACTTAGGCAAATCTCAACTATACGTTGCTAAGTTGAAAAAGGCCAGATTCAAAAGTCTCCATAGTATTTGTTTCCAATTATAGGACATCTAGAATAGAGAAAACTATAGGGACAGAAAATGGATGACTGTTACCAGGGCTGGGCATAGGGAAGGGTTAACTACATAAACTGGTATAAGGGGATTTCTGGGAGAATGGTGCAAGTGTTTTATATCTTGACTGTGATGGGTAATTACATAAACACAAACTGTATGCGTTTGTCAAAGCTCACAGAACTGCAATATTAAAAGGGTAAATTTTACGGTATGTAAAGAATACCTCAATTTTAAGTTAACCTCTTTGTACAAATTTTTGCTTAGTTATGTTTATATGTCCAGAATATAAAATTGAATTGCTAAGTCAAAAAAAATTGCAATACGACCCAGAAATCCCACTCCTGGGCATATACCCAGACAAAATTACAATTCAAAAGGATACATGCACCCCTATGCTCATACCAGCACCATTTACAATAGCCAAGACAGGGAAACAACCTAAATCTGTCCACCAACAGATGAATGGATAGAGAAGAGGCAGGGGAAAAGTGAAAGTGAAGTCGCTCAGTCGTATCTGACTCTTTGTGACCCCATGGACTGTAGCCTAAGAGGCTTTTCCATCCTTGGGATTTTCCAGGCAAGAGTACTGGAGTAGGTTATCATTTCCTTCTCCAAGGGATATTCCCGACCCAGGGACAGAACCCAGGTTCCCGCACTGCAGGCAGATGCTTTACCCTCTGAGCCACCAGGGAAGCCCAAAGACATGGTACATATATACAATTATTTAGCCATTAAATACATTATTCAGCCATTAAAAAGAATGAAATAGCGCCATTTGCAGCAACACGGATAGACCTAGAGATTATCATACTAAGCAAAGTCAGTCAGAAAGAGAAAGACAAATACCATATCACTTATATGAGGAATTTAGTACAACACAAATGAACATACATAAAACAGAAACAGACTCACAGATACAGAGAACAGACTTGGTTGCCAAGGGGGAGGTTGCCAAGAGAGAGGAGGAATGGGAGTTTGGGATTAGCAGAGGCAACCTATTAAAAATAGGATCAATAAACAACAATGTCCTACCATACGGCCAGGGAACTATCTTCAATATCCTGTGACAAACCATAATGGAAAAGAATATGAAAAAGAATATACATATATATATATGTATGTATAACTGAGTCACTGCTATACAGAAGAAATTAACATTGTATATCAACTACACTTCAATAAACTTTTTTAAATTGTTGAGCCAAAGAACACTTGAATTTCAAATTTTGGTAAACTACCAAATTGTCCTACAACAGAACTGTACCAGATTACATTACTACCAACAGGGTATGCTGAGATGAAAGCATCTGTTTCGCCATCAGGGCCAGTCTGATTATGTCAAAGCTTTTCACCTTTGTCAAGCTGGTACATGTCAAAAAGTATCTATGAGTTACATTTCTTTAGTTACCAAAGAAGTTGTCTCTAGTCAAATGTTTACTGCCCACCTTTTTTTCCCCCCTGTGAAATACCTATTCGCAACCGTTGTCACTTATAGACTTCTTAAAATGACTGGTAATTAATTTGTAACACAAGTTCTAGATCTTATGGGCTAGGACAGTGGCAGTCCTTGTACTAGGTCTTACGGTCAGGAACGTTTGCTACAGTGTCCAGGAAATCGTGGCACAGCCTTCGAGGAGACTGGAGCTTCTCCGAGGTCAGATCCACCGCTCCCCCCCAGGACTCCGGGCCGGCCCCCCGCTGACACCCTCCCGCCCATCCCCAGCCCAGCAGCCAGATGGGACTCCGCTCCACTCTTTCACTGGCTTGTAGTCCGGCGACAGAACTCCCCTGCTAATCTGTGCGGCCCCTCACCTTCTGGGGGAAAACTAGTGTCCAGTCGTCAGAGCATTGACACTCAGCGTCAGCCACTGTCCCCCGAAAGGGAGGGGTCTTTTCCCGCCACCGCAGTTT
Organism: Oryx dammah; assembly: GCF_014754425.2. NCBI lineage: Eukaryota > Metazoa > Chordata > Mammalia > Artiodactyla > Bovidae > Oryx > Oryx dammah. The sequence continues at coordinate 67,031,397 of NW_024070210.1, read as the reverse complement.
CTCTTTCTCTACAAGTGGAAGAAGCGGCGGGTCCTAAGCCCTCTTGCCTCTCGGAACGCCGTTCCCTTGGCAACCAGAAGCGGACGCTTCCAGTCTCGCGATAGGAGAAAAGGACAGTACCATCTAGAAACAAGACGTGGGAGCCCAAGAACGGCTGGGGCGCAACTTGACGAAACCCTGAGACCTGGGAAATCTCTACTGTCTCCTCGGTCTTCTGAGCGGACTGTGGAGGGTGTGGAATAGTTTGTTCGTATTTAGGTTGAAGCCGGAACGAGGATGTATGGATGTTTGTATGCCTCTGTCCTCACTGTTAATATGATGCTCTACAGGTCAGGTCATCCTCCGAGTTCAGTTTGCTTCTCCGTAAAATGGGGTAGTAATAATTGCTTCCTCACAACATTGTTGTGCGCTCAAAAACATAATGTTCTGTGAAGTTCTTAGTAAATGTTGGATGGCATGTAAATAAAAAATAGTAGTTTTGCCCAGATTGGACTACAATCCAAAGAAGGTAATAATTGCTATATATACTTTCTTTCTTTTGTGGTTCTATAATTCTCAGAGCATGAAGACTATTTCCCTGGGTCCTCAAATTGACTTTTCTTCATCCTCGGTGCCATCAAATGTCTGCTTCTTCCAATATAAGCAGCATTTTACAGTTTACAGACATTTTCAATACATGGACCTTTTAGCCTCATTGTTAGGTGGTGAGGTATGTATTCTGTAAGTATTTTTCAGAAGATCAAATAGATAAAAGTGATGTGTGCAGACTAAGACAGTGTGATTGTAAAAACCTGACTGTAAATGTCATTCATATACTTCTAAATTCTGCATTTCTGTCTCCAGCTCTGAAATCCACACGCTTATCTGACTAGGTGACATCGATGTAAGAAGGACCTCAAACTTAAGATGTCAAAAAACTGAACTTCTCCATGGTCCCTCCTCCACCTCACCTTCTTACCTATCTTACCTAATCAATAACTGCATCCTGCCAGTCTCAGGCCCTCCTTGGGGTCTGAGACCAATAATTGCTTCCTCAAGGTCCTCCTTGTTAGTGTTTCTACTCAAGAATTTCTTCCCAACATTTCTCAGAATCTTTATATGTTTTTCCAAACTAAAAGAAAGTCAGTTGAGAAATCAGGAAAATTGGACAGAGAGTTCTAATTCTCCTGCAAGAGTTAAACCTTAGCAATCAACAGAGATCCACTGATACCAAGTTAAATCAAAAGCAAGGGCAGGAAACACTGTGAGTCAGAAGCTGAGATAAACATTCCAGGAATCAGAACAGGAGCTCCTGAGAAAGAGGCAATCACAATTTAACCAGTCAATCTTGCTTGCCGTTATGGGAAAAGGGGTACGTCAAGGCTGTATATTGTCACCCTGCTTATTTAACTTATATGCAGAGTACATCATGAGAAACGCTGGGCTGGAAGAAGCACAAGCTGGAATCAAGACTGCCGGGAGAAATATCAATAACCTCAGATATGCAGATGACACCACCCTTATGGCAGAAAGTGAAGAGGAACTAAAAAGCGTCTTGATGAAAGAGGAGAGTGAAAAAGTTGGCTTAAAGCTCAACATTCAGAAAACTAAGATCATGGCGTCTGGTCCCATCACTTCATGGGAAATAGATGGGGAAAGAGTGGAAACAGTGTCAGACTTTTTGGGGGGGGGCTCCAAAATCACTGCAGATGGTGACTGCAGCCATGAAATTAAAAGACGCTTACTCCTTGAAAGGAAAGTTATGACCAACCTAGATAGCATATTGAAAAGCAGAGACATTACTTTGTCCACAAAGTTCTGTCTAGTCAAGGCTATGGTTTTTCCAGAGGTCATGTATGGATGTGAGAGTTGGACTGTGAAGACAGCTGATTGCCAAAGAATTGATGCTTTTGAACTGTGGTGTTGGAGAAGACTCTTGAGAGTCCCTTGGACTGCAAGGAGATCCAACCAGTCCATTCTGAAGGAGATCAGCCCTGGGTGTTCTTTGGAAGGAATGATGCTAAAGCTGAAGCTCCAGTACTTTGGTCACCTCATGCGAAGAGTTGACTCAATGGAAAAGACTCTGATGCTGGGAGGGATTGAGGGGGCAGGAGGAGAAGGGGACGACAGAGGATGAGATGGCTGGATGGCATCACCGACTCGATGGACCTGAGTCTGAGTGAACTCCAGGAGTTGGTGATGGGCAGGGAGGCCTGGCGTGCTGCGATTCATGGGGTCGCAAAGTCGGACACGACTGAGCGACTGAACTGAACTAAACTGAGTATGGTAAGTGTGTGTTTCTGCACAGTCTTCTAATAGTCATTCTTGCAAGTAAAATAAATGTTAATAAGTTGATACTTATTGTATACTTTACACAAATTCTATGAGTGATAGTCCAAGGAACAAGTTTTTATTCAAAATAAGTTCTTAAATGGGCAATTTCCAACCCATGATTATGTGAAGCGCTGTTAGCCTTGCTTGGAGATTTGTGTGTTACATTATTCAAATAGTACCCACCCAATAACGTTCTCTGTGTACTCCAATATTTGAATATTTGCTACAGGCTACGTCTCTTATAAATGTTGTTAATAGTTCTTATTTTTTAAACAAGTGCTTCAGATAGCATGACAATGAGTAAAGAATATGAAGAAGGTTGGAAGTATTTTAAGAATAACTTAAAATTTGGAGAGCTCCTAGCAGTTCTGATTTCTTGTTTCTGCATGCCAAAGATTAGTATCTGTTGGGAATTGGAAATACTACTCCTTCTCCCTGTTGTTCTTCCAATATGAATAAACACACATACAGACACACCCATGTACACACATTGCCTGCAACACAGTTCCACAGCCTTCCATATGGTTGTTTCTTCTCTTCCTTCAGGTGTCTGCTTCCTCAGGTGGGTTTTTCCTGACCACCCTACATTAAATAATAATTCCCATCTCTGTCCCCCGCTAAGCTGTTCTATTTGGCAGGGAGCTAAGTGGTGTCCAGCTCTTTGTGACTTTGTGGCCATGGACTGTAACCCGCCAGGTACTGTCCATGGGATATCCCTGGCAAGAATACTGGAGTTGGTTGCTCTTTCCTTCTCCAGGGGATCTTCCTGACTCAGGGATCCATCCTGGGTCTCCTGCTTAGCAGGTGGATTCTTTACCTCTGGACCACCATGGGAGCCCTACTCTGTTCCCTTGATACTCTTTTATTTTTATATAAGGAGGAGAGATGCCACTGTTTGGATTCTGATACTAAATGGGCTTCCCTGGTGGCTCAGATGGTAGAGAATCTGCCTGCAATGCAGGAGACCTGGGTTGAGACCCCTGGGTTGGAAGATCCCCTGGAGGAGGGCATGACAACTCACTCCAGTATTCTTGCCTGGAGAAACCCCATGGGTAGAGTCAGACATGACTGAGCGACTAAGCACAGCACAGCACTAAATAGCTGGGTGACCTTGGGTAAGTCCGTAGATTTTTACGGGCTATAATTTCCTCATTCTGTGCTAATTCTGTCAGGTGGAACCCAGGACTCCAACAGGCTCCAGGTGATGCCAGTACTTTTGGTCCACAGATCACTCTCTGAGTAGCTACAGACTAATCTCCAAATGCCCGCACAATGCTGGTGTTTCATGAATAAAGGCTATTCTTTCCATTTTTGTTTTTGGTGATCAGTGGTGCTTCTTCAGAAAACAACACATTTCAGATTTCTTTGGGATGTGAAGGAAAAAACAACTAAGAAAAATCAGGGTTGTGTCCAGTGCTCATGATTAACTGTTTTCATTTTTTAAAAACTGTTGCTTACACTGCATAAAATACATATAAAGCAAGTGACTAGAAAGTTCAAGTGCAGTAGAAATGTAGTGTCCATTTACTGTTTGTAACCTTCCAAACTAAGTCCCCACTAATAACATTTTGCATAAAACTCACCTCATCTTGGATTGCTTTCTATCATTCTCATTTCGTTTATTTACCTTCTGCTGCTTCCCTTTTATAGATTGTTGAGAGACGGTATGTGCCTTGAGGGCAAACTTGTAATAAATTATATTTGTTGTGTATTCAGTTCAGTTCAATTCAGTCGCTCAGTCATGTCCAACTCTTTGTGACCCGATGAATCGCAGCACGCCAGGCCTCCCTGTCCATCACCAACTCCCGGAGTTCACTCAGACTCACGTCCATCGAGTCCGTGATGCCATCCAGCCATCTCATCCTCTGTTGTGTATTAGTACACAATAAATTGTGTCTTTGTTTTTAATTTCCTGAAATATTTCTATGCCAACCATTGCAATTATACCCTCAAAACAATTCACATTCAGATATGTTAGAGCACCATATTTTTCTCTGCTGTGTTCATACCCCACCCCCAAAATATTCTAGAAAGAATTATGCCTTTCAAATAATTCATAAAGATTTCATCTAGAGTCAAGATATTTTAAGCTAAAATTTCCCTGGTCTCCTTCCAGGTTGGTGACATATGGCAGCCTTGGTTTCAAAGCTGGTTTTTGTTTTTGTTTTCAGTCTCTCTCTGTTCCTGACATTCTCCTTCTGAGTGGAGTCAGATTTGAATGAATGAATGAGCCCACGTTGTATTCCATCTGGGCTCCAACTATCATTCCAGCCTTGTTGTCCCAGTTTCCTTTTTCTCACCATGAGCTTCAGCCAAATGTAACACGGTACTAGGAGAGAAACCTCACTAAGAATTGTATCATAGATTCTACAAACTAGATTTAACAGTCATTTCTTTGATGGGCAATTAAAAATGTGTGCTACTGGACAGTTCCCATGACGTGTGAATCTATGGCTTAGTTATTAAAAAGTAACATTTACTGAGGGTTTAGAACATGCCTCAGATACGTCATTCCATGTCACTTCATAACACCTGTGCAACAGCACTGCTATAACCCAGTTTGGTACTTGTGAAGCAGAGCACGGCGGTTAAGTGATTTTGCCAAGTTCATTGGTAACTAAATGGTACTTGGATTCCAACCCAGTTCCAAAGCCTGTTTGTTCTCTTTACCTTCTCACTGGACTGAATTCAAGAAGAAAGTTTACTTGTGCCACTAGATGGTGCTGATTGCCTTCCGTTAAAAACAAAACTCCAAATCCGCTTTCAGAAACTCACTTTCCTTGGATTTTAGTTGTGATCCAAGAGGCTACTGAACTGAAATATTCTGTTTGTTTGAAGTGTGCTTGGGTATGTCTTTAAGTGGGGCTTCTCAGGTGGTTCAGTGGTAAAGAACCTGCCTGCAATGCAAGAGACCTGGGTTCTATCCCTGGGTTCGGAAGATCCCCTGCAGAAGGAAATGGCACCCCACTCCAGTATTCTTGCCTGGGAAATCCCATGGACAGAGGAGCCTGGGCTATAGTCCATGGGGTCGCAAAGAGTTGGACATGACTTAGTGACTGAGCATGCACATCTATAATAGCCATCCAAATAAGAGTGAATTCGATACCAAAAAATCAGAGCAGATTTTTTTTTTAATCTTAGTACATATTATAAATATATGTTTGTGCCCAGTTGTGTCCACTCTTTGCAACCCCAGGGACTGGAGCCTGATGAGAGCCTTAACGGATTTCCCAGACAAGAATACTGGAGCGGGCTGCAACTTCTGCCTCCAGGGGATCTTCCCCACCCAGTGATGGAACCAGCGTCTCCTGCATCTCCTAAATTGCAGGCAGATTATTTACTGCCGAGTTACCTGGGAAGCTCTCCACATTATAAAATTGTTATTGGTCAGTCACCAAGTCGTGTCGCCAAGTCATGTCCGACTCTTTGGGACCCCATGGACTGCAGCATGCCAGGCTCCTATTATTTGATACCTAATATCAAATAACCACTGATAATTTTGAGAGACTAAAATTTGTCTCACCTATTTGTATTTCTATAAAACCTGCAGACTTTCTATAAAAGTCCGTGTTTTATTTCATATACCCTTTTACCCAAACTCCACTCTCTCCTGTTCCTCCTGGTCCTGCTTGGCCACAGCACTACCCATGTAATCAAGAGGCAAGACCAGGAGAGTAAATCAAGGTTTAAACAGCAAAAATCAAGTTCTGGAACAAGTAATCCTATTTTTATTCACAGTAAAAATGCATTTAGTATGTGTTTAGTTCTTTTTTCAGTACTTAAAAGCTATGAAATAAATCTGCTAAAAATGGGTTCTCAGATTTTGTTGTTCATAAGGATCATTTCAGATGTTATTTAAAATGTTGATTTTTGCCATTTGCGGCAACATGAATGGAACTACAGAGTGTCATACTGAGTGAAGTAAGACAGAGAAGGAAAAATATTGTATGTAATCCCTTACATGTGAAATCTAAAAAGAAATTATACAAATGAACTTACTTACAAAACAGAAAGAGGCTCGCAGAAAATGAACTTGCCGGTAGGCAAAAGGATGTTTAAGGAGTTTGGGAAGGTCATTTACACACTGCTATATTCAAAATGGATAACCAACAAAGACCTACTATATAGCACATGGAATTCAACTCAAAGTTATGTGCCAGCCTGAATGGGAGAGGAGTGTGGGGGAGAATGGATAAATGTATAGGTATGGCTTAGTCCCTTCACTGTTCACCTGAAACCCATAACATTGGTAGTTTAACATTGTTAATTGGCTATACCCCAGTGCAAAATAAAAAGTTTAAAGTTTGAAAGCTAAATAAATAAATACAATGTTGATTTTAGTCCCTATTCTCTGAGTTGGTAGGTCCAGGAATCTTCATTTTAACAAACACTGGTGATTTTGGTGCAGTATGACGATGAGCATGCTTTGAAAAACACTGACTTCAAGTTTGTATTTTAAAGGATAAATAGTGATGAGTTGCTGCTCTGAAAGGAACCAGAGAGACCCCTGGATCTGGGCAATCCAGGGGCTCTGAACACAGACATTCAGTACTCCCTTTGTAAAGAGTAAGCTAGAAAATGAGAATGTTCCCACCTCCAGCTTCCTTGATTCCGAACCCTTTCCTTACTCTGTCTATTATGCAATGCTATAGAGAACTAGGGGCTTCCCCAGTGGCTCAGCGGTAAAGAATCCACCGCAGTGCAGGAGACACACAAGACATGGGTTCTATCCCTGCATTAAGACGATCCCCTGGAGCAGGAAATGGCAACACTGGAGAAGCCCACGGACAGAGGAGCCTGGCAGACTACCGTCCATGGGGTTGCAAAGAGTCAGACACGACTGAGCAACTGGGCACACCCACATACAGAGTCAAGTGCTGGTCAGAGGATGTCCCCATTTTAAAAGTCCCTATGGGTTCGAGGGAAGCTTGCTACTACTTCACAATATCTCGTAGCCCAGATACATAATGATACCCTTTGATTTGTTAAGTGAAAAGAGTTACCCCATGCACCGTCATGTGATCGTGTTTAACTTGTTCAAGTGATACGAGTGTCAGTGTGTGTGGGGGGGGAAACTGTGCCAGGATGCTGTGCAGATGCATAAAAATCAACACACAAACACACACACTGCAGCTATACATTTATGGCCCAGAAAGCCAATTTGATGTCGTGTCCTCAAGTCCTCCTCTGTCCATGGAAGTTCTCAGGCAAAAATACTGCGGTGGGTTGCCAGTTCCTTCTCCAAGGGATCCTCCTGCCCCAGGGACCGAATTCTCATCTCCTGCATTGCAGATGGATTCTTTACCACTGAGCCTCCTGGGAAGCCCCCAGAGAGCTAACAGGTGTTTGTATAGTAAAATAGGGACTTCCCCAGCGACCCAGTGGTTAAGATCCTGACTTTCAATGCAGAAGGTGCAGGTCCGATGCAGGGAATGTGGCTTTGATCCCTGGTCAGGGAACTAAGATCCCACAATGCCACAAAGAGTGACCAAAACTTTTTTTAAATTAATTATTTAAAAGGTAGTAAAATAAAGAGAATAAAGATACATTCTAAAATCCAGAAAAAAATTTTTTTGGCCCGTGGGTTTGGGTCCTCCCAGTTCTGCCCTCAAGAAATCAGCTCCGCTAAGTGAGTCATTCTCACCAGAAAGGGAAAATTTCTCTTCTTGAAATTTCTCACAGTAACAGACTATTTTATTCTCTGGTCTATCCTGCTGGCTCCACAGTTTGGTCACCTGAAGCAATTCTGTACCTGTAAAGATTTAAAGAGTTGCCAGAAGTTTCCCAAGGCTAGCTGCAGTCTCCATTGCTGGATGCCAGTTGAAATTATACGGTTCTGCTTCTGGCATTTGGCCCTTGCCAGGAATATGGATGTGAGACGCTGCCGGTGGATAATGAAATTTAGTAATTTCAATGTAACAATTAATCCTGGGCAGAAATTCATAATTTCAAAACACAGTCCAAAGACTGGGTATCATGCTTCATGCTTGTCTGATTCCAAATCACTTCTGAACTGAGCTAGGTCTCTGACTCCATAGGGTATTTTGTTTGCTCATTTTTTTGTTTTAAATTGGGTCTCTGTATAGTAAAATGTATTCTAGAATTAAAATCTTATAAACTTTATTATTACAGAAACCTTTTGATTTAACTTAAGGTAAAGAAAGTTAAACAAATTTACATTGCACATTTGAAATGTATTCAGATCAAACTTCAAAGGTCTTCAGTAACAACAAAGAAAAATTTTTCTTCTCTGAGTTAACATCTCAGAGATAAAGAGGTCAAAGGTGAACAATCACAAGGGGTGTTCATTGCAGCTCTCAGGCTGCCATCCTGATGTTCTTAGGGTCTCACTCCTCGCACATATTTTCCCTCAGTTCAAATTCAAAATAACGTTTCTATCTGAACAGACAATAAGTTTATTAGACTAGGAACCAGTCATCATTTTGATGACTGTTGGCTTTCTTGTTTAAATCCTTTTTCTTATTTGATCATTCAGTTACTTATTTAACTGAGATTCATTTATTTTCTTTTCATTTTATCATCATAGACAAACTGGAATTAATATACTAATTTGGATCAAAATTTATTACGTAACTCCAACACTGGCACACAAAACCATTTTACATTACACATCTCTGCTTTCTCAGCCAGAATCTGCAACGAGCTGACCTGGTCTCTTAATTTCTCTCAATCTGTTTCTCCATCTAGTAAAATAAGAGGCAGGATAATGATTTCTAAGCTTACTTTCGGCTCCAAGAGTCTGTGAATATCTGATATAAGCAGACTTGGCTTTCTTTGGAAACCACCTGCTCATGTGTTCCAGTCTGAATTTCCACAGTATTCATACTGGTATAAGAAAAAAATATGTTCATCAAGCAGATAAGCAAGAATTGCCTGTTTAGAAACATCTGGACAGTGGTAACAGCCACCGGTTTTCTCCTCTGTGATCTACAAAGAATTAGAGCAAAACCACAATCAGCGTGCCCTATTTTTACAGCACAATGCAATAGAATGAGTTGAAAATGGCTTAGGTTTTATGAGATTTGGGTTTACATCTCCCTCTATTGTTGATTCTAGGGCAAGCCTCTTCACTTTTCCAGGCTCCAATTTATACCCATCTATTAAATAATGGGAAGGCAACTTCTGAATACTTTTCCTTACTTTGTAGAAATAGAGAGATTAAAATGTTATTGAGATTCTGTATTGAATGTTTTCTTGCAACTATTAATAAAATGAGTACTTTTGCTTCAAAAGAAAGCAACCTTCTAATCTATGAAGAAGAAAAAGATAAATTATCAGGTTCAATTCATACCTGTCCTCCATTAAATGCTCACTTATCTTGTATGTTTTGATACAGATAACTTGGTATTTTTGTGGAAACTGTGAACTATTTTTGTTATGTATCTAGAGATGATTCAGTTCAGTTCAGTTCAGTAGCTCAGTCGTGTCTGACTCTGCGACCCCATGAGTTGCAGCATGCCAGGCCTCCCTGTCCATCACCAACTCCCGGAGTTCACTCAAACTGATGTCCATCAAGTCAGTGATGCCATCCAGCCATCTCATCCTCTGTCATCCCCTTCTCTTCCTGCCCCCAATCCCTCCCAGCATCAGAGTCTTTTCCAGTGAGTCAACTCTTCGCATGAGGTGGCCAAAGTACTGGAGTTTTAGCTTTAGCATCATTCCCTCCAAAGAAATCCCAGGGCTGATCTCCTTCAGAATGGACTGGCTGGATCTCCTTGCAGTCCAAGGGACTCCCAAGAGTCTTCTCCAACACCACAGTTCAAAAGCATCAATTCTTCGGCACTCATTAACTTGGCCCAAATTTATGGGAATTTTGTATTCAGGTGGCACACTTGCATTCCTGCATTCATTTGTCTGCCTTTTACCCTGAGTCAAATCCTCTAGCAAGCTATTTCTGAGCAAGTGAGCTTTTCAGCCTTTCTCTAGTCATACCTAGTTGCTTGGAGAGCCTGTCAGAGGCAGGTACTAGATGGTCATATTAATCCCCTCCAACTCCTCACCACCATTCATTTTAGACAGTAAGCATCAGAAGTAAGGGGAATTTCTGAGTGCCAATATGTAGTAGTTACCTATCTATTCATGATAAGAGCAGGAAGAAAATGGAAGGCATTAGTTAGAGAAATATTTCATCTTCTCAGTGTCATGGAAAAGACATTTTAAAGCACTGGTTTCCCCTCCACACATCTTGCATATGGATTAGGCATTTTTGAAACTCATGAGTTCCGGTCCATGGCCTTGAAAAAAATTGCTTAATCTCTTGGGCATCCATTTCTTCATATTAAATTACAGAGGTGGTATATAACTAGGCTAAGATCTTTCAAATTCTAAGTGCTATGAATATATGAAGTAAATGGGCATTTTATGGAGGGAGAAATTTCCTGGATTTAAAGAAAAATTTGCCATCCATGAAAACAAGATCCCTGGGGAAGATGCACACTCTTGGTGAAGGATAATTTTTATTGTCCCTCCCTTAGCACTTTTGTCAGCATTTGATCATTTACTGCTCTCTGTCTCTTGTGGGTTTTTTTCTCCCTTAAACTGTCCAGAGGGCAGGGGCCATGTCTCAAACACATATTCCATCACAATAATGTGTGTTAAATGCAATAATACCTACTGTTATGAATGAAAGAATCTTGTTAACATTTTGTATGCCTGCATGGAAGAGTATGGTTAAGCATTGGGTGAGAGTGATGTGAAGGCAATGACTCTCAAATTAAACTAAGGGTAGAGACTAAGGGTAGACTCAGAGCTTCCCTGATAGCTCAGTTGGTAAAGAATCCACCTGCAATGCGGAAGACCCCTGTTCAATCCCTGGGTTGGGAAGAGCCCCTGGAGAAGGGAACAGCTACCCACTCCATTATTCTGGCCTGCAGAATTCCGTGGACTGTATAGCCCATGGAGCCTCAAAGAGTCAGACACGGCTGAGTGACTTTCACTTTCACTTCTTTCAGACTCAGAATTAACAAGGAGGACCTGAGGCAGAAGATGACGCCTCAGTACTCTCAGCTGAGTGATCTCAGTTTTGGCATTCCAGTAAGTTTCTTAACATTTATTTGAACTGAATGACTCTATCACGAAACAGGAAATCATGAAGCAGAAGGAACTTTGGGAAATAACATTGAGAAAAACAGCTGTCAGGCATTAAGACTTTTAATATAGTCTCCAGTGCAGTTTAATAATATGTGCCAAGTGGGTATTGAAAAAATAGTCATAATAATGAGAGATGATAATGATCATCCGTGCTTTGGAGGATGCAGTGGAAGAGCTGGTTCTTAATACCTTCTGTACTGTTTTTAGCTCTGTCTCTAATTTGCTTCATCTCTTAGGGCCATCTGTGCGTCTAGTTTTCCCATCTGCAAAATAGAGATCATATCATTTCCTACAGAAGTCTGTGGACTGTGCTTTAATATCCTACAGTGAATCATATATAAATACAAAGCAGGCAAAGAGAAGCCAAATGCTACCACAGGAATAAACTTTGAGGCAGAGAGAATTATAAGTTAAAATTAATTAAGATCTTCTAATATTCTAATGATCTGAAGTAGTTATTGCAAAGAAATTTATATTACCTTCACTTTAGCTTTTTAAAGTATATGGTTAATGATAAATAAATACAATCTAGAATAGTTTAATCTGTTACATTATATTTTATACATATTTATCTATAATATGATGGGGGGTTTAAATTAATTTCTGAAGCAAACTAGCATTATTCTGAAGCAAACGTACTCTTAAAAAGCAGTACTTCTTAAAAGTGCTTTAATAAATACACCTTCAACTATACTCCAATAAAAACTAAAAGCTAGAGAAAGTGAAAGTGTTGCTTAGTCATGTCCACCTCTTTGCAATCCTATGGACCATAGTCCGCCAGGCTCCTCTGTCCATGGGATTTTCCCGACAAGAATACTGGAGTGGGTTGCCATTTCCTACTCCAGGGGATCTTCCCAACCCAGGGATCAAACCGGTGTCTCCTGCATTGCAGGCATGCATGTTCTTTACTGTCTAAAAGCCAGGGAACTCTTCTCAATACTTTGTAATGACCCATACAGGAAAAGAATCTTAGAAAGAGTGGATATATGTATAAGTAATTCTCTTTAATGTACAGCAGAACCTAACACAACATTGTGAATCAACTATATTCCAACAAAAATAGTTTTGAAAAAGAAATATTTCTTCGTTGTTAATGAGAAGATATGGGGGGAAAATGTAATTCAGAACAGCCTACAATTGCCTAGCTCATACAGCCAAGCCAAAGGAATTATCTGAGTAAACTGACATCATTTGACAGATCAGCAAAAAGCCATTGGTCACTCTGACCCTGAAGGCCTAAATCTCCTTATTTTCCCAATTCTCTTTAAGGATGCATATGATTTCTTGTCTCTTTGTTTTGTTCAGTCTGATGGTGCATTGCAAAATTCAGAAGCTTTTTAAATAGACTTTTGTAGGTCTCACTTTGTAACGCTAATTTGTATTTTTATATTTATACATGAAGTGAAGTGAAGTCGCTCAGTCGTGTCTGACTCTTTGCGACCCCATGGACTGTAGTCCTACCAGGCTCCTCCTTCCATGGGATTCTCCAGGCAAGAGTACTAGAGTGGGTTGCCATTTCCTTCTCCGGGGGATCTTCCCGACCCAGGAATCGAACCCGGGTCTCCCGCATTCCAGGCAGACGCTTTAACCTCTGAGCCACCAGGGTGGGTTAGTCTTAAACATAGCAAGAAGTTTCCTCTAATCATGATCTCCCCTGGAGATGGGATAGAGCAGACATTATGAAGAAGGAAGGAAAGTGGATGTTTAGGAAATGGATGAAGGCATCTGCTCCAACTTATGTGTTCACGTAAATGCACTCTTATATGTTCAAACAGTCTTCACAAGGACAGAATGTATTAGTCTTTCTCGAAGTCACCTTCCGGTTAAACACTGAAAAACTTGTACAAAGTTTTAGGTGCATTTTCTTTTTCAATGCAATTCTAATTTTCTCATTTCTCTAGACCTGTAGTCATTATTTCATCTATATTTAAAATCAGGTAAAGTTCTAATATTATCTTTCAAAACCTGGGTTTGAGAAGAAAATTATCCCTTGTATCATTTGCCTTTTAAATGACCATGAACTTAGATTAAATGTTTCTCACAAAGAAACAGCCCAGAGGCAGAAGGCTGGAGTCCAATTCTTCATGGACTTTAGGGGAGTAGTATTTAAATAAAACCTCTTTACACCAAATTTCCTCCATAAAAACCACCACGAAGAAAATGCAAACAAGAATGAGAATTTTGTTAGAGGGAAGTCAAAATAAACTAGAAAAGATTTTTATAACCATGTATTTCTATGTCAAATAATATACTACAGAAGTATAAAATCTCAGTTGAAAAGAAACTTAAAACCTCATTCTGTCTTCAGGATTTAAATACAAATTGCTTCAGTCCCCCACCCCCACCCCCAAAGTGTGAGAAAGTATATAGTTTTCTTTATTATTTTGCTACAGCTTACTTTCCTCTTGAGACCCTGGGGTAATAGACTCTGACCTGCGAGGGTTCCTTCCCTCTCACATGACACCGTGGGCGCTGTGGAGCATGCGAGTGCAGACAACCTCTGTCCTCTGTGCCATTGCCTACGTCATTCCTTGCCCCATTTGAGGCAGCAGTCCATCCCTTCCATCCCTCTGAACTTTGGGCTTCCAGCTTCCTCTTTCAGACATGTATGTAAATACCTGAGCGAAGCCCTGGCTCCTGGACTCACTACCAAACTCTCCACAGGGATGCAGGACCTGGAAAGCAAGGCACACACAGGTCCCCTTGGAACTGTGCAAATCTTTCTTTGTTTTGCTATATTCTTGGGGCGTTGTCTGGGAGGCAGGAAAAGGACCCCTTTATCCAGAAGGTACAGATGTCTGTATCTTATCACTTACCCCTGACTTCTCTTCTCTACTATCCTCAATTCCAGGGAAGCTTTTTTCTACTGAAGGGAGATGGTTTTCCCTCCTCAAACTATCTCAAACCTTTGGCTAAGCCAAGCTTTCCCGATGTTTGGCTTATTCAAGGCTTCTCGGTGTTTGGCTAACGGAAAATTCCTCAATCACAGTGCTATTAATATTTTGGACCAGATAAGTCTTTGCAGTGGTGGGCTGTCCTGTGCATCACAGGGTGTTTAGCAGCATCCCTGGCTTTTGCTCACTAAATGCCAGGAGCACCCACCAACTCTTGAAAATCATGACCAAATATCCATTAGGCTAATCCCAAGAGTTCCCTCTGCTTTTCCAAGACCTTGGCTTTGATACACAAAAACTAGAAAGGGACTCACGGGCTATTTGCTTTCCTTTGAGGTAATGAATGCCTTCACCCCACCTTCCCTGAGGCAGTACATGTGAAGGAGCTGAGCAAGGTAAGGAGGGTAGAAGAATTAGATGCACTGCTGTGATATGGTTAATATTTCAAGTGTTAACCCATCTGTGATATTCTTCCTCACCTGTTGGCTTAAAAGGTACACCACTGGTCATTCTAGCGCCTCCTTTGTGTGGCTATTACCTTCCTTCTGTATGTAGGTTGCAGTGAATACACATATAGAAAGAAATTTAAAAGGGAGCAAAAAGGGATTTAACCACTAAGTTCTGATCAATACAGAGGACAAAAGGATTACTGTTTATGCCCAACACACATGCCTAGAGCTGTATTTCTCAATATTTAACTTCCTTCCAAATTTAGAATTTACACTCACTCTAGTGAATATACAGAGAGGCTTAGGTCTTGAAGAGACAGATAGATCAAAAACCTTGCATTCAACACCTTTAACCCTTGTATGAGTCATTTCAAGGAAATCGATGAAAACCAGCAATAACTCTGACAGAAAATCTTACTTCAGCTCATTGCCCAGAGAGATTTAGCCACTTCTCCAAGTGCTGTATCTCTTATTTATCCATTTATTATATCATTCACTCATTTAAGTTTGGAATTAAGTGGCTCCTACAAACCCAGGAGATAATTAGCCATTACAGATTCACATAACACCATGCTGGGGATTACAGTTTGAGTTCTATGAAGGCCACTAGGCCTTTATTCTGCCTATTAACTAACTTATTGCCTTGGCATAAATGGGGATAAACACTGGTTAAGCCAGACGCTAACAGGGAAGATATTTTAGCTTCTAAAACCTCATGCAGGCTACAGTCCAGGGGGCTGCAAAGAGTCGGACATGGTTGAGTGACTATGCACAACTGCCTCAAAGTATCATCATTATGAATACAAATAATTGTTGGGTAACTGGTGAAAACATCAGTTTAGTATTATTTTCTGAATAACACTGCAAAAAAACCTCAACCACTGTTTTTAATGTAGCCAGGTAAATCACTGCAGATGGTGATCGCGGCCATGAAATTAAAAGATGCTTGCTCCTTGGAAGGAAAGTTATGACAAACCTAGACAGCATGGTAAAAAGCAGAGACATTACTTTGCCAACAAAGGTCCATCTAGTCAAGGCTATGGTTTTTCCAGTGGTCATGTATGGATGTGAGAGTTGGACTGTGAAGAAAGCTGAGCGCCGAAGAATTGATGCTTTTGAACTGTGGTGTTGGAGAAGACTCTTGAGAGTCCCTTGGACTGCAAGGAGATCCAACCAGTCCATTCTAAAGATCAGTCCTAGGTGTTCTTTGGAAGGAATGATGCTAAAGCTGAAACTCCAGTACTTTGGCCATCTAATGTAAAGAGTTGACTCATTGGAAAAGACTCTGATGCTGGGAGGGATTGGGGGCAGGAGGAGAAGGGGACGACAGAGGATGAGATGGCTGGATGGTATCACTGACTCATTGGACACGAGTTTCAGTGAACTCCAGGAGTTGGTGATGGACAGGGAGGCCTGGCGTGCTGTGATTCATGGGGTCGCAAAGAGTCAGACACGACTGAGCGACTGAACTGAACTGAACTGAAGCACTACTATTAATTCAGTTTTACTCTGTTTCAGGCTCTGTGTTGAACAGACCATGCCACTTAGTTCTCAGGGCTACCCCATAGGGTATACTATTGGATTCCCCTGAAAACAGAGCTTGAGATAAGGACTTTGGGTGGTTGGTTTGGGGGAGGTAATCCTTGAAGTCATGAATGAGGATAGAGAAAGCCACACAGAGAAAGAAGAGGAGTCAATAAAAGGCTGCATTAATCAGACACCATGGTGGGCAATAGGGACTCAAGCTGCTTGACCTCCTGAGAAGTAGAAAGATGCCTCCCACAGTTGTCCAGCAGAAAGACAGGAAGCGGGGGCATTTATGCACTGACGCCCATGACCCACTGATCAAGGGTTAACCCCCAGAGCTAGGGAGCTCTCCCAGGGCAGAAAAGAGAGGAGCAAGGCCTTGATGGCTCTCAGGGAGGTAAATGGATGCAGCCAACAATGGTCCACTGCAGACATGGCTAAAATTAGAGGTGCAATATGTGAGTCAGGGCAACAGCAGCTTCTGACACAGTTATTACCTCCCCATTTTACAGAGGGGAAACCAAGATACATGGAGATTACCTCAACTGCTGAAGATCACAAGGTGGGCCAATGGTAGAGTCGGGATTCAAATACTGACCATCAGACTTCAAGGCCGTGGTCCCAACCATAGAGGGTAATGACAGCTGCACTTCCCTGGTGGCTCAGATGGTAAAACATCTGTCTACAATGCGGGAGACCCGGGTTCAGTCCCTGGGTTGGGAAGATCCCCTGGAGAAGGAAATGGCAATCTACTCCAGTACTATTGCCTGGAAAATCCCATGGACAGAGGAGCCTGGTAGGCTACAGTCCACGAGGTCACAAAGAGTCGGACACGACTGAGTGAGTTCACTCACTAGTGTAGCTCCACCTACAGGTTTAAGTCGTCCACCCACCAATTCTATTTGGAAACCAGGTTGGGGGCATTATTCGAACACTGCACTTTCTTCTTTGGGAATTCATTTTTCAAGTTGCAACACCATACAAAAATGCTGCTAGAATGCTGTATCTACATTTTGGGAAGAAAATACATACCTTTCACTTGAGATCATGCAGGAAGAGAGAAGTTCAGGTAGTACACCACTTGAAAGAGGGGGAAAAAATCACTCAAACAACTTTTTTTGAGTTTAGAAACTGTTTTTTTATTTTTTTATTAAAACATAATTCTTCAAAGAATATAGAAATACACCTGGCCATGATCTGTTAGATGTCAACCAACTGCTTCAAACATACATAAGAAATATCTACCAAAGTCTGGCTCACCAGAACTTACTAAATTGTACATATACATTATCAGAACATCAGTGTGGCTACATTTGATAGATTCTTCTCAAGTGGACACAGTTTTCTGACAGATTATGTTCCTTCTTGATGAAAGCTGTTACAGTTGTGAATGTTTGAAAGATAAGCTTGAAGGACCACACGGTGAAGCATCAGGACACGAGGAGTTACAGAGGGCATGCAGGGCCCTGAGAGAGGGAGTGGCAGGCAGGCCTCTGTTTCCACTGTGAGCACACAATGTACAGAAGAGACAAACACCAAGAGGAAGGCACTCCCTCCTGGGGAGAAGGGTCTTTGGGTTCATAGTCAGGAATCACAAGACAGCACACCCAGGAAAGGACAGGAAAAAGAAATTCCCTGCACTCAGTCTGACCTTCCTCCAAGGGACAAGGGCCAGTGTGGTTCAAGGAGATCTGCGAGGACCACTGCCTTTGGGATGTGCTGCCTGCCACTGAGTATGCCCCCTCCCTTCAACCTTGCTCAAGGCACTGGATTGGCTCCCTTAGGTATAATGAACAAGAACAAACACCCATCAGAAAAGAGCAGAGCTGGTGCTTGATTTGCTCTCATTAAGAGTGGAGTGTCACTTGTACTTTGAATTCAGTGGTCTCGAATCACTTGTGAGAGCCCCCAGGCGACTGGTCAGTTGAGGACATTGTCCTCCCTCTCCTATCCTGTCTGGGTCCTGCGATAACTTAGTTGGGAAACAGGCAGCCAAGAGCTCCAAGAGCTGGGCTAGGTGTTGCCTTGGCATTTTACAATGATGAATTCCTTCTGTTTTGTTCCTCCTTTATGCCCAAAATGAAGGGAGTCGTACAAACAGACTGAAAATGAAACTGGCAACACCTGGGATCTGGAGTCTTCCTTGGAAGAGAACCAAACTTTTCCCACTCTTTTGGGCAGAATCACCTCTCCTAATCAGGTATTTTTAGCTTGACATTTCCAGAGGCCCCCATGTATACTAACTTTGCCTTTTGAAATGATTTTTAATTCCAGAAGTTGGCACAAGATCATAATTTTCAATATCCTTTACCCCTGCTGATTGCTGCATAGAATCTTTCTCATGAGATCATCTGGGAAGATTAAAGACTACAGAGTGTGGGTACTTCTCAGTCTTTCTTCTCCACTTCTTTCACATTTTAAAATCAGTCTAATAGGCATTTTCTTTATGGTCACATGGCTCCATAATTATCTTGGGCTTCTCTTAGAGTACTTGCTCCCTTTGGCACTCCATAGACACTCTCCTCTATGTGTACTCTCTGCAGGGCCCCAAAACTGAGATATCCTCAGAAAATGCACACAAAGTTCCCACCCAAGACCCATTCCCCACTACCCAGCTTTTGTCTCCACAGTGAGGAACATGGACTTTACTAAGGACTTGGATCACTGAGATAAACATGTATATATATAGACAGATATACACATCCTCAATAAAGAGGACATTCAATTTTATATATAGATTTCCCTCTCATTCATAAGCACTTGGCCCACAGAGCAGCAGTCAACCCATGCTGAGCTGCAATGAGATCATACAAATCACAGCCCCAGCGAAAGAAGAGCAGGAATGTGGAAAGACCTGTGGCTTCCAAGGATTCACAAGCCGTGCTAGGAATCCACCTTTGGGAAGATGCTCACTTTATTGTTTCTGCTCAGCTTCCGCTCTACCCTGCCTACCTTGGGCATCTTTGTCTGGATCAGCTCTTCTGGGGTGTTACCCAAGGGAGGAAGCAGCCTCTTCTTGCTGTTTCGAGTCTCTGAGAGCCACTGGGGAGGCAACTCAAAAGGTCCAAAGCCAAACTGCAGGGAATACTTGTCGGGAAATGTCTCAGATTCCACAGACACTGCTGGTGCTACCTGGGAGATAGAGTCCACGGTGCCCGGGGGTGGTGCGGGAGCTGCAAACTGTGGCCCCAGCTCTGCCTCCAGGCAGGTGGGAAGTAGCTCCTTGGCCTGGAGAGCCCCTGAGCCTGGGTACTTGGCTTCGCTCTCTTCCTCGTCCTCCGTGGGCTTGAAGATCTGCTGCTGCCCAATGTGGAACATCTCCAGGAGTTGGCTGCCTGAGCGCATGCTGGGCTCCAGGCTGGCATCAGCCATCCCACTCCCTGTGCCCACCACGTTTCGGCGGCTGTAGCGGTGGTGCAGTTGGACCAAGGTCCCTACCAAGCACTTGCGGACAGATTTGTTCACAGTAAGAAAAAGCACAGGGTTCGCCAGCAGAGAGACTTTGGGCAGCCAAATGGCCGTGAGCAGCAAGAAGACGGAAGTGTCAGGGACATTAAGCACTGTCTGGTAGATGACCAGTGTGGCGTAGGGCACGCTGCATAAGATAAAGACCATCACCATGGACAGCAGCGTGGCATGCAGCTCAGCCTCCCGCTGGGAGGCATAGGGGATTGAGATGGTGTTCTGTGGGGTCCGCAGTGCTGCTATGATGACCTTCTTCTTCTGGCTGGCACTCAGGGCCCGGCGTATCAGTATTAAGAAGAAGAACACCACAGCCACAGGCACGATGACCGTGGTGATGTTGTAGACCAGAACGTAAACCAGGTGGCCCAAAGAGTTGCTCCAGACTTCCGTGCAGGTGGACATGGCGTAGATGTCGGCCACATTGGTCACTGCAAACACAGGGACACTGGCCACCACTGCATGGGCCCAAATGTATATCACTAGTTCTCGGGACTTGGCATCAGATATTTTTCTCTCCAGCGGATAGAGGACTGAGTAGTACCTGCCAAATGCACAAGCAAAATTCATTTCACAGAAGAAGATACACTTTAAATTAGGGGAATTTATATTACTAAAAGGTAGGAGAGAGGAAAGAAAGGGTCGAGTTCTTTCATTCTGCCTAAGACAGAGATCACTAGGGGAATGTGGAAGCTAGACCCTAAGTTTTGAGGACTTTGCCATACAATTCATTGTTAGCTTTACAATTATTGCCACCAGCACTAAATCCCAAAGAGTGCCCTCGATATAAAGGATATCTCCATCTGCTGTGAAAGCACTCTTTTTCAATTTAAGGGTAAAGGGTAGTTTGTAAAAAATACATGGGCTAGAGGAGCTTAAGGGCAAATTTCAAAGCCATGAAGAGAGAGAAATTTGCACACAGATCCAAAGCAAACTCATGCTGCAGTATATATGCATGGTTATCATTAGCATTTACAGCTGCTGGGGCAGAAGAACCCAGTGTGAGGGACAGACTCTGACAAAGTCCTTCAAAATCAATTCCACTGAAAAAATTTTGTGGTCTCAGTAGCCATTTTTTACATGATAATCGCTCAGGACCCCCTAAGAGCAATCAGTAGGTCTAAAACACCCGCACAGTTATATCTTTGTTAAAATCAGAGATTTTTTTCCTTCAAGCTTGACTTGATTGTTCTATAACCACCTAAACAGAATTCCCAAAGCACCTTGTTTCAATATCACCTATGACTTGGGGAAACTGAGTAATTATTTGTTAAACCCCTAGAACCACATCTGTCTTGAATGGGCAGTCAGTAGCCCTCAGAGATACAGCAAGTTTCTTCACCCTTAGCTCAGCCCACGTCTGCGCAGTCAGCTGACTCTGGAGTCAGCCCTCCAACCCTATTAACTTGCATTCCCTCACGGGGCCGCCTGAGCATGCGTGCTTCCCTGTCACTAGGATTTCTGAGCACCACCCTTGTGCTACATATTGCGCCAGGCACTGGGCTGCAAAGATGAAAGGATACACAAGAATGTTTCTAAACCACATGGGGGAAAATGGCGTGTAAGCAAACAATTATAACTGAGGAGCAGATGGCCCTCTGGGAGGCATGCATAGAGGAGGCAGGGGAAGGGGAGCACCTGGGAAAATGTCAAGAGAAAGTGGTGCTGTGGTGGAGTCTGTCAGGGGACAAGCTGGGGAAGAGACGATGCAAACACGCATGACCATGGATGACCAGAGATGGATGGAGCGTGGTAAAATGTATTCTAGACCGC
Organism: Oryx dammah; assembly: GCF_014754425.2. Taxonomy (NCBI): domain Eukaryota; kingdom Metazoa; phylum Chordata; class Mammalia; order Artiodactyla; family Bovidae; genus Oryx; species Oryx dammah. Next base: position 67,009,868 of record NW_024070210.1, on the reverse strand, counting down.
TTGCTGGGAGGGGAAGAGAAGAGAAAGAAATGTGTAAGTTACGCACACTCTCAATTTTTTCTCTCTGAATATAGATAAACTTTTCTATTCATCATTTAACAAATCCAACATGATGGTCCCACACCCACACATGAATACACGCCCACTCTCTCTCTGATTCCCATTTGCTAAAAGACATGTAATGAACCCCAGTTTCCCATCATCTCTGATTCCATTATATGTCAGGAAACAGATGCAACACGAGTGCACAGGTTCACCAGACATCATTTTGTTGGAGTGTACGTGTCTAGAGGCCATGCAGAAGTGCCCATGGCCTCCCAATTAACTTGCTGACTTGGTGCCATGAAACAAATATCTGAGAAAGAAGTGAGGGAAAGGACTGTTCTCCCTTTGTCTTCATGTACACCACACTTATGCTTTTGAGTAATCACTAAATAATGAAATAGGGATCTACCAACCTTGCTTTTCTACTAAAAGAACTTGCTTACCTTTTTTAAAAAATAGGAATTTGATATGAACAGATGTGCTAAGCCGTTTCAGTCATGCCTAATTTTTTGCGACCCTATGGACTGTAGCCTGCCAGGCTCCTCTGTCCATGGGATTCTCCAGGCAAGAATACTAGAGTTGGTTGCCATCTCAGGGGATCTTCCTGCCCCAGGGATCAAACCCAAGTCTTGTATGTCCCCTGCACTGGCAGACAGGTTCTTTACTACTAGCACTACCTGGGAAGCCCATTAATAGATGCACAATACTATATATAAAATAGATAAACAATACAAATAAAGACCTACTATACAGCACAGGGAACTATATTCAATATTTTGTAATAACCTAAAATGGAAAAGAATCTTGCAAGATTTTATATATAGAGATTTATATATATATATACATATATATATATAAATGAATCACTTTGTTATACACCTGAAACATTGTAAATCAACTATAGTTCAATAAAAAAATAAAGTAAAAGATACACTGGAAAAAACTTTAAAATGATGGCAAAAATACAGTAGATTTTCTGCTGAAAAGATAATATGGATTTCTTATTATTTATGTATTTTCTTGCCTAAAACCAGAAGCTCAAAAATAACCCACAGGGATTATTGTTCAAGGTGGAATAGCAATCTGTCCTGAATGACGTGGTTCCACTCTTGTTGCATCCTATTCTTAAAAAACCTTCAGGATTCATAGCAGCATTATTCACAAGATCCAAAAACTGGCAACAACCCAAATGTCCCTTAACTAGTAAACAGATAAATAAACTGTGGTATATGCATCCAATGGAAAATTATTCAGCAATAAAAAAGGAATGAGGAAAGTTGTTAAAAGAGTAGGTCAAGGGGCTTCCCTCATTGCTCAGTGGTAAAAATCTGCCTGCCAGTGCAGAAGACATGGGTTCAATCCCTGATCTGGAAAGATCCCACAGGCTGTGGAGCAACCAAGCTTGTGTGCCACAACTATTGAGCCTATGCTCTAGAGACCAGGAACTGCAATGAGAGAAGCCACAGCCATGAGGAGCCCACACACTGCAACTGGAGAGCAGCCCCTGCTCTCTGCAGCTAGAGAAAAGCCTGAACAGCAATGAAGACCCAACATAGCCAAAAATAAATAAAACTGTTTTTAAGAGATAAAAGAGTAGATTGTAACAGTTCTCATCATCAGGAAAATGATATGTTTCTATATGAGATGATGGATGTTATCTCATTCTTTTAGAATTTTTTTTATGTGGACCATTTTTAAAGTTTTTATTGAGTTTGTTACAGTATCACCTCTGTTTTATGTTTTAACTTTTCAGCCATGAGGCATGTGGGATCTTAGCCCCCTGATTAGGGATCAGAACCCACACCCCCTGCATTGGAAGGTGAAGTCTTAACCACTTGACCTGTCAGAGAAGTCTCCAGCTAAAGTTTTAGTGAGCCATTTCACAATATGTGTAAGAAAATCCATTATGCCATATACCCTAAATTTATACAGTGCTGTAGTAAAGGGCCTGTTGAGTGATGACCCCCATGTAAAAGAAGGCAGACACACAACTCCAAACTGGTTCATGTCACTTGGTTTTGTCACCTGCCTCATCTGCTCCTGTGGATGGTGAGTTTCTAAGGAGAAAGTGTCAAAGAGCTGCAGTGGCTCTCTAGTGGTAAAAGGATTGCAGACAATTTATCTGAGAAAGAATGTACCAAACAGAAGAGAAGACTAGAAAAACATACATATATATATATATATATCGGTGCAGCCTATCTAAACACAGGCCTCAAATAGTTCATTTAGTTCTTTTTACCCCTGAGGAAACTGAGGCTCAGAGAGGTTTGCCCAAAGCCACCAGCAAGGAAACAGCACAGGTAGGACTTAAAATCAGACTTCTGGCTCCAAGATCCCTCTTTCAAGTACAAAGTCAATGATTTCTGCTAGTATGCAGAAGGCTTTGTATGACTTTGTGTCCCGTCATGCAGCTGACACTGGGCAGCTAATGAAATCTGGGTTCCAAGTCAGATAGGGTGAAGTGACTCCAGAGATGGATTTTGCAGTCTATACCCTCAATAGGTCATTAAGGTTTAAGCATGTTTTAAATAGACAAAGAGTATTAAAATTCTAAATTCACCTAAAACATAGGTAAATTTATCACAGGATATAAAGTCAGAAGAATCAGCACATTTCACATAGCAACTTCTCCTTTTCGTAAATCTTGAAATCAAACATTCTTGTGGACACAAAATATTTTTCAATTCTTGTGTGCTTATTTAATTCTGTTCTCTAATTATCTCAACTGTATTCATGAAGTGCTAGCAACAACAACAACAACAAAAAAGGCAGGAAGTTGTTGATTACTGAGATCTTTACACTTCACTGTGATAAATTTGATCAAATTATATATAATAGCAATAGCTAGGATGTAAGATGTAAGATTTATTTTAAATGGACATCCATTAAAAAGTGATGGGAAGAGAAAGCAATCACCATCACAGTATAAAACCTTGGAAATAAATCCTCCAAAGGAATTTCTGGTGCTATCTGGCCAGGTCCAACTGGACTGTCTAATCACTTGTTAAATAACTACTGAATTGTTTGTTCTCTTGTTCTTCCAGAAATGTTTTCATCCATCATCAAAAGGCCCTAATTGCAGAGTTAGCAATCTGATGAGCAATCTACTGCAAATTGCAAAGCAAATATGGCCAATTCCAACCAGACTGAAACTATATCATGCCCCAGCTCTGCCCCAGCACCCTCATGATGTAGCCTCCTCAACACCACGTCTTTTCTCAACAGCCCCATTTTTCAGGGCTGCTGGCTTTTGTGAGGCATCTGTTTCAGCAATTGATTCTCTTTCTCTTGACCACAAGCAACATTTGGAACATCAGCTATTCACTATTTGCTTCACAATGCTCATTTTTCAGTACACTTAAAAAAAAGCTACGCCCCTGGCTCCTTAATCTTACCTGTCCAAGGCAATGGCAGGGAAGCTGAGGATAGTCACAGAGCAGAAGACTTTGTGCAGAAACTTGACGACCCTGCAGAAGAGCATGGTGTAGATCCACCAGCAACAGTGAGGACTGGTGCTGAGGATGATGTCGAAGGGCACGCAGACCAGGCTGGCACAAATCCCCGAGCAGGCCAGGTTTTTAATGAACCTGTTGGTGACAGATTTGAACACGGTTGTGCGGCAAGTCGACCATAACACCATGAAGTTTCCTGGCCAGATAGGCAAAAATAAAAACAAAAGAATTTTTAGATAAAAAGAAAGAAGACAGAAAGGAAAGAAGGAGAATGCAAGTTAAAAAAAAAAAAAGATTGAAAAACCACATTTGGGAGTTCATTTCAAAGAACTTAAAGGCCATATTATATTATCAATTTATGTGAAATTATTAAATCACTTTCATACATATCAAAAAGTCTAGAAGAATTTTTAGTGGTGAGTTTTGTTATTTAATTTCAGGCATAATAAGTATTTTCATGATGATCCTGTCTCACCTGAGTATAAACAATTGGCTGCTGCTGCTGCTGCTAAGTCACTTCAGTCGTGTCTGACTCTGTGCGACCCCATGGACGGCAGCCCACCAGGCTCCTCCACCCATGGGATTTTCCAGGCAAGAGTACTGGAGTGGGTCGCCATTGCCTTCTCCGAAACAATTGGCTAGGTATTGCTAAATCTCAGCCAGTCTACTCTGTTAAAGCTTGCAAATGACCTCCAGTTACCAAACTCTGCCACAGAAACAGGTCAAAAGACACACACATGTGGCTTACAATTTTCTATTAGCCATGTTTTTTAAAACTAAAAAGAAGCAGGTGAAATTCTAGTAGAGTATTTTATTGACCCCAATCTATGCTAAACAATATCATTTCAACATGTCATTACTACTTTAAAAAGTACTAATGAAATATTTCCATTCTTATTTTTGTACCACATCTTTGAAATTTGGCATGCATTTTTAAATTGAAATATAATTAATACATAACATTATATTCATTTTAGGTGTGCATGCTGTACCTTTTATTTTACACTTAAACATATTTTCAGTTCACATTAGTCACATTTCAAGTGCTGCATAGCCACATGCAGCTGGTGGCCACTGAAGAGGCCTGCACTGTTCTAGATCTTTAGCATCCATGACACACTTGCCTCTCTCTAAGCGTTCTCCTCCTGTAGCTTCCACAGGCCCACACTCTCCTGTGTTTCTCCCACCCTCCCACTTCTCCCACCTCTCCCAGGTCCTAGAGGCTCCTAGTCTTCTTCACCAGGCCCTTTCCCATCTTCTCTCTGCAGCCTCCTACTAGGTTAAATTATCCATTGAGATGTCTTGCTTTTGAAATACTAATGACCCTCACATTCACGCCCCAGACTAGACCTCTCCTCTCAGTCTGTTCTGCCTAACCACTGTCCTCCAGAGCCCACACAATCTGGGACCAACCTGCCTAATCTCACACCATGCTGCCCCTGGCTTGCTGGGCACAGTCACACTGCTCTTTTTTTCTGTTCTTAAAGCACATAGAGGCTGACTCAGTCTCAGTACCTGGGTACAAGCCTTTATACTGCCCAGCAAGGTTCTTGTATGTCTGATTGATTCCTTTTAATCCAGGTCTTAGTACAATTGCTGCCTCCTCAGAGAGGCCTTCTCTAACCATGTTTTTATTTTAAACATCCACTGTTCCTCCCTCCACTCTAATACTGTGGCCTTCTTAGCTTTCATAATTATTCATTTGTTTATTCATTTTCCCTTCATTTCATGAGAATTAAAAAAATGTCAATCTTGTTCACTATTATAATTCCACTGCCTAGTTCAGTACCTAGCACAGAATAGGCGTTCAACAAATATTTAGATGAATGAATTTGTAAAAGGACAAATAATAACTAAAAGTCCCTGCAATAAAATAACCCTTTTGTACTTGGAATATCACAAGAGGCTGTTCTAAGTCAGTAGTTCCCAAACCTTACTATGCATAAGGATTACTATATCAGACATCCTATCTCACAGTTACAGGTATAGAATTGGAAACTTGCATTTGTAACAAGCTGGCCCCAGACTGAAGTTTCAGAACTAACTGCCATGTCTAGCCCTTATACCCAGGGCCTCACAGGGCCCATGTGCTCAGGTATACCAGGCAGCCTATTCTACTAGGGAGGCTTTCACCTGGTGAGAGAGCCCGGTCCACATGGCCAATCAGTCATGACCCAAGAATACTGCTGCCTCTTGAGTACAGGCACAGAGAATGCCCTCTGATGACCTGAGCTGGCAGCTCAGCCTCACACAGGAGAGCCATGGTGCCAGGGGAGGGGATGGCAGAGTTCAGGGCTGCAGCCAAAGTCACCCCAGGAGCTGCCTCAGTGCCTCAGATGTTGACATAACTTTCTGTCAAGAGTCTCTCTTCAAATACAGTATTCTACAGCTACTTCTTATTTGCCAGGAAAAAAAAAAAAAAAGGCACTGTGTTTAGGTAAGTAGGCCAGCTGCTTCCAGGAAATTTTCTAACAAACTTTGGTTACATAAGTATGCTGCCTCAGTGAGATGAAATTTGCAGTGGGAATATATACACACGTGTTCAATACAAGAGCTGTTTATACTAATACCACTACCTCAGGCCCATCAAGCTCTCCTGTCACCAAGGTTATAAGCTGAGCAATAATGATGTATTTGAAGCTCCATCTATATGGGGATTTTTTTCCTGGCCTTTTCCCACTGAAACACAGAATAGGATCTTGCTGAAACATCTTTCCTCACTTAAGTTTGACAGACAGGACTTAAAATCTGCTAACAATCTAATAACAAAACTGCCCACTTAAAGAAATCTGACATGAAGAGAGTGTCATAATATCATCAGTTGTCAATACTGAGGCTGTCTCCAGTCCACCGGGGGACTTTCTATAAAGACAAAAATGAAGACCCTTAGATTCTCTTTTTCTCTATCACTATTAATCTTTGTCACTTCGTAGGTTATGCTGGAAAGCCTTTTCATAGGAAAAGGTCAGTTTTCATTCCAATCCCAAAGAAAGGCAATGCCAAAAAATATTCAAACTGCTGCACAATTGCACTCATCTCACATGCGAGCAAAGTAGTGCTCAAAATTCTCCAAGTGAGGCTTCAACCGTAAGTGAACCAAGAACTTCCAGATGTTCAAGCTGGATTTAGAAAAAGCAAAGGAACCAGAGGTCAAATTGCCAACATCCACTGGATCATAGAAAAAGCCAGAGAGTTCCAGAAAAACATGTACTTTTGCTTTATTAACTACACCAAAGCTTTTGACTGTGTGGATCACAACAAACTATGGAAAATTCTTAAAGAGATGGGAATACCAGACCACCTTACCTGCCTCCTGAGAAATCTGTATGCAAGTCAAGAAGCAACTGTTAGAATGGGACATAGAACTATGGACTGGTTCAAAATTGGGAAAGAAGTACATCAAGGCTGTATATTGTCATCCTGCTTATTTAACTTATGTGCAGAATACATCATTGCAAAATGCTGGGCTGGCTGAAGCACAAGCTGAAATCAAGATTGCTGGGAGAAATATCAATAACCTCAGATATGCAGATGACGCCACCCTTATGGCAGAAAGCGAAGAACTAAAGAGCCTCTTGATGAAAGTGAAAGAGGAGAGTGAAAAAGTTGGCTTAAAACTCAACATTCAGAAAACTAAGATTATGGCATCCGGTCCCATCACTTCATGGCCAATAGATGGGGAAACAATGGAAACAGTGACAGACTTCATTTTCTTGGGCTCCAAAATCACTGCAGATGGTGATTGCAGCCATGAAATTATAAGACACTTGCTCCTTGGAAGAAAAGCTATGACCAACCTAGACAACATATTAAAAAGCAGAAACATTACTTTGCTAACAAACATCTGTCTAGTCAAAGGTATGGTTTTTCCAGTGGTCATGTATGGATGTGAGAGTTGGACCATAAAGAAAGCTGAAAGCTGAAGAATTGATGCTTTTGAACTGTGGTGTTGGAGAAGACTCTTGAGAGTCCCTTGGACTGCAAGGAGATCCAGCCAGTCCATCCTAAAGGAGATTAGTCCTGGATATTCATTGGAAGGACTGATGCTAAAGCTGAAACTCCAATACTTTGGCCACCTGATGCAAAGAATTGGCTCTTTGAAAAAGCCCCTCATGCTGGGAAGGATTGAAGGCAGGAGGAGAAGGGGACAACAGATGATGAGATGGTTGGATGGCATCACTGACTTAATGGACATGAGTTTGAGCAAGCTCTGGGAATTGGTGATGGACAGGGAAGCCTAGCATGCTGCAGTCTATGGGGTCACAAAGAGTCGGACATGACTGAGTGACTGAACTGAACTGAACTGAGGCTACGCTGAATAAAATATTTTATGTAACAAACAAGAAAATTCATTGCAAAGGAGAGAAGAGGGTGTGTGCCAACGTCTCTCATGTACACAGTAAATTGTTTTGCAACTTAACTGAAACTAATCTCAGATATAATTTCCTTCATTTTCTAACTCTCTTATTTTTCTCTCTCCCAATCATGAAGGGCACACTTTTTATTGTTTTTTTTAATCACACATCTTATTAGTATGTCTACACTTATGAATGAGAAAACTTGTTTTCATCAAGTTACTATTGAAAAATCTGAGATGGTTGTAGTCACATTTTATCTTCACTTATTTACAAAACTCTAGGGCCATTCCAGTGTTCTTGCCTGGAGAATCCCAGGGACGGGGGAGCCTGGTGAGCTGCCGTCTACGGGGTTGCACAGAGTCGGACACGACTGAAGCGACTTAGCAGCAGCAGCAGCAGGTGGCATCTGAAATCTAACCCGTTTTCCTATTAAGAACTACAGCTAAACCTCTATGTTTTGTTCCTTCTCTAAACTACTTCTCTCTCTCCTCACTTAAAAACTGATGCATTTGGCTCTAAGAACCTGAATTAGAAGAAAGGATCAGGTGAAGGACACCCATACTCGTTTGATCAGCCACACATTTTATAAAAAAAGTGTGTGTGCACATGAGTACACACATACACATACATGCACACAAATACATACACAACAACAAAGCAAGAAAATTACATATTTCATCATTTAATCTCATGACCACTTTAGATTCTTCTTAGCTTTACAAGGTACTGCTGCTGCTGCTAAGTCGCTTCAGTCGTGTCCGACTCTGTGGGACAAAATGACCCTCCACAAAAGGCATATGAGAACATTGTTTCTCCCACATGCTCATAAAAATTCTGTGGTCTCACTGAAATATTTGGAATTTTGCATGCTTCCTCAATCTAGGATTCATGTTTTCCTTACTTCTAGAAAATTTTCATCCATGGCCTCTTTGAATTTTTGCCCTACCCTTTTTCTCCCTATTATCTTCTTCTGAAATTCTTAACAGACTTACATTAAACTTCATTCTAGTCTCTTAACCTCTCTTTTCATATTCTCCACTTTCCATCAATTTATTTTCTTCTGCAAACTGAAAGCTATTTCTCAGGTTTTCCTTCTATTTTATCAATTCTCAATTCATCTAGAAGTAGTAAAACTATCTTTCTTGTGGCTTATTGGGCATTAAACTTTTTGAAATTTATATTTGGGTCTACTGCAAACTGCCTACTCTTTATTTCTAGTGTCTAGTCATCTTACTATGGCTCTGTTCCTTCTTTAATCTATAACCATGCTTTTAACATGCTTATAATTTTATTTTAGATTATTCTATTGTTTTTAGTTCTCAACATGTTCATTTTGCCATTTGTTTGCTATATTGGCTCTCTTTTTATGGTTTTCCTCACATGGTTTTTAATGTTCAGTTATGAGCTCATAGTATATGGGGGTTGCTTTTCTGGGGCAGGCTATAAACCTGGTCATGGAAATGTTTCAAGTGGCTAGCCAAGCACACCTTAGTATGTTGTTGCACTCTCATGTGATAATCAAAGAAAAGGCAGTTGAAGGACCGTTCTGAGAAATGTTTAGTGTGTGGGGAAATTTTTACCCTGGGGAGATGCAGGATGCTTTAATGACTAAGAACACAAACCCTGAAGACTTCCTCTCATATTCACATCCCAATTCTACCATTTACTATGCGATCATGGGTGAATTAACTTCCCTGATGCCTCAATTTCACTGTCTGTAAAGTGGACATGATAACAATGCCTATGTCTCAGAGCCATTACAAGGATTAAATGAGTCCATACAAGTAACATATGTACAGCACTTAGAACAGCTTCTTATGCCTAATAACATGCTATGTAAGGAGATATGTCATTGTTACTTTTAGTTGCACAGCAGTTCCCAAGAAAGGTCTGACAGAGAGAGAAAGAGAGGCTGGGCCAGAGGAAAAGAAACCTGGAGCGGTATATAGAGACAGTAGAAGAGGACAGCACCCTGGAGGGACTAATAAGCAATCAGATATGGGAGACAAGATAGGACTGCAGATTTCAAATGGAGCACTAGGGTCCACCAAGGAAAAAAAATCCTTGGATGGTGCTGGCAAAATCACAGCAGACATCTTGTGGGTTCACAATACTTCCTGGGACTATGTGTTTGGGTATTTGTGACAACTTTAGAGTTCTGTTCTCAGGTGTGTGGGACTCACACAGCCTGTCTCTCCTCTTTACTGTCTTCCGGATTCAGTGACTTCACTAAGTGCTGGGAGCCAGCACGGGAGATCCCACCCATGACAAGGTCATGCAGAGAGACTTGATGGGCAAGGCGAGTCAGGTCTCAAGGGGTCCTCTTTCTGAGCATCTACCCCGAAACCAAAATCTGTCTGTTTACTGTCTGCTATACTATACCCTTCTGACATTACCACCTTTCTCTGGAAAGAGTTAACTCAGAGCTCCAGTTAACAGTCTCCTGCATATAAAAAGAATGTCTCGGTTTAAACCCCTTTGATGGCTTTCTAACTTATCTGACAGGTCTGGCCAGACTTTTACAACTTGTGATTGTTTACAGCCCCCAACCGCGAGAGGCATACAGCTTAAGGCATCTTAAAGATATAGAGCCTTTTAGAGCTAAGAATTAGTTTGGTGAAGGGATTCATTGGTTGAGTTAATGTTTGCCGCCAGGCCTCCATATCCTTTATCTTTTAGGCACCTGGGAGGATATTAATCAATGTAATCGGGATGCAGAAATAGGAATATAGTAGTTTTGATGTTAGCAACACTAGACTTTTGAGTCAATGAATTTTCTCTTTGTTATAAATCACTGTACTCCTTTTTCATTGTTATAAATTGTTGTGTCCTTGCTATGTAAGAATGTAACTTTATTTAGTGCTTTCTGAGAGTGGCACCAGACTTTGGGAAGAACAACACTATTACCTTATCAGAAAAGGGCTGTAAAATGCTAATTGGCCTTTTGGCCAGAAGATGATGTAAATCACCTAAGACTTGTGTATACAACTATGTATGCAGAGAGAAAGCCTGGTCTCGATAAGAGTCAGGGCCGCTGATGCTGCATAATTTTGTATTATCCATTGATCTCTATGTACAATCAAAAGTATAAAAGGTCTTTCTGGACAATAGAGGATGGGCCAGTCACTGGAAAGACTGGTTTCCTCCATGTGGTCTTTTCTCCCTCTCCTTTTCAGGCTGAATTCCCATCTGGGGCGTGGAGGCTCTCCAAGTCTACTTACTTGCCCTGGCTTCTAAGACCCACGCAAGAGGGAGCCAAGGCAGGGCACCCTCCACTATTCAAGTGGGCGCTGGTGGCCTAATGTAGACGGTGCAAGTTCCTTGTCTTGGAACTTTATTGGTTTTCCAGGTAAACCAAGTTATTCAGCCTCTTTTCTCCACTAAATTTTCCTACTATACTATTTCTTCCTAATCTCTTTTTATATTTCTAAATAAATAAGTTTTTCCTTGCCACGCTGTCCCCGCTTCAAATTACCCTGGATCCACCGGGGCTGGACCCTGGCAACTAAGGCCCTGTCTCCCTGGCAGGGAGGGCAGGGGCCACTGCAAGACCTGCTCCCTCCTAGGCTGTCCAGCCTCCATTTGAATCACAAATGGCAGGTCTCAGATCAAGGACATCTCTTCTCCAGATGCAGTCCTGCTCCTAGAATCCATCAAGTCTATTATAAGACATTTCAAACAGCCTACAGAAATCTTGCAGGAGCACACAGACATGATATATCTTAATAAACCCCCACAGTGAATTAAAAATCATAAAGGGTCAAGGAAACTGAAAACGGAATCAATGATCTTGATGTGGTTTCATAAAGAAAAATGAAAAATCTCAGTGTAATGATGACTTCCTCACCATGCTTTCAACTATGTAAACAGTGGAAAACCATCAAGAGAGTATTTGTATCATTATGAGGAAAGTTTTTTAAATGCTATCTGGCCAATAATAATGGTACAAGTAATAAAACAATGATTATAACTATACTTCATTATTTATTTAAAAACTTTCAAAAACAATAATTACCTACCATCTTCCCAATTAAGTGGACACTACTCTTGTGCATTTAGACACACAGGTTGAGCAATTAAGAATTTTATCAGAATTTAAATTTTGGAAAAATTTTATTCAAAATTATTTGGAAAAAAAAACTACAGTTGGCTGTTGAATAAGGCAGAGGTTGATCTGCATGTAACTTATAGTCAGCCCTCCATACCCACAGTTTCTCCACATCCACGGATTCAACCAACTGCAGATTATGTAGCACTCTGGTAATTACCATTGAAAAATATCCACATTTAAGTGGACCCATGCAGTTCAAACCCATGTTGTTCAAGGGTCAACTGTATTCAGTTTCTTACCACTTTATTAGAAAGTAAAGGTGTCTCTGAATATCTAAGGGCATTGCTATATTTTATTTAGGTATGATTCAGATGTAGTTTCATTATGAAACTGATTTTTGCAATGAGTTAGTTTTAAAAGAATGAGGGGCGTGGTGGGGGGGATGCAAACTTCTCAACATTATATAACCCTTTAAGACCCCTGGCTGCTCCCAGAATTACTATTCAAAGTTGCAGCATCATGATAGAATGAAATTAGCCTAGATATCTAAAGGGCAAATCCATGTTTTTCTCTCAACCCTTTAACCTGCTGCCCAAGCAAAACCTTCAAAGGGACCTCCTTTTCTTTAGAAAGAGTGAGAGAGAGCGACAGTAAGACAAGATAGGAATAAAGAATTCCTCAGAATAAAGAAGGTAAATGGTACCTGGAAAGTTAATTTAAAAAAAAGAAAAGACACTGTTAAGCTCTGTGAACCTGGAAACACAAACATTAAAACTGAGTTACAAAGTTCACACTTCCAAAGGAAAGCTTAAATAGTTCACAAAACTCTCATCACCAACTCTCATTCTAATTTATTCTGATTTTTAAAATATTTCTCCATTTAACCTACATGGGTAAATTTCCCAGCACTGGCAAGGTGATAAGTAGCTGCTGATATTTTTAAGAATTATGGCTGCAGCAAGAACGTGGAAGAAACAAGCTTGTAGCCAGAGCTCTGTACCTGGTGGTTTTCAATACAATTTGCTCTTCTTCTGAGTCTAAAAGTTCGAGCCTCTCCCTCACTAATGAAGGGTCAATTTGCTATAATTTGTGATTTAACTCTCTGGTATCTGCCCAACTCTTTAAACTGATCATTATTAGCATGAGAAAACTGTTACTTTAATTATCATTAATTTGATTTCAGAAGTTGTTCTAAAATGATACAGAAGGTTCAAATTAAGCAGAAATTGGATTAGCAGGAAGAAGCTTTGAAATTAGTTTATTAAAATTCATGGTGAATTTTAAATAATTGCTTTGAATGAAAAGCCTCTTCAGTTCAGTTCTGTTCAGTCCCTCAGTCATGTCTGACTCTTTGTGACCCCATGACTGCAGCACGCCAGGCTTCCCTGTTCATCACCAACTCCCAGAGTTTACACAAACTCATGTCCATTAGCTGTCCGTTAGAATTAGATGTTTTTCTGGAACTCTCTTGCTTTTTCTATGATCCAGGGGATGTTGGCAATTTGATCTCTGGTTCCTCTGGCTTTTCTAAATCCAGCTTGAATATCTGGAAGTTCATGGTTCATGTATGGTTGAAGCCTGGCTTGGAGAATTTTGAGCATTACTTTGCTAGCATGTAAGATGAGTGCAATTGTGCAATAGTTTGAATATTCTTTGGCATTGCCTTTGTTTTGGATTGCACCTTTTCCAGTCCTGTGGCCACTGCTGAGTTTTCCAGATTTGCTGGCATATTGAGTGCAGCACATTTTTAGCATCATCGTTTAGGATTTGAAATAGCTCAACTGGAATTCCATCACCTCCACTAGCTTTGTTTGTAGTGATGTTTCCTAGAAGTTCTGTACAGTCAGCAAAAACAAGACCAGGACCTGACTGTGGCTCAGATCATGAACTCCTTATTGCCAAATTCAGACTTAAATTGAAGAAAGTAGGGAAAACCACTAGACCATTCAGGTATGACCTAAATCAAATCCCTCATGATTATACAGTGGAAGTGAGAAATAGATTCAAGGGATTAGATCTGATAGACAGAGTGCCTGAAGAACTATGGACAGAGGTTGGTGACATTCTATAGGAGGCAGGGATCAAGACCATCCCCAAGAAAAAGAAATGCAAAAAGGCAAAATGGTCCTGACAAATAGTTGAGAAAAGAAGAGAAGCAAAAGGCAAAGGAAAAAAGGAAAGATATACCCATTTGAATGCAGAGTTCCAAAGAATAGCAAGGAGAGATAAGAAATTCTTCCTCAGTGATCAATGCAAAGAAATAGAGGAAAACAATAGAATGGGAGAGACCAGAGATCTCTTCAAGAAAATTAGAGATACCAAGGGAACATTTCATGCAAAGATGGACACAATAAAGGACAAAAGTGGTATGGACCTAAAAGAAGCAGAAGATATTAAGAAGAGGTGGTAAGAATACACAGAAGAACTATACAAAAAGGATCTTCATGACTCGGATAACCATGATGTTGTGATCACTCACCTAGAGTCGAATGTCCTGGAATGAGAAGTCAAGTGGGTCTTAGGAAACATTAGCCTACAGGGATTATTTCTCCAATAAAACAATGCAAGATTATGAAGCTTGAGAGGAACTTTATCTGGAAATTTTATTAACCCTCATGAGCACCAACAATGGTTTTATACCTAGATAAATACCCAGATAAATGAATGAATAAAAGCTTGAAGTTCTATATGTCTCTATCAGAATTTTTTTCTATGTACTCAGTTTTGCAGGTACATCTATTGATGGCAACTGCCTTTAATCAACAAGCTGAATGCTAACTATCTCCCCAACACTAGCACACAGTGTCAGAGCAGTTTGAGGGAGACACATTCAAGGGTACATCACGCAATACGGTAATTAGTCTAGCAAATGTACACAGAATACTCATGCATTCTATTCTCCTACTCCCTCTCTTCCAGGAACTACAATTGTGCGGTCTGAAAGGGAAAATTATGTTGGAAATATTTCCAAAGAACACAAGAGTAAGATAATTAGAGGGCTAAGAAAGTAAAGTGAGCCAAATCCTGCTTTAGTCCATGGGGACCCAGCATGATTAATATGTACAGGAGTGAGATTCTGGAAATGAGTCTCTTACTCCTCATGAACTGACACAATCTGACTATGACACTAATGCAGAGTTGAAAATTCCATCCTTTTTTCTTTAGCTAAGTTTGGAAGGAGAGGCAGGAGAAGGGAAAGCCTGGAAGATGAGGAGTAAGAAATTACATTCTAAAATTCTCATAACAGATTTCAGACCACGTTCTCATTTGCTCTAGAGTAGACTCTCCTTCACCACCTTCTCCAGTTCCTTCAGGAAAGGAGGAGGCCAGTAACAGAGGGGTGTCTGTAGAGTGAGGAGCTGGGACTGGGAGAGCCAGAGCAGTAGATGGTACGAAAGGTGGAGGCAGCCAGATCCAGTCCAGGGCCAGAGAAACATGATCAAGGCAGGGGAGGTTCTGGAAGGAAGTGATGATCTGAAAGTCAGAGCAAGGTGGAGAACAGAACACACACAAGAGAGAATGAAAAGATGAGTTACAGCACACAGCCCATCAAGGCCAACCAACATGAGAAAATGGGATAAATGGTCAGATAAAATACTAGGAATCAAGACCTCTGTAGGAAGCAGGGAAATGGCATGTGGGTAACAAGGGAAGAACTTAATAGTTGAGACAGCCTCAATCTGGACTCTGAACTTGGATACGACTCCTTGTGAGACAAGAACTGAACCAACAAGATGTATTTAGGTGCAGTGCAGGTGTAATATGATTTTGGAAATACTTCTAATGAATATGCAGGAATAAAACTTTTCCAAAAGCATATTCTTAACACTTCTGTTTGTCTCTTTTCCTGTTTTGTCTCCTTCAAGTAGTATCAGAGGATGGAGAAAGAGAAGAGGACAAAAACTGAGGGCAAAATAATAAGGAGAATGATTTCAATTCTTTTTATCTCCATGCCAAGTCCTGTTTTTATATGTGCATTTTCCTAGTAATTATTTAAAGCAACCTAGGCCTTCTCTCGGAGAAGGCAATGGCACCCCACTCCAGTACTCTTGCCTGGAAAATCCCATGGATGGAGGAGCCTGGTAGGCTGCAATCCATGGGGTCGCTAAGAGTCAGGCACGACTGAGCGACTTCACTTTCACTTTTCACTTTCATGCATTGGAGAAGGAAATGGCAACCCACTCCAGTGTTCTTGGCCTGGAGAATCCCAGGGACGGGGAGCCTGATGGGCTGCCATTTCTGGGGTCGCACAGAGTCGGACACGACTGAAGCGACTTAGCAGCAGCAGCAGCAGCAGCAGGCCTTCTCTTCGGAGAAGGCGATGGCACCCCACTCCAGTACTCTTGCCTGGAAAATCCCATGGATGGAGGAGCCTGGTAGGCTGCAGTCCACGGGGTCGCGAAGAGTTGGACATGACTGAGTGACTTCACTTTCACTTTTCACTTTCATTCATTGGAGAAGGAAATGGTAACCCACTCCAGTGTTCTTGCCTGGAGAATCCCAGGGACGGGGGAGCCTGGTGTGCTGCCGTTTCTGGGGTTGCACAGAGTGGAGCACGACTGAAGCGACTTAGCAGCAGCAGCAGCAGGCCTTCTCTTCCTGAATCTTCATTAGTCTCATTGCTGAAAACTAGCAAAAGGATTCTTTTCTCTGTATCATGTTCGAAGAATCCAGGATTCATGATTATGGTAATCACAGTGGTACAGATAAACAGAGAAGGAGAATTCTAATATTTTAGCATTTTATGAATAATCAGCTAGCTTCCAATTCCTGTTTTTTCCTCTAATATTAGTTGATTTGAATAATACTGAGTTATTTACCATGTAATTTTCCTGCTGGTTCAAAATAAAATCAGCATGAAATACTATTACCTTGTTTAAAGCACTAAAATCAATGAAGAGATGTGACCTCTTATTTTCCCACTCTAAAACAAAAGGCAAGGGGAAGAATTTTTTATCTTGTGAGACATTGATTTTCCACTTTCTGGGTTAGTAAATTACTGGCTTTCAGAGCAGAATCAGTGTCACCGATTCAATGTGATTGAAGTAAATAAGATAAAATATAAAATCTGTTCACTTTCAGTAATCCCCAGTTTCCATCAGTCTTGCTCCTAACATTTTTCTTATGAAGGTTTAAGCATGCAAACACCATGGATGAAGGCAGAACATTGGCTAATAAGTATTAGCCAACAAAATTTAATATTACCCCAAGTAAGGAAATAAAGGTCAGCATATATACAATGTTCAGGGAAACAGTGACATGCTACATTTATTTATTTAATTTTTTTTACCTCACCACGTAGCATGCAAGATCTTAGTTCCTCTACCAGGGATCAAACCCATGCCGCCTGCACTGGGAGCACAGAGTCTTAACCACTGGACTGCCAGGGAAGTTTCTACATTTTTAAATTGTCATTTTTCCAATTAGAAACTCTATAATTCTTTAGCAGGAATAAGAAGGCAACCCACAACACTAAATTGACTTTATATACTCACATGAATAGAAGGAACCTGGAAAAGTCATCTATACTTCTTTGCTTCCACACAAGACTGTGTAAGTCTTATGCAGAGAAAAGCTATTTTTGCTAACTGTTAAGACTTCTGGAAAAAGCAACACCTTCAGACTCCCTATGGTAATCAGCTTCCAAGATGGCCAGTGATCCCCACCTCCTGGTTTTCACAGCGCTCTGTAGGCTTCTCCCACAACTGAATAGGTAAATAATGGGATACAGCAAAATAACAGTGAGACTCCCAAGGTTAGGTCATAAAAGACATCATCACTCTTGTCTTAATCTCTTGAATCATGTGCCTTTGGAAAAACCAGAAGAATCTGGCCATGCATCACAAGTTTGGCATTTCCTTCCTCTGCTGCTGCTGCTGCTAAGTTGCTTCAGTCGTGTCCGATTCTGTGCGATCCCATAGACAGCAGCCCACTAGGCTCCTCTGTCCCTGAGATTCTCCAGGCAAGAATACTGGAGTGGGTTACTATTTCCTTCTCCAATGAATGAAAGTGAAAAGTGAAAGTGAAGTCACTCAGTCATGCCCGACTCTTAGCGACCCCATGGACTGCAGCCTACCAGGCTCCTCCGTCCATGGGATTTTCCAGGCAAAAGTACTGGAGTAGGTTGCCATTGCCTTCTCCATTCCTTCCTCTACCCCTCAGCTTTTTCACAATGAAAACAGCTTCAGTTTATTTCTGAGTGTTTTTTTTTTAACTAGTACATGTTCACTATTATAAATTCAAATGGTTCAGAAAAGTATAAGAAGAAAGAAAAATTACCTGGAATCCCACCACCTTATAAACATGATTAATATTCTGGTCATCATCTCTTAATATCTCTCTTTATGTGTATAAACATAGTTTTAAGTAAATGGTATATCACTTGTACATGCTGTCCTTCTTTGTGGATACCAGCATGATTTTCTCACTACATAATCATAAATATATACACTGTATTTACAGACATATATGGCTATATCACAATTTATTATTTACCCTTTGTGCTCCAAATGGGCATTCATTTGGTTTATAGGTCTTGGCAATTATAAATAATATTACAATAAATATTGAACATATATGCTATTTTCTGGTGTTTTTTTTCTGTGACTTTGATTTCTCATTTCCACCAGCAATGTGTATAGAAATTTTCCTCCAAAATTTTTGCCTGTGGCAGGTACCATCACTTCTCATTGATCTTTGCTAATCAATGGCTGAGAAGTTATATAAAGACTCAGAAGGGGTAGTCCCTAAGAGCACCCTAGGCTTTGTGGATAAGACATCTTTGTAGGGCATATACTTTTCAGAATGGATCACTGTAACATTTCTGGAAACCCATCTAGCCAGTTTGGGATTGAACACTGCTTTAATCCACCATAAGCTCAGTAACAGATCTACTTGAGTCAAGTAGGCCCTCCCACATCATGCTCTGTCTCCCAGATCATATACACTGCTTCTGTGGGGGTTAGCACCCACAAGAATGTTAGCATGCATTACACTTGGGTGCCTACTCCACTGCATGCCAGATGAGGAAGACAGAGTGTCAGGAGAGGAAAAAAGAAAAATCGTGTGCACCAGAGGAAAGCTACAATCCGCAACAAGCCAGTCCCCTGAATTGTAGTATAACTCCAATCCAAAAAAATTCATTCTGAGAAAGTCAGAGTAGGATGAGAAATTAGGGAATTGGGGGTGCCAGCTAGAAACAGAAATGGGAAATCACTTCTACAAAATTTTACTGGGAGGTGGGGTGGGGGGGACAGGTGTGCCTGAAGAAGTCATGGAAATCCTGCTTCCATTCCTCAGGCCTTGCCCTCAGCTTCCCTTTCACCTGGCTGTGCCTGAGTTATATCGTTTTATGATCAGCTGAGGATCTTGGACTCCAGTAAGCATCCTCTGAGCTTGAAGACTGATCTAGAGGCAGAAGAGCCCATGACTAAGCCACCGGGAGCATTATTCCAGATGGACTTGGTGGGCAGACCAGGAAGCTAGCTCAGTTGCCATCATAAAGGCTTTCCTTCCAGCCAATCAGTGTTTTCAGGAAGTCCTGGCACCTCGAACTAACCCTAGGGAGTATCAAATATTGAGAACTCACACAAAGGAAATCACTTGACTACAAGACCCCGCATCACCAAACCACCAGTAAGCACCCTTAGATGAGTGTAGGACACGTCATCTAAACAACAAAACAAAAATACAAACCTAGGCATTAGCAGACAGGATGACCACCTCACTCAGCCTTGCCCATCAGAGGAAAAACACACAAACAAAAACTCAGCACAAATCTCACCCTATATGAAGTTTACACAAACCACTGGACCAACCTTAGGAGGGCAGAAACCAAAAGGAAGAAAGAATTCAACCTTGAAGCCTGGGAAAAGGAGACCTCAAACACAATAAGCTAAAAAAAAATAATAAATAATGAAAAGGCAGAGAAATAATACACAAATGAACGAACAAATTGGAAACACAGAAGTCCAAATAAATGAAGAGGAAATAGGCAAATTAATTGAAAAAGAATTCAGAATAGTGATAGTAAAGATGATCAAAAACCTTGAAAAATTTACTATTCAGCAAAGGACATTGAGAGGGCGTACACTTCTGAAAAGTATCTACAGCTAAAGTAAAGACAGGACCCAGGGATGCTTGAGAGCTAAAAAAAATTCCAGAAAGGGGGACCACACAGGAAGATGGACCTAGTTTTAACAGGGAATGTGGGAGAAAGGCTCAGAAGCTGATGGGCTCTGGGAGTCCTTACCTCTTCATGTTCTCCTCTCTCTAAGCCCAACATGCTAGCCACTGGAAGGTCCTCCCATAGTGCAGGGGGCTCCTCCAGGTCCTGCAGAGAGCAGGGTAGAGCAAGGCATGACCACTGCAGAGCTGGGGCAAAGCCAGAACACCCATAACATCAGTGCACACACATGACCTGTTTCTTTCTTGTTCCTATAACCTTTCCAAATGGCATTTACACAAAATTCATCTTGTCAATGGTTTTTAAATCATACAGAACACATCAGCATCTATGATCAAAATCCATCATTCTCATAAAAGCTGCTTCTTCAAAGCTCTTTTTGGAGAAACTGAAGCCAATGGAGGTCTAAAAGCAGCTGCAAATGTGCCAGAAAGGTCATCTCCAAGAAAGAACCTTGATTTACTGAAACAGTGTATCCCCAGGGAATAGCAAATGTGAGAATTCAAATAAAAAGGAGAAAAAATTTCTCACCATTAATTAGCAAAAATAAAATAAAAATTTATAAGAGCAAGTATAAAAGAGTATGGGGATATGAACATCTTTATATGTTTTTGGCAGACAAGTAGATTGCTATAGTGATGGAAAGTAACCTAGCAGTATCTACTAAGTGCATGTATCTTCAGCAGTCCTACTTTTGTGAAACTATTGTACAAACAAAAGAATCAATATTTATTGATTCTTTCAGCTATATTTTATTCAGATATATTTGCTGAAGGATTGTTAACCATGATCCCCAAATTTGAAAACAATCTGAATGCCCATCATTAAGATAAACCGTGGCATGTCCCTATAGGAAGATACAGAAATATATAGAAAGATACATCTCAGGCTGTCAACAGTGATTACTTCAAGCAAAGTGGTATGCGGGGATGACATAATAAAAAAACTGGTAAAGAAACTGCCTGCCAGTGCAGGAGATGCAAGAGACACAAGTTTGATCCCTGGGTTGGGAAGACCCCCTGGAGAAGGGGATGGCAACCCACTCCAATATTTTTGCCTGGAGAATTGCATGAAAAAAGGAGCCTGGCAGGCTGCAGTCCATAGGATTACAGAGTTGGACACAACTGAAGTGACTTAGCAAGCATACACACATAATACATGTGTGTAGCAATTTGTTTCTAAACTAAAAAAAAAAAGTGAAATATGTTTAAACACACACACAACTTTTATTTCTAGCCAGCTTTAGTATGATGCTGAAAATGTCAGCTTTAGAGGTTAATTTTTTTATTTCCAAAAGTCCATTGTTGAAACACAGATATTTCTCAAGTTGTTAGTTGGCCCTTACCACCTGGAAAGATGATGTTTTGCTCACTTTCCAGCAGTGACGGCAGGCTGGGGGAACTTCCTTACCTAGGAAGGAGCCTGCGTGGGGAAGAAAGGGGCACAGGTGCCCCACAGCTCCCGGCTGACGGGCCCACATCTTGCTGACCCTGAGGGAGAGACATCGAATGGAGAGGTTGATAAGCCTGGTGTTTCCCACTTTTGCCTGAGGCCAGTATGATGCTGCTCAGCCTCCCTTCCTGGTTCACTGGGGGTGAGCATCAGCACGGAGTTGGCCCTCTGCCAGCTAAAAGGGCAGCCCACAGGGACCTCAAGGGAGCCACAGACTTAGCACTGGCGGAGACAACAGCAGTGATCAAAGGTGCCAGACATGGTTTCTTGTAATCAGCTTGGGAAATAGGACAAGTAATCACAAAAGTGTGATTTTCCTCAGCTCCAGTAAAATGAAAATGCCTGTCCTTGTTACAGAGAATCAGAAGAATCAATAAGGAGTTTGAGGAGACACCGACATGTCCTATGGGCATACAAACCACTGCTTTCGCGCTGATGTGAACCTGAGGGCTGAGGCTCTTCAGCCTGGACAAGTACAAACAAAACTGCCCTCCTCCCACATTGCCTGTGGGCCTGTTGCTTCAGGCTGGAGTAACTAGAATGGAGGCAGAAGTGCAAATGTTGGAAAGAATGATTGCTCACCAACTTCAGCAAGCACTTACTGCCTAAGGCTTTACACACGTCATGTGCACTTTATAAGGACCCTTTGAGATAGGTTCTATTTAACCCACTCCTGTATTCTTGGGCTTAATTGGTGGCTCAGAGGGTAAAGAATCCACCTGCAATGCAGGAGACCTGGGTTCGATCCCTGGATTGGGAAGATCCCCTGGAGAAGGGAACGGCTACCCACTCCAGTAATCTGGCCTGGAGAATCCCATGGACAGAGGAGGCTGGCAGGCTACAGTCCATGGGGTCACAAAGATTCGGACACATCTGAGCAACCTTCACTTTCATTTTCACAGATGAAGAAACTAAGGCGCTAGCAGTTAAGTCATGGTTCAAGTTTATAGAAATAGGACGTAGGGGAGCTGGAATTCAGTCCCAAGCAGTCAGATTGCAATGTCTAGGATAAAACCACTGCATCACATTGCCTCTGTAGGATGAGACAACACCTGAATGCAACCCTGGATACTGAGAACAAGGACCAAAGATGTGTTCTGGAAATGATCTTAACTCTGGTGGGATGGATCTTTGAAAAACCTTGGCTTGAATATGGAAGCCATGAGATGAGAAACAATGCCAAAGTTCCAGGTAAGGTGTGCATATAGGAAACAAGAAGTTTACAGCATAACCAATACTCTGGGGCAGAATCTAGCAAAGCCCTGTAGAGTGAGGTTGCAGGTGCCTGCAGGGAAAGGTAACTCACGCTAGGATGGCAGGGTGAGCTTAGGACACACTCAGAGGACTTGAAAATATAACTGCTTGACAGACTTTGGTCAAAAATTAAAATAAGAAAAGCTACTTAAGCCAAACCTATATAGTGGAATTTTTTAGACTACTTTCCCTGTTATATGTATTCATTTATTGCTTTGAATTTATCAGCACTGTTCCTACCTCACCTGAAAAGTTGGCCACCTGGCTTTACAGAGAGTTTAAACATCTCCCTCAAGAACAAAGTTGGCCCAGAGAGAAGTCCCCCTTTCTTCTCTCTGAGCAGGAACCACTCTGCTGCCCACTATATCAAACAACTCTAATCTTAAGCCAAGAGAAATGAAAACACAGGTCCACAGAAGAACTTGTAAACAAGTATTCATAGCAGCACCATTCATAATAACCAAAAAGTTGAAACAACCCAAATATTAATCAACTGATAAAGATAATGTATTATATCCACACAGGAGTATTATTCAGTCATAAATAGGAATGATGTTCTGATACATGCTATAACATGCATGAACTCAAAAATATATACTAAGTGAAAAAGCCACTCACAAAATATGACATATTATATGAGTCCATTTGTATGATACACCAGAATAGGCACGTTCTTAGGGACAGAGAGTAGATTAGCAGTTGCCTAGGGCTGGGAGGCCTGGAGGAGGGCATGGGAACCCACTCCTGTATTCTTGCCTGGAGAATCCCATGGACAGAGGAGGCTGCCGGGCTACAGTCCACAGAGTCATAGAGTCAGACACGACTAAAGCGACTTAGCACACACACACGCACAGGGCTGGGGGGTAAGGAGGAAATGGGGACTGACTGCTAATGGGTGTGGGGTTCACTTTTGGAGAGAAGAAAATGTTCAAAAACTGATTGTGGTCTGGTCGTACAACTCTATGAATATGCTAAAAAACCATTGACTTGTACACTCTAAAAAGGTGAATTATCCAGTTAAGTGAAGTTTATCTAAATAAGGCTATTATTGAAAAAGATAAAAAAAGTTTCAGTGAGTGCCTGAAGGTTTGGGGCACAGAAAAGAGAGAAGCCTTAATATGTATTTAATTACATTTCCCTTAGACATTGCTTTTAGTGACTATCACAGGGAATGTGGTCTCCTGAATCAGACAGAATATAAAGACAGCTGGTACAGAAGCATGTCTAGCATCTCACACAGGGTCCCCCATTTCATGCACCAGAGGAATTTGGCCTTGCTCCCCCAATGGGGTGAGCCTCCTGCTCCCCAGGAAGCCACAGAACAGGGCAGCAAATAGACATACAATGTTTTACTTTGAAGACATTCTCTCTCTTTTTCTCTGACTCACCCACACACATGCACACACCAAAAACCCATTTTCTAATACTTCTCCCCAGTGTTACAGTACCTCCTCTGTCTCTCTGTTTCCTCCTTTCATAGTTCAGCAAACAGCTTACTCATTTCATAAGAGCAAGTTTGTTGCAACCCACTAATAATAAATCACAGGCATAATTAGAACCACAAGCCTAGCATAGCTAATTCTCTTACTAAAAAAAGTCTGGTTATGAATATTTTTCATAAAATTAAAGAATAACTGCATAAGAGTTCTAAATCCACTGAAGGGCAAAAAGCTATACAATTAAGGTAAAATCAAAAATCTTACATTCCACAAAGATTTATTACAAGAAAGAAGTCAATCAATCATTTTCCTTTTTTAGAGATTTGAACAAGAGAAAATAGGAATTGATTGCATCAGAGAAACTTTTTTAAAAATAAAAAAGGAATATTTTGTCCTTAAGGATGATTAAGCCCTTTAATAAACTTCCTGGAAAGGCTATGAAATCTCCTTCCCTTAAGGGTAGTATCATTGTTATCACTTGAGATCAGATTTGGCTAAACATGAAATAGTAGCTTAAGCAAGGCAAAAAAAAAAAGTATTTGTCTCATCTAAGAATCTGGCGACTGTTCAGGGCTGCTTACAGTGGCTCTGCTCAACAAAATTCTCAACATCTTTCCAGCTCACCATTCCATCATCCCAAATAGAGAATCCCCATCCTCATAGTACAAGGGGACAACTAAAGCTCCATGAAACACAGCAGTATTTCAGGCAGCAGTGTGAGAGAAGGGATGAGCTGGGAGAAGGGCAGCATGTGTCAACTGTCCTGAAGAAAAATTCCAGGAATCTATCATGTGATGTTTTGCCTTGGTTACAGGACCACACTGGTTGCCATGGAGCCTGTCTTTATCTAAGCAGCCATGTGTCCACGCTCACTTGCTTCAGTCATGTCCAACTCTTTGTGACCCGATGGGCTATAACCCGCCAGACTCCTCTGTCCATGGGATTCTCGAGGCAAGAATACTGAAGTGGGTTGCCATTCCCTCCTCCAAGAGATCTTCCCGACCCCAGGATCGAACCTACCTCTCCTGTATTACAGGCGAATTCTTTACCCACTGAGCAACCTGGGAAGCCCCTAAGCAGCCATGTGCCCACCTAAAAATCAGGGTTTCTATTGTGATGGAAAGAGCAGGAAAAGCTACTGGAGACCATCCCACAGTCTCTGCCACTGTCTTCAACACTCATTTCTTTTACTTGGACAGACACTTCAAAAGGTGTTTCTTTTTACAAAAAGTGTACAGAAGCTGAAAGAGAAAGAGAAAGGAATTTTTCACGCTTTGGGTACTCAGAGATATTTGAGTACCTCCCTATTAGCCACAATTTGGGACAAATTTTTACCTTTGTTCTGCTTTAGGTTTGAGAAAGGATGCAATTATCCTAACCCCAAATAGCCAGAATATTATCAAGTACAGGATAAATAATCAATAAATAAAACTATAAAATTAAATAAATAAGCAAAAAGATGAATAAGCCAAAAAAAAAATCCTTATTGTCAAGCTCTTGCACTTAATGCATCACCTGAGGCAGTCCACATGTGACATCAAACAATCACTTAAATGGGCTACCCTGATGAATCTGGTAGATTCCGCCTAAACTCCTACAGCAGAACCAGCTCTTGGAGAGGATATTTTTACCTGCAGTAACTCATATAGTCCAAACTATCAGACTCCAGTACAGTGGAGAACAGTGGACAGTTCATGACCTCCATAGATTTCAGATGAATAAACTCTGGCTTAAATTATGCTGCTTTAAATAATGTATAAAGTGCTTTTTATATATAATAAATAATCATAAATACAGATATATAATTATTTTTCAGATTTTATTAATAAAATTACTAATAACAATAATAAGGATGTAATAAATACTTGATCCTAGAGACAAATACAGATTTTCTTTTTAGAAAGTGAGAATTGGAATATTTCTTGCCGTATCAATAAACAAGAATGACATAGTCATTCAGGATTCCAACCCTTCAATGTGAGTTCCTGAGCCAAAGGGCACTCAATGGGCTTCCCAGGTGGCTCATGGGTAAAGAATCTGCCTACAGTGCAGGAAATACAGGCAGAGGCTGCTTCGATCCTGGTCAGGAAGATCCCCTGGAGCAGGGCTGGCAACCCACTCCAATATTCTTGTCTGAAGAATCCCAGGGACAGAGAAGCCTGGAGGGCTACAGTCCAGAGGGTTACAGAGTCAGACACTACTGAAGTGGCTGAGCTTGCACTCAAGGGCACTTAGGAAGGGGTCAAAAACTGCTATCTAACAGCCATCAGGACTGCCGCTACTCCCTATTGTAAGCCCCAGGGGAGCTCAGGATGTGAAAAAACACAGAATGCTGATTTAGGATAGCTGAGATGCATATGCAAGGAATGATTTCAGTGAGCCCAGACTATTGCATCCTCCTATACATAAAAAAGCACTAAATTCCTTAGCTTGAGATATCTGGTTCTCTTTATATAACAATAATCTTTTGATGTTCAGACTACCTGCCCTCATTGCAAAACTTATTACCTGGCTCCTCCCCTCACCTCCCTACAGCAGTTCTCTCGGGGTTACTTGACATGCTGTCTCCAGGGCTTGAAGTCCTAAAAATTCCCACTGAATAAAACATAATTCTCAACTTTCAAGTTGCGACTATATTTTAAGTGAACGACAGATGAAGGACAGGGAAACCTGATGTGCTCCAGTTCATGGGGTTGCAGAGTCAGACATAACTGAGCAACTGAATAACAACAACATATTTTAAGCTGACAAAAGTACACAATTCTTTTGTGTGTGTACAATTTTTTGTATACACACACAAAAAGAGTATATACATAATGATTTATGTATACAAAAAATCGTATACATAAAAAAAGTATACAATGAGAGAAGTATACAATTAAGTTGACAAAAGTAATTTAAAAATTACTTTAAACAATGATATACCGTCTAGTCAAGGCTATGGTTTTTCCAGTGGTCATGTATGGATGTGATTTGGACTGTGAAAAAAGCTGAGCACTGAAGAATTGATGCTTTTGAACTGTGGTGTTGGAGAAGACTCTTGAGAGTCCCTTGGATTGCAAGGAGATCCAACCAGTCCAGCCTAAAGGAGATCAGTCCTAGGTGTTCATTGGAAGGACTGATGTTGAAGCTGAAACTCCAATACTTTGGCCCCCTGATGCAAAGAGCTGAGTCATTGGAAAAGACCCTGATGCTGGGAAAGATTGAGAGCAGGAGGAGAAGGGGACAACAGAGGATGAGATGGTTGGATGGCATCACCAACTCAATGGACATGGGTTTGGGTGGACTCTGGGGGTTGGTGATGGACAAGGAGGCCTGGTGTGCTGCGGTTCATGGGGTCACAAAGAGTCAGACACGACTGAGCAACTGAACTGAACTGAACATGATACCTAGACAGTCATTGTGGAATTATTTTTATATAAGAAGACTGTCATTTCGTTTCCTACTAAAGTCAATTAAAACAAATATCTGTGGAGTTATCCTAATTGCCTAGGCTAATTACGACAATGTATGCATGTGTGCATACTCAGCCACTTTAGTTGTGTCTGACTCTTTGCTACCCTATGGACTGGGCCTGCCAGGCTCCTCTGTCTCTGGGATTCTCCGGGCAAGAATACTGGAGTGGGTTGCCATGCCCTCCTCCAGGGGATCTTCCTGACCCTGGGATCAATCTGGCAGGTGTCTGCCTGCGTCTTCTCGGTCTCCTGAACTGCAGGTGGATCCTTTACCCACTGAGCCACCTGGGAAGCCCATGACAATGTATACATGTCTGTCATTCTGTGCTGAAAGGGTGATAATCACAGCCGTCAATTCCCCACAGATTACAATGCCTCCACAACATTTTAACCTCTCCATGTTATCTCTTCCTTTGCTATGTGTAAATCTGCACTGTCATCATCTGAATGAAATGTGGTATTCCTGACTCACTATGTAATATAGGATCTTGAACCACTCTGTATCAGGAGACTCTAGTCCCACAGCCCTTTCCCAACCCCCTTTGTACAAGAAAGAGAAATTCAGAGACTTTATAAGAAACTTTAGCCAGTGCTTTGAACACAGGGATTAAAAAGGGACAAATTTCTGGGAGAAGGAGATAACCTTAGCTTAGCAGAAAGAATAGAGAAGATGCCATTTAAATGAAGAAGACATAAGAAGACAATGTAGAATCAGAACCTGATGGTTGAAATGGAAAAGGAAATAAGTGTGACTGATACCCTGATGTCACAGGGCATCCAGACTTTGAAGAACATGTGTGAAATGTACCATTTGAATCTGAAGAGGGTTGGTGCCCCAGAAGTAGCACAAACCAGCACAAAATGGCCTCACTTGTATGTATGTATAAGGGAAATTGTAAACAAAAAAAATTATACTTCTAAATCATTATTCTTATTATCCTTAGTTTAGTCCATCATTAGAATAACCTAGGCATTAAATACAAATCAAAACTACAGTGAGGTACTACTTCACACCAGCCAGAATGTCCATCTTCAAAAAATCTACAAACAATAAATGCTAGAGAGGGTGTACAGAAAAGGGAACGCTCTTACACTGTTGGTGGGAATGTAAATTGATACAGTCACAATGGAGAACAATAGGCGGTTGCTTAAAAAAAACTAAAACTAGAACTACCATGTGACCCAACAATCCCACTCCTGGACATTTACCCAGTTCAGTTCAGTCCAGTCCAGTCCCTCAGCCATGTCTGACTTTGCAGTCCCCTGGACTGCAGCACGCCAGGCTTCCCTGTCCTTCACCAACTCCCAGAGTTTACTCAAAGTCATGTCCGTTTAGTTGGTGTGTTGCAGCCACACGTTCGGGGAAACAAACTCACTCAGAAGGACAATGCAGATAGTGGAGTGCAGTTTATTACACTGGCAGGCCCAAGGCAGACTCTCCTCTTAGCCTAGGACCCCAACCAGTTTTTGTGGAAACTTTATATATCTTAAGTGGACGTGCCCAAACCCACCTCTCCAAATTCCCCGAAACTAGTCTGAACAAAGGAAAAGAAAGATACAATCAAAGTTAACCCATGATTCATATGCCTTAAGCCTAGGTAGTTAACAGTGGACAATTATAAATAGGCCTGTGGTCATACCCCAATAAGTATAATAGAACGTATGATTCTATTTGGTTACACAGATAATTAGGGTATTGCCAGGGTCCAGCCCTGGTGGATCCAGGGTAATTTGAAGGGGAGACAGAATCGGCATCCTAGGAAAAAGCTATTTAATTAGAAATATAAAGAGAGATTAGAAAGGAATAGTGTAGTAGGAAAATTAGTGTAAAAAAAGATGCTGAATAACTTGGTTTATGTGGGATACCAATAAAGCTTCGAGACAAGAAGCGTGCACCACCTACGTAGGCCACCGATGCCCACTTGAATAGTGGAGGGTGTCCCTCCTTGGGCTCTCTCTCATGTGGATCTTAAAAGCCAGGGCAAAATTAGCAGGCTTGGCGAGCACCCATACTCCAGATGGGAATTCAGCCAGAAAAATGGAGAACAAGAAAGAAACGACACGGGGGAATCAGTCTTTCTAGAAACTGATCTGTTTTCTTTATTTTCAGGTTTGCTTATATATTTCTTGTTATACATAGAGATGAATACAGAGTCACTCAGGGTCAGCAGACCTGACCCTTGTCAAAATCAGGTGCTTCATATAAAATTATACAAAGGTCTTAAGGGTTTTACATCATCTTCTGGCCATGAGGCCTGCTGACGTTTTATGGCCCTTTCTGATAATGGTCAGTCAACCAGAAAACTCATTTTTTCCAGGGGTGATTTTTTCTTAAACCAGGTGCCACCCTCCAAATAAAGTTGCATTCCTACAGGGTGAGGGTGTAGTGGGTTACAATCAAGAAAGGAATTTACTTAGCCTAAGGTTTAACATGATTAATCTTAAAGGTTAATACTTATTTTTCCTATATGCTAGTTATATTCATTATAAGGGCAGGGAATATGGAGATTTAGCAGCAAATATTGGCTCAACAAATGAAAAACCCTTCACCAGTATAATTTTTAATCAACCCACTAATACTATACTAATAATTTTGTAACTTCTCAAAAGAATCTGTATATAGAAAGTTTAAGCATCTCCTGCTTCTCACGGTTGGGAGACTGTAAACAATCACATGTGGCTGGACGAACCTGCTCAAGCAGGCTAGAGAACCTTCAAAGGAGTTTGTAAGTTGAAACACTCTTGTCACGCCCAGGAATTTTTATTAACTTGGAGCTGTAAGTTAACTCCTTCTCCAAAAGAGGTGGTGGGAGGTCAGCCCCCCCGTAAAGTCAGAGGTATAGGTGAGAGCATAAAACAGCAAAGTAGGCACTCTGGTTTTGGGGGTAGATGCTCGGGAACAAGGGGTCTCCTGAGACTTGATCTTGCCTTTGCGTAATGCCGAGCCTCCTTCCTCATGACCTTTGCCATGGGTGGAGTTCCTCACGCTGGCTCCCAGCAGGGTATTCTTTTAGGCAATGGAAGGGATCTTCCTTCCAGGGGTCTGGTTTTCCAGTTGGTATGTAGTTTCAATAGATACTGGGCATATAGCTCAAAGTCCACAGTCTGGCCCAAGATGGAGTCCTGCTTTCAAGATAGAGCCTGTTCTGTTTTCTCCTTCAGATGATGCCATCCAACTATCTCATCCTCTGTTGTCCCCTTCTCCTCCTGCCCTCAATCTTTCCCAGCATCAGGGGCTTTTCCAATGAGTCAGCTTTTCGCATCAGGTGGCCAAACTATTGGAGTTTCAGCTTCAATGTAAGTCCTTCCAATGAACACCCAGGACTGATCTCCTTTAGGCTAGACTGGTTGGATCTCCTTGCAGTCCAAGGGACTCTCAAGATCTTCTCCAACACCACAGTTCAAAAGCATCAATTCTTGGGCGCCCAGCTTTCTTCCTAGTCCAGTTCTCAAATCCATACATGACTACTGTATGGATTTAACTATGGTCTAGTCAAACCATAACCTTGACTAGACAGACCTTTGTTAGCAAAGTAATGTCTCTGCTTTTTAATATACTGTCTAAGTTGGTCATAACTTTCCTTCCAAGGAGTAAGCGTCTTTTAATTTCATGGCTGCAATCACCATCTGCAGTGATTTTGGAGCCCCAAAAAATAGTCTGCCACTGTTTCCACTGTTTCCATCTATTTGCCCAGAGAAAAATGTAATTCCAAAAGATACATGCACTCCAATGTTCACTTCAGCATTATTTACAATATCCAGGACATGGAAACAACCTAAATGTCCATCAACAGAGGAATGGATAAAGAAGATGTGGTACGTATGTGCAATGGAATATTGTGTGTATTCAGTTGCTCAGTTGTGTCTGACTCTTTGCTACCCTGTGGACTATAGCCCACCAGGCCCCTCTGCTCATGGTATTTACCAGGCAAGAACACTAGAGTGTATTGCCATTTCCTACTCCAGGGGATCTTCCCAACTCAGGAACTGAACCCATGTCCCTTGTGTCTCCTGCACTGGCAGGCAGATTCTTTACCACCAGTGCCACCTGGGAAGCCCAGGTGGAATATTACTCAACCATAAAAAATGGACAAAATTGTGCCATCTGCAGAGATATACCTGGACCTGGAGACTTTCATAAAGAATGAAGTAAGTCAGAAAGAGAAAAATAAATTTCGTATATTAACACATATATGTAGAATCTAGAAAATGGTACAGATGAACCTATTTGCAAAGCAAATAGGAGACACAGACACAGAGAACACATGTATGGCCACTAAGAGGGGAAGAGGGTTGGGATAAACTGGGAGATTGGGATTGACATATGTATGTGCATGCATGTAGGCCTAGGTCGCTTCAGCCGTATCTGACTCTTTAAACCCTCTGGACTATAGCCCGCCAGACTCCTCTGTTCATGGAATTCTCCAAGCAAGAATACTGGAGTGGTTTGTCATGCCCTCCTCCAGGGATCTTCCCAACCCAAGGATTGAACTCACATCTCCTGTGGCTCTTGCACTGCAGGCAGATTCCTTACTGCTGAGTCACCAGGTAAGCCCTGACATATATATACTACTTATATATAAGGTGGATGACTAACAAGAACCTACTCTATAGCACAGGAGGAGAAAAAAAGAAGATACAATCTGTTTGTAGGACATATATAAGTTAACCTTAAAAACAGATTCCAACATATATTAGGTGCAGACAAATACTGCTTGATTGCACTTATATGAGGTACCTAGAATAGTCAAATTCATATAGTCAGAAAGTACATTGGTACATGTCAGGGACCAAGGAGTGGTGGTGGAGGAGAATAAAGAGTTAGTGTTTAATGGGGACAAAGTTTCAGTTTAGGAAGGTAGAAAACTGGGGAGATGGATGATAGTGAGAGTCGTACAACAACGTGAATGTATTTAGTATCACTGAACTGTATAGTTAAATATGGTTAAAATAGTATGTTCTATATTATGTGACTTTTACCACAATAAAAAAAAATTTTTTTTAAGAGGTTTACTATCTAGCCACTCCCACTCCACATACCACCGCCACCATGATAGTTGCCATCAACTGAAGCAGAACTCCAGATCAGCCCCAGTGACAGTGAAACAAACAGCCACTCTCAGAAATATATTTTGCAAGTTAGCCTACATCTGGTGTTTGAACTTACCAGTTGATTGACAAAGCAATAACACACTCCGCTTGTGCAAAAGATTATTATATAAGCATAGCTCTGCTGGAGGAGGGGAAAAAAGCCAAATTCCCAGCTAAGATGTCATCAGGATTTAAAATGTAATAAATCTCTTTCTAGAGTAGGTATGATTTTTAAAATACCAGACATCCAATGGCAGCAGATGCAGTTTACAAGGAAGAAAATGCTGACTTCAACAACAAAAAAATAGTTTAAAGATCTTGGAATTTAGCCCAGTTTCAGAACATAGGGTAGCAAGTACTCTTTTTCTATATGATTTTGACTCACTTCCCTCATTTAATTTTCCCTTCAGTTCTAGGTGAGGCCTGTAAAGCTGAGAGCAAAAGCTATTAAACTGCTATGAAGACATTACTCTGTCACTTTCCACTCAAGTTCTCTTTCCACTGCTGAAAGCAGAAAGAATAGTTAAAGTGTCAGAGGGATTACTACCATTGCTCATCAAGTTTTACCCAAACCTTAATGCCACACAATTAACAGAATGATAATATATAATAAAGCCCTGAAAAATCCCCAGTATTTTTTTCATGGCCCTTCCAACAAGGAGTGAAATCAAGGGCAGATTTCCCCAATATCCTCTGGACATAATCTAAATAGTACAGAATAAGAGAAAAGTGGTCCTCTAATGTCAGGACTTGTGAATATGACATGGGGTGCTTATAAAAATGTAGTTTTCTGCTCCTTTCCCCAAACCTGCTGATTCATAGTCTATGGCCTTGGGTCAAGGGATCTGTACTTAATAAGCCCCTAGGTGATCTTGAAAAGGTAATTTCATATCACACTTTGGGAAACACTGCTATAGAAAGTATATTTCACCTCAACCCACATCACATGCCTGGCAATTTAGCTTTTCACCTATCCCTATCCAAATCACAATTAGACAGTTTTAATTGTTCTACCAGAGACACAGGTCAGATGGAAGTGGGGGGAGGGGGAATGGTGAGCAATAAACAGAGATCAAGAAATCTTCCTTGAAACTGGTCCTAGTCACCCAATGGGAGCCCCTCCACATCACCAACCTCTGACTGAAGAAAAATAAAGATTAGGTGAGAATTTGGAGCAAGAACCAATAGGACACATAGATCTTGGCCCAGGAAGTACCCATCTTTTCCCTTGGTTTGCTGCCTTAAGGAGAACATACATTCAGTTCAGTTCAGTTCAGTTGCTCAGTCGTGTTCGACTCTGTGACCCCATGAATTGCAGCACGCCAGGCCTCCCTGTCCATCACCAACTCCTGGAGTTCACTCAGACTCACGTCCATCGAGTCCGTGATGCCATTCAGCCATCTCATCCTCGGTCGTCCCCTTCTGCTCCTGCCCCCAATCCCTCCCAGCATCAGAGTCTTCTCCAATGAGTCAACTCTTCACATGAGGTGGCCAAAGTACTGGAGTTTCAGCTTTAGCGTCATTCCTTCCAAAGAAATCCCAGGGCTGATCTCCTTCAGAATGGACTGGTTGGATCTCCTTGCAGTCCAAGGGACTCTCAAGAGTCTTCTCCAACACCACAGTTCAAAAGCATCAATTCTTTGGTGCTCAGCCTTCTTCACAGTCCAACTCTCACATCCATACATGACCACAGGAAAACCATAGCCTTGACTAGACAGACCTTAGTCGGCAAAGTGATGTCTCTGCTTTTGAATATGCTATCTAGGTTGGTCATAACTTTTCTTCCAAGGAGTAAGTGTCTTTTAATTTCATGGTCGCAGTCACCATCTGCAGTGATTTTGGAGCCCCCAAAAATAAAGTCTGACACTGCTTCCACTTTTTCCCCCTCTGTTTCCCCATGAAGTGATGGGACTGGATGCCATGATCTTTCTTTTCTGAATGTTGAGCTTTAAGCCAACTTTTTCACTCTCCTCTTTCACTTGCATCAAAAGGCTTTTTAGTTCTCTTCACTTTCTGCGATAAGGGTGATGTCATCTGCATATCTGAGGTTATTGATATTTCTCCCGGCAATCTTGATTCCAGCTTGTGCTTCTTCCAGTCCAGCGTTTCTCAGGATGTACTCTGCATATAAGTTAAATAAGCAGGCTGACAATATACAGCCTTGACGTACTCCTTTTCCTATTTGGAACCAGTCTGTTGTTCCATGTCCAGTTCTAACTGTTGCTTCCTGACCTGCATACAGATTTCTCAAGAGGCAGGTCAGGTGGTCTGGTATTCCCATCTCTCAGAATTTTCAGTTTCTTGTGATCCACACAGTCAAAGGCTTTGGCATAGTCAATAAAGCAGAAATAGATGTTTTTCTGGAACTCTCTTGCTTTTTCCATGATCCAGCAGATGTTGGCAAATTTGATCTCTGGTTCCTCCGCCTTTTCTAAAACCAGCTTGAACATCAGGGAGTTCAGGGTTCATGTATTGCTGAAGCCTGGCTTGGAGAATTTTAAGCATTACTTTACTAGCGTGTGAGATGAGTACAATTGTGCGGTAGTTTGAACATTCTTTGGCATTGCCTTTCTTTGGGATTGGAATGAAAACTGACCTTTTCCAGTCCTGTGGCCACTGATGAGTTTTCCAAATTTGCTGGCATATTGAGTGCAGCACTTTCACAGCATCATCTTTCAGGATTTGAAAGAACTCTACTGGAATTCCATCACCTCCACTAGCTTTGTTCGTAGTGCTGCTTTCTAAGGCCCACTTGACTTCACATTCCAGGATGTCTGGCTCTAGATGAGTGATCACACCATCGTGATTATCCAGGTCATGAAGATCTTGTTTGTACAGTTCTTCTGTATATTCTTGCCACCTCTTCTTAATATCTTCTGCTTCTGTTAGGTCCATACCATTTCTGTCCTTTATCGAGCCCATCTTTGCATGAAATATTCCCTTGGTATCTCTAGCCCTAAACTGTACAAGGCTTTGAAAAATTGAACTGGACAGCCCAGCAATGATCTCAAACCACTCCAATGCCCTGTCGACCTCTTCCCTCCGCAGATCTAACCAGAAAACGTGCTGAGATAATTCTCAGACTCTCCTAGGGTGACTGCCCATCCTAGTTTTCTCAGAACAAAGGGATTTTGTGAGATGCAGAACTTCCACTGATGAAACTAAGAGAATTCAGGGCAAACTGAGATGAGCTATCTGACTTCAGTAATAAACAGGGGTCACAACTTGTCACCAGTCATGCTGACTGGCTCCCACTAGACATAGATAACCTCTCCATCCTCACCTGGTTTGGAACTACTTTAAACATTCCCCAAGGTCTAGTCCTCACACCATGTGAGTCACCAGCACCAGGGAGCAATTCCACCAGGATCTCAGACAGAGGGAGGCAGGGTCAGGTAGAATTCTACTTGAGAGGCCATTTCTAGACCAGGCCTATGATTTTTCCAGTAGTCATGTACAGATGTGAGAGTTGGACCATAAAGAAGGCTGAGTGCCAAAGGACTGATACTTTCAAACTGTGGTGCTGGTGAAGACTGTTGAGAGTCCCTTGGATAATAAGGCGATCAAACCAGTCAATCCTAAAGAAAACCAACCCTGAATATTCACTGGAAGGACTGAGGCTGAAGATGAAGCTCCAGTAATTTGGCCACCTGCTGCAAAGAGCCAACTCATTGGAAAAGACCCTGATGCTGGGAAAAATTGAGGGCAGAAGAAGAGGGCATCAGAAGATGAGATGGTTGGATGGCATCACTGACTCAATGGATATTAGTTTCAGCAAACTCCAGGAAATAGTATAGGACAAGGAAGTCTGGCATGCTGCAGTTCATGGGGTCACAAAGAATTGGATACGACTGAGGAACTAAACAACAACACCCAAAAGTTCTGGTTCAAAAGTAGAAACCTCATAACTCTGAAGTCTTACCAGAGCACTCAGAGAGATCAAGGCATATCTAGTCCTTGCTCTCATATCCAGGATCTGCATGGAGTCTCAGCATCCAGAATCTTCAGCAGAAACCCAGTAATTACAAGTAAGAAAGTTTCCCATTCACCAGACTTTAAATTTACTTTTCCTACTAGATAAGACCTAAGTTAGAGGAAAACTAACAAGGTAACAAAAGATAAATTTCAGACAGTACCTAGTAGTGATAAAGTAAAGAAGGGAGGTACTTACTAGATAATCTTAAGTGACTTCAACCTTGGCTACAACCAGGAACCCCATGAATGCTCTGGAAACTGATACCTGGGCTACCCTCAGAGGTCTGGATTTAATCAGTCTGTGATGAATTCACCGGGGCTTAGAGATTTTCTTTAACATTACCCTGCTGTTTCCAACATGCAGCCAAAATAGAAAATCCCTGCTTAAAGTAGAAATGGAGGGTCTCTCTGAGAAAGAGACCTGTGAATGGAGACCTTAATGAACAGGAGGGAGCTGAGGAAAGAACACCTGAGAAAGTGCCAGGCTTTTGAGCAGGAATGATAGAAACAATGCACGCCCTAGGAGGCAGGAGCTTTGTGCCTAGACACTATGCCCACCCAGTGCCTGGAATATAAAAAAAAAGGCTTCATGTATATTTGTTGAGAAAATTAATTTTAAAATGGCCACAATGCCTGAAGTGAAGTGACCAAAGCAGAGAGAGGCATATGGCGAAGGAAGGAAAAGCAGGCACAGCAGGATTGTGTCCTTCTGAAGGTCATAGGGGAGCTGCTATTGTGTGTACAGTGGAAGACATTGGAGGATTTAAACAGGAAAGTGATGTGGATTACTCTTTTTTTAAAGATCATTCTGGACTTCTACTTCTGGGAAGATGAAACAGGTATACTTTTCCTTATTCTTCCCACAGAGTACAATTTAAAACCTTGGACATGATATGAAAAAAAAAAAGAAGACTATGGGAGAGAAATCAGAAGCTTGAGACCCAGGAACCAATATGGTGATGAATTCTCTGGGTTTTCATTGTGCCTTCTGTTTCTCAGCACTGAACGTGTCAGTAAACTGGAAACACCAATGGACCAAGATAAAAACAAAACAATCAAAAAGCCTGCTCCATTCTAGCAAAAGACTAGACAAGGGGCAGCCTAACAAGATGGAAAACTTTTAGACAATTACTATCCTGGTGGCTCAAAAGGTAAATAATCTGCCTACAATGTGGGAGATCCAGGTTCCATCCCTGGGTTGGGAGGATCCTCTGGAGAAGGGCATGGCAATCCACTCCAGTATTCCTGCTTGATGAATTCTATGGACCGAGGAGCCCAGTGGGCTCCAGTCCATGGGGTTGCAGAGAGTCAGACACAACTGAGTGACTAACACTTTCACTTTCCAGCCAAATAGCACAGAAAACACGGTCACTCCAGCCACACGTGCCAAGAGAGGCCAAATGAGGAGCCCAGACTTCCAGCCTTGCCAGGTTGTAAGGGGACCCCATCACCCCCACTAGAATGGTGTCAGAGAAAGCAGAGGAGAGAGTAGGAACTTTCACCACTGAGCAGTGGCGATGAGGCCAATAAGGTCTGTGAAGGCCATAAAGAGGACGTGATGCTTCTGCCTTCACACCCAGGGAGGAATCGGCAGGCACCCAGTAGGGAGCCAGAGCTAAAAACTTACTCAGCTTCCTTGATGTGCATCAGTGGGACAGAAAGGGGAACCTGGGCCTCTATCCTCATTTTACACTAACAAAGCAGTACTCTCACTTCCCCTGTCATAGTGGAATCAGAGAGCACCAACTAAAATAGGAGGATAAATAAGATCCTCAACCTCATAACATAATTCCAAAAATGCGCAGGTTTCAACTGAAAAATCAATCATCATATCAAGAACCATGAAAATCTCAAACTAAATGAAAAAAGATAATCAACAGATGCTAATACCAAGATGACATACGTTACAATTATTTAACAAGCATTTTAAAGCAAAGGCAGGAGGAGTAGGGGATGACAGAGGATGAGCTGGTTGGATGGCCTCACCGACTCAAAGGATATGAGTTTGAGCAAGCTCTGGGAGCTTTTGATGGACAGGGAGGCCTGGCGTGCTGCAGTCCATGGGGTCGCAAAGAGTCGAACACAACCGAGTGACTGGACTGAACTGATGATATATATGTATATAAAATCATCCTGTCAACTGTGGGGAGGATGAATGGTAAAAAACAGGGGTAGTGAGGGAGAGACCAGTTAGGAGAACATGAAGTCATCCAGGTAAGAGATGACTGTCCTATAACTACCACAGTGGGAAGTGAAGCAGAGAAGTGGGTAGATTGGGGATGCACTGTGCAGGTATAAGCAACAGTATTTGCTGACGGGTTATCTGCGGAGAGTGAAAGAAAGAGAAAAGTGAAAAGTGATTCCGAGGTTTCTTACCTGAACAACTAACTAGATAATGATGCCATTAACTGAAGTGAGGAACAGTCTGTTCTCCACAAATATTTGAGATTTAAGGTTATTGTTCAGTTAGCTTATCCTCTTCTTGAACAACATTCACAATTTGGATGTCAGTTGTTGCCCCTGCACATTTAGAGCTGCCAAAGTTCTACATAGGTGACGTTGCTTTCAAGAAAAGCAATAAAGAAAACATAAGCCTGAAACGACCAGACGCAAGGAAGTACTGCTGAGTCAAAACCCCTGTTTCCACCATTTCTTCAAGAATTGGAATATCAAGAGTAAGAGAAAGCAGGACTTTGTTGCTTACTCTGAATCTGTAAATCCACTATTTCAGGTGAGTTGTCTACTGAAAAAATTTTCCCACTCAAACTGATGTTCTAGTTGAGGGGTTTTCTCCCTGATGCAATTAAAGATAATTGGAGGGCCTAACCCAAAAAACAGATGAC
Organism: Oryx dammah; assembly: GCF_014754425.2. Lineage (NCBI taxonomy): Eukaryota > Metazoa > Chordata > Mammalia > Artiodactyla > Bovidae > Oryx > Oryx dammah. The sequence goes on along the minus strand of NW_024070210.1, from coordinate 66,970,268 downwards.
CATACAGCATCACAGAACTTATCTCCTCTGAGGTACAAGTTGAAGGCCCAGCACTTTAACAAATGCCAGGTTCACTCTTCCTCTAAGGCAGTGCTGGATTCTCAACCATAAACATCAACTCTTATTTTCCTAAGGAACACAAGTCAGTGGGCTACAGCCTCTGGTTGTCATAGTAACTGAAATTTCACACATGAAATATTTTGCTCAGAACATAGACTTAGCGTAGCACTTTTTTTTTGAGCATGTATTTTATTTTAGCACATGAAGGATTTTGTGCCATTTTCAGTCATTTCTTCCATCTCAAATATCTTCTTTTCTAAAATGCCACAGTGACTGAAGACTAAGACCAAAAAAAGATTGCCAGATTTCTCTCTTAATTAGACTTTTGATTGTAATTGCTCCCTTGGTTGCTATCTACCCTTGAACAATCTCCTTTTGGTATTGTGGTTCCAAGGTAACATAAGGCCACATAATCAGATTCAGCCCACCAAGCCACCATAATCTACTGATGTATTCTGAAAGAAAGGACCTACTTATTTCTTTATATCATGCTATCCTTACTCTTTTGGTCTATTATTTCCTGCTAGCCCAAAAAAGAAAAAAGAATGATTCACTGGCTCACTTTAATAATATGGGAAAAGAATCTTGAAGGCAATGGTTTCTTGTTCAAGAACAGTTTCCCAATGGCCCCAGAGCACATATAAAGCACATGTATTAATACTACCACTCTCAACTAGAGAAGGAAATGGCAACCTACTCCAGTTTTCTTGCCTGGGGAATCCCATGGACAGAGGAGCCTGGGGGCTACAGTCCACAGGGTTGCAAAGAGTCACACAAGACTTAGCAACTAAACAACCCCAACTTTCAACATAGCAAACACTGAAAAACTGCCACAATCCTATTTGCCTCAGAGCCCAGTACAAGACCTCAGAATCTTTCTCAACACTGCACTACATGCAGCTGCTGCCAATCAACTGGAGATGTAGGAATGCTGAAACCTATTTATTATCTGGGAATAGAATCTTACCCAATGTTTCAAAAATCAAGTACAGCACACTGTTTGACTATAGCAGTCAAAAAATAATCCTAAAATGTTTTAAAACAAGCTTAAAACTAGTCTGTTACTTGCTGGGTCACTCACTTGCAAAGTCAGTCAGTTATCAACTATCAAACATATTCTTTGATTTACCTTGAGACTCCCATCTTTGCCCTATGGGTTATTTAGAAATGTGTTAGCTAATGCAAACAAGGTCATAGGGGAATCCCAGAGAGCCTGTTATCTTTTCCTGTTGCCCAGAGATTGTGTCCTTAACTCTAAATAGCTATTCTACAAGTAAGTACATAACAGGAGTTAGACGGCCTCTTTGAAACACACACACAGGGTCAAGTACTCCCAATGTGGTATGTTTTCCTACAGATTTCATCCTCTTTGTGATCTGTAATTTTGGAATGTCTGTTAGGAAATGACTTAATTTCCCATCATTTTCTAGTCATTGGCTACACCTCCTGTAGTTGGTTAAAGCTGGGCAATAAAGAAGAAAGATCATAAAGATCTGAGGGCTCAGAATGCAGGCTGGCCCTAGCATGGATGAGTGAAGCCAATTTCAACCTGCTTGCTCACAGGGATTTTAGGATGATGGTCCACCGTATCAGGAGAACCCTCACTGACTCTGCTCTTTTGTTTATATTTACATTGCATGCATGCATACTAAGTTGCTTCAGTCGTGGCCAACTCTGAGGCCCTATGGACTGTAGCCTGCCAGGCTTCTCTGTCCAAGGGATTCTCCAGGGAAGAATACTGGAGTGGGTTGCCATGCCTTCCTTATGTATTTACATTACCCAATGCTAAAGGCCCAGCTGAAAATGAAACATAAATTCTGTTCTTAATTATTACAATGCTTTAGAATATCCAGAAACTGGCTCCATTTAGAAAGCAGGAACCAGGTGGACCAACTAAGGAATTAGCACCAGTTAATTAACTGAAGAAGAGAACCTCTGAGATAGTCCTGACTGTGAACATTCTGTTCATCATGGCCTCAATAAATCTCTGAAATGTCCCAGAATTTCAATGTTTCAGTGAACTAAGACAGACTGAAGTCAGTAACCTCTAGGTGGAAAGCCTCCAAATATTCTCCTTATGTAAGAAAAAAAAAATCACACAATTGTAAGAGCTTGCAAGGCTTATCAACTATGATGTAATGTAGTTCACTTCAGTTGCTCAGTCGTGTCTGACTCATTGAGACCCCATGGACCGCAGGCTTCCCTGTCCTTCACCGTCTCCTGGAACTTGCTGAAATTCATGTCCATTGAGTCAGTGATGCCATCCAACCATCTCATCCTCTGTCGTCCCCTTCTCCTCCTGCCTTCAATCTTTCCCAGCATCAGGGTCTTTTCCAATGAGTCGGCTCTTCTCATCAGGTGGTCAAAGTATTGGAGTTTCAGCTTCAGTAGCAGTCCTTCCAATGAATATTCAGGGTTGATTTCCTTTAGGATTGATATATTACAGTCATGGCAGCAAAATTTTCAGGAATTATTAATATATAGTATAAGTTATTTTACCTATAGTATGAAAGTGTTTGAATAATTATAAAACTGTATTTTAGTATCAACATGACTAAGAAATGTACCTTTATCAAGGCTTTGAAAAAGAAATCATTTTTTAAAGGTGTGACAATCCCCATTTAACATTCTATGCCCTTTATGAGTGGGATAAACCATGCCACAGCAGGAAACCTGACATCAGTACCCATCACAGAAACATCAGTTAGCAGTCAGCTAGAGAGCTTTTAGTATTTCAATTCAAATTTTTTTCATAAAAAATGCTGAGTCGTGTTTCACAAAAGAAGCAGTGACTTGATGTCAAATCTTAACAAGATGACTGTTCCAGACCTTCATACTCAGTGTTGAACTATCAACCCAAATCCTGTGCATTTTACCGTGTTTACTCAAGTACCCTTGGGGGTTTGAGATGGGGCCTTTGGGCATGCTCCCTCTGTTCCAAGCAATTGTTTAGGACTCTTTTCTCCTTTGGGACCCTTTAGGAACTTCCATTCCAGTGTCAGTTCTATGGAATGAATGTTTGTAACCCCACCAAAATTCACATGTTGAAACCTAATCCCTGTTGTGATGGTAACTGAAGGTGGGGCAGTTTGGAGGACGATTAGGTTAGTAGGATGAAGTGAAGTGAAAGTCGCTCCATGGTGTCCGAATCTTTGCAACCTTGGACTGTAGCCTGCCAGGCTCCTCTGTCCATGGAATTCTCCAGGCAAGCATACTGGAGTGGGTAGCCATTCCCTTCTCCAGGGGATCTTCCCAACCCAGATCTCCCGAATTGCCGGCAGATTTTTACCATCTGAGTCACCAGGGAGGCCCACATGAATGGGATTAGGACCCTTATAGAAGAGACTAGGAGAGCTACCTGGGCCCTTCGACCCTGTGCGAACACAGGAAGAAGATGCCCATCTGTGAACCAGGAAGTGGGCTCTGAGCAGACACCACATCTGCCAGTCCTTCCTAGCCTCCAGAACTGTAAGAAATACATTTCTGTTGTTTAGAAATTCAGTGGTAAAGTATCTGCCTGCAATGCAGGAGACCTGGCTTTGATCATTGGGTCAGGAAGATACCCTGGAGAAAGGAATGGCAGCCCACTCCAGTATTCTTGCCTGGAGAATTCCATGGACAGAGGAGCCTAGCAGGCTACAGTCCATGGAATCACAAAGAGTCAAACACGATTGAGCAACTAACACTTTCACTTTTTTCACATCTATGGTATTCTGTTATAGTGGCCTGCTGCTGCTGCTGCTAAGTCGCTTCAGTCGTGTCCAGCTCTGTGCGACCCCATAGACAGCAGCCCACCAGGCTCCCCCCATCCCTGGGATTATCCAGGCAAGAACACTGGAGTGGGTTGCCATTTCCTTTTCCAATGCGTGAAAGTAAAGTCGCTCAGTCGTGTCTCTTCGAAACCCCATGGACTGCAACCCACCTAAATAGACTAAAACAGGCTATTTGCTTAACTTCTGATCCTTTTGGTTAGTCTGCCCTTGGAGTGAGAATTTACTTCTCCTGGTTTGACTTTCAGTGTCTGCACTGTCCTTGTCCCCTGGCTCCAGCATATGTTGTCCCTAGTTCTTTGGCTAATACATCCCCATTCTTAGAAGCAGAGTAGCTAACCTACTCCAAACACACACACACAATTTGAAACTAAACCGATTTCCAAATTTCCATACTGTTTTTTCTGTTTGGTTAGGAAGTTTTGTTCCATATTGTTTGAACATAAATTTTCACCAGCACAATCTAAAACCAGAGCTCAAAATAATAAAAATAAAAATTCAGAAATGGTCAAAATGTCATGTTTTATGAGTCATTTCACTAAAATGTAAAAAGCTTTCCTAAAGAAACAAAAGGTAAGAACTTTTAAACATGATATTCTACCTGATGAAATAAGAAAAGCAGCCTCACTGATGAGTTTGCTGGCATGTGATCTGGCTCATATAAATAAATTAAAAAAAAAAAACAGAGCTGAAATTCATACACATTCTAAGATTCTTTCCAAAAGTCAGTGGCTCACTACAATTAGTTGCAAGTCACATATCTGCAACAATTCTATAAATAACATATCTGATGCTCAACTAGATGTAGCAGCTCATGTCAGAAAATCATTCACACTTGTTTATGTTTATTCAGTTCAAATGAAGGCTCTGAAATCATTTAGTGGTCATCAAATGAGAAATGATGTCTTGCCATATTTTAATAAGATTTCTGATATCTATGTCTGCTCTTGAAATAATATGAATAAAGTCTCAACTGCCAAAATGTATTTTTAACCATTGAAAATGTTGCCACTATGTTTAAATTCCCAAAGACTCCTAAAAAATTTAAGCCAAAACTTGATCAAATGAAGAGACACTACTTGATCTTACCTGACTGTTCAACATTATAAAGATATCAACTTTCTCAAATTAACATATAATTTTAACATGAATCCAGTAATGAAAATCAGTAAGTTTATTTTACTCTGGAATTTGATACATCAATTTTAAATTTCATATTAAAAAATGATCAAAAAAATCAGGAAAACTGAAAAAGAAGATAAATTTGGAGGAAATAGTTCTATTGCTATTAAAAACAACCCAAGAAGCTTCTTTGATTAAAGTAGAACAGATGGGGAAAAAACAGAACAGAATAGAAAAAATACACAAATTACATTTGGAAATTTGGATTATGATAAAGATGGCATCACAACTCACTGAGCAAAAAAAAAAGAAGAGAGTTTATAATAATAGGGCTGTGTCAATTAGATAACATTTAGAAAAAATCATTTTAGTTCCACACTTCATAACATACACAAGAATAATTCTAAATGGATCAGATTTAAATGTAAAAAATGAAAGCATGCAAGATAGAAGAAAAGATAGTGAGTTCTTTTATAATCTAGAAGTAGGAAACAGGGCAGCAGGCTCAAGCTGGGGTTCAGGCTCCAGATTTTGAGGATGAGAATGAGGCAGAGAAAGATGCCTCAGAGACAGCATGTGCCCAGACATGGAGGTCTGGAAATGCATGAACTTCAGGAAACTGATGATAATAAGTGTGGCAAGGGGGTGGGCCATATGTGAAAGGAGCTGAGGTGTTTGAACTTCACTCTGATATGGAAGGCCATGGAAGGATTTCATACAGCTGAGTGAAATAAGCAAATATAGATTTTAGAACAATCAGAGGAGAAGACAATGGCACCCCACTCCAGTACTCTTGCCTGGAAAATCCCATGGATGGAGGAGCCTGGTAGGCTGCAGTCCATGGGGTTGCTGAGGGTCAGACATGACTGAGCGACTTCACTTTCACTTTTCACTTTCATGCATTGGAGAAGGAAATGGCAACCCACTCCAGTGTTCTTGCCTGGAGAATCCCAGGGATGGGGGAGCCTGGTGGGCTGCCGTCTATGGGGTTGCATAGAGTCGGACACGACTGAAGTGACTTAGCAGCTTAGCAGCAGAGGAGAGTGAGACAGACAGGAGGCACAGAAACATAGCTCACAGCACAGGGAGATAAGATTATAGAGGAGTAAGCATGAGTCAGACAGAGGGTCAGGATAGAGAGTGGAAGCAGGGCTAAGGCGGAGGGAGGAGCCTGAAGTGTCCTGACCACCCTTTACAATGAGTGATGAGAACTGTAGCATCTTTGCTCAAGTAGTTCTGGAATAAGAGACAACCTGGGTACCTGGGAAACAAGATTTTATATAAGCTTTGAAGTCTCTTCCAGTCATAACTGGATTCTAGCTATTTGCTCAGGCTGATCCAACCAAGATGGAGGTCATGATGCCACCCTCAGCGTCAATAAATGACATCTCACTAGAAAAGTGGGTTGGGGCTGTAAGGACCTTTCACCATCACCTAGAAACTGCTAGAGGAGAAGGAAAGCAAAAATGAATTAATTAAGGTTTATGCTGGCCCAAGAAGAAAGCAGAAGTCGGAAGATACAAACAAAAAATAAGTCTAGGAGCATGAACAGCCATCCACCAACTGATTTTTTCAGACTCTTGGAGTCTATTACTTTTTTGACAAACCTGGCAGTTGGTTCAGAGTAAGTGATCAGTGAGGTGATCAGAACACAGTCTGCAGGAAAACACAGGCTTTACTCAGTAAAACCAATCTGTAAATCTAAGAATAGGCCCCAGTGCCAACTGTGGGTTTAGAGGAGCTTCTAAATGAAAGCAATGCAGCAAGCAGAGTCACAGGATTTTAGCAAAACATACAGTGAGACACAAAATAGGAACTAAGAACTTGAGCACTTCTTCACCAGGACATGCACATTTAAGTATCGCCTAAATCAAATCTCTTACGATTACACAGTGGAAGTGACAAATAGATTCAAGGGATAGATCTGAGAGACAGAGTGCCTGAAGAACTATGGACGGATGTTTGTGACATTGTACAGGAAGCAGGGATCAAGACCATCCCCAAGAAGAAGAAATGCAAAAAGGCAAAATGGTTCTCTGAAGAGGCCTTACAAATAATTGTGAAAAGAAGAGAAGTGAAAGGCAAAGGAGAAAAGGAAAGTTATACCCATTTGAATGCAGAGATCCAAAGAAAAGCAAGGCGAGATAAGAAAGCTTTCCTCAGTGATCAGTGCAAAGAAATAGAGGAAAACAATAGAATGGGAAAGGCTAGAAATCTCTTCAAGAAAATTAGAGACACCAAGGGAACACTTCATGCAAAGATAGGCACAATAAAGGACAGGAATGGTATGGACCTAACAGAAAAAGAAGATATTTTTTAAAGAGGTGGCAAGAATACACGGAAGAACTGTACAAAAAAGATCTTCATGACCCACATAACCACAATGGTGTGATCACTCACCTAGAGCCAGACATCCTGGAATGTGAAGTCAAGTGGGCCTTAGGAAGCATCACTACGAACAAAGCTAGAGGAAGTGATGGAATTTCAGTTGACCTATTTGAAATCCTGAAAGATGATGCTGTGAAAGTGTTGCACTCAATATGCCAGCAAATTTGGAAAACTCAGCAGTGGCCACAGGACTGAAAAGGTCAGTTTTCATTCCAATCCCAAAGAAAGGCAATGCCAAAGAATGCTCAAGCAACTGTGCAATTGCACTCATCTCACACATTAGCAAAGTAATGCTCAAAATTCTTCAAGCCAGGCTTGAACAGTACATGAACCATGAACTTCCAGATGTTCAAGCTGAATTTAGAAAAGGCAGAGGAACCAGAGATCAAATTGCCAACATCCCCTGGATCATCAAAAAAGCAAGAGAGTTCCAGAAAAACATCTACTTCTGCATTATTGACTATACCAAAGCCTTTGACCATGTGGACCACGATAAACTGAAAAATTCTTAAAGAGATGGGAATACCAGACCACCTTACCTCCCTCCTGAGAAATCTGTATGCAGGTCAAGAAGCAATAGTTAGAATTGGACATGGAACAACAGATTGGTTCCAAATCAGGAAAGGAGTACATCAAGGCTGTATATTGTCACCCTGCTTATTTACCTTATATGCAGAGTACACCATGAGAAATGCTGGACTGGATGAAGCACAAGCTGGAATCAAGATTTCCAGGAGAAATATCAATAACCTTAGATATGCAGATGACACCACACTTATGGCAGAAAGTGAAGAGGAACTAAAGAGCCTCATGATGAAAGTGAAAGAGGAGAGTAAAAAAGTTGGCCTAAAGCTCAACATTCAGAAAACAAAGATCATGGCACCTGGTCCCATCTCTTCATGGCAAATTGATGGAGAAACAATGGAAACAGTGACAGACTTTATTTTGGGGCACTCCAAAATCACAGCAGATGGTGATTGCAGCCATGAAATTAAAAGATGCTTGCTCCTTGGAAGAAAAGTTATGACTAATCCAAACAGCATATTAAAAAGCAGAGACATTACTTTGCCAACAAAGGTCCGTCTAGTCAAAGCTATGGTTTTTCCAGTAGTCATGTATGGATGTGAGAGTTGGACTATAAAGAAAGCTGAGCACAAAAGAATTGTTGCTTTTGAACTATGGTGTTGGAGAAGACTCTTGAGAGTCCCTTGGACTGCAAGGAGATCCAACCAGTCCATCCTAAAGGAAATCAGTCCTGAATATTCATTGGAAGGACTACTGCTGAAGCTGAAACTCCAATACTTTGGCTACCTGAGGCAAAGAATTGACTCATTGGAAAAGCCCTTGATGCTGGGAAATTTTGAAGGCGGGAGGAGAAGGGGACAACAGAGGATGAGATGGCTGGATGGCATCACCGACTCAATGTACATGGGTTTGAGTAAGCTTCGGGAGTTGGTGATGGACAGGGAAGCATGGCGTGCTGCAGTCCATGGGGTCACAGAGAGCTGGACATGACTGAGCGACTGAACTGAATTCAACTGAAAGTACCGTGGACTGAATGTTTGTGTCCCCCCCAAATTCATGTGTTGAGCTTCTAATGGCTATGTGGTGCTATTAAGAGGTGGGGCCTTTGGGAGGAATTAGGTTTAGATCATATCATGAGGGTGGCTTCCCAAGTGGTGTAGTGCTTAAGAATCCACCTGGCAATACTGGAGACACAGGACACATGGGTTCCGTCCTTGGGTTGGAAAGATCCCCTGAAGAAAGAAATGGCAACCCACTGCAGTACTGTTCATGGAAAATACCATGGACAGAGGAGCCTGGAGGGCTACAGTCCATAGGATCTCAAAAAGTTGAACACTACTCAGCACACACACACACACACACACACACACACACAAGGGTAGGACCCTCGTGATGGGATTAGTGTCCTTATAAGAAGAAGAGCAAGAGGTCTGTTTGCATGTGCACACACTGAGGAAAGGCCATGTGAGCATACAGCAGGAAAGTGGCCATCTGCAAGCCAGGAAGAAGGTCTTCACCGAGAACTGCTGGCAAGCACCTTGATCTTGGAATTCTCAGTCTCCATAACTGGAAAGTATTTGTTGTTTAAGACACCCAGTATGTGGCATTTTGTTATTACAAACAAAAGGTGACAAAGTAAGCATCTTATGTAGAGCAGTCAAAGAGGTCAGCCCAAGACAGAGTAAAGCTTTATGCTTACAGCCAATTTTAAATCCACTTTTCCAAAATGCTTGCTGTGCTTTTATGGGCTCTCAAGACAGAGGCTTTATTAGGACACATATCTTTAATTAAGTGCTAATATGAGTCCATTAATCATGTGATTACAATTAAAGGTGGGACTAGACCAAAACTTTCGGAGAAGGCAATGGCACCCCATTCCAGTGCTCTTGCCTGGAAAATCCCATGGGCAGAAAGGCTGCAGTCCATGGGGCCGCACAGAGTCGGACACGACTGAAGTGACTTAGCAGCAGCAGCAGCAGACCAAAACTTCAGTAACGAGTTTGATCATTCACTGTCTGAACAATGTTTGTGCGTACAGGAAGGAGCAAAGGGGCCAGCCCAGAGTCTCTCCCTCTTTGGACACTTGACCTTCACCTGCGTGACCTGTCTTCAGCAAGGTAGCAGGTTCAGTTTCATAACAAGGTCTGACTACAGAGAAGAAGGAATGGGCTTGCTACTGAAATAAGTGTTCCTCAAGTCAGCACCTTAGCCCTATAGAATGTTCTCTGAGACATTTAAGATTCCAAAAACACTGTTCATACACTCCCCTCTTCATTTCATTCATGTAGCAGCACTCCCCTTCACCTCATACATCTGTTTGTTTTTGCAAGTTAAAGGGTAGAGAACCCTTTGGTGAGCTTTCTGTTATGCATTTTTAGGACCTATAATTTTAATCTACTTAGGATTCTGTTATGGGTATTTCAAAAATTCTTAGGCTTGGTGAAATTAAATAAAAGTACTCAATACCTTTTCCTCCATAAATCTGTTTAAAGGGAAAGTAGAGATTCTTAGATCTGGAGCCCCAGACACTCAGCAGGAGAAGCCATGGGAGGCTGTAGCAAGCTGCTCTTGTGACATCCCCTCTGGGCTGCGGAGAAGCAAGGGCTCTGTTGTGCTCACCTCTGGCAGGTCTCTTGGCTCCCAGAGGTCCAACCTTGAGCCACCAACCCTCCAGATAGAGGCTACTTGTCACAAGCTATTTACAGAGTGAGTCTGCACAGCCAAACTGTACTTCTCAGTCGCTTCCTTCCTCTCTTCTCTCTTCCCCTATAAGCCCTCCTTGCTTTCATTTTCTTTTTAAAAAATATTTATTTGTTTGTTTATTTGGCTGTGCCAGGTCTTAGCTGCAGCATGCAGGATCTCTTAGTTGCAGATGTAGGATCTAGTTACCTGACCTAGGGAAAAAATTAAAAATTTTAATTTATTTATTTTTAATTGAAGGATAATTGCTTTACAGTACTGTGTTGATTTCTGCCAAACATCAACATGAATCAGCCATAGGTATACATATGTCCCCTCCCTCCTGAACCTCCCTCTCACCTCCTACCCCATCCTACCCCTCTAGGTTGTTACAGAACCCAGGTTTGAGTTCCCTGAGTCATACAGCAAATTCCCATTGGCTATGGTAGTGCACGTTTCCATGTTACTCTCTCGACGAGTTCTTGTTCAAAGGCTAACTGCCTCCCCGCAATAGCACAATATTAATCCTTCACCCCAATCACATTTTATTCTTAGAGATATCCCCCATCAACTCTTCCAGCTTTGTCTCCAAATAATCTCACTACATTCAGTGAAAAAGAAATGTAGACATCATAGCTGTCTCATTAACAAATATGTGGGGTGTTGACGTATCTAGAATTTTATCGAGTTAATAGAGCGTGTGTTGGTATCTTAGGACTGCTATAACAAATCACCACAAATTGAGTGGCTTACAACAATATGAATTATTTTCTCACAGTTTGGAGGTCAGAGGTCCAAAATCAGTTTCTCTGGGCTAGAGTTAAAGGGATGGGTCCTTCAGAAACTTGAGGCGAGGATCTGGGGCCCTGCCTTTCCAGCTTCTGGGGGCTGCCTTTGTTCCATGGCTCATGACCCGTACCTCTGATCCATCCAACCTCCTGCTTGTCACATCTCTGTCATTAAACCTCCCTCTGCCTTAGAACTGGACATGGAACAACAGACTGGTTCCAAATAGGAAAAGGAGTACGTCAAGGCTGTATATTGTCACCCTGCTTATTTAATTATATGCAGAGTACATCATGAGAAATGCTGGACTGGAAGAAGCACAAGCTAGAATCAAGATTGCCAGGAGAAATATCAATAACCTCAGATATGCAGATGACACCACCCTTATGGCAGAAAGTGAAGAGGAACTAAAAAGCCTCTTGATGAAAGTGAAAGAGGAGAGTGAAAAAGTTGGTTCAAAGCTCAACAGAAAACTAAGATCATGGCATCAGGTCCCATCACGTCATGGGAAATAGATGGGGAAACAGTGGAAACGGTAGCTGACTTTATTTTGGGGGGCTCCAAAATCACTGCAGATGGTGACTGCAGCCATGAAATTAAAAGACACTTATTCCTTGGAAGGAAAGTTATGACCAACTTAGATAGCATATTCAAAAGCAGAGACATTACTTTCCCAACAAAGGTCTGTCTAGTCAAGGCTATGGTTTTTCCAGTAGTCATGTATGGATGTGAGAGTTGGACTGTGAAGAAAGCTGAGCACTGAAGAATTGATGCTTTTGAACTGTGGTGTTGGAGAAGACTCTTGGAAGTCCCTTGGACTGCAAGGAGATCCAACCAGTCCATTCTGAAGGAGATCAGTCCTGGGTGTTCTTTGGAAGGACTGATGCTGAGGCTGAAACTCTGATACTTTGGCCACATCATATGAAGAATTGACTTATTGGAAAAGACTCTGATGCTGGGAGGGATTGGGGGCAAGAGGAGAAGGGGATGACAGAGGATGAGATGGCTGGATGGCATCACTGACTCAATGGACATGAGTTTGAGTGAACTCCGGGAGTTGGTGATGGCAGGGAGGCCTGGTGTGCTGCAATTCATGGGGTCGCAAAGAGTCAGACACGACTGAGCAACTGAATTGAACTGAACTGAACTGCCTTCCTATATTGTGATTACACACTTAAATCCCACTCAGGTGATCTCAGATAATCTCATCTTAAAATCCTAAACTTAATCACATCTGCCTAACACAACACTATAAACAACTATGTCTGCTCAGTTCGTCATTAATGTCCAACTCTTTTCAACCCCGTGGACTATAGCCCACCAGGCTGCTCTCTCCACAGGATTTTTTAGGCAAGAGTATCGGAGTGGCTTGCCATTTCCTCCTCCAGGGGATCTTCAACTATACTCCCCCCAAAAAATAATTTAAAAAGAAAAAAATTCACACCTGGAAAATCCCTTCTATTATATTAGGCAGTAGTCATAGGCTCCAAGGATTAGGCGGTGGATATTTTGAGAGGTCATTATTCTGGCCTAAGGCCTAGCACAGAGGACTTAAGAAACTCCATCCATTTTTGTTCCTTACAGGAGAGCCAGTGAAAGGGAGTGACCTCATTCGGGGATAACCATGAATCTGCTCTCTTTAGGAGAAAATGGTAAATTCTAGTACTTTATTAATAGCATATAATCTATAACATCTTACAACTTATCATGTGTCCTAACACCATCATTAGAAAACTAATAAAATGGAGAATTGGTGTGGTAGGCAGAATTCTAAAATGACCCCCACTCCCCACCTTGGTATATGCACCCTATATTATCTTCTGCCCTTGAGTATGGGTGGCACCTGTGAATGACGAAATGTCAGTCCCTTGATTGCATTATATGATACATAAGACTTCATCACAGCTAACTAGATTGAGATTCTCTTGACAACCTTGAAGAAGCAACTTGCTGTTTTGAAAGGGTCAAGTCACTACGACCTGAGAGTGACTCCCAGAAATACCAAGAAGAAAATGGCTCTGAGCACTGTCTTAGAACTGCAAGAAAATAAAATTTTCTGACAACCTGAATGGGTTTGGATGAGGACTCCCACTTCAGAGGAGATCACAGCTGCAGTTGAACATCTTGATTTCAGCCTGTTGAGACTCTGAGCAGAGGACCCTAATAACCTGTGCCCAGACTCCTGACTCACAAAAAAGCTGAGATTAAAAAAATGGTGCTGTTTTAAGCCACTATTTGCCTGCCAGTGCAGGAGATGCAGGTTCAATCCTTGGGTCAGGAAGATCCTCTAGAGGAGGAAACAGCAACTCACCCCAGTATTCTTGCCTGGAACATCCCATGGACAGAAGTGCCTGGCGGGCTGCAGTCCATGGGGTCACAAAGAGTTGGACACGACTGACTGATTGAACATACACACAAGCCACCAAGTTTGTGGCTATCTGTTATGTAGTAATGGAAAATTAATACAGTTGGCAAATATGAAACTTGAACAGGGAGTTACATGGATAGACTTTGGGCAGGTCAGTGAACTATCTGAAATCACATTAAAATTTTAGAGGGTTAATACACATGTGTATTTAACTAAGGAATGATCCACAACTTCCATCAGATTCTCAAAAAACCAGTGACCCATACAAATGGAGAACACTAAATTAGGGGTCTAGTGGAGCAGTCAAAAAATACTTTTTTGAGATATTTCTTTTGAGATTTCCATCTGGCATGTATCAGAGAGTAGAGAGATTCTATAAAGAAAAAGTAGGGACTAATAAATCATTCTTTGTTAATATCCTTCCATCTCTTACCACACAAAATGAAAGTGGAGAGTGGAGACACAGGAGTATATTTCATTGCAAAGTATTTCTGTAGAAAGAAATGTATAACCTCCCTCCCTCAAGGCAGGTCCCATGGGCTTTAAAATACCTAGCAGTACCCAGTAGAGTGAAAAAGTTGGCTTAAAGCTCAACATTCAGAAAACTAAGATCACGGCATCAGGTCCCATCACTTCATGGCAAATAGATGGGGAAACAGTGGCTGACTTTATTTTTCTGGGCTCCAAAATCATTGCAGATGGTGATTGCAGCCATGAAATTAAAAGACGTTTACTCCTTGGAAGGAAAGTTATGACCAACCTAGACAGCATATTAAAAAGCAGAGACATTACTTTGCCAACAAAGGTCCGTCTAGTCAAGGCTATGGTTTTTCCAGTGGTCATGTATGGAATGTGAGAGTTGGACTATAAAGAAAGCTGAGCACTGAAGAATTGATGCTTTTGAACTGTGGTGTTGGAGAAGACTCTTGAGAGTCCCTTGGACTGCAAGGAGATCCAACCAGTCCATCCTAAAGGAGATCAGTCCTGGGTGTTCATTGGAAGGACTGACGTTGAAGCTGAAACACCAATACTTTGGCCACCTGATGCGAAGAGCTGACTCATTGGAAAAGACCCTGATGGTGGAAAAGATTGAGGGCAGGAGGAGAAGGGGATGACAGAGGATGAGATGGTTGGATGGCATCACCGACTCAGTGGACATGGGTTTGGGTGGACTCCGGGAGTTGGTGATGGACAGGGAGGCCTGGGGTGCTGTGGTTCATGGGGTTGCAAAGAGTCAGACACGACTGAGCGACTGAACTGAACTGAACTGAACCCAGTACATGCTGAAGTTGCTGTTGTTGTTGTTGTTGCTGTTCAGTTGCTCAGTTGTGTCTAACTCTTTTCAACCCCATGGACTGCAGCACGCCAGGCTTCCCTGTCCTTCACTATCTCCTGGAGTTTGTTCAAACTCTTGTGCATTAAGTCAGTGATGCCATCCAACCACTTCATCCACTGTCTAGGTTTGTCATAGCTTTTCTTCCAAGTCTATTCATTAAGCATAGCTTTATCACCAAGCAGAAATGTGCAAAGCCAGATGGTGAAATTCCAAGTGATACAATTTGCCCACGTTAATGGTTCCGATTAAAGATTTTCCAGGCTAGATGTTAAAATTTCTGGGTAAAGTGAAATTTGTGAAATCAACCAGCCATTTTTTTACTAAAACATAACATGAAAAACTCAAAATGCATTAATAAAAGTTGGTATCTATTTTTAATACTGACCAATCCCTTCTTAAATAACAAACATCAAAGTTTTTCCATATCGTCAATTACTTTTTTTCCATTCCTGTTGTGTATTGTTAATTGCATAGGGATGGTAGTTTGCATGTATTACATGATTCCTTTAGAAACTTCCTGATGTTAGGACTTCCCTGGTGGCTTAGTGGGAAAAACCCCACTGCCAGCCAGGCCTCCTAGCTGCTGGGGACTGCGCCCAGCCCCTCTAGTGGCCACAACCCCAGAGCGTTAAAACTTGAAAAAGAAAGCACAATTGAAAGAAAAGTGTACCCAGCAGCAGCCTGGGCACATGTCTTGGCCCTGGGCGACTGAGACCCCAGCCAGTCTTCCTGGGGGACTGATTCTCTCTTTTTTTATTATTATTGCACAACTCTGCCCCATGGGGGGACTTTTTTACACATCTGCCTGCCAATGTAGGAAACAGGTGTTCGATCCCTGATCTGGGAAGATCCCACATGGTTTGGAGCAACTAAGCCTATGCACCATAACTATTGAGCCTGTGCTCTAGAGCCCACGTGCCACAACTACTGAAGGCCACATGCACTGTAGCCTGTGCTCTACAACAAAGAAGCCATGCAATAAGAAGCCAGTGCACCACAACTAGAGAGTAGCCCCCACTCGCTGCAAGCAGAGAAAATCCCAAGCAGCAACGAAGACCCAGTGCAACCAAAAATAAATAAAAAAATTTTTTTAAAAGGAAACTTCCTGATGTTAAATGAGTCATCTTGCACACTTGAAGAATTCAACATTGTCTCTTTACCTTTGATCATTTTTACTTTCTTCAGAGCCAATATGAATTTGAGTAATAGAATACTCCTCATAACTTTCATATACATTATATGAGCTTAACGATAAAACCTCTCAAAATTAGGTAGAAGTCCAGTAAACATGAATCCAGCAAAGACTAGTAGAAAAGGGAAGTTATTCCAAAACCAACACCACATCTGTTGGTGGCAGGCATAGTTGATTCCCTTTGTTAGAGAAGGTTGCTTTCTTTCTAACTGTCCAAGTTGTTGTTTTTTAATCCCTAAATATAAGAGGTGCTATCTTATTTTTTGAGCACAGTAAAAGTAAAAGCAACCATTTCTGAAAACGTCTTAGATTATTATGACAATAAGCATGTCAATGTCTATTTGTTTATTTAACTACAAAGGTATCATAATTTGGTAAGATTTGGTTTCAGAGGAATTTTGTCTTTGCAGAATTCACACTAGTTGCACAAACAGTGACATTTAAAAGGCATTCCTGGATAAATGCATATGTTTGTACACAAGAAAAGTTGACTCATTCATAAATACTGAGATTTTCAATGCTATGTTTGTAGATGGTGATAATGGTTTACTTGCTAAGTTGTGTCCAACGTTTGTGACTCCATGGACTGTAGCCTACCAGGCTCCTCCTCTGTCCATGGGATTTCCCAGGCAAGAATACTAGAGTGGATTGCCATTTCCTTCTCCAGGGAATTTTCCCAACACAGGGATTGAACCCAGGTCCCCTGCATTACATGCTGTCTCTTGCACTGCAGGTGGATTCATTACCAACAGTACTACCAGGGAAGCCCCAAGATAGTACAGAGTATTAGAAAGATCACTAGATTGACAGTCAAGAACCAGACACCCATCCAATCTGCCACTCTAAGAGCTTGGTCAAATCTATGAGATTGGTTTTAGGAGCTTGCTCAAATCCTCTTTTTCTTCACATATAAAATGGGGATTATGATGCCAATCCTCTTTACCTAATGGGTCTGTCAAAAAAATGAAATATGTGAAAATGTTTTGAAAACTGCAAAATATGATAAACATTTAAAATAGCCTCACTATCATTTTGCTTAACTCAAAGAAGTTTCTCATATGTACACATATGCTCATCAGCTGTCATCAACTGATTTATCTGGTGTGTACTTTTTTCAGATATATGAATCTATTCTAAATTCCTCCCTAAATTTACTGTTTTTAAAAGAATAATAATATTGGGCAGTATTATTTTAAAAACTGCTTCAGCATTCATACACCTGTAACCCCTTTCAAGGTAGTGCTGCTGCTGCTAAGTCGCTTGTCGTGTCTGACTCTGTGCGACCCCATAGACGGCAGCCCACCAGGCTCCCCCGTCCCTGGGATTCTCCAGGCAAGAACATTGGAGTGGGTTGCCATTTCCTTCTCCAATGCATGAAAGTGAGAAGCGAAAGTGAAGTCGCTCAGTCGTGTCCAACTCTTCCCGACCCCATGGACTGCAGCCTACCAGGCTCCTCCATCCATGGGATTTTCCAGGCAAGGGTACTGGAGTGGGGTGCCATCGCCTTCTCTGTTCAAGGTCCTAGTAACATGCACTTAAAATTGATGTTAAACAAATGAAATAAGTAACAGATGCAATGCTCCATTAAGGGGAAATTTCAGGAATCTCTTTTCCTTTGCACTTGGGAATTCATTGCTAGTGTACACACAGGGAATTCAGGCCCAATAAGACTGGATTTCCCACACCTTCTCTCTCATCCTCTCAGAATCCTAGATCTGTATGGGCTGCAATTCTCAAACTGGTCTCCTACCAGTTTGCATATTCCAATACAGGACATATAATATTAACGGTTTTTGTTGTTGTTGTTGCTGTTTAGTTGCTAAATTGTGTCGGACTCTTTTGCAGCCCCATGCCCAGTCAGGCTGCTCTGTCCATGGGATTTCCCAGGCAAGGACACTGGAGTGCATTGCCATTTCCTTCTCCAGGGGAGCTTCTCAACCCAGGGACTGAACCCAGGTCTCCTGAATTGGGAGGAGGATTCTTTATCACTGAGCCACCAGGGAAGCTCATTAAAAATTTTATGTTTATATTAAAGATTTTTATACTTTAATTACTATTGCTGTTATTAGGGGATGCCCTATTCAATATCTCATGGACACTAACATTTTTCTTAGCTTATATTCTGGTGAGAAATTTTCACAAAGGCCACGTAGGTGATCCAAGAATACATGGTCTACAATATCTTTTGTTCCTTCAAAGTGGTCTTGGAATCAAAGGGGAAAAAATGGTTGCTTATTCAACTTACAAATAGTGTCACCTCTCCATTTCCAGAACTTGGCTGCTTTATCTATTTTATCCTATTTTTCTTAATAATTCAATTAAAAGTCTCTCTCTCTCTCTCTCTCTCACACACACACACACACACACACACACATCCACACACACACACACACACACACACACACACCCAACCAATTACTGAGTCTAGCAGCTCTGAAAACATCTAACAGAAATCCATGTTGGTCCCCAGTGTTTTTTATATTCTCTCTTCTTTCAATCTTTGGTTTGTTGTCTCATTAGCCTTGGGGAGATCTTTTTTAACAAAGTTACTGTTGCCAGGAAACATAAGAACAAGATGGAGAACAAAAGCTAAGAGCAGAATAGGTTCATCTTTCCCCCTCAGAATCCACACAGATATGTTCAAGTAAACATCCCTGAACACATAACCATCTATAATCACATTCACTCAGACCCATCCACATTCAAATGTAGGCTGTAAACACAACAGATGCCCCATCAAATCCGAGCAAATGCTATTCTAGATATCATTGCCCTTTATCCAACTAATATCCACTTCTGGGACTTCCCTGGCAGCTCAGTGGTTAAGACTTCAAGCTTCCACTGCAGGGGTCACAGGATTGATCCCTGGTTGGGGAACTAAGATTGCACATGCTGTGCAGCCAAAAATAAAACAGCATCCACTTCTGAACTAGTAACAGGTATATTAAACCCAGGTCTCCTGGTTCCTGACTCCCTGCTCTTTTTACTATACATGCAGTATTTCCTGATAGGAGTGTTCTAAAAACTGAGGCATATGCCTGTGACATTCAGGAAGGACTGTGCATTTTCCTTCACCACAAATATTTCTTGCCATTCGTTATGAAACCAGTTTAAAGCTCTTTGGAAAAATAAAGCTCATCGTTATACCAAAGAAGAAAAAGAGACAAAAAAAAATGAACAGAATGAAGGTTGAGGGAGGGCTGGCTGGCTGAAGGTCTGTCCTTTGCAGTCAGGTGAATGGAACACTCAAGAAACCCCTATGTGTTTAGGCTCTGAGGACACAGTCCTTCCTGAATGTCACAGGCAAAGTAAAATGAGAGTGGGCAGTACCTGACTTGCATGTGTGTGTCTATGGCTGGAACGTGGTCCATCCTGGTGGAGGTTACAGTGAAAGGTCAATGAGCGCTATAATGGTATCACAATGGTATCAAAACACCACATCTAGAAGAAGAATACCAGAGGACAAATGGGATCAACGTACCATTCCAGAGTGTCTGGTTTACCCCTTCACTTTAAATACGAAGACACTAAAAGGGTAAGTAATTTGCCCAAGACCATAAACAAGGTCAGAAGAAGAGCTCAGACTAAAACCCAATTTTTATCTGTCCAGTGCTGAATGTTGAGCAAGTATGGGGTTGCTCCATGGAAAAGCCCAGCTAATCTCATTCTGTGATGTTGGAAGAATGTGATAACAGGAGCTATACATTCCTGACTAGAACTAGTCAGTGGTCATCAGTTGATTTTTAGATGCCTGTGGAACACCTAAAGCAACTTTATCCCAAAGATATACTGAAATGTTAAGGCCAGTGAATTCTTCCACACTTCACATCCTTGTCATGTATCCAAAATTGTACTCTGTGTTGTACTCTCATCACCACATTGCTCAGGGATGCCTCTCTCTGCCCTAGCTCTCCTCTCCTCCTTCTCTTACCTCTCACGGTACCCCCTGGATCTTTTATTCCAAGATTAAGACCAACACTTGACACTATCAAGTGCCTGCTTCACAGACTATTCCCTGTAGCCTTGGGCCTTAACTGAAATCCAAGCGCCCTGCTTCCCCACTGGATACTACTATTGACTCTACTATACACTCCACCTCAGGGCTGGGCATTGGATCATCAGATTCCTCACTCCCCATTCCACATCTAGAACACTGTCCTTCCATATTCTTGTACACCATGAGTCCTTTATGGCTCATGTCCTCTGACTATATTTCCCTCTGCTTCCTCTTCATTTCTGTAATCTGCAAAGTTCTAGGTTGTTCATACTTGCTGAAGATTTTAGTGCCTAACTCATAGCCTCTGTCCTCTCCAGGCCTTACCATTATCTAGAATAATTTCAAAGTCCCATGTAAGTGACCAGACCCACAATTTCTGTACCTGTCAACTCCAGTGAACTTCTCTTTCCTTCACTCACTCACATAGTGAATACCCTCAAAACCTTGTTATTGCTGAACTTCTCTGGCTAGGAAAACTAACACTGACCACAGTGGATTAAAGTGAAAGTGAAGTCGCTCACTCATGTCTGACTCTTTGTGACCCCATGGACTGTAGCTTACCAGGCTCCTCTGTCCATGGAATTTTCCAGTCAAGAGTCCTGGAGTGGGTTACCATTTCCTTCTCCAGTGGATCTTCCTGACCCAGGGATCGAATCCAGGCCCCCTCATTGCAAGCAGACATTTTACCACCTGAGCCCAGGTGGCTTAAGGGAGAAGCTTACTCTCCCTCCACTTTTCCCGCTTTCACTTATTCCTTGAACCACAATCATCTACTAATCTCTTTTGAAACTATTCTGTCTCAAGGTCATCATGCGTTCCTCCTTGTCAATCAAATAGACATCACCTAGTCTTTCTCAACTGGGTTTGATGCCATCTGTCATTCTCCTCTGGAAACTCTCTGCTCCCTTCGTTTCTGGGACACTTCACAACCATGGTCCTCCTCCCACCTCTGTGACCATCCCTTCACCGTCTCCTTCACAGGATTCCTTTTAACTTGCTTTTTAAAATGCCTCCTCGACACCCTCTCATTAGGTGAACTCATCCACACTCTCATGGTTTGGTCATCTACTATGATGACTTCAACATTTTTACCCTCAAGCTTTAGAGTCTTATAACTCACTAGGTATTCCACAGGGACCTCAAACTCAACTTGTACCAAACTTAAAACCTTTTCCCTTCACACCCTACTTTATCCCACCTGCTTCTCCCCTTGAACTCAATCTCTCTCTTTATTAATGACACCACCACAAATATCCTATCTAGAAAACTAATCAACACCTTCAACTCTGCCTTAACCCAACTTTCACCCCCACATCTGCTCAATCATCAAGCCCTGACAATCTTATCTCCTATAATTTTTTATTTTTTTTATTGAAGGATAATTGCTATACATAATTTTGTTGTTTTCTGTCAAACCTCAACCTGAATCAATCATAGGTATACATATATTCCCTCTCTTTTGAACTTCCCTCCCAGTTCCCTCCCCATCCCACCCCTTTAGGTTGATACAGAACCCGTTTGACTTTCTTAGCCACACAGCAAATTCCCAATGGCTATCTATTTTACATATGGTAATGTAAGTTTCCATGTTACTCTCTCCATACATCTCACCCTCTCCTCCCCTCTCCCCATGGCCATAAGTCTATTCTCTATGCCTGTTTCTCCACTGCTGCCCTTGAAATAAATTCTTTAGTACCATTTTTCTAGATTCTGTATACATGTGTTAGAATACGATATTTATCTTTCTCTTTCTGACTCACTTCACTCTTTATAATGGATTCTAGGTGAATCCACCTCATTAAAACTGATTCAAAGGTGTTCCTTTTTATTGTTGAGTAATATTCCATTGTTTATATGTACCACAACTTCTTTATCCTTTCATCTGTCAGTGGGCATCTAGGTTGCCTCCATGTTCTAGCTATTGTAAATAGTGCTGCAATGAATAATGGGATTTCCTCAGGGTATATGCCTATGAGTGGGATTTCTGGGTCATATGGTGGTTTTATTCCTAGTTTTTTAAGGAATCTCCATACCATCTTCCATAGTGGCTGTAACAATTTACATTCCCACCAACAGTGCAAGAGCATTCCCTTTTCTCCACACCCTCTCCAGCATTTATTGTTTGTAGACTTTTAATGATGGCCATTCTGACCAGTGTGAGGTGGTATCTAATTGCCATTTTGATTTGCATTTCTCTAATAATGAGTGACGTTGAGCAGCTTTTCATGTTGTTTGTTAGCCATCTGTAGGTCTTCTTTGGAGAAATGTCTGTTTAGGTCTTTTTCCCACTTTTTGATTGGGTTGCTTGTTTTTCTGGTATTGAGTTGTATGAACTGCTTGTATATTTTAGAAATTAATCCTTTGTTAGTTGTTTCACAAGCTATTATTTTCTCCCATTCTGAAGGCTGCCTTTTCACCTTGTTTGTAGTTTCCTTTGCTATGCAGAAGCTTTTAAGTTTAATCAGGTCCCACTTGTTTACTTTTGTTTTTATTTCCTTTACTCTAGGAGGTGGGTCATAGAGGATCTTGCTTTGATTTATGTCATTGAGTGTTCTGCCTATGTTTTCCTCTAAGAGTTTTATAGTTTCTAGTCTTACAGTTAGGTCTTTAATCCATTTTGAGTTTATCTTTGTGTATGGTGTTAGGAAGTGTTCTAATTTCATTCTTTTACATGTATCTGTCCAGTTTTTTCAGCACCATCTATTGAAGAGGCTGTGTTTGCCCCATTGTATATTCTTGCCTCCTTTGTCAAATATAAGCTACCCATAGGTGCATGGGTTTATTTCTGGGCTTTCTTTTTCCATCGGTTTATGTTTCTGTTTTTGTGCCAGTACCATAGTGTCTTGATGACTGTAGCTTTGTAGTATAATCTGAAGTCAGGAAGGTTGATTCTTCCAGCTCCATTCTTCTTTCTCAAGACTGCTTTGGCTATTTGGGGTCTTTTGCATTTCCATATGAATTATGAAATTTTTTGTTCTAGTTCTGTGAAAAATGTCATTGGTAATTGAATAGGGATCGCATTGAATCTGTAGATTACATTTGGTAGTATAGTTATTTTCACAGTATTGATTCTTCATACCCAGGAATATGGAATGTCTTTCCATCTGTTTATGTCATCTTTGATTTCTTTCATTAGTGTCTTATAATTTTCTCTGTACAGTTTTTTGTCTCCTTAGGTAAGTTTATTCCTAGATATTGTTTTGCTGCAATGGTGAATGGGATTGATTCCTTAATTTCTCTTTCTGATTTTTCATTGTTACTATATAGAAATGCAAATGATTTCTGTGTATTGATTTTGTATCCTGAAACTTTGCTAAATTCACTGATTCAGTTCAGTTCAGTCACACAGTCATGTCCAACTCTTTGTAACCCCATGAACCACAGCACGCCAGGCCTCCCGGTCCATCACCAACTCCCAGAGTCTACCCAAACCCATATCCATTGAGTTGGTGATGCCATCCAAACATCTCATCCTCTGTCATCCCCTTCTCCTCCTGCCCTCAATCTTTCCCACCATCAGGGTCCTTTCCAATGAGTAAGCTCTTCACATCAGGTGACAAAAGTATTGGAATTTTAGTTTCAACATCAGTCCCTCCAATGAACACCTAGGGCTGATCTCCTTTAGGATTGACTGGTTGGATCTCCTTGCAGTCCAAGGGACTCTCAAGAGTCTTCTCCAACACCACAGTTCAAAAGCATCAGTTCTTCGGTGCTCAGCTTTCTTTTTAGTCCAACTCTCACATCGATACATGACCACTGGAAAAACCATAGCTTTGACTAGACAGACCTTTGTGGACAAAGTAATGACTCTGCTTTTTAATATACTGTCTTAAGTTGGTCATAACTTTCTTTCCAAGGAGTAAGCATCTTTTAATTTCATGGCTGCAATCACCATCTGCAGTGATTTTGGAGCCCTGAAAAATAAAGTCAGCCACTGTTTCCACTGTTTCCCCATCTATTTGTCACGAAGTGATAGGACTGGATGCCATGATCTTAGTTTTCTGAATGTTGAGCTTTAAGCCAACTTTTTCACTCTCCTCTTTCACATTCATCAAGAAGCTCTTTAGTTCTTTACTTACCAATAGAAGACTCTACATGTGGAGATCACCAGATGGTCAACACCGAAACCAGATTGATTATATTCTTTGCAGCCAAAGATGGAGAAGCTCTATACAGTCAGCAAAAACAAGACTGGGACCTGACTGTGGCTCGGATCATGAACTCCTTATTGCCAAATTCAGACTGAAATTGAAGAAAATGGAGAAAACCACTAGACCATTCAGGTGTGACTTAAATCAAATCCCTTATGACTATACAGTGGAAATGAGAAATAGATTTAAGGGACTAGACAGATCTGATAGACAGAGTGCCTGATGAACTATGGATGGAGGTTCATGACATTGTACAGGAGACAGGAGTCAAGACCATTCCCAAGAAAAAGAAATGCAAAAAAGCAAAATGGCTGTCTGAGGAGGCCTTACAAATAGCTGTGAAAAGAAGGGAAGTGAAAAGGAAAGATATACCCATTTGGATGCAGAGTTCCAAAGAATAGCAAGGAGAGATAAGAAAGTCTTCCTCAATGATCAATGCAAAGAAATAGAGGAAAACAATAGAATGGGAAACACTAGAGATCTCTTCAAGAAAATTAGAGTTACCAAGGGAACATTTCATGCAAAGAATCACTGATTAGCTCTAGCAATTTTCTGATACTATCTTTTGAGTTTTCTATGTACAGTATCATGTCATCTGCAAACAGTGAGAGCTTTACTTCTTCTTTTCTGATCTGGATTTCTTTTCTTTCTTTTTCTTCTCTGATTGTTGTAGCTAAGACTTCCAGAATTATGTTGAATAATAGTGGGGACTTTGGCCAGACTCATCAAGAAAAAAAGAGAGAAGAATCAAATCAACAAAATTAGAAATGAAAAAGAGGTTACAACAGACAATGAAGAAATACAAAGACTATTATGAACAACTACATGGCAATAAAATGGATAACCTGGAAGAAATGGACAGATTCTTTAAAAAGTTCAATCTTCCAAGACTGAACCAGGAAGAAATAGAAATTATGAATAACCCAATTACAAGAACTGAAATTGAAGCTGTCATCAAAAATCTCCCAAAAAAACAAAAACCCAAGACCAGATGGCTTCATAGGAGAATTCTATCAAACATTTAGAGAAGAGCTAATGCCTTTCCTTCTAAAACTCTTTCAAAAAATTGCAGAGGAAGGAATACTTCCAAACTCATTCTATGAGGCCACCATCACCCTGATACCAAAACCAGACAAAGACAACACACAAAAAAGAAAAACTACAGGCCAATATCACTGATGAGCATAGATGCAAAAATCCGCAACAAAATTTTAGCAAACAGAATTCAGCAACCCATCAAAGAACTCAGACACCATGATCAAGTTGGATTTATTCCAGGGATGCAAGGATTCTTCAATATATACAAATCAATCAATGTGATATACCATATTAACAAACTGAAAGATAAAAACCATATTATAATCTCAATAGATACAGAAAAAGCCTGACAAAAGTCAGCACCCAGTTTATGATTAAAACTCTTCCAAAAATGGGCATATAAGGAACCTACCTCAACATAGTAAAGTCCATATATGATAAGCCTATAATAAACATTATTCTCACTGGTGAAAAACTGAAAGCATTCCCCCTAAGATCAGGAACAAGACAAGGGTATCCTATGTTTCTTAATATATCACCAGTTCTTCATCCCTATTGCCATGCCTTGGTCTAAGTCCTCATCATATCTTACCCAGAATTCAACAACATCCTCCTAATTGGTTTTACTGCTTCTAAACTTGTCTCCATCAAATCTATCCTTAATACAACTAACAGAATAATCTGACTAAAATATAAACCTGGCCTTGTCCTGCCCTATTTAAAACCACACTGTGGCCCCCTGGAAAACACCCTGATGCTGGGAAAGATTGAAGGCAGGAGGAGAAGGGGATGACAGAATATGAGATGGTTGGATGGCATCACTGACTCGATGGACATGAGTTTGAGCAAGCTCTGGGAGTCGGTGATGGACAGGGAAGTCTGGCGTGCTGCAGTCCATGGGGTCACAAAGAATTGGACATGACTAAGCAACTGAACTCAGGCTTCCTGAGGCTCAAAGAATAATTTCTAAGCTTCCTCACAGTCAGGTTGAGCCTTGTGAGATCCAGTTGCTGCTTACTCATGAGTAGAACAGTAGAGACCTAGTAGACACTGAAGAAATCAAGAGGAAATGGAAACAATATATGGAAGAAATGTACAAAAAAAGATGTTAATGAACTGGATTGCTGTGATGGTGTAGTCAGTCACCCAGAGCCAGATATTCTGGAGTGTGAAGTCAAGTGGCCCTTAGGAAGCACTGCTGTTAACAAAGCTAGTGGGTGTGATGGAATTCCAGTAGAGCTATTCAAAACCCTAAAGGATGATGCCATCAACGTGTTCCATTCAACATATCAGCATATCTAGAAGACCCAGCAGTGGACACAGGACTGAAAAAGGTCAATCCTCATCCCAATTCCAAAGAAGGGTATTACTAAAAATGTTTTAAACATCAGACAATTGTACTCATCTCCAATGCTAGTAAGGTCATGCTTAAAATCTTGTATGCTAGGCTTCAACGTTATGCAAACCAAGAATTTCCAGATGTCCAAGCCGTGTTTAGAAAAAGGAAGAGGAACCAGAGATAAAATTGCCAACATTCACTGGATCATAGAGAAATCAAGGTAATTCCAGAAAAACATCTACCTCCATTTCATCAACTATGCTAAAGCCTTTGACTGTGTGAATCATAACAAACTGTGGAAAGCTCTTAAAGAGATGGGAATACCAACCCATCTTACCTGTCTCCTGGGAAACCTGTATGCGGGTCAAGAAGCAACAGTTAGAACTCAGAATGGAACAACTGATTGGTTAAAGATTGAGAAAGGAGTATAACAAGGCTGTCTGCTGTCATCCTGTTTGTTTAACCTATATGCTGAGCACATAATGAGAAATGCCAGGCTGGATGAGTCACAAGCTGGAATCAACATAGGCAAGAGAAACATCAACAATTTCAGATATGCAGATGGTACCACTCTAATGGCAGAAAGGGAAGAACTAAAGAACCTCTTGATGAGGGTGAAAGAGGAGAGTGAAGGAGCCGACTTAAAACTGAATATTAAAAAAAAATAAGATTATGGCATCAAGCCCCATTCAGTTCAGGTCAATTCAGTCACTCAGTCATGTCTCACTCTTTGAGACCCCATGGACTGCAGCACGCCAGGCCTCCCTGTCCATCACCAAATCCCTGAGTTTACTCAAACTCACATCCATTGAGTCGGTGATACCATCCAACCATCTCATCCTCTGTCATCCCTTTTTCCTCCTGCCTTCAATTTTTCCAGCATCAGGGTCTTTTCAAATGAGTCAGTTCTTTACATCAGGTGGCCAAAGTATTAGAGTTTCAGTATCAGTCCTTCCAATGAATATTCAGGACTGAATTCCTTTAGGATGGACTGGTTGGATCTCCTTGCAGTCCAAGGGACTCTCAACAGTCTTCTCCAACACCACAGTTCAAAAGCATCAATTCTTTGGTGCTCAGCTTTCTTTATAGTCCAACTCTCACATCCATACATGACTACTGGAAAACCCATAGCTTTGACTAGACGAAACTTTGTTAACAAAGTTATGTCTCTGCTTTTTAATATGTTATCTAGGTTGGTCATAACTTTTCTTCCAAGGAGCAAGCATCTTTTAATTTCATGGCTGCAGTCACCATCTGCCGTGATTTTGAAATCCCAAAAAATAAAGTTTGTCACTGTTTCCACTGTTTCCCCATCTATTTGCCATGATCTTAGTTTTCTGAATGTTGAGTTTTAAGCCAACTTTTTCACTCTCCTCTTTCACTTTCATCAAGAGGCTCTTTAGTTCTTCACTTTTGCCATAAGGGTGGTGTCATCTGCATATCTGAGGTCATTGATATTTCTCCCAGCAATCTTGATATGGAGAACAATGTGGAGATTCCTTAAAAAACTGGAAATAGAACTGCCATATGATCCAGCAATCCCACTGCTGGGCATACACACTGAGGAATTGAAAGAGACACATGGGATTGCTGGGTCATAAGGCAGTTCTATTTCCAGTTTTTTAAGGAATCTCCACACTGTTCTCCATAGTGGCTGTACTAGTTTTCATGCCCACCAACAGTGTAACAAAGTTCCCTTTTCTCCACATCCTCTCCAGCATTTGTTTTTTGTAGACTTTTTGATGGCAGCCATTCTGACCGGTGTGAGATGGGATTGCATTTCTCTGATAATGAGTGATGTTGAGCGTCTTTTCATGTGTTTATTAGCCATCTGTATGTCTTCTTTGGAGAAATGTCTGTTTAGTTCTTTGGCCCACTTTTTGATTGTGTTGGTTATTTTTCTGGCATTGAACTGCATGAGCTGCTTGTATATTTTGGAGATTAATTATTTGTCTGTTGTTTCATTTGCTATTATTTTCTCCCATTCTGAAGGCTGCCTTTTCACCTTGCTTATAGTGTCCTTTGTTATGCAAAAGCTTTTAAGCTTAGTTAGGTCCCATTTGTTTATTTTTGTTTTTATTTCCATTACTCTGGGAGTGGATCATAGAGGATCTTGCTGTGATTTAAGTCAGAGTGTCCTGCCTATGTTTTCCTCTAAGAGTTTAATAGTTTCTGGTCTTATATTTAGATCTTTAATCTATTTTGAGTTTATTTTTGTGTATGGTGTTAGAAAGTGTTCTAGTTTTATTCTTTGACAGATGACTGACCAGTTTTCCCAGCACCACTTGTTAAAAATATTGTCTTTTCTCCATTGTATATTTTTGCCTTCTTTGTCAAAGAAAAGGTGTTCATAGGTGCATGGATTTATCTCTGGGCTTTCTATTTTGTTCTATTGATCTGTATTTCTGTCTTTGTGCCAGTACCATACTGATGCTGGGAAAGATTGAGGGAAGAAGGAGAAGAGGGCGTCAGAAGATGAGATGGCTGGATGGCATCACCAATGCAATGGACATGAACTTGGGCAAACTTTGGGAGATGGTGAGGGACAGGGAGGCCTGGTGTGCTGCAGTCCATGGCGTCACAAAGAGTCTGGCACAACTGGGCGACTGAACAACAACAGTACATATTTGAGGGAGAAGCACTTTAAAACTCTTGCTTCTGTCTCTCACCAAAAAAACTCATCAATAAAAGACATTTTTCATTGGAAAAGGTGCCTTAGGATCAACAATGATGGAATAACCCAGCTATGTTTCCAGGGAGAGAGGAGAGTGCTACACAAATAAAATAAGCTTTATCTTTATGCAAAACACCCACCGCTTTATTCACTACAATGGATAACACACAACAATATGCCTCCTGATCTTAACCTGGAGGTGTAGGAAATAGTTTAAAACATGAGTATAATCAAATGACAGCCACTGTGCACTTGTCTTCTCAGCATACTCTGCAACAAAATGGACAGAGAGTCCTAGATTGGTTGTTCCTGCCAGAAGTGCTCTGTCAAGGGTGCTGAACCAAGGGATGAGGCTAAAGCATTCCTGTTCTACAGAGATAGCATCAGGAAGAAGCAGCTCTGTGGTTTCAGGTAGCAAATGTCAGCAGTACAGTTGGTCTTTTGATTTTCCTGATCCTCTCATTCAGGAATACAACATGTTTATTTTGAATATTGAGAACAAACTATAGAGGTTCTTTGAGAAGACTGAAGGGCAAGTTTGAGGAAGATGTTCTTGCAGACTTACAGATTTATCATCTGATGAAACACTGACTACTCTTCATGTGAAAAATCACACTATCATTTCTGGACACAAGTTCAATTTGAATCATCCAATTTCTTAAACTGACAGAGTTATCATATGCTTGCTGCCACTCCTGACAAAAATTATTAAGCATTTTCTATTTTAGTAAAATAAGGAGAAAGAAAAAAATCACTGGGTATGAAATTGATCATCTTGCTAAACATTAGGTATTAAATTGCAAATAATAGCTTTCACTTGTATAAGGGAAGCATTTACTATTAATTTTTCAAGCTTTTCTGCCAACTCAATAGACATTTATTACCAATCTGCTGATAAACATGGGATTTTTAAACTGTTACTCTTTTTTCTTTTTTTTATTTGAAAGGGATTTCTTTTTTTAATTGAAATATAGTTGATGTATAATATTATATGTTCAGTTCAGTTCAGTTCACTCGCTCAGTCGTGTCCGACTCTTTGCGACCCATGAATTGCAGCACACCAGGCCTCCCTGTCCATCACCAACTCCCGGAGTTCACTCAGACTCACGTCCATCGAGTCCGTGATACCATCCAGCCATCTCATCCTGGGTCGTCCCTTCTCTTCCTGCCCCCAAATCCCTCCCAGCATCAGAGTCTTTTCCAATGAGTCAACTCTTCACATGAGGTGTCCGAAGTACTGGAGCTTCAGCTTTAGCATCATTCCTTCCAAAGAAATCCCAGGACTGATCTCCTTCAGAATGGACTGGTTGGATCTCCTTGCAGTCCAATGGACTCTCAAGAGCCTTCTCCAACACCACAGTTCAAAAGCATCAATTCTTCGGCGCTCAGCCTTCTTCACAGTTCAACTCTCACATCCATACATGACCACAGGAAAAACCATAGCTTTGACTAGACGAAACTTTGTTAACAAAGTTATGTCTCTGCTTTTTAATATGCTATCTAGGTTGGTCATAACTTTTCTTCCAAGGAGTAAGCATCTTTTAATTTCATGGCTGCAGTCACCATCTGCAGTGATTTTGGAGTCCAAAAAAATAGTCTGACACTGTTTCTACTGTTTCCCCATCTATTTCCCATGAAGTGATGGGACTGGATGCCATGATCTTAGTTTTCTGAATGTTGAGCTTTAAGCCAACTTTTTCACTCTCCTCTTTCACTTGCATCAAGAGGCTTTTTAGCTCCTCTTCACTTTCTGCCATAAGGGTGGTGTCATCTGCATATCTGAGGTTATTGATATTTCTCCTGGCAATCTGGATTCCAGCTTGTGTTTCTTCCAGTCCAGTGTTTCTCATGATGTACTCTGCATAGAAGTTAAATAAGCAAGGTGACAATATACAGCCTTGATGTACTCCTTTTCCTATTTGGAACCAGTCTGTTGTTCCATGTCCAGTTCTAACTGTTGCTTCCTGACCTGCATACAGATTTCTCAAGAGGCAGGTTAGATGGTCTGGTATTCCCATCTCTTTCAGAATTTTCCACAGTTTCTTGTGATCCACACAGTTAAAGGCTTTGACATAGTCAATAAAGCAGAAATAGATGTTTTTCTGGAACTCTCTTGCTTTTTTGATGATCCAGAGGATGTTGGCAATTTGATTCCTGGTTCCTCTGCCTTTTCTAAAACCAGCTTGAACATCAGGAAGTTCACGGTTCACGTATTGCTGAAGCCTGGCTTGGAAAATTTTGAGCATTACTTTACTAGCATGTGAGATGAGTGCAATTGTACAGTAGTTTGAGCATTCTTTGGCATTGCCTTTCTTTGGAATTGGAATGAAAACTGACTTTTTCCAGTCCTGTGGCCACAGGTGTATAAAATAGTGATTCACAGTTTTTAAAGATTATACTGTTATAGTTGTTATAAAATATTGTTTATATTCTCTGTGTTTTACAATATACCCCCATAGCACATCTGTTTTCAACAGAACAGTTTGTACTTTTTAATCCCCTACTCTGCCTTGCCCCTCCTACCTTTGCTCTCCCCACTGGCAACCTCTAGTTTGTTCTTTAAATCTGTGAGCCTGTTTCTCTTTTGTTATGTACCTGTTGGTCATCTGAATGTCCTCTTTGGAAAATGTCTCTTCAGGTCTTCTGATCATTTTTTAATGGTCAAGGGGACTTATACGCTAGGTAGAAAGCAGAAAAGGCCTAGGCTAAAGACAAAGGCATGTCCCAGCTTGACCTGTCCCTTATCACCATAAAAAAAAAAAAAGATATTTCCAGAGCTCCATCCAGTAAACTTCCACTTACTAACTGACCAGACGCACCCCTATCTGCAAAGGAATCTGGAAGGTACTTCTATCTAGGCACTCTGTTATCCTAAACAAAATCAGAATCTTTTAAGAAAGGAATAAATAATAAGAGGATAGACACTGAATGGGGAACAAGCTGTGACGGCCACATGATAAAGAACACTGGGTTTTGCAAGTTTAACAGGTCAAAAGTCATTGACTCAGACCTTTACTAACTACAGAGGATTTTCCCCCTAAGAAATAGTTCTTGATCATTTTCTATCAAACTTACCATGCATGACTGATTTATGTTACCCTGCTCCCCGAAAAAGATTGACCAGACTCTAGAAAACATCATGTTAGTAACCAAGATTCACTGGCTCATCAGCACTTCCTGAGGGAACTAAGCCAAACTCTCTAGCTTTGCTTTGCTTGTTGAATGTTTATTCTTGCTGATTCCACCTTCAGATCTGTCTGTGCCCCCCTATAAAGCCAGAATGGTCTCCAAAGTAAGTCAGGTAAAGAAGGAGGAATGTGAAATACAAAACAAAAGAAAGCTTCCCCCACCTTCATGCTCCAAGCAGCCTCTCCTGCCCATTTTTCGAATCACCTATCAGTCTCCAAAGTAAATTAGAGACAAGGCTTCCAATTCATTAACTATGGCATAACTATCAGCAGACTTGGTAATCACAACATACTTGCCCTCCTAGGCACTGAAAACAGTCCCCTGGCCCATATAATCAGCCAAGCACTGTTCCTCCCTTCCAGAAAGCCAGTGCTCAGTGATGCAGAACAAGACACGGAGAGAAAGACACAATTTGTCCAAATCTTAGACTAAATCTATAATTCAACACAATGTCCCTGCTTTCACAGGGGAATGCTAAATAATGTGTCTTTAGAAATGGGAATCTTGGATGTGTCTGCCAAGAACTGTGAGACTCAGCAGAGAACTTGTCAGGAACACTTCCCTCTTACTGGGAAGCAGCCCAGGGAAGGAAAGAACACTCACCTAGAAGAGGTGAGACCTGGGGCCTGCTGCACCCCTGCACACCCAGATAAGTCGCCTCCTCTCCCCCAACCTTGATTTTCACATCTATAAAATGATGGCGTTGGACACAACTAAAGATATTTGTGCTGTTTCGCCTCAGCAGCAGGCCAAAGGGTCAGAGGCATCAAAGTGTGGGACTGAATGATTTTTAAAATGTTACTGATTTGAAAGAAGCAACACTTGGTACACGAATACTAGAATGTCAGAGAACAGGTAAAGGGCACAAAATGTATTTACTCACACTGATTTCCTTTTTGTCAACCATCATGCAAATGTGCATAATATGATAATAGCAGAATTAAATTTTAGCAGCTAAAAACAAAATAATTGATTATGTTCACCTTCAGCTGTAATGGTTAATTGACCTGGGCCTGTTAGCATCAGTGTGTCACATAATAGCGATCTTTGGGAAGGGGACTTGTCCCTACTGGCCTAACAAATGGTGTGGGTATCCTAATTTAAACAGAAAAATAAGGCTCCAACCCTTTCCCAGGCTTACCTGCAGGGACAGGTAGGCAGCTTTTGTTCCAAAGGGATTCAGGTTGGACCCCCAGGGAAACTCTGAGGCTATTTCCAAACAGTCTCTGAGTCTAAACCAGTGGTTGTCAAATTTTAGTGTACCCATGAATCACCTGAGAAACTTATTTAAAATGCAGATTTCTAAACCCCACTCTAGAGACGCTGGTTCAGTAGGTTTGGGGCACATCACCACAGGAATGGGTATTTTAGAGATGTACCAGAAGGCAACTGTGATATAGGTAATCCAAAACCCATAGCTGAAGACACACACTCTACATGGGTACTCAGTCAAGTCCAACTTTGTGACCGCATGCACTGTATCCCACCAGGCTCCTCTGTCCATGGGATTTCCCAGGTAAGAATACTGGAGTGGGTTGCCATTTCCTCCTCCAGGGGATATTCCTGACCCAGGGATCGAACCCTCATCTCCTGAGTCTCTTGCTTTCCAGGCAGATTCTTTTACTGATAAGTCATCCAGGAAGACACATTGGTCCTTCCAAAATAGTTGAAAGGGGCCCTTGTACTAGAAAAGGGCCTGGGTTTCCTTTGTTTGGCTAAAAATCTCATTGTCAAGCATTAAATTCCAAGCCAGCATGAAGAACCTTGCTTCTAAAGAAGATGGAAATGGCCTGGGCATGAATGAGCAATGCATATTCCAGATGAACAGAAATGAATGGTCTACAATCTACATTCGCTGGAATGATGACACTGAGTAAGGCAGCAGTATCATTAGACACTATGTATGAATGAATCATTCATTTGACAGGTGAAAAGCAGCATGGGCAGAGGTCCTGGAGAGCCCTGTAACCCAAGCAGGACTTACAAAGCATCAGACAGTTAATTTCCAACAAAGTTTGTTGCTAGAAATTAACTGTTTCTGCTTTTGCTTATCTAAAGCTTTTGAGTTTCCTAACGACCTACCTTCCTAGACAAAAATTTCACTTGATTTGAGGTTCTTCACCAAGAATCCTAACTTCTCTTCCAAAGAAGCATGTATTGTTATCCTTCTCCCTGAGCTCTGCCAGTAGCTTCTCCAATGCCTTTCTTACCCTTCTTGAGACGTAGACCCTTGCAATTCTTTGATAAGATTTCAGTTGCCAGAATCTTGTCCACTTTATAAGCTTCCAGCTCATTAACTTTTAATGAGGAAGACTAATGGCTTGCAATTAAGTCACCTCCTCTGGATTAGTTAGGGAACTAAAACTCCAAGCAAGACCCTTATCTTCTCTGCCATTGTAATTCCCACCCCTTGTGGCAACTGCTAATGCTCCTGGTTGTTGCAAGGTTTGGGATCTCTGCCACTTCAAGGTAGGGACAATTCAGAGAGCAATGCTACCTTCTCCCTCACAATCCCTGCTTTAAGCCCAGGAAAAATTAAATGAGCCCATTCTATTGTCCTCACTGAATAAAGTGTTATGGGACCTTGACTCAAATTGTCCCCAAATATGAGAATGCTAGCGTCTCAAAAACTTGAAATTGGAAATTTCTGAAACCTCTTGCTGGGATATAAATGCCACAAAGGCAGTGACTTCAGTTTGTTCACTCTTACGCCTCTACTACCTAGAGCAGTGCACGACTTACAGCAAGTGGACAAATAACACTAGGAAGGGCCACACTCAGCATCGCCACAGACCTTCCATGGCTGGACCTAAGGCACATCCCTTCAGTCCTGTATTTACAGTGGCAAGCAGGAACCTGCTCCCAGCTCAAGAGAGCTAAACATACATATCTCTTCCCAGCTCCACTTCAGTGAGGTCACATCGGTAGCTTGAAATTCATGGTGGGAAAATCTACACCATCAAAACTGGCAAACACATCAAATCAAGGCTTTTTTCCAAGAGAGAGCTGACTGTTTAACATTTACCAACATACCATTTACCAACATACCACTGCCCTTAAGACCTACAATATCTCTTTTCGGTGAATACAAAGGCTGGAAAAAATGAAGTTCAGTTTTTGGTAGCTCCAATCTAGAAAACAAAGCAGTATTATGTAAAAGAATCTCTTATTTACTTTTTAAAAGAATCAATTCACCCCAGTCCATGATTCAGGTTCAACTGCAATGAAATCTGAATGGGCTCCACTGTGAGGATGTTTCCCATCTGCAGAAGGTTATAGTTAATAAGAGGTAACTAAGCAAAGACAAAAACCTGATAACAAAGATGAAGGAGAGCCTGAGGAGAAGAGCCTCAGACCTGGGCCACTAAGAGCCTAGGGAGCCGCCAAATGTAAAGCTCTTCTGAGCTGGGCAGTATGGAATCATAGACAATGATTTTAACTATAAATTACACTTTCCATTGTATTTTCAAACATGTTTACAGCATTTACTATGTGACAAGCAATAGTCAATTTGCTTAGCAAATGTTTACTCATTATTTTAGCTGCAAGTACCATACAAGTGTCCAGTATTACCCAAACTAAAGAAACCTTTTTGACTTTTACCCTTTGGTTCACAAAAAAGCAGA
The DNA here is from genome assembly GCF_014754425.2 of Oryx dammah. NCBI lineage: Eukaryota > Metazoa > Chordata > Mammalia > Artiodactyla > Bovidae > Oryx > Oryx dammah. The sequence continues at coordinate 66,934,028 of NW_024070210.1, read as the reverse complement.
AACACAAATCTGCTCATCACCCACTTAATGACTCTGGACTTGGTGAGAAAACTGAAGCTGAGGTCCACCTGACTATGGATGAGCTGGGCTTGACTAGATCTGCTTAGGGGCCACAGACTAAATGTAGCACCATGGTATATGTCTTCTGTGGAGTTTAGTGGAAAAAGACAGAAGCCAAGGAGAAGGAAGCAGTCAGTGTTGCCAGAGGCCTTCTCCTTTTTAAAAAGGTAGAAGACTAGATTAGGAAGCCTTTTAAATCTTTTCCAGCTAGGTAACAATGATGATAATAAAGACAAACTATAAAGCTGGTCCTATTTGCCTGTTCAGATATTACACCCCAATATGAAATCATCTCTCAGACCCAGAACAGTATTGACAATAACAAAATCTCCTTAAAGAGTAAATGATATGCCAGGAGAATCTGCTTATGCTATTTTTGAGCCTAAATGGACTAGAACCCCAGAATGAGACTAAAATACAATACTGATACTCTAAATAGAAATTTTAAATCAAAGAGAAAACAATAGTCTACCTGAATAATTTAAGCTATCAAGAGGGACCCATTCTCAAACAACTAGAATTTTGGAAATCAGATATGAGGATTCATTATTTCCTGATTTATTTATTTTCGGTTCAGTTCAGTCGCTCAGTCATGTCCAACTCTTTGCGACCCCATGAACTGCAGCACGTCAGGCCTCCCTGTCCATAAACGATTTCTGGAATCCACCCAAACCCATGTCCATTGAGTCGGTGATACCATCCAACTATCTCATCCTCTGTCGTCCCCTTCTCCTCCTGACCTCAATGTTTCCCACCATCAGGGTCTTTTCAAATGAGTCAGCTCTTCGCATCAGGTGGCCAAAGTATTGGAGTTTCAGCTTCAACATCAGTCCTTCCAATGAACACTCAGGACTGATCTCCTTTAGGATGGACTGGTGGGATCTCCTTGAAGTCCAAGGGACTCTCAAGGGTCTTCTCCAACACCACAGTTCAAAAGCATCAACTCTTGTGTGCTCAGCTTTCTTTATAGTCCAACTCTCACATCGATACATGACCACTGGAAAAACCATAGCCTTGACTAGACGGACCTTTGTTGGCAAAGTAATGTCTCTGCTTTTTAATATACTGTCTAAGTTGGTCATAACTTTCCTTCCAAGGAGTAAGCGTCTTTTAATTTCATTGCTGCAATCAACATCTGCAGTGATTTTGGAGCCCAGAAAAATAAAGTCAGCCACTGTTTCCACTGTTTCCCCATCTATTTGCCATGAAGTGATGGGACCGGATGCCATGATCTTAGTTTTCTGAATGTTGGGGTTCAAGCTAACTTTTTCACTCCCCTCTTTCACTTTCATCAAGCGGCTTTTTAGTTCCTCTTCACTTTCTGCCATAAGGGTGGTGTCATCTGCATATCTGAGGTTATTGATATTTCTCCCAGCAATCTTGATTCCAGCTTGTGCTTCCTCCAGCCCAGTGTTTCTCATGATGTACTCTGCATAGAAGTTAAATAAGCAGGCTGACAATATACAGCCTTGATGTACTCCTTTTCCTATTTGGAACCAGTCTGTTGTTCCATGTCCAGTTCTAACTGTTGCTTCCTGACCTGCATACAGGTTTCTCAAGAGGCAGGTCAGGTGGTCTGGTATTCCCATCTCTTTCAGAATTTTCCACAGTTTATTGTGATCCACACAGTCAAAGGCTTTGGCATAGTCAATAAAGCAGAAATAGATGTTTTTCTGAAACTCTCTTGCTTTTTCCATGATCCAGCAGATGTTGGCAAATTTGATCTCTGGTTCCTCTGCCTCTTCTAAAACCAGCTTGAACATCTGGAAGTTCATGGTTCACATATTGCTGAAGGCTGGCTTGGAGAATTTTAAGCATTACTTTAGCGTGTGAGATGAGTGCAATTGTGTGGTTGTTTGAGCATTCTTTGGCATTGCCTTTCTTTGGGATTGGAATGAAAACTGAACTTTTCCAGTCCTGTGGCCACTGCTGCATTTTCCAAATTTGCTGACATATTGAGTGCAGCACTTTCACAGCATCATCTTGCAGGATTTCAAATAGCTCAACTGGAATTCCATCACCTCCATAGCTTTGTTCATAGTGATGCTTCCTAAGGCCCATTTGACTTCACATTCCAGGATGTCTGGCTCTGGGTGAGTGATCACACCATCATGATTATCTGGGTCATGAGGATCTTTTTTGTATAGTTCTTCTGTGTATTTTTGCCACCTCTTCTTAATATCTTCTGCTTCTGTTAGGTCCATACCATTTCTGTCCTTTATCAAGCCCATCTTTGCATGAAATGTTCCCTTGGTAACTCTAATTTTCTTGAAGAGATCTCTAGTCTTTCCCATTCTATTGTTTTCCTCTATTTCTTTGCATTGATCATTGAGGAAGGCTTTCTTATCTCTCCTTTCTATTCTTTGGAACTCTGCATTCAGATGGGTATATCTTTCCTTTTCTCCTTTGCTTTTCACTTCCCTTCTTTTCACAGCTATTTGTAAGGCCTCCTCAGACAGCCATTTTGTTTTTTTGCATTTCTTTTTCTTGGGAATGGTCTTGATTCCTTTCTCCTGTACAATGTCATGAACCTCCATCCATAGTTCATCAAGCACTCTGTCTATCAGATCTAGTCCCTTAAATCTATTTCTCACTTCCACTGTATAATCATAAGGGATTTGATTTAGGTCATACCTGAATGGTCTAGTGGTTTTCTCCACTTTCTTCAATTTCAGTCTGAATTTGGCAATAAGGAGTTCATGATCCAAGCCACAGTCAGGTCCTGGTCTTGTTTTTGCTGACTGTATAGAGCTTCTCCATCTTTGGCTGCAAAGAATATAATCAATCTGATTTCGGTGTCGACCATCATTTATTATAATTACCATTTTATGACATCTTTTAAAGTGACTCACGGCTCTCAAATTATATTAACTTACACTGGCAACTTGGGGTTTCAAGAACATTGGTTCCCCTCTCTTGCTTTTCCCACTAGCCAACACACATAACTGAAATGCATATTAAATTCACACAGTTGTGAACTACAAGCTTTGACATTATATTTAAACCAAGATAGATATAGAAGCCAGTTGTGCCAATCTTTCAATGGACTGCAACAATTTTCTGTTTGTTTTTTAACTCAAAAGAAATACTTCAAATATACCCAATACTGTCTTTCCCCTCAACCTTCCACCTTCACACACATTTTTAAAGGCAGTTTCCAAAAAAGAGCACTGGGATAGATTTTCACACAACAAATTCTCTATCACAACAAAGACATACAATTTAGTTAGAGTTTATTTTCTTTTTTAAACAACAGATAATTGCGGTGGTTAAGCACTCACTGATTTGGTATGGTGGAATTAAAGAAATCTCAACTAAAACTGTAGTGAGGATAGGCCTGTAGGGGGAGCTCTCGTGCCTCACGGAGATAGTCAACTGCTCGGAAAAGGAGATGTACACCTACATCTGTAACAGAAAGGTGATGCCTTTACTTTACTATCCAGGCTTCCCTACTACCTTACTTCCCTTCCCAGGTGGCTCAGCGGTAAAAAAAAAAAAAAAAAAAAAAAAAAAAAACAAAGAAAAACCTGCCTGCCAATGCAGGAGACACAGGTTCAATCCCTGGGTCAGGAAGATCCCCTGGAGAAAGAAACTGGCAACCTGCTCCATATTCCTGCCTGGGAAATCCCATTGGCAGAGAAGCCAAGTGGGCTTCAGTATATGGGGTTGAAAAGAATCCAACTCAACTAGAGTCTAAACAACAATAACTTTACTATCCAGCAGGAAGAAACACAAGCTGGAATCAAGATTGCCGGGAGAAATATCAATAACCTCAGATATGCAGATGACACCACCCTTATGGCAGAAAGAGGAACTAAAAAGCCTCTTGATGAAAGTGAAAGTGGAGAGTGAAAAAGTTGACTTAAATCTCAACATTCAGAAAACGAAGATCTTGGCATCTGGTCCCATCACTTCATGGGAAATAGATGGGGAAACAGTGGAAACAGTGTCAGACTCTATTTTTTTGGGCTCCAAAATCACTGCAGATGGTGACTGCAGCCATGAAATTAAAAGACGCTTACTCCTTGGAAGGAAAGTTATAACCAACCTAGATAGCATATTCAAAAGCAGAGACATTACTTTGCCAACAAAGGTCCGTCTAGTCAAGGCTATGGTTTTTCCTGTGGTCATGTATGGATGTGAGAGTTGGACTGTGAAGAAGGCTGAGCGCCGAAGAATTGATGCATTTGAACTGTGGTGTTGGAGAAGACTCTTGAGAATCCCTTGGACTACAAGGAGATCCAATCAGTCCATTCTAAAGGAGATCAGCCCTGGGATTTCTTTGGAAGGAATGATGCTAAAGCTGAAACTCCAGTACTTTGGCCACCTCATGTGAAGAGTTGACTCATTGGAAAAGACTCTGATGCTGGGAGGGATTGTGGGCAGGAGGAGAAGGGGACAACAGAGGATGAGATGGCTGGATGGCATCACTGACTCGATGGACTTGAGTCTGAGTGAACTGCGGGAGCTGGTGATGGACAGGGAGGCCTGGCGTGCTGCGATTCATGGGGTCGCAAAGAGTCGGACACGACTGAGCAACTGAACTGAACTGAACTGAACTGAACTGAACTGAAAGCAAAGACCAGAAACACTGACAATATTTGCGTATTTGCTTGTCATCTTGCTAGTGCTCTGCAGATATTAGCATACAGCCTCCCAGCATTATGATACAGATAAATAAGAAAACTGGTGCTCAGCATAACTGTTTATCCTATATTCTGCTTTCAGTTATCAAGAACTTCAAAAGCAAATATTAAAAATGTACAAATAAAACTCCGTAACACCCTTTCTAGGAAATCACTCCACTGAGAAAAACCTTGGACAAATACCTTTTTTTAATTAAAAGATACTCATCACAGCACTACTCTTCATGGTTTAAAAAAAGAAACATCTTCCATGTCCAAAAATATAATAATGGTTAAATGATTAAATACCTGAATACCACACAAATGTATGAAATGCTGCTTTTAACAAATGTTTTAATGATATAAGAAAATGCTCATGAATATTTACTCTTCTCTTCTTCACAGCTTTCTGTGTTTTCTAAATTCTCTACTATTTTACAATGAGACAAACATTACCTTAAAAATAATAACAGTTAGCACAAGGACAAAATGCTAACAAATGCCAGAACCAGAACACCCAGAACTATCTAATTCTAGAGCCCTTTGGCCCATTACCCAACACTGATCCTATCTAAAGTGTTAGTAGCTCAGTCATGTCTGACTCTTTGCAGACCCATGGACTGTACCCTGCCAGGTTCCTTTGTCCATGGAATTCTCCAGGCAAGAATACTGGAGTGGGTAGCCATTTCCTTCTCCAGGGCATCGTCTTGACCCAGGAATCGAACCCAAGTCTCCTGCATTGCAGGCAGATTCTTTACCACCTTAGCCACAAGTCCTATTTTTATCCCAAGAACATTATCCTCAAAAAAGGAGTAAGTTTGGCATGACCTACTTTTTCACAAAATAGATGATTATGACTGAGCTTTCATAATTCAAAATATTGCTTCTAGTTCTGGTTGTTTTTTTCCTTAGTTTTCTGGTGCAACATACCAGAGGCAGAGTTCAGTGTGAATAAATGTTATTATACCAAAAGGCAACATAAACCAAGTGAGTCATTTGCCCAGAGATAGACTGGCTAGGAAACCAGTGCAAAGAATGTAGACCAGAGTTCCCACTCCAGGCATTTCGGCTGGAAAGTAATTCATCAACAGTTCCATATCCCTGGTGAAAAGGAAATTATACCAGCAGATGCTCTGTCCTTAATGAAGCTGACCATCCCAATTCTCTCTTGCACGTCTTCCTCTAGGATTCTTTAGGACTCTAGGACAGAACATGATCCAGCAGGCAGAAAACTACACCACCAAGTGTGTTAGTGTGTTAGTCGCTCAGCTGTGTCTGACTCTGCAACCCCATCAACTGCAACCTGTCAGGCTCCTCTGCCCATAGCATCCTCCAGGCAAGAGTACTGGAGTCAGTTGCCATTTCCTTCTCCAGGGGATCTTCCCAACCCAGGAATCAAACCTTGGTCTCCTGCATTGCAGGCAGATTCTTTACCATCTGAACCACCAGAGAAGCCGAATACACTACCACAAACAGTTCCTTAATAAAAACCTTCATTTAATTTCAAATAGTTCAAGTATTTTATATTTGCTCCACACACATTTATAGAATACCTATTGTGTACAAAGGATTAATATTTATCTCTGAAACACACACATTAAGACCATTTTGCAAATAAGGTTTTAAGTCTATTAGCCCTTCAACTTCCACCTTTCCCCATCCCTTCTCATATCTGCAAGTGCCATGGCAATAATGCATCTGATAGCAAATTGCATTTGTTGCCTGCGAGACCATGACCATAGTTATGGAAAACATTTTAAATTTTTATTAAAAAATTTTATCTGGTCACAGCCTCGTTTGTTTTGGACTTAATTTAATTTATTTCAAGTTCAGAGCATCTAGAGCTTGAATAATCAGCTAATAATCCATCCTCAGTGTCTGCATCTTTTCAGGCAGCTTTCCATCTCTATTCCCTGTTATTGTCAAGAAACCCCAATTCATTCGGTGATTTGCATGAGGCTACTCTAAGCCAGCAAGAGACTGTCACTCTGCTCCCAAGGGTGGCCAATGTAAGATGTTGTCAAAGTTCTGAATTATCATCTGAAAACCTTACCATTCATCACTGTCTCTGTGGACCACATTAGTGACAATATTTTAATCTGATAAAATATTTTTATTTTATTGCTTCATTCCTACAAAGTTATAATGTCAATATGGTCTTAATGGTCTTAACGTCAATGGTCTTAATGTGTGTGTTTCAGAGATAAATCTTAATCCTCTGTACACAATAGGTATTCTGTAAATGTGTGTGGAGCAAATATAAAATATGTGAACTATTTGACGTTATAACGTCAATAAACATTACATAGGTCAGGTAGACTAATTCACACAATGAAAACTAATTTAAAATATTTTTTTCCTCTTCATTTATAGTTAAGTCTTCCTTTTTAAAAAAGATTATGGTGATTTTACCAAGTGACTTGCTATCCTTAAAATCTTTCAGTAAGAATGATCACCATCATGGCAAGATAACACCTCCTTACACCAGTTTCACAGTTGCAGGTCAGAACGGAAACATACAAGTACCTCTCTTTTCAATCATTCTTGAATTATGTAAACAATAAATATAAACAGAGATGTGAGGTTATGTTTCTAAGAGGAGACAGAGAGTGAAAGGAATATCTGAAGAATGAGAGCAGTTAGCCAAGGAAGAGCTTTTATGGATAAAGGAACAATATTGGAGAAGGAAATGGCAACCCACTCCAGTATTCTTGCCTGGAGAATCCCAGGGACGGGGGAGCCTGGTGGGCTGCCGTCTCTGGGGTCGCACAGAGTCGGACACGACTGAAGCGACTCAGCAGCAGCAGCAGCAGACAATAAGGTGAGGAGACTGGGAAGAAGATAATGTGCCCTGGGAAACATGTGTGGTTTGGAATTCCTGGAGTGGAAGAGGTGAGCTGGAGAGGGAAACAGGGGCCAGGTTGCCGAATGTCACTATAAGGAAACAGAGGGAATAGGAGGCCAGAGAAAGGTTCCAGATAGGAGAGTGACAGGATCAGAGTTGTTAACTGAAGGATACTCACGACAGGTGAAAATGGAAGTGTAAAACATGTTCTCCCAAGAAGCCTAACTGTGAGCAGAAGAAGAAAGACACTAAAGGGGGAGAAATGCAAAGGGGTTGGCAAAAGAGCCAGGTGGAGTAAGAGACATTAAAGGTAAAGGAAGGAGACAGACGACTGTTGCAGGATATGGATACTAATGAGCTTGTAAGTATTGAAATATGCACTTGAAAGCTTTACTCACCAGAGACCTCCTTCCTGTTCTAACGGAACATTCAAATCTAGATTTCTCATCCAGAATGCCAAGTCTTCTGGTTTCGAGCTACACAGAGTGTAGTCTGAGGACCAATAGCATCAACAGCATCTAGAAGCTTGTTAGAAATGCAGAATCTCAGGCTCCACCCCAGACCTCCAGAATCATAACCTCTATTGTAACAAGATCTCTGGTAGATTCACTTACACACTGAAGTTTGAGAAGCACAACTATAGACTAACTCTGGAGACCTTTAAGGAATTATGAAGAATAGGAAAGGAACCAGAAGACTAGAGACAGGGAAAAGGAGGAGAAAAAAATACAGCAAAATTCATACTGATCAACCTGACACTAATATGAATTAGTGACAGGATGACCAGAAGTAATCACTAGGGGCCAGCATGGATGCACTAAGTATAAATCATGCCCCAGAGAACAGATTTATGGTAGCCAAAAGTGGGTGGGTTGGGGGGAGTGATAGAGTGGGAGGTTGAGGTTAGCAGATGTAAGCTATTATATATGGAATGGACAAACAACAAGGTCCTACTGTGTATCACAGGGAATTGTACTCAATATCCTGTGATAAACTACCATGATGGAAAATATATATATATATATATATATATAACTGATTCACTGCTATAAAGCAGAAATTAACACAGAATTGTAAATCAACTATTACTTCAATTTGAAAAAAGAATAAATCATGCCAGTTTCTCTTCATTTTCTATCAGCAAGCCCAGGAGATACAACAGACATATCTGGTTTTCAACTAAGCATCTGATAAAATGTCTCAAAATACATTGCATTTGTTGCCTGCGAGACCATGACCATAGTTATGGAAAACATTTTAAAATTTTATTAAAAAATTTTATCTGGTCATAGCCTCGTTTGTTTTGGACTTATATGTATGGACGGGATAATAGTTCTATTCAATCCATTCATAATTGGTTTAATAATTATTTCAAAAGGGTTTTAACTAGTAAATTAAAAGTAGACTAGATTTTACCAGATCTCTAATGACAAGACTTCCAACCTTCTCTCCCTAACCATTCAACGCTTTTTAAAATTTATATACCAGATCTCTAATGACAAGACTTCCAACTTTCTCTCCCTAGATCATTCAACACTTTTTAAAATTTTGATAATTTAGGAGACACCAAAGATACACTTCCCTGGTAGCTCAGTGGTAAAGAATCCACCTGCAATGCAGGAGATGCAGGATTGATCCCTAGGTCAGGAAGATCTCCTAGGGAAGGAAATGGCAACCCATTCAGCATTCTTTCCTGGGAAATCCCAAGGACAGAGGGGCCTGGCAGGCTACAGTTCATGGGCTCATGAAGAGTCGAACACAACTTAGCAGCTCAACAACAACAACCAAAGATACACAACTGGTTATCACTTAAAGCAAAAATGTTACTTGGCATCATCAAGATCCACTCCCCTTCCCCACAAAATTAACAGGTTGATACAAAGAATTAAAACATCTTAGTTATATTTAGATGAATTTAAATGATGTTGAAACTACTAACCTGGGCTCCTAAACAATAAAGACAGGATAATGAAAAAGAAGCATAACAGCAGCGAAATAAAGGCTTGGGAGTTTGAGAGATGCTAAATTCAATATGAGACATTAACATGAAGTCAACAGGATGTGAGTTCAGTTCAACCCACCTGCCAAACTCCCTATACAAGACTCATGTAAGATTAAAAGAGGGCAGCAAAAAAATAAATAAATAAATAAAAATAAAAGAGAGCAGCAGAGATTTAAATTAGTTTTTGCATTCTGTAACTTGAGAGAGTACACAAAGATCCCATAATAAAAATTAAAGATGCCTGATATTAACAATAAGAAGTCTTAATAAGGAGACCAAATTGAAGTGTGCTTTAGAGATGCTCACATACTCCCTTGTTGTTCATATTCTAACAAGAGATTTGCATGCTAAATCAGGCATAATTCTCCCCAAACTCAAATAGCCCTTAATTGGTCCTTCTGATCACCTACTTGCCCTCTCTGTTCTCCTTTGTGCCAAACTTAACATGACCCTTGACTAATTATGTGTGTTCCCCTAACTACACTGCTTGTGGCTTTTTTATAAAGACTTAATTTCCCAGTCTGGGATCACTGCTGCATACATATTGGATATTTAGAGGGCACATTTAGGCTTAAAGCATCTTAGGGATACTGTTGGCCTGGGAAATCCAGACTAGTGACAGATGGGTGGAACTTCAAGGCTTTAATTACTGAAGTATTAAGAAGCCCCAGAAGAAGGTGGAGCCCAGCATGAATGAAAGGAATGAAGGCAAAAGAAGCCCAAAATACTAGGGATGGCATATGACATGTACTCATAAGATGATGCGTATTGTCTAAAATTTTATTTCAATCTCAGTTTTGTGAGTAAAAAATAAATTCTGCATAGTACTAATGGAAGGATGATTTAGTGTTTTCCAATTTAGGTAACTTCAGACAGTTCTATCATGTTTCTAACTGCTAACTATTCCAGCTGAAATTCCATATGGAGATATGAGGTTGCAAGACAGAGAAGGAACACCTGAAAATAAGATGAAGTACTCACATTACCCCACCACTACTTTTATAAAGGATATACCTCAAAAGGCAACCAACCTCCTATCTTTTGAATAAAAAATTTAGTTAAACTTATAGGATATGGGCTGAGATGGAGATGGTTAGCAGAGGCAGAATTAGGAAATTAATCTCACTCATAAAATTTTGAGGTAAGTTTCATTATCTAAGTCAGATTTGAGAAGGGGTCCTGCTTATTGAAACCATGAGTATCTATCTTTTCCATATTACCTTCAGATATTAAGTAACACGAGCTATTAAAAGAGGGGTAGGGTAGAACTGGTGCCAATAACCCCAAACTTAAATTCCCACTTCCTAAAAAAAAAAATAAATTAATTAAAAAAAAAATTCCCACTTCCTCCCCATCCCAATCACTCTTTGCAAGAATGAGTTGACCAAAAGCAATTTCCCAGGTGGCTCAGACGGTAAAGCATCTGCCTACAATGGGGGAGACCTGGGTTCAATCCCTGGGTTGAGAAGATCTCTGGGAGAAGGAAATGGCAACCCACTCCAGTATGCGTGCCTGGAAAATCCCATGGATGGAGGAGCCTGGTAGGAGAGTCCATGGGGTCGCAAAGAGTCGGACATGACTGAGCGACTTCACTTTCTTTAACTTAATGCTACTACTCCTGTAGGAGGAAAAAAACACATCTTCTAATGACCCAGACACTTAAGTAACCAGTCTTTCTTTTCACTCCCCTAACATCTGCCCTCACTGCTTGGCTCCTGGGGCTATAACTTGGGAGTTAACCTGCATGATGCCCATCTAAGAAGACACTAAGAAGTTGGCTGGGCATCCCTCAGATGAATGTTAAAATGTGAAGAACCTGTATCAAAATCACATACAGCATTCATTAAAAATAGGGGCTGCAAGATCCCAGGCCAGGGGTCTTGGAGCCTGTGGTGGCTCAGTCGTAAAAAACCTGCCTGCCAATGATCTGCCTGCCAATGCAGGAGACAAGGGTTTGATCCCAGGTCCAGGAAGATCCCACACGCCATGTGGCAAGTAAGCCCATGCACCACAACTACTGAGCCTATGCCAGAACTACCAAAGCCTGCATGCTCTAGAGCCTGTGCTCTGCAACAAGAGAAGCCACCACAATAAGAAGCCCACCTACCCCATGAAGAGTAGCCCCTGCTTGCCACAACTAGAGAAAGCTCATGTGAAGCAACAAAGACCCACCACAGTCAAAAACAAATAAATAAATAAAGTTATATTAAAAAAAGACCCCAGGCCAAACCCACAAAACAGAATTTCTGATGGTGGAACTCAGGAACCTGCACTTTTTAACGAGTGATTTTTATGCACACTACATTTAAGAATCTCTGCCTGTCAATGACAGTCACAAAGAGAGATGAAGTGATTTACCATGTCAACCCATCACTCAACAGTAGGGCCAGGCTAGAATCCACCATTCCTCAGCACCTGGTGTGAACTTCACCAACTAGAGCCAAAGGGCTTGGTACCAAACAGAAAAAATGATTTGGCACTCTACAGAGAAAAGTCCCATCCAATCTTAACAATAATGGCATCCCACAGAGAAATAGTCATCTAGTCCTTAATCCTGCCTTTCACGTGGCAGAGGCACAAAGCTTCATTTTAGGGCTTCTGATAATTTGTAGAATTGCCACCGCTAAAGATTCACAGCCTTGGGAGAAGGCCATGGAAACAACAGGACAAACACAAAAGGTGCTATTTTCATCAATCAGTGAGAGGGTCTGGAAACCAAAATTTGATTATTTTGTCTCAGCTTGAGTCTCACTTGAACTTTATGTTCCTGGAAATTACATTCACACTCAGGTTGACTTCAGAGAGTTATTCTTTCTTTTCCATTTAGCAGCATTTGGAAGTGCTTTTTGTCCTAAGACACTGCACAGGAAGCCCCCACAAAAAGAAGCTATAATTAAATGTGTAAATGAACACACACAGGGATGCTCAGGGAGCCAGGGAATAAACATCACAAACCCTCTAACATGAGGCAGAGGTATCCTCAAACATTCTTACTCAGAAAATACAAAGTTATTCTTAATATAAGACACTCTCGACTACTTTATTCAGAACAAGTAATAAATTACTTAATTTGGAATTTTGTCTGCAGAAGGCATAATGACCTAAAATTATCACATTCAATATGATTCTAGCCTTCTTATAAAGGTCATCTGATGAAATATCAGTAATTTTAATAGGAGGTAACAGTATCATTCATGTTTCATGGGCATGTGAACTCACAACTGCAAGTTTTATCAGCTCTCATTAAAAAGCCATATATGATAATGTCATAGAGTTTGTGAATGGCAACCAGACAAATATGGAGACCAAAAAATGTCCTAAAGGAATCAGAATGGTTACTTGTGGCTTAGGCTGAAATTTCAGTGTAAGTTTTAAAAAAAATAAAAGCAGTGTCTCTCTTACCCAGCTTGGAAGTGATGATGGGCCCTAAAAACTGTATAAAATGTGAAAGTGTAGTCATGCAGTCTTGTCCAACTCTTTGAAACCCCATGAACTGCAGCCTGCCAGGCTCCTCTATCCACAGACTTCTCCAGGCAAGAATACTGGAGTGGATTTCCATTCCCTTCTCCAGAGGATCTTCCCAACCCAGGGGTTGAACCCAGGTCTCCCACATTGCAGGCAGATTCTTTACTGTCTGAGCCACCAGGGAAACCAAAGAAAAACTGTATAAAAGTGGCCCTAAAATGCTTTCTTCAAAAGCAGTTGCTAATATGAAAGAGATATGTATAAAATTTGAACAAAATCACTTCATCAATTTTAAATAGGAAAAAAAGGCTGGAAGAAGCACAAGCAGGAATCAAGATTTCTGGGAGAAATATCAATAACCTCAGATATGCAGATGATACTACATAAATGGCAGAAAGCAGGGAGGAACTAAAGAGCCTCTTGATGAAAGTGAAAGGGGAGAGTGAAAAAGCTAGCTTGAAACTCAACATTCAAAAAATGAAGATCATGGCATCTGGTCCCATCAGTTCAGTTCAGTTCAGTCGCTCAGTCATGTCCGACACTTTGCAACCCCATGGACTGCAGGACGCCAGGCCTCCCTGTCCATCACCAACTCCCAGAGTTTACTCAAACTCATGTCCATTGAGTAGGTGATGCCACCCAATCATCTCATCCTCTACTGTCCCCTTCTGCTCCCACCCTCAATAGTTCCCAGTATCAGAGTCTTTTCAAATGAGTCAGTACTTCACATCAAGTGGCCAAAGTATTGGAGCTTCAGCTTCAGCATCAGTCCTTCCAATGAATATTCAACACTGATTTCCTTTAGGATGGACTGGTCTTCTCCAACACCACAGCTCAAAAACATTAATTCTTCAGCACTCATCTTTCTTTATAGGCCAGCTCTCACATCCATACATGACTACTGGAAAAACCATAGCTTTGACTAGACAGATTTTGTTGGCAAAGTAATGTATCTGCTTTTTAATATGCTGTCTAGGTTGGTCATAACTTTTCTTCCAAGGAGTAAGAGTCTTTTAATTTCATGGCCACAGGCACCATCAGCAGTGATTTTAGAGCCCCCCAAAAGAGTCTGTCACTGTTTCCAATGTTTCCCCATCTGTTCCCATGGAGTGATGAGACCAGATGCCATGATCTCTTAGTTTTCTGAATGTTGAACTTTAAGCCAATTTTTTCACTCTCCTCTTTCACTTTCAACAAGAGGCTCTTTAGTTCTTCTTCACTTTCTGCCATAAGGGTGGTGTCATCTGCATATCTGAGGTTATTGATATTTCTCCCAGCAATCTTGATTCCAGCTTGTGCTTCATCCAGCCCAGTATTTCACATGATGTACACTGCATAAGTTAAATAAGCAGGATGACCATGTACAGCCTTGATGTACTCCTGTCCCTATTTGGAACCAGTCAATCCTAAAGGAAATCAATCCTGGATATTCGTTGGAAGGACTGATACTGAAGCTGAAGCTCCAATACTTTGGCCACCTGATGCAAAAAACTGACTCATTTGAAAGGACCCTGATGCTGGGAAAGATTGAAGGCAGGAGGAGAAGGGAACTACAGAAGATGAGATGGTTGGATGGCATCACTGACTCGATGCACATGAGTTTGAGCAAGCTCAGGAGTTGATGATGGGCAGGGAAGCCTAGCATGCTGCAGTCCATGGGGTCACAAAGAGTCAGACACAACTGAACTGACTAACTTACCAAGGCATCAAGACACATTAAAGTATATCAAAGTAAGGAAGTCAGATCAAGAAACACATTTTTCAAAGTCATGTCCAAATGTTCTTAACACTTGATTCCTCACCCACCAGGAAGAATAGATGGAGAGCTGTGCCCACCACTGAGTCCCACCCACCCAGATGAGAAGGGAGGGGCTGCCCAACTTTCCCCTCAAGCCTAGAAAGAAGCTTCAACAAGCCCATGCAGACAGCTTGGTGTGTGAACCCTTACAACTGAAGTTCACAGTGAATAGTGACTGGTTCCCATCTGAGAAACGTACAGGGCAAGACATGGGTTGACGGGCTGCTTAAAGAAGAGGATAAAGTGGGCAGACTGCACTCCCAGAATTTTGGGGGCCAAGGATTCATGTGTGTTCCCTTGGATGAGATGTGGGCTATGGTTTAAAAGCAATTGCATGGGGTCAGGTCATGACTTCTCCAAGAGGGTCACCTGGAGGGATAAACAGTCCTCAGCAGTAAGAAGCTGGAGGCCCAGCAGCATTTACAGAAGCTGAGGACAGAGTGGGCTACCAAACAAGAATATGAGAAGACATCACCACCATCAAGGGATAGGTGATAGTCCAGAAAGCATGACGCAAATTACAACAGGATGAGTCTTTCTGGTCTTTTCTGTCCCTCCCACATTTCCTCCTTCACCCCTATACTATCAGGCACAACTTCAGCTTCAATCCAAAAAATCAAGAAACGTTGGCCAGAGCTCAAGATAGGGAAGGAAGCCAACCAGACACCTTTACCCAACTTCAAGCTTCTCCCAGGCAACAGACCTGGACTGGGGGTTGTGGGGAAGGGAGAAGTTTTCATTTTCAATCAAGTTTGGTGTTTTGCCTCTTTCATCAGATTTGCACACACTATGTACTAAATTGGGAGTGTTTTAAGACTTAAAAATAACCAGAAAAGTTGCAGAGTTGCTCATGCTTTCATTTAAGAAGTCATATAAATGGAATTAAAATTAAAAGGAACAAAACACTGAAACACACAATTAGGATGAATCTTCAGGGAATTATATTGAGTGAAGAAACCATTCCCAAAAGGTTCCACACAATATTATCCTATTTATATAATCATCTTGAAATGACAAAATTATAGAAACTGAGGTCATATTAGTGGTTGCAGAGTAGGAAAAGGTAGGAGCAAGAGGAAAGTGGATGTGGCTACAAAGGGGCAACAAGAGGCTTAAAACAACAGAAATTTATTGTCTCACAGTTATGGAAGCTAGAAGTCTGATATTAAGGTGTTGGCAGGGCCATGTTCCCTCTGAAACCTGTAGGAGAATCTTTCCTTGTCTCTTCCTAGCTTCTGGTGGCTTGCCAGAAATCTTTGGTGTTCCTTGGCTTACAGTTGCATAGCTCAATCTCTGTCTTTACTTCTTTCTCTGTTCCCCTGGGTTCTGTCTTCACTTAGACTTCTTATGAGGACATGTCCTTTAATGTTGGATCAAAGGCCCACCCTACTCCAGTATGACCTCACTGAAAGTAATTACATCTACAATAACCTTACTGCCACATAAGGCCACATCCTGAGGTACTAGGGGTCAGGACTTCTACATATCTTTGGGGGGGAGTAGGGATACACAACCTATAATACTTGGCTAGGGTAAAAATATTGGGGTTTTTTTTCATATCTTATTCACATCCCCATTCCCAGCACAGAGCTTTCCAGATAAGACAGGGAGAAGGATGAACAGAGAGTGGTTCCCTAAAAATGGACAGAAACTCCAGGGCGCCACTCTGAGCTCACATAGCTAGGAGCCACCTGTCTCAGTATAGACCACCTGTAGCTCCATGAAGACACCACCGCCTCTTAGCCACTCTCCCACAGGGAGCATCCTGTCCCTAGGCTGTTTCAGCAATCACTTTTATTTTGTCTAGGATCCAAAAGCCTGTAAAAGCTATAGTGACATCCTCATGCACATTATGCTGCCAGGTTCAAAATGCTGCCTGTCTTACTTCTCAGGCTCCTTCTAAATTAAATCAGGCTATAATTTCTGTCCTTGTGGATCTCCTATCAAGGGACCTGCTGTGCCTCATGATATCTGGTTTTTATGAGCACCACTCCAGGCTACTGGATATGACTGTATCTGAGTCCTGGCTGTGGGCAAAATTCACAGTCAATGCTCCTAAGCCTCATGCAAATCAGGATAGTGACTATTTAATTAACTGTTCTGTTTAGTTGCTCCCAAGCATCTCATTCAATAAATACTTACTGAGCATCAACTATATACCAGACACTGTTCCAGATGCTGGGGACACAGTGGTACATTAAACAAACTCTCTGTCCGTGCGATTCTAAATCCCAGTGGAGAGAGACAGAATGCTACACAAACAAGACAATTTCAGGGATTGTAACTGCTATAGAGGAAAGAAACAGGATGATGTGATAGAAGTGGAGAGGGGACATTTGAGCTGCAATTTAAAGGATGAACACAAGTCAGCCACAGGATGTGTCTAGGGAAGAACATTCCAAAGCAAAGAGAACAGCAAGGACAATGGCCTTTACAAGTATTGAACCTGACATGTTAAATTGAAAGGTGGTTCAGAAACTTATGTGGGACATCTATGCTTTGCTCCTTTCTGCCACTTGCTGCATACCTTCTGCCTCTGTATGGCCTTTTTAAAAATTTTTATTCTATATTGAAGCATAGTTGATTAACAATGCTGTGTTAGTTTCAGCAAAGTGATTCAGTTATACATATATATGTATATATTCTTTTTCAAATTATTTTACCATTTAGCTTATTACAGAATATTGAGCGGAGTTCCTTGTGATATACAGTAGGTCCTTGTTAGTTATGTATTTTAAGTACAGTAGTGTGTATATGTCAATCCCAAATTCCCAGTGTATATCTCCCACATCCTTCCCCCTCAACTATGAAAAGATACTCAACACCACTAATTATTAGAAAAATACAAACCAAAACTACAAAGTGATATTGCCTCACATCTGTCAGAATGTCTCAAGAGTCTTCTCCAACACCACAGTTCAAAAGCATCAATTCTTCGGCGCTCAGCCCTCTTCACAGTCCAACTCTCATCCATACATGACCACTGGAAAAACTATAGCCTTGACTAGACAGACCTTTGTTGGCAAAGTAAAGTCTCTGCTTTTTAATATGCTGTCTAGGTTGGTCATAACTTTCCTTCCAAGGAGCAAGCATCTTTTAATTTCATGGCTGCAATCAACATCTGCAGTGATTTTGAGCCTAGAAAAATAAAGTCTGACACTGTTTCCACTGTTTCCCCATCTATTTGCCATGAAGTGATGGGACCGGATGCCATGCTCTTAGTTTTCTGAATGTTGAACTTTAAGCCAATTTTTTCACTCTCCTCTTTCACTTTCATTAAGATGCTCTTTAGTTCTTCTTCACTTTCTGCCATAAGGGTGGTGTCATCTGCATATCTGAGGTTATTGATATTCCTCCTGGCAATCTTGATTCCAGCTTGTGCTTTAGCCAGCCAAGCATTTCTCATGGTGTATTCTGCATATAAGTTACATAAGCAGGGTGACAATATACAGCCTTGATGTACTCCTTTTCCTATTTGGAACCAATCTGTTGTTCCATGTCCAGTTCTAACTGTTGCTTCCTGACTTGCATACAGGTTTCTCAAGAGGCAGGTCAGGTGGTCTGGTATTCCCATCTCTTTCAGAATTTTCCACAGTTTATTGTGATCCACACAATCAAAGGCTTTGGCATAGTCAATAAAGCAGAAATAGATGGTTTTCTGGAACTCTCTTGCTTTTTCGATGATCCAGCAGATGTTGGCAATTTGATCTCTGGTTCCTCTGCCTTTTCTAAAACCAGCTTGAACATCTGGAAGTTCATGGTTCACGTATTGCTGAAGCCTGGCTTGGAGAATTTTGAGCATTACTTTACCAGGGTGTGAGATGAGTGCAATTGCGTGGTAGTCTGAGCATTCTTTGGCATTGCCTTTCTTTGGGATTGGAATAAAAACTGACCTTTTCCAGTCCTGTGGCCACTGATGAGTTTTCCAAATTTGCTGCTTTATTGAGTGCAGCACTTTCAAAGCATCATCTTTCAGGATTTGAAATACCTCAAGTGGAATTCCATCACCTCTACTAGCTTTGTTCGTAGTGATTCTAAGGCCCACTTGACTTTACATTCCAGGATGTCTGGCTCCAGGTGAGTGTGAGTGATCACACCATCATGATTATCTGGGTCATGAAGATCTTTTTTGTACAGTTCTTCTGTGTATTCTTGCCACTTTTCTTAATATCTTCTGCTTCTGTTAGGTCCATACCATTTCTTTCCTTTATTGAGCCCATCTTTGCATGAAATATTCACTTGGTATCTCTAATTTTCTTGAAGAGATCTCTAAGTCTTCCCCATTCTATTGTTTTCCTCTATTTCTTTGCATTGATTGCTGAGGGAGGCTTTCTTATCTCTCCTTGCTATTCTTTGGAACTCTGCATTCAAATGGGTATATCTTTCCTTTTCTCTTTTGCTTTTCACTTTTCTTCTTTTCACAGCTATTTGTAAGGCCTCCTCAGACAGCCATTTTGCTTTTTTGCATTTCTTTTACTCAACCATTAAAAAGAATGAAATAATGCCATTTGTGGCAACATGGGTGGACCTGGAAATTATCATACTAAGTGAAGTAAGGCAGAGAAAGACAAATATATAATGTAGTTTATATACAGAGTCTTAAAAAATGATACAAATGAGTTTATTTACAAAACAGAAACAGACTCACAGACTTAGAAAATGAACTTATGTATTATCTGTTTAGCTTGACAATGCCCACATGGATCTGGCCCGGGGTTCTTCCCCGCACTTGAATACCTGGACTTTGTGCTGACAAACCTCCCACTGTCCCACCCATGCCCTGGGCTTGGATCAATGGAGGGTATTCATTTCACCCCTTACAGAAGTGATCTGCTTCAACAGTCGTGAGAGCTGGACACTGGCCATGGTGAAATTTAAAGCAGAAAACTTGGAGCAGCTCATTTCCCCAACCATATACCTGTCAAGTATCCAGGACCCCAACTACATGCCACAACTAACTGTGGTGAGAGTGGTGTCTTCGGGGACTCAGTCATAGCCTTGCCCTCTGACCTCCCCAGAAGCTCTGTAAACACTCAGGAAGCAGAAGCCAGTTTATGACCCAGAACCTGGTGAGCTCATCATCTCCCGGGAGGCTCCATCTAACAATGGCAATTTTTCCCTCTTCTAACACAGATTTTTTTTCCTAGCTTCTAAATTTTTATATTAGGAATTAAATTTTTATGTTAATTAACTGTTAACAGCTATTTATGTGTAAGTAACTTGATTTTTTAAAACAATGTTTAACTGAGAGAGAAAAAGCAACAGAAGCTCTGTGCTGATTCAGAACCAACATCACTGTATTTCCTGGTCCAGTAGAATCTCCTCTGGGCTTCTGCCCCTGTACACGCACAGGCAGCTTTCAGCCTCTTTTACATTCCTGGGCTTATTTTCCACTCCCGACCTCTGGCACTGCTAGACTTAGAGTCACCCTCAGTGTATGTGAGCATCTCTCCAGCTGCCAGCCCATCTCTGGCTCTTATGCAACTCAGGGCTCTGGGTCTCAGCTGCTCTTCTTTCCTGGGCATCAGATGTTCATGGCATCAGGCCCTACCTGGCTGTGAGAATATGCTCACACGCATGTCACTCCCTCTCCGAATTTGTTTACACAAATGCAGGATATGAATGGTGATGGCAATACTATATAAATCAAGCAGGATGTTTCTGTCATGCATGACAAGAAGCCAACTCACAGACGCTGATGCAAAAAAGGGAGATGCTGGGTGTTTGGGGTTCATGTAGTTGGAGAACACAATTTCTGAACCTCCAGGGACTCATACAGTATCACCAGGATAGCTTTTATGTCACCCTTCTCCTTCCTTTCACCCTTACCTCTACCCTCATTCTCTACAGATCAGCTTGCTTTATCTCTGCTCAGCAGTCCCTTTGGAAAAGAGGGGTTCTCTACACCAATGGCATTGACCAAGCTTGGATCCCATGACCCATTCCTGGGCTAATCACTGAAGACAGGGAAATAGGATCCCGGGACCAGCAAGGCCTGGGTCATGTGCCCTCCACTGTCTCCCAGATTGCATGGAGTCAAGCGGAGTACTGTGAGGGGCTCTCATATAAGGAACCGCACAAAGTAGAAAGTGGTAGATACTACAGTTTGGTTCACTAAATATTCATTTCATAATCTTCCAACCATCTGCTAGCCTCTGCAACAAAGGCTGGAAAGCTAAAAATACTACTTTTTCAGACAGCCTTGCAGTTAGAGCACAGGCTTATATCCAAGTTCTGGCCAGCAGATGTTCCCAAGGAAAGCAGACATGATTAACGTGAGGTGGTGGCTGGTGCAGTCATCAGAGTTTCTCCTAAGTACAGGAGAATGACAGATGCCTTTGGTCCTTCACAGCCAGCTATGTCGTAGGGTTCTAGAGTCTAATCTCTACATCACTGATGGTACACAACAACAGCTTCATTTCTGCTAGAACTAATGGTATGCTGTGCATATTCCTGATGAGGTCCCAGCCCTGTACCATTCAGGCTTGGTTCCCTGAATCCTATAAATTTTGTAAGCAACTTAATATCCTGAAGGAAATTTCTTTCCTCATCATCAACAGGCTAGTTTCATGTAGAAGAAAAACTAACACCTTGTGCTGTTGCATTATGCAAAAATGTGCATATTATATTACTTGGTCAGGAGTAAACAAATATATGTCTGCTCTCTGAGTCCCACCACTCCACCAAAATAAAAACAATAAAAAGATCCAGGATCACACTGTCTAGCTCTGGTCCCCAAAATAACTGAAATTGTGAATCTTTCCTGTAAATTACCAACTAAACAACAACTTTATTGTTTTGCAACTTTATTGACTTTTACAGTGGCCTCTTTTCCTTTCACCCTCACCTCTACCCTCTTTCTCTACGGATCAGCTTGCTTTATCTCTGCTCAGCAGTCCCTTTGGAAAAGAGGGGTTCTCTACACCAGTGGCATTGACCAAGCTTAGATCCCATGACCCATTCCTGGACTAATCGCTGAAGACAGGGAAATAGGATCCCAGGAAGCTATGACAACATATGACATTATCTGAAGATATGACATAATCTTTGAGGTTACAACACTCATGTGGGGTAACTGTGAGCAGAGTAACTGTAAACATGGTAATCTTGTGGTTGTTGTTTAGTCGCTAAGTCATGTCTGATGTTCCTGTGACCCCATGGACTGTACCTCGCCAAGCTCCTCTCCATGGGATTTCCCAGGCAAGAATACTGGAGTGGGTTGCCATTTTCTTCTCCAGGGTATCTCCCCGAACCAGGGATCGAACCTGCATCTCCTGCATTGGCGGGCACGTTCTTTACCACTGAGCCACCAGGGAAGCCCAATCTTGTGTTTGCTTTTTTAAAAATAACTGTTTGCTGTGTATTTCATTTGGGAAGCCAGTCCTTCAAAAACCTGAACTCCCTTGCAATCCACCTTTGTAAATAAAATGTTTTTCCTTCTAGAATGCCTTTATGGCTGTGTTTTCTTTTGACAATAACCTCTGTTATTTGCAGTTAAGAGCCTTCATAAATACTGGAAGGGAAGTTCACCAGTGGGTGCTCATGCGTTGTTAAAGGAGAGCAGTACTGTTAGAGGGAGAGGATGAGTTGAGACAATGAAAACAGAAAATTGTCCCTACATTGTTTCATAATTTATATTATGATTGGAATAATGTGGTATTGTTGTAAACTACAAAATCCAGTGTACATATAAGGCTAAAGCAGTATTCTTGATTGGCAGTTACCATTTGGCAGGCAAGTCAAGGGCACCTACATTATATGGGTAGCATCCATCTCCCATTAGCTAAACCCTGCTTGTCTTTTGAAGACCCTTTAAGAAGTTCCTAAACTGCCCATGTATAATGTGACCATCCTATGGCAATTAACATTGCACACGGAGTCATCTATCCATTAATAGATATCGACTAAGCGTCAACTGACAAAAACATGATCACAGGCCAGCATCAAGCACCACCAGCAGGACACAGACAGGGAGGAAGATAATTCTGGACATCTGATTCAATGTAGCCATCAGCGTTAAAGCAATGGGGAAGCCGGGGTAGTGGGCTAGGAAGGGGAGATCTTCCTAGGGGAGATTCATGTTATCTGTAACATTTTAATCAACAGAAAACAAGTATGACAAAATGTTACCATTTGTTTTTTCTGAATAGTGGGCTTATAATTTGTTAATATTTTTCTGTATTTTTAAAACTTCTCAAAGGAGAAAAAAGTGAGGCAGCCAGAAAGAGAAAGTGTATATACGTTTCATGCTTTGCCTCTATCTCTGTAATTTTGCTCCTCAGGAGAAACTTTCATCAGAAAAAAAAATTAATTAAAAAAAAACTGAATTCTGCAGTTGATGTTAAACCAGTTAGAAATTTATTTTAAGTGGGAAGGTGCCTAGACATCAGTGGTTAATATTAAACTGGAAGTTTTTCAGTGTGTCTCAGATTTGGTGAAGCAAATATGCAGTGCAGGCCAAAAAAAAAAGTTTCCCAACATTCTTCAGAATCAAGTGTGGCCACCAACTGAAATATTGCTTAAGGCCATTTGAAGGCATTTCCCTGGAAATTGCTTGTAAATGCAAAAGCAAAAGAAAACAACAAAATTCCTGAGGGTTTTTGTTTCTAGAGGCCTCCTGAAAGAAAGCCTTTGTGTGTGTGTGAGTGTGAGTGTGTGTACATACTGTGGGGAAGGAGATGTTAATTGACAGGGTTCAGGGCTACACTTTTGGCTTACTGAATCTTGGCCATGCCTTACAGTGTGTTAAAGGAAGCTTTATTTACACTTATTTTCCTTTTGTCAGTACTGCTTTATAATACCCTAGCTTCATGGTAGAAATTTAGGAGAAGGAAATGGTAACCCACTCCAGTATTCTTGCCTGGAGAATCCCATGGATGGAGAAGCCTGGTAGGCTACAGTCCATGAGGTCGCAAAGAATAAGACACGACTAAGCGACTTCACTCACTCACTCACTCAAGCTAACACAAATCAAGACTGCATAATTAAGTCCTGTAATATATTAATTGACCTAAGTCTAGGAAAAGGAGTTGGCTAGGAGATAGTCAGTTATACAATAGGCACAGCACTGGTGGTGGTGGTTTAGTCACTAAGCCGTGTCCAACTTTTGTGACCCCATAGACTGTAACCCGTCAGTCTCCTCTGTCCAAGGGGTTCCCCAGGCAAGACTACTGGAGTGGGTTGCCATTTCCTTCTCCAGAGGATCTTCCTGACCCAGGGATTGAACCCCAGTCTCCTGCACTGCAGGCAGTTTCTTTACCAACTGAGCAACCAGAGAAGCTATACTAGGTATAGCACTAGTATAATGGCTAAAGTTGGGTTTAAAACTATTTTGGCTAAAAATCCCAGTTTCTTTACCGACTGAGCAACCAGAGAAGCTATACTAGGTATAGCACAGTATAATGGCTAAAGTTGGGTTTAAAACTATTTTGGCTAAAAATCCCAAGTGTGCCCCCAAACTCCATCCTATCAACCCTCAAAGTTGTAGGTTCTGCATCTGACCTAGGAGCTACATTCTCAGACACCCAGGAACTATGGGATTAGAAGGAAAGAGAAATTTTAATGTTTTATGAGTGTAAAGTAACTAGAACACAACTTTTACTCATTCATCCATTCAATAAAAACTTATTGAAGTCCCAATGGCTCAGTGGCAAATAATCTGCTTGCAATGCAAGAGACACGAATTCCATCCCCAGGTCGAGAAGATCCCCTGTAGAAGGAAATGGTAACCCACTCCAGTACTCTTGCCTGGGAAATCCCATGGACAGAGGAGCCTGGTGACTACAGTCCATGGGGTCACAGAGGGGTCAGACATGACTTAGCAACTAAACACACAACATATATACTCTTAATGTTCTTTAGACTAGATTCCTAAACCTTCTTAAGCTCTATTTCCTCATCCACTTTTTTATTTTCCCTTATGAGCTAATGCCATCACCCCATTTTATGGTAGCATATCTCCTAAAATCAAATCTAGCAATCATTCCACCTTCTATTTTAATATGTTTTGCTTATTCTCCAACTAAGACACTTGCTCCTTGGAAGAAAAGCTATGACAAACGTAGACAGCATATTAAAAAGCAGAGACATTACTTTGCCAACAAAGAACTCTATGGTTTTTTCAGCAGTCATGTATGGATGTGAGAGGTAGACCATAAAGAACACTGAGCGCTGAAGAATTGATGCTTTTGAACTATGGTGTTGGAGAAGACTCTTGAGAGTCCCTTGGACTGCAAGATCAAACCAGTCAATCCTAAAGGAAATCAATCCTGAACATTCATTGGAGGGACTGATGCTGAGGCTGAAGCTCCAATATTTTGGCCACCTGATCTGAAGAGCTGACTCATTGGAAAAAACTCTGATGCTGGGAAAGATTGGAGGCAGGAAGAAAAGGGGACAACAGAGGATGAGATGGTTGGATGGCATCACTGACTCAATGGATATGAGTTTAAGCAAGCTCTGGAGATGGTGAAAGACAGGGAAGCCTGGCCTGCTGCAGTCCATGGATTCACAGAGTCAGATATGACTTGAGTGAACAATACAACAATTCTCCAACTTCCAATTCTGGCTCCATGGCAGAACTTAGAACACTGCTACAAACACCTAGAAGTGTTGGATAAAACAGAAGAGATCTTTAAATTCATTGCAAACCTTAGAAGAAATAAAAGGGAAATCCCCAGTTGTCTAAAATAGAGACAAAAGGGCTTGCACTGAGGGGCAATTTTCAGATCAGGAAATACGCTCTAACAGTTAACTTTGGGTTTCTACAGCTACACACAAACTGAATGAGGCTGGATACTCCTTGAAGCAGGTAGTTGGAATGAAATCCCTGCATGAAGCCAGAATCCTCCAAGAGTGGCCACCTCACTGAGAGGGTAAAAAACTGTGTCCTCTACCTCAAAGAGATGACAAAGAAATGAACCTTTTACTGCAGTTGAGGTCTTGGGCTAGTGATGGCCCTATGATACCTGGCAGAAACAAATGTGAAAATGAAGGTCACTTGTACAGCCAAGACCTCACAGAATCCTTCAGAAAAAGGAGATGGACTCACAATTAAAAACTTACAAGCATTCAAGGAAATGATCCACCACAAGAAAGAATCTGCAGACACAATAAACATCCCAAGATAACAATCTGAAATAATACATCTGAAATTATACATGAGGGAAATAAAACCATGAAAAAGAGAGTAAGACACTAGTATAAACTGATACCCTCCTGCTCCTTTACATGCCAGGTGTGTGCTTATACCCTCAACTTTTCTAAATGCCCTACATGCAATCACAGTCTTGCCTATATGATGATGTTACCAGAAGTTCCAAAAAGATCCACTCCATCCATTTCTTCTCAACATATGTCACTACATGAAATGCTCAATGTAGTCACCCTTTTTGCTTAAGATAGTGATTTTTTTTAAGTACTCTTAAGGTCAATATATTAATGTAATAATATCTGTAAACATTGACGTCTGGTTTATTTAGCACGCCACCATGAGGAAATGGAATTCAGTTCCCTTTAAGTTTGAAAGAAGGAAGACAAGTAAGCAATTCAGAACAAGGTCACTGGGCATCCAAAAGGAAAAGAAGAAAACAAGAGGTGTCTGAAAGAGATGGAGTGAATATGAGAACATAAAAACTCTGAAAACAGGTGTTGATTTTTCAGACAGTTTTCTTACTTTTCACTTTTGCCTAGGGTAAATCCTTACTTTTTAGGTTTCACCTAGAGTTACTCATGCCTTTCAGCCTAGTCAGAAACTCCTCTCAGATTTTATACTTTATTGCTAACAAAGATTTTCCACCCAGCCAATCTGGAAGTTCCTTGACAATAAAACAGTTTTCACAACAGCTTCCAGTCACAACCAATCTAAATGACTTATTCAGAATAATGACATGTAGAGAAACTCTTGAGCAAACTCGATGGAAGAGAGAATTTCAGAGACTTGGGACACCCCAGAGAAAAACAAAGCCATATCTCTTTGTTCTCATTTTGAGATAAATTTTCTCCCTTTCTACAAAATTCCAATAAAGTAAAAGGATATTTCTTGCAGAACCATGAATATTTGGAGTTGAGACTCTAGGATCAAAAATAATAATAATTAAAGGTGAAATTTTCAGACAATAAATTAGTTAGTTGCTTTGTCTACCAGCATTAAAACATTCTGTGCTGTGCTGTGCTAAGTCACTTAAGTCATGTCTGACTCTGTGCAACCCTATGAACTGTGGCCCGCCAGTCTCCTCTGTCCATGGGATTTTTCCAGGCCAGAATACTGGTGTGGGTTGTCATGCCCTTCTCCAGGGGATCTTCCAAACCCAGGGATCAAACCCACATCTCTTATGTCTCCTGCATTGGCAAGCAGGTTCTTTTACAACTAGCACCACCTAGGAAGCCCTACTATACCTTAACTCTCAATATATGCAGGCATACCCCCAAAATACTGTGGGTTCAGTTCTAGACCAAAGCAAACAAGGGAATACTGCAGTAAAGCGAATCACATGAATTTTTAGTTTCCTAGTGGATATGAAAGTTATGTTTATACTATACTGTAAGTCTATTAAATGTGCAATAGCATGTATAAAAGCACAATGTACATACCTCAATTAAAAAATATTTTATTGCCATATTTCAAATTTTTTAATCTATATAATTTACTCCAAACTTTTTTTTAAATGTCTACAAAGTTTATAGGTCACACTACTTTAATACTACTACTTATACCTACTGTTATTTATAAAATAAAGTATCTACAAGAGATAATCTATTTAATAGATGTTCAGATACACCAAAAAAAAAAATGCTAACCATCATCTGAATCTTCAACAAGCCATAATATTTTTGCTGATGAGGGATCTTGCCTCCATGTTGATGGCTGCTGACTGATCAGGGTGGTGGCTGCTGAAGGTTGAGGTGGCTTTGGCAATTTCTAAAAATAAGACAATGAAGTTTGCCTCATTGATTGACTTTTCCTTTCACATGACTTCTCTGTAGCATGCAATACTGTTTGATAGGATTTTACCCACAGTAGAACTTCTTTAGAAGTTGCAGTCAATCCTCTCAAACCGTGCCACTGCTTTATCAACTATATTTATGTCATATTCTAAATCCTTTACTATCATTTCAGCAATCTTCACAGCATCTTTACCAGGAGTAGATTTCATCTCAAGAAAACTACTTTCCCTGCTCATTCATAAGATGTAAGTTCTCATCTGTTCAAGTTTTATCATAAGATTGCAGCAATTTAGTCACATCTTCAGGCTCCATTTCTAATTCTTAGCTCTCTAGCTGTTTCTACCACATCTGCAATTACTTCCTCCAATGAAGTCTTGAACGCTTCAAAGTCATCCATGAGGCTTGGAATCAACTCCTTCTAAACCTCTGTTGTTGATATTTTGACCTTGTCTCATGAATCACAAGTGTTCTTAATGGCATCTAGAATGGTGTATCCTTTCCAGAAGGTCTTCAATTTACTTCACCCAGATCTATCAAAGGAATCATTATCCTGACAGCTATAACCTTACAAAATATATTTCTTAAAGAATAAGACCTAGAAGTCTAAAGTACATCTTGATATATGGGCTGCAGAAGGGGTATTGTGTTAGCAAGCATGAAAACAACATGAATCTCATTGCCCAGCTTCATCAGAGCTCTTGGGTGACTAGGTGCCCAAGAGCTCATTGTTAATGAGCAGTAATATTTTAAAAGGAATCTTTTCCTCTGAGCAGTAGGTCTCAACAGTAAGCTTAAAATAGTCAGTAAACCATATAAATAGATGTGCAGTGAGTTAGGCTTTGGGTTCCATTTACAGAGCACAGGCAGAGTAGATCTGGAATAATTCTCTAGGATTTTCAGAATGGTGAGTATCAGCTTCAACTTCAAGTCACCAGCTACATTAAA
This sequence comes from Oryx dammah, assembly GCF_014754425.2. Lineage (NCBI taxonomy): Eukaryota > Metazoa > Chordata > Mammalia > Artiodactyla > Bovidae > Oryx > Oryx dammah. The sequence continues at coordinate 66,905,343 of NW_024070210.1, read as the reverse complement.
CCCTAATAAGAGTCAGCCTATTTGAAGCTTGAAGCCTGGCACTGACTTCTCCTTTCTAGTTATGAAAGTCCTAGATGGCATCTTCTTCCAAAACAAAGTTGTTTTGTCTACACTGAAAATCTATAGTTTAGTGTGGCCACTTTTATTCATTATCTTAGCTAGATCTTCTGGATAACTTACTGCAGTTTCTATATTAGCACTTGTTGGTGCACCTTGTACTTTTATGTTATGGAGACAGCTTCTTTGCTTAAACCTCATGAATCAACCTCTGCTAGCTTCAAACTTTTCTTCTGAAGCTACCTTACCTCTCTTAGCCTTTACAAAACTGAATAAAGTTAGGGCTTTGCTATGGATTAGGCTTTGGCTTAAGAGAAGGTTGTGGCTGGTTTGATCTCCTACCCAAACCACTAAACTTTATCCACATCAGCAATAAGGCTGTTTTACTTTGTTACTATTTATGTATTCACTGGAGTAACATTTTTAATTTCCTTCAAAATCTTTCCTTTGCATTTACAACTTGGCTAACTGTTTAGCACAAGAAGCCTTACTTTCACCTTATTTTAGCTATCAGCATGCCTTCCTCACTAACCTTAATCATTCTAGCTTTTGACGTAAAGTGCTTCTGCTGCTAAGTTGCTTTAGTCTTGTCCGAATCTGTGCGACCCCACGGACAGCAGCCCACCAGGCTCCCCTGTCCCTGGGATTCTCCAGGCAAGAACACGGGAGTGGGTTGCCATTTCCTTCTCCAATGCCTGAAAGGAAAAGTGAAAGTGAAGTCGCTCAGTCGTGTCCGACTCTTAGCGCCCCATGGACTGCAGCCTACCAGGCTCCTCCATCCATAGGATTTTCCAGGCAAGAGTACTGGAGTGGGGTGCCACTGCCTTCTCCGATGTAAAGTGAGATACATGCAATTCTTCCTTTCACTTGAACACTTAGAGGCCAGTGCAGGATTATTAACTGGCTTAATTTCAATACTATTGTGTCTCAGAGAACACAGAGATGAAAGAAGGAGGAAACAGGAATGGTTATGCAGTACAGTAGATAGCTAGGGCACAGGGTATTTAGAGGAAATGAGAAGCAACTACTATGGATATGTGATTTCTTTGTATTAAAAAGTTTCCTGAAATTCAATAGTGGTGATGGCTGCATAATTCCATGAATATACTAAAAACCATTGAACTGTATACTATAATTGGGTGAAATGTGTAGTACGTGAATTTTTATTTTAATAAAGTTTTTTTACATTTTCACAGTAGAATTTCCAGAAGAATTGGTAAATTCAAGGCCTAGAAAGGAAAAAAAAAAGGATTATCAAAAGCACTTCCTTCAGATGGAAGCCAGACTGCTTTCCTGTATATTACAGGCAACATTATAAAAGAATGGGGTGGTGAAATGCATATAGCATATGGAAATCAAAGGCAACATGAGGCAGCTTGAGTCAGTATATTATGAGTTCATCTACCCAGGCTGATAACTATTGACCTCACCACTTCAAACTCCTTAGGTCAATTCAGGACACCTTATTCTTGAAGTAGTCTACTAGGTTTCTAGACATACCGAAAACAGAAAAAAGCAGGTGTAATAAGGCTGATGATATCACATTATTACTGGCTATAATTATGGTAAAGATATTTATCATGATATATATATTTATATCATGGAAATAACATTTTATGCAAAGATGGGCAGAATAAAGGACAGAAACGGTATGGACCTAACAGAAGCAGAAGATATTAAGAAGAGGTGGCAAGAATACACACAAGAACTGTACAAAAAAGATCTTAATGACTCAGATAACCATGATGGTGTGGTCACTCACCTAGAATAAGACATCTTGGAGTGCGAAGTCAAGTGGGCCTTAGGGAGCATCACTACGAACAAAGCTAGTGGAAGTGAGGGAATTCCAGCTGAGCTATTTCAAATCCTAAAAGATGATGCTGTGAAAGTGCCGCACTCAATATGCTAGCAAATCTGGAAATCTCAGCAGTGGCCACAGGACTGGAAAAGGTCAGTTTTCATTCCAATCCCAAAGAAAGGCAATGGCAAAGAATGTTCAAACTACCACGCAATTGCACTTATTTCACGCACTAGCAAGTAATGCTCAAAATTCTCCAACCAAGGCTTCAACCGTATGTGAATTAAGAACTTCCAAATGTTCAAGATGGATTCAGAAAAAGCAGAAGAGCCAGAGATCAAATTGCCAACATCCACTGGATCATAGAAAAAGCAAAAGAGTTTCAGAAAAACACCTACTTCTGCTTTATTGACTATGCCAAAGACTTTGACAGTGTGGATCACAATAAACTGTGGAAAATTCTTCAAGAGATGGGAATTCCAGACCACTTTACGTGCCTCCTGAGAAATCTGTACGCAGGTCAAGAAGCAACAGTTAGAACCAGACATAGAATAATGGACTGGTTCCAAATCACAAAAGGAGTACATCAAGGATATATACTGTCACTGTGCTTATTTAACTTACATGCTGAGTACATCATGAGAAATGCCAGTCTGGATGAAGCTCAGACTGGAATCAAGACTGCTGGGAGAAATATCAATAACCTCAGATATGCGGATGACACCACCTTAATAGCAGAAAATGAAGAGTAACTAAAGAGCCTCTTGATGAAAGCGAAAGAAGAGAGTGAAAAAGTTGGCTTAAAACTCAACATTCAAGTAACTTAATCATGGCACCCAGTCCCATCACTCCATGGCAAATAGATGGGGAAACAATGAAAGCAGTGACAAACTTTATTTTGGGGGGCTCCAAAACCACTTCAGACAGTGACTGCAGCCATGAAATTAAAAGATGTCTCCTTCAAAGAAAAGCTATGACCAACCTAGACAGCATATTAAAAAGCAGAGACATTACTTTGCCAACAAAGGTCCATCTAGTCAAAGCTATGGTTTTTCCAGCAGTCATGTATGGATGTGAGAGTTGGACCATAAAGAAGGCTAAGTGCTGAAGGATTGATGCTTTTGAACCGTGGGGTTGGAGAAGACTTTTGAGAGTCCCTTGGACTGCAAGGAAATCAAACCAGTCAATCGTAAAGGAAATCAGTCCTGAATATAAATTGGAAGGACTGATGCTGAAGCTGAAGCTCCAATACTTTGGCCACCTGATGCAAAAAACTGACTCATTAGAAAACACCCTGATGCTGGGAAAGACTAAAGGCAGGAAGAGAAGGGGATGACAGAAAACAAGATGATTGGATGGTACCACCAACTCAATGGAAATGAGTTTGAGCAAGCTCTGGAGATGGTGAAGGACAGGGAAGCCTGGCATGCTGCAGTTTATGGAGTTGCCAAGAGTTGGACACGACTGAACAACTGAACAACAATAATATATTTATTATATAATAGTATCATATATATTATCATATTTACTATCATATAGTGTGTGTGTGTGTGTGTGTGCATGCTCAGTTGTGTCTGACTCTTGGTGGCCTCATGGACTGTGGATCGCCAGGTTCCTCCATCCAGGGAATTTTCCAGGCAAGAATACTGGAGTAGGTTGCCATTTCCTACTCCAAGAGACCTTCCTGACCTAGGGATTGAATCCATGTCTCTTGCATCTCCAGCACTGGCAAGCAAATTCTTTACCACTGAATCACCAGGGAAGCCATAATGTGTATATATATATATATATATATATATATATATATATATATATATATGTATGTATGTATGTATATATACAGACTGTTAATATTACATTGTTATTGGCTATAATTATGGCCAACATACTATATTGTATATAATTATGAAAAACCATCCTTGTATGTATGCCTTATGAACACAAACTAGCAGTAACATTGTTTCTCTCAAAAATTTAACTAAGGAGCTCCAAGAACTATCCAGCTATTAACTGGTTAATTTCAACTAGTATCAAAAGCACAGATATATTTCTCTGTCAAACAAGTGCCATGAACACTGCTGGTACTCAATATAATTTTGTTGAATGAATACAATCATGAACAAAAATAGTGTTCCTCCATATCATTTGTCAAATCAGTTCAATATATAATTTCCCTCCCTCTTTCCTTTGAAATTATTACTTCAATGACCATCTCAAGAAATCACGCAACAGACAACTTGAACCTTTATTTGAGGTCATCAACTTCACATAGGTATAGTCTGTTTACAGTAGACTATTACTAAGGAAAAGGGAGATAGGTTAAAATTAAGAACAGTACATATGGTGTTTTGGCAAGAGGACGGCAGGCTGATTTCTCTATTTTAAAATAAATTTCAGGGTAGGATACACACTTTTTGGCTATTGTCTACAGTGCTGATTTTCTTTAAATAAGAGCAAATTCATTTATAAAAATCTAAATGCCTCCAATGATGATAATAACAGGTAAGAGGCAATCTGTCCAGAAGCAGTTGAGAGGTAATACACTAGGTCACAGCCACTGACCTTTTTCAAGTCAAAGCACCAGAATGGGTCCAGCTCTCCAGGTCCTTGGACTGTGAATCCAAAGAGAATAAGGGAAAAGAAAAAGATCAACTCTGAGGAGTTAGATCCAAGACATTTGTTGGAAATGATGGTTCCAATTCTTTTTTAGTCTTTGATTTCACATTGCTCACTACTGATGCTGTATATTTATCAAAGGGCAATCTAAACTATTTGACTCTCTTTCAACATCTACAGTATATCTGAAGATATCCCAAGATGTTGCACAAAAAGGCTGAGAGACACTAACTCACATAAACCTTCAAAAGGCATTATTTGAATAATATTATATACAATTCTTGAGTTCATTTTCAACACAGCAAATAATGTTCTCTGAGTGACTTCACTTTTACTTTTCACTTTCATGCATTGGAGAAGGAAATGGCAACCCACTCCAGTGTTCTTGCCTGGAGAATCCCAGGGACGGGGGTGCCTGGTGGGCTGCCGTCTATGGGGTCGCACAGAGTCGAACACGACTGAAGCGACTTAGCAGCAGCAGCAGCAGCAGAGTTGAAATATTATAGCTATTCCTTGATGTTATTTTTTCCTCATACAAGGCACTAAAACAGTTTTCAAAAGAAGCTGTAAGATGTCAACAGTACAAAGAAATTTTCACATATAGCAGGTATCTGGAAATCCCAACAAAAAATCTATGTTGACAATATGGGAATTTACTCAAAGGGAAAAATTCATTCTCCCATGTTTAGAGACAGGGGAAACAAGCAGATTAAATCAGTGTCATATGCTATTCCAGATACTATTCACTCTTCTGCTTTACTTTTTATCCTAGATTCTTCTGGGATAATTTTTCTCTCTTTTGGGGCTTCATGAAACTAGGCTTCCCAAGTTTACTTGCCATGCAACTGACTACACATGGGTCTGGAACTTAAGCTCTGAGAGCCTCAACTGGCATTTACCAGGATTTAATGACACAGACATGTTTGTATGGGTCAAATCCTCAGAGAACAATGAACCAATAATACCAATAACAAGTGCACAAGGCAATGCTATGGAGCTAAGCTTTTATGAAAACCAGAAATGCCTTTCATGTTTGCATAAGTTCTCTGACTTTTGATTTCTAGAAATTTAACCATATTTATACTTCTTATAAAAAATAAAAAGGAGCAAATGGACTCTCCTAGAATGGCTTAAGTCATGTGTAAGGGGGAATCCTGACTAGGTCAAGTATAACCAAAGATCAGGAGCAAAATCAGTCTTCTCTTTGAAGATATCCATAAAAGCAGTTTTTGCATGTCAATTAAAGTGCTGTGTGGAAAAAGTTCAATTAAGGGCATATTTACCTAGGAACTCCTGAATCCAATGGAAGTTACCAGAACTGAAAGTACATGGGAAGCAAAGCATTAGTTAACTGTGCATTGTTTGTTTTGTCCTTTATAGACATGCTGTTTCCTATTTCAATAGTTCTGAAGTTTTCAGATTCAACCTATGAGAAAATTTCTCTAGGCACCATCTTTCTTCAGGGTTAAAGCTACCAATGAAAAAAAAAACAAAACAGTCCCTCTTCTCTCTCTCTTATATATATATATATGCAGATATATGCAGAATAAGTGCAGAAATAAAAATGCAGCCACTTCTACTGCCTCCCTAATAATAATCTACTCTTTAAGTAAGTGTGGCAATACTAGAATTTAACTCTCAAAAATCTGTAGTGCATTGTGCCTGATACCCAGTTGGTGTTCAGTGTTCACTGTTTGCTAAGTGAATACTGAAAATATTTGGGACACAAGGTTTTGCTTTGTTATTGTGCACATATATTCCACTCATAAAAACACATAACATACATAAATCTACACATAGCCCATTAGTGTCACCTCCTGAAAATGTCCTCATGACAAAAAGTGAAAGATAAATATGCTAGAATGGGACAAGATGATAATTACAGAAGTTACATAAGGAAATTATAAACAATTCTGCCATAGTCTGCTTTTTTATTTACTATAGTGTGTTATTCTTTTTCTTTTAAATTGGGAGATAATTGATGTTTCATGGTCTTTTTGATGTCAATTATATTGGTTTCCATGGAAATTCACAGGTGTCTCCAAAAAAGTAATCTATTCCTACTTTGAAACTTTAAGACTGCTCTTGGCCATAATATCACACATAATTACAAACAATCTTTTCACAACCTTTAAATGCCATTATCAGAGAATTTATATTTGAAAGGAAGCCACGCATTTACAAGTAATATGCAACATGAACAACAAATCTCAACAAAAATGAATATTCATTGTATCATTTATCATTTAAAGAGTAGCTCCCAGAAGTTCAGGTAATTCTCACGTTAGTGCACTAATATTTTCACTAACCACTCATTTCATTCCGCTGGTCTTTTCCTCCCCAAGTCTTCCTAAATTTGTTGCGTGTAGTGTTTTGTGTTTTTTCTCCTGCCTTTATCCTGTACTTTAAAAACAAACAAACAAACAAAAAAAAAAAACTAGGGAGAAAAGTATATTGGGATTTATTTCGTTTCGGGGTTTAAAAGTATCTGAAGGCAACACAGAGCTTAACTCCACAAGGTTGTTTACCAGAAGGCTGGTGTTCCGAAGAAGCAACCCATTTTTTCAAAAGCGCGCAAAATAGGGTTCTTGGGGGAAAATACAAAAATGTATACAAAGAATAGATTGGAGCGCAAAACACATCAGTCATCAGCAACAAAACTGAAGCTTTGTGGCTCTGTATTTGTAATTGGCTCTGTATTTCTCAACAAGAGGTCGGGGCCAGCGCCCCGCCATGGTACCCAGGATGTTAAGTACGATGGACACAACCCAGTGCCCATCCCAAAGCGGTCCTCAAAGAGCCGCCTGGAGAGGTTGACCTCCGCCGGGGCCAGGCAATTGGTCCTCCACTCGGGACCAAACCCTACCGGAACTCCTGTTTCCAGCTTGGGCGCTGCAGTCGACCATCCCTGCTCAACTTCCCTTCAGTTACCCTGGCATTCTTAAAACCTCCTTCAACTATCTGCACTTTTTCCAGGCACCCCGAAACCCAAGGAGGCTCCAGTGACCCCCGATCCTGGCTCTCCGTGCCTGAGCTCTCGGGGAAGCCCACCCGGGAGGCGCCCCGGCGGGCAGCTTACCGAGCAGCGAGCCTATGAAGATGACGACCTGCACGGTGGTGGTGAACTGGCGGTACAGCTGCGCCTCGCCAAACTCCCCGAGCGCGCTGCGGTTGGCGCCCGCCGCCTCGGCGCTGGACGCGTTGCGCGGCTCGCTGGCATTTCGGGAAATCCAGCTACCGTTATGCCCCATGGCAAGGCTGGGGCTCCCGCTCAGTCGTCGCCCGCCCGTGCTCTCGCCTTGGACCCCGGCGCCACCTTCTCCAGCCCCGGGCGCGGAGGAACGCGCGGGTGCCTGGTGGAGTCCTGGAGAACCCCGGGCAGCCGCGGGTCCCCTCAGGTCTCCACATCGCCAGCCCCGGCTCCTGGGAGGCGGGGAGCTGAGAGGGCGAGGCTTCGCCCCATGCCCGCTCCCTCCCGGGCCCCCGTCAGCAGCCACATGAAGGCGGCACGGTCAGAGCCCGCCAAGCGTCGTCCGTCCCTCTTGGGTGGTCAGCTCCGCCAAGACCACTTAGCAGAGACCCTTTGCTTCCGCACGGCCCAGTGCCCCGTTTCCTGGAGGCACAAGAGGTTTCTGATAGTCAAGGAGGGCGCTCTTTGCTCCCGCCGCCCTCTTCAACCTCAGCTCCTACCACCGAAGGTCCTCTCGAGTCTCCTCAGACTGACAGACTCAGGCCCTCTCCTCAGAGGGAAGAAAACATTTAGCTGAAGCCCTTTCTCAGTTCTGCTGGCTTCGAGGATAGATGGCCATGGGAAACCCGGAAAATGGCCAAGTCAAATGCTTAGAGTCCCAGGGGGACCCAGGAGCCCCTCACAGCGCTCATGGTCAGGGTGGAAAGCTCTGAACCTCTCCAATAGCCTCGCCCTCAAAGCCCGGCCAGGCTGTCCCTCAGAGTGCCCGCGAGGTCTGCTGCCCAGCCCCTCGCTGAGTGCTCAGACCTCCTGCCTCAGCGCGGGCTGCAGGGATCTTGTTCTGCAGCCGCTTTGCTTCTGCACGGCCCAGCGCCCCGTTTCCTGGACCCGCTCCGGCTCTCAGTTGCAGCGAGAGAGCCTCCAGACCTTGCGGGGACACGAGAAGACACCCCTAGGAGTGCAGAGCCACCGTCTGCGAGGGCACCGGACTCCTGCCGTGCACCTGGGGCAATGGGGGAGCCCGCGGCCCGCGAGCGCGGTCACGTGACACGCGCGGCCCCGCCCCCACGCTCAGCCTAGAAGAGGGGAAGGACGGCGCCATCTTGCCCACCCTCCCCACCAAGGAGCTTGACAGCCTAGGCAAGGAATGGCAGGCACTGAGGAGCCGGGTCTGGCTCCGGTGGACAAGCCCGGTGCTCCTCCGGGGCTTCGCATCTTATAATGCTGTCGTTAACTACTCCTTATCTCTTCAGCTGGGGCTGCCTGAGGCTGATAATTCCACGTCGTCGGGAGGCTGATAATTCCACGTCGTCGTTGCCACCTGGGCAGGGAGCCCGGTCTCGTCCATCAGGCCTTGGGTGTAGCTGAAGTTATTTAAGAAAGATGGGATTTAGAAATCCAGTGCACTAGTTTCCTGGGCCTTTTCATTTAGTCCCATTTCGTGGTGCAGTGGTAAAGAATCCGTTTGCCAATGCAAGAGGCATAAGAGACTACAGTTTCATCTCTGGGTCGGGGAGATCCTGTAGTTGGAAATGGCAACCCGCTCCAGTACTCTTGCCTGGAAAATTCCATGGGCAGAGGAGCCTGGAGGTCTACAGTCCATGGGTCACACACGCATAGGGTACAACCCATAGGGACACACACACACATAGGATGCAGTCCGTAGGGACATAGACACACACACCCCACACACCCCAACCCCAACAGGGTGGATTCTGGGATTGAGTGAGCAACTTTCTGCCCGCTGATGCAAACAATTGGGAAGCTGGGATGACCAAGTAAACGAGGAATAAATGGCACAGAGAAGCCTAAGGGGAAAAGGAACAGGTATGGCATCCAAACAGAGGATTGGGGGAAAAGAGAAAATGACAAATGAGATGAAAAGACAACTAAATATTTGCCTGTTTGACCTTATTTTTGTTTGTTTGTTTTAATAAGTGAAGGACACAGTAGAGGGCTTTGACATAGTGCTGGGTGGGACTAGGTCCCAGGACAATAACTTACGAATTGATTAAAATTACAGTTATTTCTTGGTTGTCTCAAGACTAATCATGCCACTATAGGGCTACTTCTCTTTCCCTGGTAACCCTAATTACTTTTTTTTTTTTTCTTATTTAAATCAGAGGATAATTACTTTACAATATTGTGAAGGGTTTTACCATACATCAACATGAATCAGCCTCAGGCATACATGTGTCCCCTCCCTCTCGAACCCCCCTCCCACCTCCCTCTGCACCTAATTACTTTTCTTGAAAGGGCTCTCCGAAGACCTACCGTCTTCAGTCTTCCCAGCGTTAGCATATGGGTGCTGATAAGTATTTCCATGCCTATGGAAAGATATAGGATCCATTTATGTTCAAAAGAATTCCTGGATTCCAACTTTCTTGGCTATGTATCAAAGAGCAGGAAGGGACTTGGGTAGGGGAAACAAGAGATGGAATAGGACTGGAGATAACTGCAAAGACCAAGGGGAAGGTTGAGGGAAGTGAGGAGGAGCCTATGAGTTTTATTGCCCCCTTCTTCCCTTTCATCATTGACTGTCTCTTCCTCCTCCCTCGTGTCCCCAACACTACACTGTCATATGTCCCTGCATGGCCTCTCACTAAAGATGGAAAGAAGGAAAAAGCTGGGAGTGTTTTGCATCAGTAAACCCAAGCAACAGTTTGCTAAGAAAAGAGGTATCCTTATGGCTGCTGGCTACTCATCTGGACTAAGTAGTTCTATTTCCAAATGGCTATTTCTATACCTATACAGCAGACATAGACAATTGCAGGTTATTATGCAAACATCATTAGTGTTCAGTGATACCTCATTCTCCTCTTCTTTTCGGCATTTGTAGTTGTTGTTTACACTAAGTCATGTCCAACTCTTTTGTGACACCGTGGACTGCAGCCCACCTGGTTCCTCTGTCCATGGAATTTCCCAGGCAAGAATACTGGAGCAGGTTGCCATTTCCTTCTCCAGGGGATCTTCCTGACTCAAGGATAGAACCCAGGTCTCCTGCATTGCAGGAAGATTCCAGACTGTCTAAGCCTTATCGGCATACAGAAAACTATTTTTCTTATCTGCCCCTGCAAATGGGCAAGGTCATGTGACTACAATAACTAATGATATGTAAGCAGAAGTGACAAATCATTTCTGAGCAGTGGTAGTGAAAAACCAGTTGTGATTCTCAAGTCTCTCTGCTGCCTTCTATTGTGATTGTGGAAGGGGACTTGTGTTGAACTGGAAGAGCTGAAATACTGAAGCAGCCTGTACTGCTGAGTCACCATATTGGAGGGCAGGTATTGCAGATGCCCTCAAGATCCACCCAGATATAACATAAAATTTTATATAAGCAAGAAATAAATATTTGTCATACTAAACAACCAAGATTTTTGGAGCTGCTCATTATCAGGGCATAAACCAGGCTATCCTGGCAGATAGAATCCTGAAAACTGGGGCCTGCATATTTAAGAGAGCATGGACTTTATTTCTGAAGAATAGAAGGTGAGTCAGGACTTAAAAAAAAAATCTGTGTATATTGGTAGCAATAAGGATATCCTAGGTGCTTATAAAATGAAAGTGGTAGCTCATAATAAAGCCCCTGGGCATCTCTGAATTAAATTATTGGATTTTTCATGTCCAAAAACCTACTGGTCTCTGATAAATTTGTCATTTATAGCTTCTTTGGGGAGTATTTAAGCTTAGCATGCTCAGATTGTCTCTTTACACAGACAAACCAGCTCCCTCAAGGGAAAGAGTATAATATCGGGGAGGGGGCAAGGACATGATGGTATCAGTTGGACCTGGGTTCTAATGCCTATGGCCCCATTTCTACTTGTGACACTGGGCAGTTACATGACCTCTCTAAGCTCGGTTTCCTCCTCCATCAAATAGGTATTAAAAATGCCTATTTTGCAAGGTTGTTTAGAGGACAATAAAATACTAAATTAATGAAAATCTCTAACAGTACCTGGCACATCATAGGAAATCAATAAAGCATAACTACATAAGATTGAATCCTGTTTATTGATGTTTAAAGATGACAAATATTTTAAAAAAGCATTATCTGTCAACATTTTAAACAATTATCTCTTTGTAGATATGAATAAAATACTGCTGAACAAGTCCTATATTTAAAAAAAATAGAAGAACCACTTATTTTGCTACTAACAAAGGACACAATTGGCTTTCAGAGAAATTTTGTTTGAAGATTTAGAAGTCCGGGATTTAGCTTTTACACTATTGGGTTAAATACATTTACTTTATAGTTTTTAGTCTGGTGTAAGTTAAATTATCATCAAAGCAATTATTTATTTAAAAGACCCTAAGACAGTCCTTTTCATATTCCAAATTATCTCAATATGTGGACTAAGAAATGGTTTTCTACTGATATGCATCTATAATTCCTAATGCAGTTTCTCAATCTGTAATAGTCATTGTACCTATAGATTGCTATTAAATTCATCCAGAATACCTAGAAGGTGAAAGACTGAATACCTCTTCCCCCAGAAAGCCTCAGTAATTTCACACACACATATACACTTAGTGATTATAAAGCAACCTGACTAATTTTTTAATAGCAAGTATGCCAAAAATAAAATATCCATAAATATTATCTATCAACCTTTAAAAAAGTCACCTTGGGAAACCGTTTAACTGTTGAAGAACAGTATGATTTCTCAATACTTTGGGAGACTCTCTTTTATACTTTATTTTTATAATTGCCATCACTTCATGGCAAGTAAATGGAGAAACAGTGGAAACAGTGACTGACTTTATTTTTCTGGGCTCCAAAATCACTGCAGATGGTGACTGCAGCCATGAAATTAAAAGATGCTTACTCCTTGGAAGGAAAGTTATGACCAACCTAGACAGCATATTAAAAAGCAGAGACATTACTTTGCCAACAAAGCTCTGTCTAGTCAAGGCTATGGTTTTTCCAGTGGTCATGTATGGATGTGAGAGTTGGACTATAAAGAAAGCTGAACGCAGAAGAATTGATGCATTTGAACTGTGGTGTTGGAGAAGACTCTTGAGAGTCCCTTGGACTGCAAGGAGATCCAACCAGTCCATTCTGAAGGAGATCAGTCCTGGGTGTTCATTGGAAGGACTGATGTTGAAGCTGAAACTCCAATACTTTGTCCACCTGATGCAAAGAATTGACTCATTGGAAAAGCCCCTGATGCTGGGAAAGATAGAAGGCAGGAGGAGAAGGGGACGACAGAGGATGAGATAGTTGGATGGCATCACCAACTCAATGGACATGGGTTTGGATGAACTCCAGGAATTGGTGATGGACAGGGAGGCCTGGCGTGCTGCAGTTCATAGGTTCGCAAAGAGTTGGACATGACTGAGCAACTGAACTGAACTGACTGAACTTTTATAATTAACTTCAGAAGCTAGACTATTCTTTCCTGTATCATAAAAGGAAACATTGTTTCACTGATGGTGACAAATATGTTCTCTAACAATAAATTTGGAATTTCTTGAAAGAGCCAAAAATTATCAAAGTTCGATTCGGGTGAATTAAAAGGTCAAGAAGTATCTTCTTTGCTAAAAGAGGACATATGATTATAAAATAGTATGACTGGGAAGTAGTGGCACAGTTTTGGATTAAAAATATTTACTTAACTTATTCCATAGAGGACAAGATTAATTTGGGTATATAAATATGTAGCTACATACAAATACCCACAAAGTGATGCCCAAAAAGGGCAGTTTTTATTTCACACTTTCTTGAGCAGCAGGAGCCACATTGCCTCTCCTACTCCTGCCAGGCCAGAGAGAGCTTTAAGTTCAGTTCAGTTCAGTCGCTCAGTCGTGTCCGACTCTTTGCGACCCCATGAATCGCAGCACGCCAGGCCTCCCTGTCCATCACCAACTCCCAGAGTTCACTCAGACTCACGTCCATCGAGTCCGTGATGCCATCCAGCCATCTCATCCTCTGTCGTCCCCTTCTCCTCCTGCCCCCAATCCCTCCCAGCATCAGAGTCTTTTCCAATGAGTCAACCTTTCGCATGAGGTGGACGAAGTACTGTAGTTTCAGCTTTAGCATCATTCCTTCCAAAGAACACCCAGGGCTGATCTCCTTCAGAATGGACTGGTTGGATCTCCTTGCAGTCCAAGGGACTCTCAAGAGTCTTCTCCAACACCACAGTTCAAAAGCATCAATTCTTTGGTGCTCAGCCTTCTTCACAGTCCAACTCTCACATCCATACATGACCACAGGAAAAACCATAGCCTTGACTAGACAGACTTTAGTCGGCAAAGTAATGTCTCTGCTTTTGACTATGTTATCTAGGTTGGTCATAACTTTTCTTCCAAGGAGTAAGCATCTTTTAATTTCATGGCTGCAGTCACCATCTGCAGTGATTTTGGAGCCCAAAAAAATAAAGTCTGACACTGCTTCCACCGTTTCCCCATCTATTTCCCATGAAGTGATGGGACCGGCTGCCATGATCTTCGTTTTCTGAATGTTGAGCTTTAAGCCAACTTTTCCACTCTCCTCTTTCACTTTCAACAAGAGGCTTTTTAGCTCCTCTTCACTTTCTGTCATAAAGGTGGTGTCATCTGCATATCTGAGGTTATTGATATTTCTCCTGGCAATCTTGATTCCAGCTTGTGTTTCTTCCAGTCCAGCGTTTCTCATGATGTACTCTGCATATAAGTTAAATAAGCAGGATGACAATATACAGCCTTGACGTACTCCTTTTCTGATTTGGAACCAGTCTGTTGTTCCATGTCTAGTTCTAACTGTTGCTTCCTGACCTGCATACAGGTTTCTCAAGAGGCCGGTCAGGTGGTCTGGTATTCCCATCTCTTTCAGAATTTTCCACAGTTTATTGTGATCCACACCGTCAAAGGCTTTGGCATAGTCAATAAAGCAGACATAGATGTTTTTCTGGAACTCTCTTACTTTTTCCATGATCCAGCGGATGTTGGCAATTTGATCTCCGGTTCCTCTGCCTTTTCTAAAACCAGCTGGAACATCAAGAAGTTCACGGTTCACGTATTGCTGAAGTCTGCCTTGGAGAATTTTGAGCATTACTTTACTAGCATGTGAGATGAGTGCAATTGTGAGGTAGTTTGAGCATTCTTTGGCATTGCCTTTCTTTGGGATTGGAATGAAAACTGACCTTTTCCAGTTCTGTGGCCACCGCTGAGTTTTCCAAACTTGCTGGCATATTGAGTGCAGCACTTTCACAGCATCATCTTTCAGGATTTGAAATAGCTCAACTGGGATTCCATCAACTCCACTAGCTTTGTTCATAGTGATGCTTTCTAAGGCCCACTTGACTTCACATTCCAGGATGTCTGGCTCTAGGTGAGTGATCACACCATCATGATTATCTGGGTTGTGAAGATCTTTTTTGTACAGTTCTTCTGTGTATTCTTGCCACCTCTTCTTAATATCTTCTGCTTCTGTTAGGTCCATACCATTTCTGTCCTTTATCGAGCCCATCTTTGCATGAAATGTTCCCTTGGTATCTCTAATTTTCTTGAAGAGATCTCTAGTCTTTCCCATTCTGTTGTTTTCCTCTATTTCTTTGCATTGATCGCTGAAGAAGGCTTTCTTATCTCTTCTTGCTATTCTTTGGAACTCTGCATTCAGATGCTTATATCTTTTCTTTTCTCCTTTGCTTTTCCCTTCTCTTCTTTTCACAGCTATTTGTAAGGCCTCCCCAGACAGCCATTTTGCTTTTTTGCATTTCTTTTCCATGGGAATGGTCTTCATCCCTGTCTCCTGCACAATGTCATGAACCTAATTCCATAGTTCATCAGGCACTCTATCTATCAGATCTAGGCCCTTAAATCTATTTCTCACTTCCACTGTATAATCATAAGGGATTTGATTTAGGTCATACCTGGATGGTCTAGCAGTTTTCCCTACTTTCTTCAATTTAAGTCTGAATTTGGTAATAAGGAGGTCATGATCTGAGCCACAGTCAGCTCCTGGTCTTGTTTTTGTTGACTGTATGGATCCTCTCCATCTTTGGCTGCAAAGAATATAATCAATCTGATTTCAGTGTTGACCATCTGGTGATGTCCATGTATAGAGTCTTCTCTTGTCTTATTGGAAGAGGGTGTTTGCTATGACCAGTACATTTTCTTGGCAAAACTCTATTAGTCTTTGCCCTGCTTCATTCCACATTCCAAAGCAAATTTGCCTGTTACTCCAGGTATTTCTTGACTTCCCACTTTTGCATTCCAGTCCCCTATAATGAAAAGGACATCTTTTTTTGGGTGTTAGTTCTAAAAGGTCTTGTAGGTCTTCACAGAACCGTTCAACTTCAGCTTCTTCAGCGTTACTGGTTGGGGCATAGACTTGGATTACTGTGATACTGAATGGTTTGCCTTGGAAACAAACAGAGATCATTCTGTCGTTTTTGAGAGTGCATCCAAGTACTGCATTTCAGACTCTTTTGTTGACCATGATGGCTACTCCATTTCTTCTGAGGGATTCCTGCCCACAGTAGTAGATATAATGGTCATCTGAGTTAAATTCACCCATTCCAGTCCATTTTAGTTCACTGATTCCTAGAATGTCGACGTTCACTCTTGCCATCTCTTGTTTGACCACTTCCAATTTGCCTTGATTCATGGACCTGACACTCCAGGTTCCTATGCAATATTGCTCTTTACAGCATCGGACTTTGCTTCTATCACCAGTCACATCTACAGCTGGTTATTGTTTTTGCTTTGGCTCCATCCCTCATTCTTTCTGGAGTTATTTCTCCACTGATTTCCAGTAGCATATTGGGCACCTACTGACCTGGGGAGTTCCTCTTTCAGTATCCCATCATTTTGCCTTTTCATACTGTTCATGGGGTTCTCAAGGCAAGAATACTGAAGTAGTTTGACATTCCCTTCTCCAGGGGACCACATTCTGTCAGACCTCTCCACCATGACCCTCCCATCTTGGGTTGCCCTGCAGGCATGGCTTAGTTTCATTGAGTTGGAGAAGGCCGTGGTCCTAGTGTGATTAGATTGACTCGTTTTCTGTGAGTATGGTTTCAGTGTGTCTGCCCTCTGATGCCCTCTTGCAACACCTACCATCTTACTTGGGTTTCTCTTACCTTGGGCATGGGGTATCTCTTCACAGCTGCTCCAGCAAAGCACAGCCACTGCTCCTTACCTTGGACGAGGGGTATCTCCTCACCGCCACCCTTTCTGACCTTCAACGTGGGATGGCTCCTCGAGGCCCTCCTGCGCCTGTGCAGCCACTGTTCCTTGGACCGCTTCTTAAAGAGCTATAAGAACAAGTAAATGTTTTTACTTCCTATAAGGAGAACCTAAACAGAGCAGGGCAGAAAAAGTATTCAAAGAGGTGATTTGAATATGAAGATTTCCCATATTTGGCAAAAATCATATGCCTACAGATTCAAGAAGCTAAGTGAGTTCTAAGCAGGATAAACTCAAAGAAATCTATACCAAGACACATTATAATCAAACTTCTGGACACTAAAACAAAGAAAAAAATCTTTAAAAGTAGCCATAGTGAAATGACACTTTATCTATATGGAAAAGCAATGTGAATGATAGTAGAGAGGCTGACTTTATTTTTCTGGGCTCCAAAATCACTGCAGATGGTGATTGCAGCCATGAAATTAAAAGACACTTAACCCTTGGAAGAAAGGTGATGACCAACCTAGACAGCATATTAGAAAGCAGAGACATTACTTTGTCAACAAAGGTCCATCTGGTCAAGGCTATGGTTTTTCCAGTGGTCATGTATGGATGTGAGAGTTGGACTATAAAGAAAGCTGAGTGCTGAAGAATAGATGCTTTTGAACTGTGGTGTTGGAGAATACTCTTGAGAGTCCCTTGGCCTGAAAGGAGATCCAACCAGTCTATCCTAAAGGAAATCAGTCCTGAATATTCATTGAAAGGACCGATGTTGAAGCTGAAATGCCAATTCTTTGGCCACTTGATGCAAAGAGCTGACTCATTGGAAGAGACCCTGGTGCTGGGAAAGATTGAGGGCAGGAGGAGAAGGGGACGACAGAGGAAGAGATGATTGGATGGCATCACCGATTCAATGGACATGGGTTTGGGTGGACTCCAGGAGTTGGTACTGAGTGACTGAACTGAACTGAATTCAAACTACATAGGCCAGAAAGAAGTAGCATAACATTTTCAAGTGCTGAAACAAAAGAACCACTGACCCCAAATTCAAAATATATCTATCCAGTGAAAGTATCCTTTAGGAATGAATGAGATTATAATTTTAAAAGTTGGGGACAATGACCAACAATCTGGGAGTTTTCCCTTGGAAAATTGAGGATAAACAGCAAGTCCAGGACATGTATTGATACTTTGGAGAAACAAGGAGGGCACAGGTAAATAGAGACTCTTCCTTGGAGAACTGATCTAAGGATTTAAGGAAGGGTTAGAGAATAAGGAAATCTTGGGTGTCCTGAAAATTTTAGGTGAAGCCCATTTATAAACACTCTTAGCAGTCTGAATGCTCCGAGAGTTTAGAGGTTATTTGCTGGAAGCCAGGCAAAGGGGCAGTCTTTACTTTTGAATGATCCGCAAGGCAACCAAATACAATGTGTGGACCTTGTTTGGATCCTAATACAAAGCACTGTAAAACAAAACAAAACTAATCTCTTCCTTTTAACAGACTATTAGGGTATAACTGACATACAGTAGTGTTAGTTGCTCAGTTGTGTCTGACTCTTTGTGACCCTGTGGACTGTACCCCACCAGGTTCCTCTGTCCATGGGAGTCTCCAGGCATGAATACTGGAGTGCGTTGCCATGCCCGTCTCCAGGGGATCTTCCCAACCCAGGGATCAAACCCAAGTCTCTTGAATCATCTGAACTGGCAAGTGGGTTCTTTACCACTAACACTCCTGGGAAGGGTATAACTGACATAACAATAAATTGCATATATTGTACAGTTTGATCAGTTTTGATGTATGCAAATATCTGTGAAACTATCATCATAATTAAGATAATGAATATATCCATGACTCCATTCTTCTGGAATCCCTTCCTGTGGCTCTCCTTTGTCATCTAACCCCAGGCAATCACTTACCTTCTTCCTATCACTGTTTGTTTGTTCTTAGAATTTTGTATAAGAGGAATCATACAGTATGTACTCTTTTGTCTGGATTCTCTCAGCAAAATTATTTTGAGATTCATCCATGTTATTACTATACATAGCATATTTCTTTTTATTGCTGAATAGTGTTCTGTTGATTTTATTGATACATCTCAGTTTGTTTTTACCTCAATTTGTCCATCACTTTTTGTTTTCAGTTTGGTAATTAAGGGCTATGAACATTCAATTACAAGTCTTTATATGGACATATGCTCTCATTTCTCTTTGATAAATAAATACCTAGTCATATGATTGGTATATGTTTAACACTTTAACTAAAACTCATGATAGGCCTAAATGTAAACCAAAAACGCCTAGATGAATACATGGAGGAAAATCTTTGTGACTTTGAGTTAGGCAAAAATGTCTTGGATAGGACGATAAAACATGATTCATGAAAGATAAAAACTGATAAACTGAACTCCCTCAAAAGTAAGAACTATTCTCTTTGTAAAACATTGTTAAAATAATAAAAAGGCAAGCCACAGACTAGGAGAAAATCTTTGTAAATTACATATCTGATAATGGACTTACTTCAGAATATAAAGATTCTCAAAACTCAATAATAAGAAAACAAACAACCTAATTTGTAAAATGAGCAACAGGTATGAACAGACAAGATATATGAATGACAAATAAGCACATGAAAAGCTGACAAACATTATTTATCATCAGGAAAATGTAAATTAAGGCACAATGAGATACTGCTACTGCTAACTACTAAGTCACTTCAGTCGTGTCCGACTCTGTGCAACCCCAGAGACGGCAGCCCACCAGGCACCCCCGTCCCTGGGATTCTCCAGGCAAGAACACTGGAGTGGGTTGCCATTTCCTTCTCCAATGCATGAAAGTGAAAAGTGAAAGGGAAGTCACTCAGTTGTGTCCGATGCTTAGCATGGACTGCAGCCTACCAGGCTCCTCCATCCATGGGATTTTCCAGGCAAGAGTACTGGAGTGGGGTGCCATTGCCTTCTCCAATGAGATACTACTGCACACCAATTACAATTTTTAAAATTTAACAATTATTGGCAAAGATGTAGACTAACAAGAATTCTCATAAACTGGTGGGAATGCCCACTTTGGAAAACAGCTTGCCAAGTTTTTTGTTGTTGCTGTTGTTGTGAAATTTTGACTTTGAAATAATTTCAAACTTACATAAAAGATAAAAATTATCTGAAGAAGTCTCATATATCCTCCACCTAAATCCTCCAGTGGTCAATATCTACACTTGCTTTATCATACCTCTATTTTCTATCACTTGGGAGATAATTGGAAGTGTAATAATCTATTACCCCTTAAGGTTTGAGTGGAAATTTCCTAATAACAAGGACATTTTATATTTGACCACGGGACAACCATTAATGTCAGGAAATTAACACTGATATAATACTGCTGTCTAATCCACAAGACCCTCTTCAAATTTTGCTGATTGTTCTGATAATATCTTTATAGGTCCAGCATCCAGTACAGATTCTAATTTTAGACAGATGGAGAATTCTGAACATAAATTGGATATTAAATTATGCTAAGCAATTTTTATTTTTTAGGGTATAAGGATAGTATTATGTTATCTTTGTAAAATATCCTTATCTGATAGAGATATGTACCTAAGTGTTTATAGAAAGAATGATATGATATCTGAAATTTTCTTTGAGATTCATTCCTAGGGAGGTGTGTGTGTGTGTGTGTGTGTGTGTGTGTGTGTGTGTGTTGGGGGCTGAGGAGAGGGGAGAAATTAAGTAATATTGGCAAGATATCTAAATTTGTTGAAACTGGGTGATGAATATGGGCAGGTGGTAATATTTCCTCTGCTTTTAATGTATGTGTGAAAATTTCCATAATTAGAGTATTGTAATTTTTTTAAACGGAGAAATGGAAGGATTTTAGGGATTGGAGTGATATGACCATATTTTTTACTTAGAAAGATTATTTTGGCTGCAATAGGAAGAATGGCTTAAAGTGGGGCAAGAATGAAAGCACTGACTAGTCTTCCAACTGCTGAAGTCATCCAGGGAAGAGATTATGGTGACTGAACCAAGTTAGTGTCATTAGGATAGAGTGAAGTGGATGAATGAAAGAAATGGTAACTCTCTCGATGTCCAGGATTACTCTTACTTGGGCTGGGTTGGGGAGGCGATGGTGCTATTTACCTAGACAGGCATCACTGGAAGAAAAACAAACAGATCCCCCAGGGAGGGAAGATTTGAAGGGGCCTTCAGTCAGACTAGTGCCTTGTATTATCTGGCCAAAATTGAGTATATAGATGACAGCAAGAAAATTAAATAATCATTATTTAGCAAACAGTATATGGAGAAGGAAATGGCAACCCACTCCAGTATCCTTGCTTGGAAAATCCCGTCTACAGAGGAGCCTGGTGGGCTTCAGTCCATGGGGTCACAGAGAGTCCGGCACAACTGAGTGACTTAACAAAAACAACAGCAACATAAGGGTAAGCCCAGGTATAGCTACCGTTAAAAAACCTGCCTGCCAATGCAAGAGACATAAGAGATGGACGTGGATGCAGTCCCTGGGTAGGGAAGATTCCCTGGAGGAGTAAATGGCAACCCACTTCAATATTCTTGCCTGGAGATTCCCATGGACAGAGGAGCCTGGTGCGCTACAGTCCGCAGGGTCACAGAGTCGCACACGACCGAAGCAACTTAACACAACACACATATGGGTAAGCAAGGTAGACAGAAGGAAATGTCACTTACATCTAACTTGAGGTAATATAATATGATTATTCTAAATCAATATGCAGCATTAGTAGCCAACTGAAGATGAAATGCAATGACAAGGTCCAGGTAGATAGGTTGTTTTATAAACTTGAAAAAATATGATTGGAGACAGCACACAACAGAGAGACCTCTTAAATTTGCATCAAGCAAACTGGGCAAGCAATATAATTCTCTTCCTGGGAACGTTGCTCATAAGATGTCTGAGTAGAACAACATTTTTCAGTTGAAACTGCATGGTGGTACAGGGTGGGCAGATAGGGACAAAGAACATGCACTACGATGTTGAATCGATAATTAAGGGGACGAGTGTGAGGGTATAAAACAGGGGTGAAGGAGTATTGGTCACAATTTTTACTCCTGGTCGTCTTCTGGGAAGGTTTAAGGTGAGTCAAAGCGGCTGGGAAATCCATCAAAGTCTGACTGTTTCCTCTCTTACCCTTGCAAGAGTAAAGGAGTTCCAACAGCCACTTCTGTTAGAGACTTATTTCGTGAAAACCATACCCTTTGGCATTATCATTCCATTCTGATTAATCTGATCTCTCTTGTTCCTGCAAGTTCCTCCGCTCAGGTTCCCCCAGAAAAATGTAGGCCAAACTCCCGCAGGTTCGCTCACACACCACTGCTGTTAGCGCGCTAACAGGACTATCCTGGGGAAGGAAATGGCAACCCACTCCAGTATTCTTATCTGGAGAATCCCACAGACAGGGGAGCCTGGTGGGCTACAGTCCATGAGGTCGCAAAGAGTCGGACACGACTGAGCGCACAGCACACAGCAATACTAGTCTTCGTGCCGGAGGGACCCACCCCAACTCTGACCGGGCCCGGGACTCAGCGCCCCGCCCACACGCCCACTGCGGGCGTGGAACTCCAGCTCGGATCTTTTTCGCTAGCGTAGAGCCCCTAACCTCATCCCTGACCCCGCCTCCGGTTCGGAGACTCGCCCCAGGCCCGCCCCGGCTAGAAGGCCCGCCCCGGCTAGAAGCCCCGCCCACGATCCCGCCCCCGGAGTGGAGCCTGGGGCCCACACGCTACCGCCAGGCCGTTCTTCCAGGCTCACAGGACTGCTATGGCCGGGGGCCGCGGGGCCCCCGGGCGTGGCCGGGACGAGCCGCCGGAGAGCTACCCGCAACGACAGGACCACGAGCTGCAGGCCCTGGAGGCCATCTATGGCGCCGACTTCCAGGACCTGCGGCCGGACGCGCGCGGACGGGTAGGAACTTGGCATGTCTGGTCGGGGCTGGCGTGCTGCGGCCCAGCCTCCCTTGGCGCGATCTACCCCGGCTAGGCCCGCCCGGCCTTGCCGGAAGCGAACACCCGACCCCCCCCCCCACCTTCGTATTCTGGAGCCCTTTCATCCCTTACGATCCACCCGCGCTCACTTTTTGTCCTTGCACCCGCAGCCGCACGGCGGGTCTTCAGAACCCCTGCCTGGGACAAGTACTCTTAACAGCGTTTCTCCTAAATCGGCTCCCGTCTTACCTGGCCTTGCTTCTTATTCCCCCTGACGTTCCATAACATACCTGCCTCCTTACTGTCTTGTCTCCTTGGGTTTGACGACAGCCCATTCATGGGGACCCATTGCAACTTTGGGAACGCTTTGAGGGCTCTTGCACAGATCTTATTGATGTCCTTAATCAGAAGTCTCACCCTCCGGTATGTGTTCAGGACTGTTAGCCGTGTAATTAATTACGCTGTACCCCTCGGGCGTCCTCACTGTGTTGTGCGGTGTGGAGGAACTTTCCTTTGTGCCTGTCCTTCAAGAGTATGGAATATATTCTTCTTAGCTGTAATGAAGAGGGAGTGTGCTGAGTCCAAACCTTTTAAAATGGCATTTGGCTAAAATAGTTTCCTTTTTGTCTGGAAATAAGTTAAGGCACATTTTAAGCTGCTGATCAGTTTTTTTCCCTCATCCTTGAAGCATTATCTACCAAACTATTGTTATCTATAGTATTTTTTTTTTAAGTGGTACCTTTCTTCATCTGCCTTTAAGTCTTGGCTTTTTACAACATGCACTTTATCAGCACGTGCAGGATTTGCTCAATATCTAGGATCTTCTGGAGCTGTCAGGGCAAAACATTCTCCCTCTCACCCAGTGTGTTCCTTCCTTAACTATTGTTCTAGGTATTCAGAATATAGTCCAGCACAAACCAAACCAAACCCTCATCCTTCAGGGAGCTTACTTTCCTAGTACTTAATTTCAAGAATTAAGACTGAAATAGTAGAAATGTTAATATTCCCCTTATACATACTTAAGAGAAGGAAATGGCAACCCACTCCAGTACTCTTGCCTTGAAAATCCCATGGATGGAGGAGCTTGGTGCAGGCTACTATCCAGGGGGTCGCAAAAAGTCAGCACGACTGAGCAACTTCACTTTCACTTTCATACATACTTATAATAAAAGAATAAGGTAACTTTCTGGTGATCTGGTAACTTCTCAGTTACCTTGAGAACCAGGAAGTGTAACTAAAATGTGTCACAAAGTGTACATTGAGACTCAATACAAAGCTCCTAAGACTTCATTCAGAGACAGTGTATTTAGTTTACACAGCTTAATTATCTGGTCCTAAGACTGCAAGAAAACAGGAAAGAACAAGGAACTGCTTGTGGGGATACCAGTAATCTCAATTTATGGCTGGTAGCCTTTACCAAGAGTGTAAGAGGCAGGCAGAAGAATTCAGATAGCTGTACCCTGAGGTACATGGGCAAATATCCTTAACACTTTGCTAGGCCCCACAAGCAGCTAATTGGTAGTTATAAGGATGAATCAGAAGGTAGTCATTCGACATGGAGAACAGACTTCTGGTTGCCAAGAGGGAGGGGATGGGGAAGGGATAAACTAGGAGTTTGGGGTTAGTAGATGCAAACTATTACATATAGAATGGATAAACAACAAAATCCTCCTGTATAGCACAGGGAACTCTATTCAGTATCCTGGGATACAACATAATGGAAAAGAATATAAAGAGTGTATATATGTGTATAACTGAGTCACTCGGCTCTACAGCAGAAATTAACACAACATTGTAAATCAACTATACTTCAATTTTTAAAAAGTTTTAAAAAGTTAAAAGAAAAGAATGTAATCATTCAACAGGTACTTTTTACTTGCCAATCTTTAGGGGGAGATTATTCAAGTCCACAATCCTTTATCCAAACCCTGAGGCTTGATGGGTTTCAGAACTGGAAGTGTTTGTGTTTGTGGCCATGTGTGTACATTCCATACTTGTCTCGTACCTCCCTCAGTGGCTTCCCTGGTGGCTCAGGTGGTAAAGCGTCTGCCTGCAATGCGGAAGACCGAGTTTGATCCCTGGGTCAGGAAGATCCCCTGGAAAAGGAAATGGCAACCCACTCCAGTACTCTTGCCTGGAAAATTCCATGGACGGAGGAGCGGGGTAGGCTACAGTCCATGGACTTGCAAAGAGTGGGACACGACTGAGCAGCTTCCCTTTCTTTCCCTCAATGTCTGGAGCAGCATCCAGAATCAAGCACAGTGAAACATGTGAATATTCATGTTCACCCTCAATGGAATGTATAAAGACTATTAATAGCCTCATGTCAGTTCAGGCCAAATTTGCTGCCAGTAAATTCAGCTCAAGATTATTGACCTGAGTAAACTTTAATTTCTTAAACATCTGAAGTTTTTTAAACTTCTTTTTGGGAGATGTATTATAAGGTAGAGTTTCGTTTAGTAGCATATATATATCATTAATAAAGAAACATTTTGGGAATACGTGCTAAAAACTGTTTTACATACTAAAGTTTGGACACTCACTGCTAGTTTAAAATAGAATTTCCTCTGAAGTTATAAATGTATTGTTAACTTAATTATCTTGGCTACTCTTCTGTCAGCCAAAGGCCTGCTCATTTATAATTTGATAGCTATTACCTCCCTCCTAAAACCTTGCTTCTGTTTCTGGGCCCACCAATAGTGTAAGTACTTCTTTACCTACATCTTCACCAACATTGTAGATGTCCAACTTTTTCATCTTTGCCAATAAATAGATGAAACATGTTTACTTCTTTAGTTATAAGTTATTAGGATCACCTTTGTCTGTAAGCCATGGTTTTTTTTCTGTGAACTTTTTCATGTTGTTTAGTTTATTTTTATACTCTGTTGTATATTTTCTCATTCATTTGTCAGAGCTATTTATATCTTGAGGCATACTATTTATATGTTAATTTATGTGTTGAGAAAATTAGCATTTTAGGTTATTATATTGAAAATATTTTTCCCTAATTATTATAAATTTTGATATTTAGGTAATTTATGCAGTTTTTAAAAACTTATAGTCAATATAGTCAAAATGATCTTTTTTTCTTTATTGTTGTTATGCAGTCCCTGTGGTTTGTTTTTTCCCTGCTCCAGTGTTACCAAAAATGAATTCTTTAAGGCTTTCTTTTAAATCTTTCATGACTTTTTTAAAGGCTTCCTTCAACTTTTTTTTTTAAGTTCTTACCTCTGAGTATGAATCTTTCCCACTAATGTGAAATGCCACCTTTGCATTGCATAAGAGTAGACTGGCTTCATAAGGATCAGATCATCTCATCCTCTGTCATCCACTTCTCCTCCTGCTTTCAGTCTTTCCCAGCATCAGGGTCTTTTCCAATGAGTTGGTTCTTTGCATCAGTTGGCCACAGATTTGGAGTTTCAGCTTCAGCATTAGTCCTTCCAGTGAATATTCAGGACTGATTTCCTTTAGGATTGACTGGTTGGATCTCCTTGCAGTCCAAGGGACTCTCAAGAGTCTTCTCCAGCACCACAGTTAGAAAGCAACAATTCTTAGGTGATCAGCCTTTTTTGTTGTCTAGCACTCACATCCATGTGTGACTGCTGGAAAAACCATAGTTTTGACTAGACAGAACTTTGTTGGCAAAGTGATGTCTTTGCTTTTTAATACACTGTCTAGGTTTGTCACAGCTATTCTTCCAGGGAGCAAGCGTCTTTTAATTTCATGGCTGCAGTCACCATCTGCAGTGATTTTGGAGCCCAAGAAAATGAAATCTGACACTGTTTCCACATTTTCCTCATCTATTTGCCATGAAGAGATCGGACCAAATGGCATGATCTTAGTTTTATGGATGTTGAGTTTTAAGCCAGATTTTTCAGTCTGCTTTTTCACCTTCATCAAGAGGCTCTGTAGTTCCTCTTCACTTTCTGCCATTAAAGTGATATCATCTGCTTATCTGAGGTTGTTGGTATTTCTGTCTCTGCCAGCAGTCTTGATTCCAGCTTGTGCTTCATCCAGCCTGGCATTTTGCATGATGTACTCTACATATAAGTTAAATAAGCAGGGTAACAATATAGAAACCTTGACGTTTTTCTTTCCCAATTTTGAACCAGTTCATTGTTCCATGTCCAGTTCTAACTATTGCTTTTTGTCCTGCAGACAGGTTTCTCATGGATATTCCCGTCTCATTAAGAATATTCTACAGTTTGTTGTGATCCACACAGTCAAAGGCTTTAGCATAGTCAATGAAGCAGAAGTAGATGTTTATTTGGAATTCTCTTGCTTCTTCTATGTCCAGCATATGTTGGCAATTGGATCTCTGGTTCTTCTGCCTTTTCCAAATTCACTTGTACATCTGGAAGTTCCTGGTTCATGTACTGCTGAAGCCTAGCTTGAAGGATTTTGAGCATGATCTTGCTGGGATGTGGAGTGAGTGCAGTTGTATGGTAATTTGAACCTTCTTCAGGAGTCCCTTTCTGTCGGGAGCCGTTTTAGGCATTACTGACAAAATGAAGGCATAGCCCCAGCCCCCTCTCCTCATTCCACAGTCATGGACCCGGGATGAAAGAGTTAAGTTTTGTGATTCTGCCTTGTTCTTTCCTTTCTTCGGTTGAGTTGGCTGGAAAGAATGTTAAGGTGCTTATTGTTCCTGAGAGAAGCGTGAGAAAAGCACAAAGCCTTCTGCAGTTGTGCCCAGAAAATAATCTATAAAGTAACCACTGACATTTGTTCAAAGATTTTTACAAAGAATGTCCCAGGATGAGCAGGTAGGCCGCAGCTTGAGGCCATGGGAAGGATTGTTATCTGAGACCTATTTGTGAGGGAAGTGTTTATGGCAAAGGAAGTTTGCTGAGTTTAGGGTTTAGGAATAATTAAAAATAGTTAGAAGCCTTTTTAAGGAGATAGTGAGCTTAGGATACTAGGGGCAAGCAGGATTTAGAAAGATAAGAAATAAACTGAGGAATATGGTATGCAGCCCAGACATAAGCATGAGTTACAATGTAATCACAAGTAAACAGTGATTCTCAATCGCTGAAGCAGGAACTCTGTTTGAAGGGCAACAATGAGACAATAATCTGGGTGAGGGGAAACTGAAAATCTCAAACCTTTCAGTAATGCTTTTGAAAAAATATAAAAGAGAACCTGATGCTTGAAATAAACATGTAGTCCCTTATGTACCTCCAATCAGAGGCTACATCATTTCCCGCCGACACCGCTCATCCCTTCAGGCTGATTCCCTGGCTGATGGAGCTGGACTCCGGCACCTTTCTTTGGAATTGGAATGAAAACTGACCTTTGCCAGTCCTGTGGCCACTGCTGAATTTCCCAAGTTTGCTGGCATAATGAGTGCAGCACTTTAACATCATCTTTTAGGATTTGAAATAGCTTAGCTGGAATTCTGTCACTTCCACTAGCTTTGTTTAGTAATGCTTCGTAAGGCCCACTTGCCTTCACACTCCAGGATGTCTGGCTCTAGGTGAGTGAACACACCATCATGGTTATCTGGGTCATTAAGACCTTTTTTGTATAGTTCTGTGTATTCTTGCCACTTTTTCTTAATCTCTTCTGCTTCTGTTACGTTCTTGCTGTTTTTGTCCTTTCTTGTGCCTATTTCAAATCCTGAAAGATGATGCTGTGAAAGTGCTGCACTCAATATACCAGCAAATTTGGAAAACTCAGCAGTGGCCACAGGACTGGAAAAGTTCAGTTTTCATTCCAATTCCAAAGAAAGGCAATGCCAAAGAATGCTCAGACTACCACACAATTGCACTCATCTCACATGCTAGTAAAGTAATGCTCAAAAGTCTTCAAGCCAGGCTTCAGCAATACATGATCTGTGAACTTCCAGATGTTCAAGCTGGTTTTAGAAAAGGCAGAGGAACCAGAAATCAAATTGCCAACATCCGCTAGATCATTGAAAAAGCAAGAGAGTTCCAGAAAAACATCTATTTCTGCTTCATTGACTATGCCAAAGCCTTTGACTGTGTGGATCACAAGAAACTGTGGAAAATTTTGAAAGAGATGGGAATACCAGACCACCTGACCTGCCTCTTGAGAAACCTGTATGCAGGTCAGGAAGCAACAGTTAGAACTGGACATGGAACAACAGACTGGTTCCAAATCGGAAAAGGAGTACGTCAAGGCTGTATATTGTCACCCTGCTTATTTAACTTCTGTGAAGAGTACATCATGAGAAACGCTGGGCTGGAGGAAGCACAAGCTGGAATCAAGATTGCTGGGAGAAATATCAATAACCTCAGATATGCAGATGACACCACCTTTATGGCAGAAAATGAAGAGGAACTACAAAGCCTCTTGATGAAAGTGAAAGAGGAGAGTGGAAAAGTTGGCTTAAAGCTCAACATTCAGAAAACGAAGATCATGGCATCTGGTCCCATCACTTCATGGGAAATAGATGGGGAAACAGTGTCAGACTTTATTTTTGGGGGCTCCAAAATCACTGCAGATGGTGATTACAGCCATGAAATTAAAAGATGCTTACTCCTTGGAAGAAAAGTTATGACCAACCTGGATAGCATGTTCAAAAGCAGAAACATCACTTTGCCAACAAAGGTCCATCTAGTCAAGGCTATGGTTTTTCCAGTGGTCATGTATGGATGTGAGAGTTGGACTGTGAAGAAGGCTGAGCACCAAAGAATTGATGCTTTTGAACTGTGGTGTTGAAGAAGACTCTTGAGAGTCCCGTGGACTGCAAGGAGATCCAACCAGTCCATTCTGAAGGAGATCAGCCCTGGGTGTTCTTTGGAAGGAATGATGCTAAAGCAGAAACTCCAGTACTTTGGCCACCTCATGCGAAGGGTTGACTCATTGGAAAAGACTGATGCTGGGAGGGATTGGGGGCAGGAGGAAAAGGGGATGACACAGGATGAGATGGCTGGATGGCATCACAGACTCGATGGACATGAGTCTGAGTAAACTCCGGGAGTTGGTGATGGACAGGGAGGCCTGGCGTGCTGCGATTTATGGGGTCACAAAGAGTCGGACATGACTGAGCGACTGAACTGAAACTGTGCCTATCTTTGTGTGAAATGTTCCCTTGGTATCTCCAATTTTCTCATAGATCTCTAGTCTTTCCCGTTCTATTGTTTTCCTCTATTTGTTTGCATTAGTCAGTTAAGAAGGCTTTCTTATCTCTCTCTCCTTGCTGTTCTCTGGAACTCGCTTCAGTTGGGCCTATCTTTCCCTTTCTTCTTTGCCTTTCACTTCTCTTATTTTCTCAGCAACTTGTAAGGCCTTCTCAGACAACCACTTTGCCTTCTTGCATTTCTTTATCTTGGGGATGGTTTTGGTCATCATCTCCTGTACAACTTTACAAACCTCTGTCCATAGTTCTTCAGGCATTCTGTCTACCAGATCTAGTCCCTTGAATCTATTTGTCACCTCCACTTATATTACCTATATTTAATTTGGGGAGAACTCAGATTTGAATATTTTAATGTTTGTTTAAAATGGAGTCATAGTTATTAAATTTTAAGGAATCTAGCAGTTGTTTTTTTGTTCTTGGTCATTTGACAAATAGGCAAATGCTTGAGAACAGAAGATGAATGAATGAGCTTGGTGATTTTTATAAGATCAGTTACAGAAAATGACTGAGAGCTTTTACTCTCATTATTATTTTGTTTTTGGCATCTTTATAGACTTAAAACTAAAGACTTGCCCAGATTATCTAGCTTTCACGTGTTACTTTATTTCTAGATTTGTTGTTTTTTATGCAGACTAATTTCATTACAAGAAATGAGAACAGAAGCAAGTAATAAACATGGGGCCATGCTGAACCAAGTCTTGTCATCAAAATTTAAGGGGGATTTGACTAGCAGAGTCTAGATAACAATTCTAGACCGAACACCTGAAAGTGGTTTGAATTGTATAGCTTGTTTTATATGCTTGTGGATAAAAATATATAACATAAAATATACTAACTTAATTTTTAAGTGTATGGTTCAGTGTATTTACATGGTTAATTGAAAATTGTGTTAGTTTTTCTTTCTTTAAGTATAGTTGATTTATAATGTTGTGCCAGTCTCTGCTGTGCACCAGAGTGACTCAGTTTTACACGTAGATACAGTCTTTTTTCAATATTCTTTTCCATTATGGTTTATCCTAGGAAATTAGATATAGTTCATTGTGCTAGACAGTAGGACCTTGTTGTTTATGTAATAGTTTGTATCTACTAACCCCAAATTCCCAGTCCATCCTTCTCCCTTTTGTGTTAGTATTTTTAATCAATTTCCCAAACCTTGTCCTCACTCTGCTGCTCATCTTGTAAACCAGTGAATTTTAATCACAGGCTGTCATTAACCCTCATGCCTTGGAACCAAAAGTTGTGCTCCTATGTGGAATGGTCGATAAAATTCTTTTTAATAGTCTTGTGGCTCAGCAGGTAAAGAATCTACCAGCAATGTAGGAGACCCAGAAGACGAGGGTTTGATCCCTGGGTTAGGAAGATCCCCTAGAGGAAGAAATGGCAACCCACTCCAGTATTCTTGCTCAAAAAGTCCCATGGACAGAGGACCCTGGTGGGCTATAGTCCATGGGGTTGCCAGGAGTCAGACACGACTGAGTGCACGCACATCCTTCCTTTCGGTACTTTTAGCAGAAATAGACACATGCTTATACCAGTTTATTTTGGGGTGAGTGTGAGGAGGTACCCACGAAAAGCATATTGAGACTGAGAAACTGGGGTTTCTGCTGGCATTGGCTGGGCACTTCTTCAGGTGGTGTGCACAGTGTTGAAAAGAGGGTCCCCCAGGTCAGTGTTGCTAGTCTTGTGGATGTAGTAATATACTTGGGGTTTATTTCTTGAAGAGCTAATGTCTTTTTTTTTTTTTAACTCTGGTGGTAATTAGTCTAGAGCATTACCTTTCATATTTTAGGACTGAGTTTGTATTACTCATTCACATTTTATACCTTGAGGATTTTTTTGACTGTTTTGTAGTATTAAAGGGCTTCCCATGTGGCCCAGTGGTAAAGAATCTGCCGGCCAGTGCAGGAGATGTGTGTTCGATCCCTAGGTCAAGAAGAACCCCTGGAGAAGGAAAGGGCAACCCACTCAAGTATTCTTGCATGGAAAATTCCATAACAGAAGAGCCTGGTGGACTATATAGTACTAGGAGTTGCAGAGAGTCAGACACAGCTGAGCATCTGAGTACATGTATAGTATTATACTTCAGACGAGTATCCAACTTCATGATCTCGTTGAAAAGCATTTTACTCATATTTTATTATAGTGTGGCCTTCTTTCCATGACTGCTTCCTGTCACTTATATTTTCAGTCTTCAAAACAAATCTTTTTCCTCATGTAGAATTTTGTTTATTTTGTAGCAATATGTTCTGCATTGCTTTCCTCTCATTACGTGCTCCCCAAAATTTTTTTTTACCCCTTACTATGTATTTTTCTGTCTACAAATATTTTTTCCAGGAATTCATTATTTCCTTGTGGAGGTTAAATCAAAGATTTTATCAACATTAAATTCTAATGACAGTTTATCTTCTAAAGGCATGGAAGATGCCCTACCCAGTCTTAATCTTTAATATATCTTGGTTGTTGAACTTTTTAATGAAATCCTGTTCAGTTCCAGGAATCCTTGAATATCCTAATATGAGCTAATGCTTGGTATCCTAAACATGTTTTGCATAAGAGCCTCTTTACATGTAGGGGAGCGTCTCAGTTTCTTGAGAAAAGCCTGGTGAATTTTCTTTTCTTACCTCTGAAAGCACTGTTCCCTGACTGTTTGTTTTTTTTTTTTTTTCCCAGTGAGCCTATGCTGGTTAAAATTAAGTTTAGCTACATATGACAGAAAACTTTAAATAACAAAGTCTGTTTTTTTATATGTAAAAGTCTGGAGCTGAGGGCTTTTTCTGAATTACTCTTCTACCAACCTTACTGCCTGCTATGTGGTCTGAAATGGCTGTCTGGCCTCCAGTCATCATGGCTGCATTCCAGCCAGCTGGAAGGAGAAAGGGATGAAAAAGCTTCATCCCTTTCTTTTAATAAAGGTCACTTCCTGGAAATTGCATCTTACAGTTCTTTCATATTCAGTTCAGTTCAGTCACTCAGTTGCATTCGACTCTTTGTGACCCCATGGACTGCAGCAGCTAGGCCTCCCTGTCTATCACCAACTCCCAGAGTTTACCCAAACCCATGTCCATTGAGTCCGTGATGCCCTCCAACCATCTCATCCTCTGTCGTCTCCTTCTCCTCCCGCCTTCAGTCTTTCCCAGCATCAGGGTCTTTTCAAATGAGTCTTTCATATTACTGGCTTTAAATTAATCCAGTAGCTACACTGAGCTGCAGACAAGTAGGGGAAATGTATTCAGCTAAAAAAAAAATTGAGGATTCTATTACAAAGAAATAAAAGGAGAGTGGATATTGGGGAAACAGTACTCCACAGTCTGTGCTTCATAAAGAGAATATCATTCTGGCCCAGTCAGGCTGTCAGCCAAAGACAAAAGCTTTCTAAGTATCTAGTCACCTGGTAGCTTCAGTGTCCTGCTCTTTGGGTTGTTCTCACTTGATACTCAGAACCGGACAAGTTGTTAGATTTTTGTCCAACATATGTCATTCATCAGTATCCATAGGTCTGTTCCTTCATCCAAACCACCATAACTGGACTCATGCATTTCCTAAAACTGAAACCTTTATGCGTCCAGGAGTGTCTTCACTTTGTATCCGAACTCTTTCCTCAGAGTTTGCTTTGGCATTAAGTTTGCTTTGGCATTATCTGGGCTCACCACTATTATCACCATTGTCCTGCTAGTGTTGCTGTGCAATGGAAGTAACTAGAACACTAGACCTGCGTTTGTCCTAAGGCTGGGTCAGCCCAGGAATGTTTGCAGGATCCTAACCACTTTTTTAGGCCCTTGTTTTATATACTGATGTTCTGCCTGGTGGTCCCCTTGTGACTGAGAGAGACCTCCTTTCCTGATTGTTGCCAGGAGTCTTTACCTTGATTCATTGTTCCTTCTTAAGCATCCCCTTTAGTAAAGAATGGTATGGGCTTCCCTGATAGCTCAGTTGGTAAAGAATCCGCCTGCAACACAAGAGACCCTGGTTCGGGAAGATCCAATGGAAAGGGATAGGCTACCCACTGCAGTATTCTTGGGCTTCCCTTGTGGCTCAGCTTGTAAAGAATCCACCTGCAATGTGGGAGACCTGGGTTGGGAAGATCCCCTGGAAAAGGGAAAGGCTACCCACTCTAGTATTCTGGCCTGGAGAATTCCGCAGACTGTATAGTCCATGGGATCACAAAGAGTCACACAAGACTGAGCGACTTTTACTTTCACTTCTTAAAGAATATCTTCAAAATGTGAAGTCTCCCAATGGCCTCTCTTTTCTGAAGCTGGCTTCTGTTCTAGTGACTCCAGACATGAAATGTGGGCTTCCCTGGACCATTTCCTGAGAAGGTCAGTTACGTTCAGATACACGCTGCACTTCCTGCATAAAGAGAAAAGGGAATGCTAAACCAAATTTGTTATCATATGTGTGTGGAGATAACCCCCTTCATGTGGCATATGTTGTCTATTTGTTGCAAGTTTATCTCTATACCGAGCCCAGGAAAGTTCATCCCTTGCTTTGCATTCGTAGTTTCTACTTACACAACTTGCTTATCTATTAGTAGTCAGGTGACTCTTGCTCCTTTCATTTATAGAAGACTACTGCAATGTTGTTGCTTCAAAACAGAAAATCTACTATTGCTCCTAGATACTGTGCTTGTGTTTTAACACCTTGGCTTCCACCTCTTTTCCTTGGGCCTGCAGGGTCTTGGATATTTTACTTTAAGAAGATTATCTGTATGGCATTTTCTATTTTTTTTTAATTTATTAAAGTATAGTTGATTAGCAATGTTGTGTTTATTTCTGCCTTACAGCAAAGTGACTCAGTTACAGATAGTATATATGTGTGTGTGTGTATATATATATATATATATTCTTATTTTCATATTTATTTTGACTAAGCTAAGTGGGTCAGTATGGATTTACAGCAGTATCCCCATCTGCATTCTAAAATATAGTTTTCGTTGGTCTTCAGCCAAATTAAAAAATGAAAGGCAGAATAATGTATATGTGAAGATATAGTAATATAAGCTAAATTGACTACACTTTATTCTGTTTTTGTACTTTTCTCCTACTTTTGGTGCTAAAATATTCTCTATTTTCTAAAGTGATATCTACAGTAGAGAGGGAGCAAAAAAGTATTTTCTTGACAAAAGTGCAAGTTGGCAACTGTAGTGTCTCTCTAAAATTTGTGGCCTATGAGATGAGAAATTTCTAAAGATTCAACCTGCTGGAGAAAGCATTGGTAAAATTTTGAGTCTAAAATGGAGATATATACCTTTTTCTATTTCATTGGATTGATGTTGGGAAGTGAATAATAATAACACAGGCAAAGACTGGTTGATACGATTTACTTCAAAATGATCCAACATGGCACTTGGGGATAGGGCACATATAGATACCCAAGATTGGCCATAAATGGGTCGTTATTGAAACTGGCTGGTAAGTACATGGAGTTCATTATATCATTATCAGCTTTGTTTGAAGATTTCTGTACTGAAAAGCTTTTCCAGAAGTGAGGCTATTTAGGAGACTGGTCAAGGTAATAGTTTGTCCTTTCCTTCTTAGCAAGTGAGAATTGGTATTTTTGCTGCTTTCAGTAAATAAATGGTTGCCCTGTTAAAATCTGTCTGATATGATTTGTATCTGCTTTACAGCAGATAACAGCCAGCGTGTCTTAGTTGAAGAGGAAACAGGAAACTGGGAATCTTAACAGGTTGTTTCATTGTCACTCCTGTGAGGATCCTCAGAGGAAAGCCTCCTCTACTTGCTTTTTCCTCCCTCCCCTCACATCTGCCTGTCTAGAAGGAAAACCCCTCCTCCAGTCAATCTAGCCTGTTTCTGTTCTGCCCAGGATCCATCAACTTCAGATCCTAATTTGGTCTCCTTCCCGCTCTTCCATAATATTTCCATCAACATCCTCA
The DNA here is from genome assembly GCF_014754425.2 of Oryx dammah. Lineage (NCBI taxonomy): Eukaryota > Metazoa > Chordata > Mammalia > Artiodactyla > Bovidae > Oryx > Oryx dammah. Next base: position 66,869,622 of record NW_024070210.1, on the reverse strand, counting down.
CACTCTGTAGTATCTCCCGTCTTTAAAACAGAACAAAATAAAATTATCCCTTGATTTCACCCCCCAGCCCCAGTCTGTGGCCCCACTCTCTGTCTCCTTTAATTTAACCTGAACCCACACCTCCTTGAAAGAGTTGCCGTAGACTTGCTGTGGCCTCATCCTCACCCAGCACCCACTCCTCTCACACCAGGGTCTGCTCTTGGCAAGGCCACCTGGAGTCCTCGTGCTTCCTCTCAGCAGATGTCCTTTTTCCTCATCCTACTCCGCATCAAGGAGCTAGAGCTCTACAAGACACTAGCCTTCTGGTTTCCTCTCTCAGGGCCCAGTCTCTCTGTCAGCTTTATCTCAAATCCACCTTCTTCTCTGTCCTTTGCCACCAACACAGACTGAATTTTTACAGTAGCTTTTTTAAAAAAATCAAGGATTATTATAAATGAAAACCGAGCTTATGTATTTTATATACACAGCTGATTGTATACTTCAGAGGGCCACATGTAAGGTTCACGTTCTGTCAGAATTTAATGTGCCTCAATACTTCGTCGCCGTTGGAAGAATTTTTATGCTTTCTCTTTTCTGATAATGCCACATTTCTCTTTTTGCCCTGGCTGCCTTGACATTCCCAGGCAAAGGCAAGCTTCAACTCCTTTCAACTCCTTACTCTAGCAATCTGACAACTCAGGATTGGCATTAACAAGGGAGGGCTGATGGGAAAGACACAGGTTTGGGTGTCTTAGTTGGACTTGAAGTCCAGCCTTGCCACTGTGTGTTTGTGAGGAAGAAACTTTGAGCCTGAACCGCCTTGTCTGTAAAGTGGAGATGACATCTACCTCACAGAGTTGGTAGGTTTATATTTATAAATTATATAAACTGCCTCAAATCCTTTTTGGGAAGAGCATATATAAATAAAGGATAATGGAATATTTAGTTATTTGGGGAAAAACAGTTGGTTGAAAGCATACACAGTTTTAGAAGAGCTATCAGATTTCTCCTTGTCAAGAGTTTCACGTGTTGTCTCAGTATTTGAAGCGTCAGTAGGCCTTCTCTGACCCGCCTGTCTGAATACCTTCTCCTCCTCCACCACTCTGTTCCATGACTCAGCTTTGCTTTCTTTACAACACTGGTCACTATTTGAAAATATCTGTATGTCCTCTATTTTGTGTCAGCTAGTTGGCTTCTGGTCTGTCAAGATTTGCCCCTGTACTCTCAGTCTCTAGGGCAGCACCTGCTTACTTGAATAAATGGAGGCTGCACGGGACATTTCAGGTCACTCCTTAGAAACCTGAAAAGGAAAATGAACTCTCTCTGGCACAAGTTTTGTTTTTAAACCATGCTTTAGGAAAATGTGACCAAAGCACCTGTATAAAGTAAAACTGTGTATAATATTTTAAAAGTAGAACTTTTGAGCTGAAATAATTATCTTAGTCGTTAATGACTGGCTCTCTAGAGAAAAAAAATATTTTCTTTTTCTCTTTTAGGTCAAAGGGCCTCCTGAAATCAATTTAGTTCTATACCCTCAAGGCCTGACTGGTGAAGAAGTGTATGTAAAAGTGGATTTGAGAGTGAAATGCCCACCCACCTATCCAGATGTGTGAGTTCATTTATAAGTGTGTGTGTTAGTCTCTCAGTCATATCCAACTCTTGCAGCCCCATCGATTATAGCCCACCAGGCGCTTCTGTCCATGGAATTCCCAAGGCAAGAATACTGGAGTGGGTTGCCGTTCCCTTCTCTAGGGGATCTTCCCAACCCAGGGATCAAACCCAGGTCTCCTGCATTGCTGGCAGATTCTTTACCGTCTGAATCACCAGAGAAGTCTGTTTATAAATAGCTTTGATGTGATTTCAGTTCTCTGTTTTGAAAACAAAGGAACAGGTTGAAGTTAATGGTATTTTTTCCTTCTGGCCCCCATTCCATTTAAAATTTTATTTCCTATCACCTGCAATTCATCAGAACTACATCAGCAATAGATGTTTTCATGAAGCCCGTCTCCTGTTAGGTTGGCTTCTAGTTAATCGTCTCTATGGGTGGTAGTGTTTGCTCCATGACTAATGTTTGCTTCTTCTGTTAACTTTTGTTTGTTTAATTTTTCACAAACTAGGAAGAGGAACAATTTAGGGGGGAAAAAAGATAAAGGTGCAGTGACTATAAAAGCCTTGTGTACTTAGTTTTAAAGTACAGTTTACATTAGGACTTAGAGTAGCCTTCCGAGCCTAGTGAGACCTTGACTTCCAAGTAGAAAAGGATTTAGTCGCCCTCTTTCAGGGTTGGGAAGATGGCAGGGTGTGTAACGTCACTGGCCTCTACCCATTAAATGCCTAAGAGTTTTCCAGTCAGTGAGACAGCCAAAAGCCTCATGTATTTCTAAACTCCCCCTGAAGGTAATAACCCCTTGGGTTCAGATCCAGTAGTAAAACAAAAGCATTAGCTGTCAAGGCTCAAGTAATCTTCATTTCAAGCACCATGCATATTCCATGTAATTTTTCCCAGACATTCCATGTAGAAAAGCAGATTTGGCCTGGATGATGTTTTTTTAATTGAGCTTGTTGTGCAGGAAGCCTGTGAAGGAAAATGACAAGTAAAAGGATATACTGCCTTACCCAGTGGGTGGTAAATGTATGGAATTTGTTACCTTAAGAGGTGATGGAGTTTATGAAAATACAGGTAGGTCAAGATGAGCTCCCTGAAGTTAGTAACCCAATTTTAGCCCAACCTCTGTGCCTAGAGTAGAATATAGTAGACATTCAGAAAGTTAATTTATGCATTAATTGAAAGGTAATTAATTTTATGAAAGAAAAACAAGACAGTGCCTCTCTAGGTCTTATCTTTCCTGACACCAAATAGGTGGTATCTTTTCTGACACCAACTGGGTGTCTGAACAGTTCAGTTCAGTTATGACACTAACTGTCCATAGTTGTTGATAGCAGAGTTGGGGGCTTAGTCCCATGACGAGATGTGGATACCAGTTGCAAGTCCCAGTACTTCTGATCAACTGGCTATAAATTTGCATGTTCCTGTGACCCCCTCCCCCCGCCTCAGGTCTGATAATTTGCTAGAACAGTTTACAGAACTCAGGAAGGCACTTCAGTTACTGTTACTGGTTTGTTATCAAAGATACAACTCAGGACTGGCCAGATGGAAGAGATGCTTAGGCAAGAAATATGTAGAGGGGCACAGAGCTTCTTTGCCTTCTTGACATTGACTGATGTCACCTTGGAGGGGGAACATAATTACCCCTGGTTGAGAACCACTATGTTAGAGAACTCATCAGGTAAATCTCGATGTGTCCACTTGGTAAAAATATCATTTAAGAAACAGCATGCAAGTGTTTTAAAAAGTTAAAAAGTAAACATTGTAATATCAGCTACATAAACTTATGAATTATGTACCAAGGGCATGAAGAGAACACTGGAAATTTTACAGTGTTTAATTAGTGTTGCAGATGAATTTTTCGTTAGTCTGTTAATATTGCTATATAATGACTGCTTGATTTTTTTTAAAAAACTATGTAAGACTTAGGGAAACATTCCTATCTTTTGAGATAATATCATGCAGGAAAACTTTCCTTTTCTGCAAAATAGTCCTTTATACCACTGTGAGAAAGAGAATCCTGGATTAAATGGACCTTACATAGACTTTCTCTAAGATTTCCATCTACCCAGGTAGATGATGACTCTAGTAATCTGTCATAATGAAGCACTGAGAGAATGCATAGATAAGTGAATAGTAAAGGCTTCACCAAGGTAAAATGCCATGAATTATTCAGAAATGCTTGGTGGGAAGTGATGAATCATTTTCTCATCTGTAAAATTAAATAAAGCCTACTTAATCTCAAGAGTTGTTATTGGATGTGTTGTGGTTGGAAATAAGAGGAACCCCAAGGGAGGGGGGTTGTATTGTATTTTCCTTGATTGTATTTTCCTTGGGTTGAAGGCGTTGACTGTTAGTTGTGCCCTACAGAGATGAAGAAGAGTATGTGGTAGGCATCCTTGGAATAGCAGAGTTTGCAGAGTGTGTGTGACGTGAGTGAGTGAGCTCATTTATAGCAGAATGAGTTCCTGGGACACAGCCTGTTGTAGAAGTACTAGATAGAACACTGTGCCTCCATCTCACACATAGTTATCCTTATCCTGCTTTATTCTAAGAGCAGGCAGATGATCACAGAGTGCTTAGACCCTTGTGGGTAAGCTGTCAGAGTTTGCTGTTAGGGGCCAAGCCAGGATTGAGCATTACCAAAGAAGGGAGTGCATAGTGAAGTTACTAGGCTAGAATCACACACAGAGCTGGGTGATTTTTTAAAAGGCAGTAAATAGTAGTTGATGTTAGAAATTTGAATGAGATTGTAAAGCTGAAATCAGAGACAGGAGTTGGAGAGACACCTGATTGAGCCCCAGTAAGTCTGGTCCTCTTGGGGAACAGGGCACTCGAAAGCCCACGCTGACGCCTGGCCAGCCCATTTCTGCCCTACAGGCTGCAGGTGACTCCATGTTGAGTGCTGTGTCAACAGAGTTGCTGGGGTAAAGTTGAATCCTTTTGAGATGAAAGGAAATGTTCCTAGGGGTACAGAGAAGTTCACAAGTGAGGCCCTTACGGAAACCCCAGGCTCCAAGCTTGAAAATTAGCAAATATTAATGCAAACAATCTGTACTTTTTAGAGTAACTTTCTTCTTTCTTTTCCAGAGTCCCTGAAATAGAATTAAAGAATGCCAAAGGTCTGTCAAATGAAAGTGTTAATTTGTTAAAGTCCCGCCTAGAAGAAGTGGCCAAAAAACACTGTGGTGAGGTATGATTTGTAATACTGGAATTATGGCAGAATGATAAAAATCTCATCATGTTCACTAGTGTTTGCCTTCCAGCCTTTTCTTTGGCTTAAAGGCTTTCCCATTGCACCTCAGATCTAACTTTCACTAGAATGTTCTATTTTTTATTGGTATCTACAAAGGGGATATTGCTGTTTGGATTGCTTTAATTAACAGTACTTATGAATTACAAATTTTAGAGTGTGTATAAATAGTTCTGTTGATATTTAATTCTTCTGGTAACACTCCATATGAAACTGACCAGACTTTTTGCACACTTTGAGCCTGGCATCATGACCTCATCTTGACTTGAACATTTACGTTGGAAAATGTTTACAAACAAGTGATTTCTGACCAAACTTTACCACATCTCCCCTTTTCATATCAGAAGAACTAATTGTTTACTTCTCAATAATTAGGGACTCACTGTCCTCCATCAATGTCCCTTTTATACCTGCGCATTTACACCTAGTTCAGTACTGATGCTTTTTTAATCCTCTGACATCAGGGTCTGCATGAGCTCCTCTTTGGGTGAGAACCCTCTCTGGAGGGCCAGGCTGGGTGACCTCTTAGGGCGAGTATTACGGTCTGTTCCTTAAGCCCACTGAGTATCCTAGGTATAATCCATCTTCTCCTCACTTTTGTGTAAGATTATGCAGTGTTTTTGCCTATGCACATCACTTTTAACTTATCCTATCCTATAAAAACTGAGAAGAGTTAAGTATGGACTAGCCCTAGGCCTCTATGTCACTAGGAAAGTGACTGGACAGTTTTTCACTTGCATTCCATAACACAGTTACAGTGTGCCCTCTGGGATGTTTTTTGTCCCTAAAATCTTTGCCCACCTAAGCTGTGTTTCCAAGAACTTCAGTGATTGTTGTGGTACATAAAGTGATTGTAGAACAGCTTGGACAAAAAAATAGGCCTTGAGAATTACTGCAGAGTTCTTTCTTGTTTAAGTTCTTTCTAACAGGGAGGCCTGGCGTGCTGCAATTCATGGGGTCGCAAAGAGTCGGACATGACTGAGCAACTGAACTGAATGTAGTCTAATATCTAACTGAAAAATAATATGGAGTTATATTGAAAATTCAGCTACAGAATCCTCTGGTTTCTTGGATTCATGATTTGTCATTTTTTTGTAAAGTTCTTTGCTGTGCTTGATTTGACTATTATAGTGCAGTATTATATGATATAACTGTTACATAATCGTCATGCAAACTCCAGGAGATAGCGAAGGACAGGGAAGCCTGGCGTGCTACAGTCCATAGGGTTGTAAAGAGTTGGACATGACTTAGCGACTGGACAACAGCAATATAATCATCATGCTATACATTAGATCCCCAGAACTTACTTATTTTATAACTGAAAGTATGTATACTCAGACCTACATATCTCCCCTTTACGCTCACCCACCTGTCCCTAGGGAACCACCATTTTAGTCCCTGTTTCCGGTTTTTTAGATTCTACATGTAAATGATATCATGCAGCATTTGTCTTTGATTTATTTCACTTAATATAATGCCTCAAGTTCCATTTGTGTTCCTGCAAGCCGGAGGATGTTCTTTTTCATGGTTGAATATTTCATTGTGTATATATATTTATATCACAACTTTATTCACTTTTTCATTGACACTTAGCTTGGCTATTGTGAATAATGCTGCAATAACATGGGAGTATAGATATCTCTTCAAGATCCTTTGTTTTCATTCCCTTTGAATAGATACTCAGAAGTAGGATTGCTAGATCATATGTAGTTCTGTTTTTAACTTTTTGAGGAACCTCCATACTGTTTTGCAGACTGGCTGCAACAATTTACATTCTCACCAAAAGTGTACCAGGGTTCCCTTTTCTCCACACCCTCACCAACACTTGTTGTTCGCTGTCTTTTTGGTGTGTGAGGTGATAGCTCATTGTGTTTTGATGTGTGTTTCCCTGATGATCAGTGATGTTATATATCTTTTCATGTGCGTTGGTCATTTGTATGTCTTCTTTGGAAAAATGTCTATTGTGTTCCTCTGTCCATTTTTAATTGGGTTGTTTGGGTTTTCTTTTTTATTTTTGCTGCTGAGTTGTATTAGTTCTTTATATATTTAAATATTGACCCCTTCTCAGATATATGATTTGTAGATATCTTCTCCCATTCTGTAGTTTGCCTTTTCATTTTCTTGATGGTTTCCTTTGCTGTGCAGAATCTTTTTTTTTTTTTTTTGCTGTGCAGAAATGTTTGATTTAGTCCCACTTGTTTATTTCTGCTTTTGTTGTCCCATTCAACCCAGCTCCACCTTTTTTTGACTTTATTATATTTATTTATTCAAATTTTTATTACAGTATAGTTGATGTGATTTACAATGTTGTACTGATTTCCACTGTATGGCTACATATACAGTATCCACTGTTTTTTGGATTCATTTTCCCTATAGGTCATAACTTTTGAGAAGAGTTCCCTGTGCTATACAGTTAGTCCGTACTAGTTATCTATGTTATATGTAATAGTGTGTACATGTCAATCTCAGTCTCTCAATTTATCCCTCCTTCCCCCCTCTCTTTCTCCCTTGGTAACCAAAAAAACATGGAATGCTTCATGGATTTACATGTCATCCTTGCACAGGGGCCTTACTAATCTTCTCTGTATCTCTCCAGTTTTAGCATATGTTCTGCTGAAGAGAGCACATTGTCTTTATTTTAGATTATACTTTTTAATGGCCAACAAACACACGAAAAGATGCTCAACATCACTAACTATTAGTGAAGTGCAAATCAAAACTACAGTGGGGTATCACCTCATACAGGTCAGAAGGGCCATAATCAAAAAATCTATGAACAATAAATGCTGGGAGAGGGTGTGGAGAAAAGGGAACCCTCCTATACTATTGGTGGGAATGTAAATTGGTACAGCCACTATGGAGACCAGTATGGAAGTTCCTTAAAAAACTAAAAATAGAACTACCATATGACACAACAATCCCACTCCTGGGCATATACCTGGAGAAAACCAAAATTTCAATAGGTACATGCATCCCAGTGTTCATTGTAGAGCTATTTACAATAGCCTTCACATGGAAGCAACCTAAATGTCCATCAACTGAGGAATGGATAAAGAAGATATGGTACGTATATACAATGGACTATTACTCAGCCATAAAAGGAGTAAATTGTGCCATTTGCAGAGATGTGGATGGACCTAGGGAATGTCATACAGAGTTAAGTAAGTCAGAAAGAGAAAAACAGATATAATAGATGAATGCATATATATGCAATCTAGAAAAATGTTACAGATGAACTCAGTTGCAAAGCAAAAATAGAGACACAGATGCAGATAATAAACATGAATACCAGGAGGGGAAAGGGGGTGGTGGGATGAATTTGTGAGATTGGAGTTGGCACATACAGTACTGTGGATAAATGGATAACTAATGAGAACCTACTGTATAGCATGGGGAACTCTGTTCAGTGTTCTCTGGTGACCTAAATGGGAAGGAAGTCCCAAAAAGAGGGGATAACGGATACAGATAGCTAATTCACTTTACTGTCAGCAGAAACTTAACACAACATTGTAAAGGAACTATACTCCAGTAAAAATAAATAAATTATACTTTTTCAGTCAGTTCAGTCATGTCCGACTCTTTGCAACCCCATGGACTGCTGCACACCAGGCCTCCCTGTCCATCACCAACTCCCAGAGTTTACTCAGACTCATGTCCTTTGAGTCGGTGATGCCATCCAACCATCTCATCCTCTGTTGTCCCCTTCTCCTCTCTTCGCCTCCTTCTCCTAAAATATACTTTTTATATTGAGATAATTGTAGATTCACATGCACTTGTAAGAAATAATACTAAGAGAAGCCATGTACTCTTCTTTACACAGGTTGCCCCAATGGTAACATTTTTGCAAAACTGTATTATAATATCATAAATAGGATATTGACATTGATATAGTCAAGATACAGGATAGTTTCATCACCACAAGATCTCTTTTGTTGCCACCTCCTTATATCCCCACTTCCCTGATAGCTAAGTTGGTAAAGAATCTGCCTGCAATGCAGGAGACTCCAGTTCGACTCCTGGGCTGGGAAGATCTGCTGAAGAAGGGATAGGCTATTCACTCCAGTATTCTTGGGCTTTCCTTGTGCCTCAGCTGGTAAAGAATCCACCTGCAATGTGGAAAACCTCATTTCTATCCCTGGGTTGGGAAGATCCTCTGGAGAAGGGAAAGGCTACCCACTCCAGATTTCTGGCCTGGAAAATTCCATGGACTATATATATAGTCCAGGGGTGCAAAGAGTCAGACACAACTGAGCAACTTTCACTTTCTTTCCTTATATCCTCACGCCCTCCTTGATCCATCCAGCAACCATTAATCTGTTCTCCATTTCTATAACTTTCTCATTTCAAGGATATTATATAAGTAGCGTCTTAGTATGTAACCTTTGGGATTGGCTACCTCCCTTTCATCATTATTCTCTGGAAGCTCATCCAGATTGTCACATGTGTCTATAGTTGTGACTTTTTATTGCTGAGTAGTATTCCATCTTATGTCTATATAAGATGTTTGTTTTGCCATACACCAGTGAAAGACATCTGAATTGTTTCCAGTTTGGGTGTGTTAAACATAAAGCTGCTCTAAACATTTATGTTAGGGTTTTGTGTGAACATGTTTTCATTTCTCTGGAATAAATGCTCAGGTGTGCACTTGTGGGTGTATGGTACTATGTGTTCATTTTCTTAAGAAACTGCCGAGATTTTCCAGATTGACCATTTTCCATGTCTACCAGCAATATGGGAGTGATTCAGTTTCTCCACATTCTTGCCAGCATTTAATTTGACTTTTTTATTTTAGCTCTTCTAATAGAAGCTGTGATGGTTAATTTTATGTGTCAGTTGGCTAGGCCATGGTACCCAGATATTTGACCAAACACTCCATATGTTTCTGTGAAGGTATTTTTTAGATGAAATTAACATTTAAATCAGCAGACTTTTAGTTAAGCAGTTTACATAATGTGGGGGGGCCTCACCCAATCAGTTGAGGCTTTAAAAGAAAAATACTGGCCTCTTTGGAAGAAGAGGGCATTGCCAGGAGATGGCCTTTGGAGTTGAATTGCAACATCAGCTCAGCCCTGCATCACCAGCCTGCTGGCCTACCCTGCAGAATTTGGACTTAGCAGCTTCTATAATCATATGAACCAATTCCTTAAATCTCAATCCATTTTTCCCTCTCCCTTCTCCCTCTATCTTCTCTTCTTCTCTCTACAACATACAATCAGCTCCCTATAACTGTGTGTACTCCATCAGCACCCATCAGCAGTTGGATTCAGGCAACCACAGATGGAAAATATTCATGAAAAAAAAAAAAATCCAGGAAGTTCTAAAAGCAAAACTTGAGTTTACTGCATGCCAACAACTATTTACATAGCATTTACATAGTATTTTCATTCTAGAAGGTATTGTAAGTAATGTAGAGATGATTTGAAGTATATGGGAGGATGGGCATAGGGGATATGCAGATACTGCATCATTTTATATAAGGGACTTGAGCATCTGTGGATACCAAGGGACAACTTTGTGTGTGCATATACACATACACACACACACAAACACACACACACACCCCTTCTATTTGGTTATGTTTCTCTGGAGAACCCTGACTAATAGAGATGTGTACTATGCCATGAAGCAGTGTAGCTGCTATAAATAAGGAGGTCAGGGGGCAGGAGGGGGAGATTCCTGATAAGGTGACATTTGAGCAGAGGCCTGAGAGATGCAAGCCAGTGAACGGTGTAGATGTGGGGATGAGGAGGACAAGAGTCAGTATGGAGACTAGCTCTTATTTACATCCAGTCTTATATGATTTATCAGATTTGTATAGAAAATGCTAGTGAATTTTATAGATTAGCAAAAGAAAAGTCCTCCACACCTGGCTCCTGGCTTCTTTCTGGTGTAGAAATGGTTTTGTAATAGAGACTGCCTTCTTTCACCAGCTTCCTGTAAGAGAGCTTTTCATACAGTAGCTTGCCTCTTAGATTCTAGACTAGTGTTTCTCAACTGTAAACAGAAATATATCCAATGAAAGCCACAGCTTCTAGTACAATAAAAAAATACAGCTTCCTCCAATCATTGCTGTACACATGTGCTGCCAACGATCTCTCTGATTTCTCTCAAAACAAGAAAGGTGAACAGCAGGAAAACTATGTTTTTGTGTACAGTGACATCTATTACTTTCTTCCACCCTGTTAGGTCCTTTTAGAAACAAGAACTTTCCATCTGCTTCATTGTCATTGAGGAAGAAGAAATTTCAGAGTGGTGGTCTTCATCTGCAGAAGGCACTTGGCTGTCTTGACCTCTTTGAAGTTGGGGTAGTTGGTCAGTGTGGGTCCCAGAAACATGTGTTCTGTTGATTTACCAACCAAGCTACAATTTATGACTCCAAGGGGCTGGGGAAAAGTGGCTTCCTACATTCACATCTGATGTCTGAGAGGGGAGGCTTTCTCCTTCTGATACTGTGAATGCTTCCCTAAGTGGAAATGAAATGCTTTCCAACTACTGATCTACCTTCTGCTGGCCCATTGCTAGCAGGAAGAGAGTGAGGCCTTTAAATATTTGCATGTTACCCCACTAGGATGTTTTCAGTAGGCTTCATGAATAGGTGAAAGCACTCGTGTTAGCAATGATTATTCTCTGCTCAACTGTCATTATATAGGCAGGTTTTCCAGTCAGGAATGTAGTTTTTACTTTTATGCAATCTTAAAAATCTTAAATATATTATCAGATTTATTTATATAGAAAAGTATTTTAGAAGATTTATTATATAGAAAATGCCAATAAATTGAATAGGACTACAGAAGTGACCCTTTTTGTTTATTTAGATAGTGATTTTGTCTTGATAGCAACACAATGAGATGAGTGCTGAAAAGCTTTTTCCTGCTGTGGTTACCTCCTATAACTGATTTAGAGTGTGTTGCATCAAAATGAATATCATCATTGTGAATGGTCTCAGATGGTCTGCATGTTTTTCTGTAGTCTTGCTGTTGGACCCTGTCTTCCCATCACTTGACCATTTGTGGTTGATTTCCATCCATGTGTTTAGGTGATGATATTTGAACTGGCTTACTATGTGCAGTCATTTCTCTGCGAGCACAACAAGCCCCCTCCCAAGTCTTTTCATGAAGAAATGCTGGAAAGGCGAGCTCAGGAGGAGCAGCGGAGGCAGTTAGAGGCCAAGCGGAAAGAGGAAGAGGAGGTGAGACTCATGTCACCACGGTGGCCAGCCAGGGGACTGAGAGCCCCTATAGGTTTTTAATCTCTGTCTCTTATCCATAGTTACTAAGTTTTGCTCTGGATTTGATCCGAGAACCATGAATTCATGTGAAAGGAGGCCCTAGGAGTAACCAAGAAATAAATACTATGAGTGATTCCCTCCCAACAAGTATCAGTGCTGCCCCTAGAACCCTTCCTTAGTCCTGGTCTTTAAATGAAAGAAAAAGTCAGTTTAAGCAAACTTCTTTGTGTGCTTGCAAAGCTGTGCAGGAGTTCAGAGGCTATTACCATCTTCCCTCTGTGGGACAAGTATCTCATGCCCAAACGAGTAGCCGAAGCCAGAGGCTGAACGTATTTTTTTGTTCACTCACCACTTGTATTTTTTCTTTAATCCTAGTCTGCATAAGAATGTACACTCCTGTGTTACTTTAAAAATCCTTTAATCAAACATAATATGTATATCTAAATTTCCTTCTTGATTTTTGTTCTTTTTCTTCTCTTTAGTCTTTTAATAAACTTATTTACCTAGAACTTATTTTGGTATAGGTTGTTAAAATGAGGGTCTGAGTCCTCCCCCACCCCCCCATTTTCCTAACACATTTATTAAATAATCATTCATTCTTAGGTGATTTGTAATACTTCCTTTAAAGGGTATTTTACCTACTTATTTGTACTAAGTTCTATTTGTAAATTATCTCTTTGGTTCAATTCATCTGTTTTTTCCTCAGGTCTATACCACAATCCTTGAATTATTGTGTCTTTGTAACATTTGACTATCTGAGGAGTCAGGACCCCTGTCCCTTCCTCTTTCTTTGTTCTTTTTTTTCTCTCAGCTATCCTCACACATTTATTCTTACAGAGAAATTATAGGATTGCTTTCTCAAAATCAAAACAAAGCCTCTGGAATTTTGAGTAAAATTGTACTTATATATCCATTTGGGCAGAATTTACATCATGACAAAGTTCAGACTTCCTATCCAGGAATAGTTTGTCCATATATTTTTATCTCTTAGTGAGGCTTTTTAGTTCTCTCCCCTTAGATGTTACAGTTACTTCTAGGATTTTGTTATTCCTACTTTGCTTAGGTTCTTATTCCTTGCTCTTTTTTTCCTACTTCATTTTGTTCATCCTTTGCCTGTGTTAGCATTGTCTTTGTGAGTTCCATTCATTTGTTACTGTTTATCTCCTATTTAATTGCATAGCCTAGTTATCATTTAAAGTTTAAAGTTCCTTAGCTCTTAGGCAGATGCATTTTAATTAGAAGATAAAGATATTTAATTAACAGTCTTGTTTCAATGTACTGCTGTAAGTTTTGGGTTTGTTTTTACATTTTCTATTATTGCTGTAATTGTTTTTGGTTAGTCTCTCAATGGTTTTGATAGTTATAACCTGGAATTTTAGGAGGCTCATAAAAATGCTACTTTACGTAAACTCAGAATCATTTGAGTACGTGGTTCAAATGAGTAGATCCAAATGCCCCTTTTAACAACGAGAAAGCTGGCTGGGGAGTGCAGCTGAAGGTCTTGTGTTACGGGTGTGGTGCCGGCTCAGTCCACCTCCACCTGGGCAAAGAGTAGGTGCAAGTGCATGTTCTCTGCAGACAGGCAGATACCAAGAAGGAGGGGCTCAGTCAAGAGTGGGGAGAAGTGAGAGGCCAGTGGTGTTGCCACAGTGAAAGTCCCTCCACTTTGGGAATCTTCTGGTGGTCCAATAGTTAGGACTCTGAGCTTCCACAACAAGTCCCTCCACGTAAAAGTGGGGAGGAAGTGTCCCTCCCCCACAGTCTACTGCATTTAAATGGGAGGTCTACTGCAGAAGAACTCTGATAAACTGATGAAACTATAGTATGCACTAAGGTTCTACATACTCTTAGGACTGAAATTCAAAAGATTTTTTGTGATTTCAGAATTTGTGTGTTGTATGGGTTTCAGAGATCAGCATTTGATGGCAGTATGATTTATTTCAGCAACGTGAAATCCTTCATGAGATTCAGAAAAGGAAAGAAGAGATAAAAGAGGAGAAAAAAAGGAAAGAAATGGCTAAGCAGGTACTCTAGAATTTCTGTCATAGTCAAATAGTTTACATTTTGCTAAATATACAACCTTTTTCTTTCCATTGATGGTATTTTAATTACTGTATCTTCATAATGTTTGAATATCTCAGAAGTCAGGACCTCTGTCCTTCATTCTTCATTATTCCTTTTTCCCTCCTTTGTTGCTATCAGTAGTAAAGTTTAAAATGAGGCACTTAAAAGTCTCCCAAATATCATTCATTGTGTATTTTATATTCTCCAGATAGTTACCAAACTTTGAGTTGTATATTATCTGTAGAAGACTTAGGCTTATGTTACTAGAATAGTTTATCAACAGAGTTGAAGGAGAGGGGAGATTGAAGCTTTGATAATCAACTCAGACTGGAATTCTTAATACTTGGAAAACAAAACTATTTGTTCATACTGAAGAGTGAACAGAAACCAGATGGATCTGCCTGAGATTTCATTCAGTGATGGAAAACAGATTTAAAAAGCAGTGGTGGAAAAAGGATATACTCCTTTGTCCTGTATTTTTCCTGAGTCCAACTTAATCAGAAAACCAGTTACACATGTTTGGAGAAATCCAGAGAGAATTTTGCTCATTCTCCTTTAAAGAAATGGCATTTCACCTAAGGGAAGCAGTGAGGTACAGTGGGAGGAGGTACTGATGAACGAGTAAACAGATCCTAGCTAGAAGCTTCGGCTTTTTTACTGCCTTGGCTTGGTGACCTTGACCGGTGACACTCTGCACTTATTTTCTTCACCCCTTATTATGGCACAGATAATACTTTCCTGTCTGTCTTATGTAACCATTCCTACAGAAAAATGTACCACCCTTTGTGAATGTACAAAGCTGTATACAAATTTAAGGTGATACGACTGTTCACCTGTCTTACATCTAATCTGCCTTCCCGACAGCCACTCTGCTCTCTGTTTTTTTCTTTTTTAAACAGTGTTCAAAATAGTTTAATATTGGAGTCAAGATAGATAATAAAACAATACTAGTTCTGTCAATAGAAGAGATAATCTAAACATAGACCCCCCCACCCCATATATTTATATATAACTGATTTTTTGAGCAAGGTACAAAGATAATTCTGGAGAAAGTATAGCCCTTTTTGCAAATGGTACTAGAATATTTTTTTTCTTTTCCATTATGTTTTATTACAGGATATTGAGTATGCTCTGTTTGAATGCCTCCTTCTGTTTATCTCTTGCTCTTCTCCCTAACTTTTCACGCATAGTCCACATTTCTAAGTATTTATAAAATTCACATTCTCTTAAAACGGTAACCTTGACCTTCAGTTCTTGAAACAGTACATATTTGGACACTAAATTTTAAAAAGTTGAGTTCAACTTTATTACACTTGAAAATCTTCGGCTTAAATGAAATTTGCATGCTCTACATATTTATGATTACTTACCATGATTGTCTTCCATTATGACTTTAGGTCTAAAGTAGGTTTTATTTTTCTTTTTTTAAGGAACGTTTAGAAATAGCTAGTTTGTCAAGCCAAGATCATACCTCTAGAAAAGACCCAGGAGGACACAGAACAGCTGCCATTCTACATGGAGGCTCTCCTGACTTTGTAGGAAATGGTAAACATCGGACCAACTCCTCTGGAAGGTCTAAGTAAGTCCCTGAGATTTCCAGTCCCTTAAAACAACTTGTAGTGAAATTTGGTTGAGTTGTCACATGACAGTTTTAATAACTTTTTCAAAGCCTGTGTATCTTAATGTATTAGTAATATAAAATGTTTCATTTGTTTTAATACTTTCCAAGTATCTTTCACAAAGCTAGTTTTATTTCCCTTTATATAACAGTTATTAACCTTAACAGTGTTGCCTCCAGTGCAGTTTGATCTGACTTTTGATGATCTAACTATTCAACATTAGTGGGTCAGTCGTGTCCAACCCTTTGTGACCCCGTGAACTATAGCCCACCAGCCTTCTTAGTCCATGGAATCCTGCAGGCAAGAATACTAGAGTGGGTTGCCATTTCCTTCTCCAGGGGATCTTCCCAACCCAGGGACTGAACCTGGGTCTCCAGCATTACAGGCAGATTTTTTACCATCTGAGCCATCAGGGAAGCCCAATTATTCAGTAAGTGATTTAAAAACTTTTCTTCCATCAGAATCATCATCCAGTCAGATTCACACTGTTTTCAGTCTGTAACGCCTTAGGTCTCACCACAGATGTGGGGAGAGCGCCACAATGGACACAGGTGTAGGAGATCCTTTCCGTGATGACGGGAGCCCCAGTTTGCTGCCAGGGCTCCCCTCCCCTTGCTACTGAGGACACTGGGCTTCCCTGTCACGGCAGGTGGGCTCCTGGGTCACATGTCACCAAAGGTCACATGAAAGATACTCTCTTCCTCCATATCCTTTTCTGCTAAAGAATTGAAACTTCCCTGCAAAGTAAGACCCCTACATACAAACCTACAGGTTTTGAACTTTAAAAGATGCAGACATGCATTCCATCAGTGTCAGGCGTGATCGAAATTGTAGCTTGCCCTCCCTCGCCTAGTGCTGACGATCCTTCAGCTCTCCCACCTCCCATCTCTACCCCTTGCTCCAGTCAGTAACGCTTCTTGACTGTTCATTCAGTGCCAGCCCCTGTATGCCAGCTATTGTACTGTACTTCTTGCTTTTCTAGGTACTGTACTATAAGATTAAAAATGTGGTTTTTTTGGTATTTGTTTTTTATATATTACTTGTGTGAAAGGTATTATAAACCTATTATAGTACAGCACTATATAGCCAGTTTTGTTAGTTGGACACCCAGGCTAATTTTGTAGGACTTATGAACACTCTGTCAGAATGGAACTTGTTTGTATGAAGGGGACTTTCTATGTTTGCTGTGACTGCCACTGTAGACCAGAAAGGAATTTTAGTACAGAATTCCTTTCTGTGATTAGGTAGGTGATTAAATAGCACAGGTATTATCATTCAGCTTCTATAGGTATTTCAGCTATCTTTTGTGATAATCTAAGCACCATTTAAAACCAGCATTTCAGGTACCAAACTAAAAGCTTATATAATCTTTGGGGTTACAGTTTGTTTATAAGGAGGAGTCATTTCACTTCTTTCCCTAATTATCTACTTTGAAAAGAAAATCAGCTCAGAAATCATTTTGATATTAACATTTAACCACCTACTGTTAAGGTGAACTAAATGTTTTCTTGAATGCAGTTTCTGGTAGTGATTTCTTTTTAAGATTATAACTCCTTATAACAATTTAGATTATTTTTGCAACTGGGCTTCCATTAGGCAACATAGTTTGAAGCTGTCAGAGTATTCCACTAGGAAATATCTAACAAATTCCCACTGTGTTAGAAATGGTGGAAATAAATCAATGCTGTAAATAAGGCTGTATAAAAAGCAATTTTTTTAGTTTAATTATTTCCATTTTTGTGGCTAACTGTAAACAGTGGGTCCAAGATTAGACTTGCTTTTGAGATCAGTAATTATTAGCAAGTTTATTCAAGGAAGGGTGGGAAATTCTCTGTTTCCTTGACACAGGTGGAACAGATTTTTATGTAGCGCTTATAAAGGGATATTAGTATGTCTTGGATAGAATGACATTTCCACGAGCATCCAAGAAGTCATTTTCATGTATTGTTTGCCAAGATTGTTGTACAAACCTGTATGGAACTCTGGCACTATGTCACCTACAGACTAGAAAAGAATGAATCTTTGTTTTAGTTTACATGCTTCTTTGGTTAAGAAATAAAAAGTCCTTGATATACTGAAGTATCTCATACATACTCTTTATTCTTTTTCTTCCTTGCTATTCACTAGTCTTTAAGTTGGAAAGCCAAAGGAAATGAGCAGAGTGTTCCATTTTATTCTTTCAACTAGAAGATACGTTCAGTAGAGTTAGTAGACATGACCTTGTCATGAACATTGTCAGCAGTCAGTATTCGAATTGGCTGTGACTAAAAGGAATACAATCTAGAACGAGATACTTGATGAGGACTTACTTGCTAAAGGCCAGACACTATTCTGAGTCCTAGGGAGTCAGTAAATAAGATCAAGATGGACTCTGGTTTCACGGAGCTTGTATTCTAGTTGGAAGAGACTGTCCACAGGCAAACCAGAAGTTGTCAGATAATGGCTAGTGCTCTGCAGAGAATTTAATTGGCTGTCTTGAAGAGAGACTGAATTGTTACTTTAGATTGGGTGTTTGGAGGAAAGAGTCCAAGGATTGGATCCTGAGTGACTAAGGGACAGTGGCTTTAAACTGAGGGGCACATAGACTGGATCTGGATGAAGGGAATGAGCCAGCTGCTCAGCTGAAAAGAACAGCCGGTATAGAAGACCCCAGGCTGGCCTAGGCTGGTCCTGCCCAGAGCTCATCAACCAGGCCAGCATGGCTAGAATGACCAGTTGTGGAGACAGTAGTTCAAGGGGGCAGCAGGGGCAGATCACAGGTGAGGTCTTTGTTGGTTGAATCAGGAGTTCAGGTGTACTGAGAAGCCGTTTGAGGTTTTAAAAAGGAATACGGTATCATCTGACCCATGCTGAGTGAAGTTCTTCCTGGCTGCTAGTGGAGAACGGAGAGCGGGGGTGAACAGCGGAGGAACAGCTCATGCACCTCGTGTCATACCACTCTCCCTCGCCCTCACCCTCTGCACGGGGGCCACGCTCACCATCCTGTCCTCCACGCACACCGAGCTCCTTCCCGTCTCATGGCCTCTGCCAGTTACTCTACCTGCGATGCTCTACTGCCTGGCCCACTCCTCATCACTCAGTTCCCCCCTCACACGTGATCTCCGATGCCTTCCCGAGCACCCCACACCTTAGCTACTTGTTCTCCAATTTCCTGCTTTGTTAAATTTCTCCATAGCAGTTACTGCTAGCTAAACTTCATATTCATTTGTTTGCTTTTTAATTGTCTTCTCCTTTTGTGAAAGTATGGGGTTCTTGCCTCTGTGTTTTCTTCAGGGCCTGGCACGGTGCCTGGCAGGGGCAGGATAGGTGCTTAGTAAACATCTGATGAAGGGAGGGAGGGAGGCAGGAAGGATGATAGAAAGGGACAGACTGTCTTTTGGGCCCTGGTAAGGTCTGCAGTCTCTTTTAACCAGGGCAGCTCAGCTTTTCTTTTTTGTGTGGGATACATCAAAAACCAGTAAGGCTTTATGTCATGAAAGGATTCCACTGTGTAAAACAAGAGAAAGAGAACAGAAACCCCCTGACCTTTCTAGTGGAAAGAGCTTAAAGGCTTGATTCTCGAGTACCTGGCCTCCTGGCCCCGCTTGTCACGGATGCACTTTCGCCTTTGTTGAGCAACTTCACTTTCTAGGTCCTTAATCATTCCCTGGCCGTAAGAAGTTGTGAGCACACATGTAGTTCAAGAGACTCAAATCATAATAGGTTTTCTCAGCCGTGCGGCAGGGTGTTAGGGGAAGGGATTGAAAGTGGCAAGACCAGTTAATAACGGCGTATCTTTTGTGTTCAGGAGGAATTTGGTGATGACCTGAACAAGGCAGGGAAATTGGAGAAGAGAGGCTCATACTTAGGAATCAGTTAGTTGCAGGAGATCTAGGACCTCAGGGAGACGTGAACATTTTGACTAGTGAGACAGAATGGATGACTATGCCACCAACCAAAAAAAAAGAGCCCAGGAGAAAAACCCAATTGAGAATGAGTAGGGGTAGGTGGCAGTTTCACTGACTTTGCAGGAGCATGAAGAGTGAATGGGAGGGACAGTCATGGAGACAACAAGGGTAGAAGTTTGAAAATGAAAAACAAGATGGTGCAAGAGATTGAGGGAGAGGAGAATGGACATGGGAGAGATTTATGGGCTAAAGATAAGAAGCCACTGGGGAGGGACAGATTGAACATAAAGAAGAGGGGGACTTACTGATGGACCAGGGTCCCAGAGGAGACTTCAGGGGTGGAACTGAGGCCACGGTAGCTGTCCTTGCTCTGAGTCTGAGAAAAAGAAAAAATGGCTCAGGTGCCAAGTAACTTTCTAGGTGGACCCGCAGAAAGTGTGGGCTTCACTGCTCATTGCTTCATGTTCTCAGTGAAAGTGGAGGTCAGCATCACACTCACAGTGAGAAGACTGCTTCCTAGAGATCTGTGCCTGATCTTAGCATTTCTGACAAATGTCCAATCCTGACCATCAAGGGCACTCTTCCTAGCCTCATCCCTGCAGAGCTCTCCCAAGTTAGTTGTAATTTTTGCATTGTAATTTGGCTTTCCACTCAGAAAAAAAGGGAAAGAGAGAAGAAGGGTTAGGCTTTGAGTGTGGGGGTTGGGCATTCTGTAGTGTGGGGCCCAGTTAGTGACTAGGAATTTGTAGTGCTCTTAAGCCCCAATTTTGCAGCTTTCTCCAGATGTGCACTTACACAGGATGTGGGGTCAACATGGACTTGAGCTAAATCACTTCCATAGAACTTCTGTGATGATGGAAATATTCTTATCAGTGCTGCCCACTATGGGAGCCATTAGTCACTTGGAGCTGTTGAGTACCAACATACCTCAGAGATGTTGCAGGAGCAGACCACCACAGTGAAACGAGTAGCACTGTATAGTGAGTCACTTGCACGCTTGGATTCCCAGCGCATGTAAAAGTCACGCTTACACTATGCTGGAGTCTGTTAAGTATGCGATAGCATTGTTTTTTTTTTTTTTTTTTTTTTTAAAAACAGTTTACATACCTTAATTTAAAAATATTACTGAAAAAAACGCTAAAAATCTGAGCCTTCAGTGAGTCATAGTAGTAACTGAGCACAGATCACCACAACAAATACGTAATAATAATGAAAAAGTTTTAACTATTGCGAGAATTACAGCAAAAGTATGACACAGACACACGAAGTGAGCAAATGCCTTTGGAAAAATGGCACTGATAGACTTGCTTATTGACGCAAGGTTGACACAAACCTTCAATTTGTTTTAAAAAAAACCAGCCATGGTGTCTGTTAAGTTCAGTAAAGTGGAGCACAATATAATGAGGAATCCTTGTACTTAAATATGCCTACTCAAGTTGAAGAACTGAATTTTTAATTTAATTTAGTTGTGATTGAATTTAAGTAGCCACATGTGGCTACCATACAGGGCAGCGCCCATCTGGAACAGGGTTTGTAGAGTTCACGTGGGGAAGACTTCATGGTGAATGGGGGGTTGGACAGCTTTTCCATTAGCACCTTCAGCTCAGTTCCCAGCAGAGACTGCTGTTGGACAGTGAATTGACTAGTAAGCAGGAGAAAATGGAGGGGCACAAATTTCTTGTGTTAATCTTAAAGAAAAAAAAAATCATTGTCCAAATTTATTTTTAAGGCGAGAACGTCAGTATTCTATGTGTGGTAGCGAAGATTCTCCTGGCTCTTGTGAAATCCTGTATTTCTCTGTGGGTAGTCCTGATCAGCTCATGGTGCACAAAGGGAAATGTATTGGTGAGTAAACTAGCTAAACTCGTTTAAATTATTCTAATTACGCAAGTTAATCACGAAGGAACAGGGGAGAATAGACACTACGTCGTCTAGACCAGCGTGGTTGCAGGAAAACTCTGTAAGCTGACAATCATTCTAGCTCCTGTTCCTGATGATCAAAAGGAGAAGTCACTCAGCTTTCCACTTCAGTAAGATGGAAATGAAGCCCCAGGCTGTTGGAAATATTGTTAGCAGAAAGACAAAATTTGTCATCATTAGAATTTGCCAAAATTTTCAAAACCAAATTGGTTGAAATATTATGAATCTGGAATTTTGCCTCATGTATATCTGTTACTGAAGAAATATGTATAGCAAAGTGAGTTCTAATGCCTGTGATCTTTGAGGGTTAAGTCTCATTTTCTTAATTTGCTGTCCACCTGCTTAGCATTTTCTTGCTTGGCATCCTGTACCAGACCAGGAAATTCACTTTATTTTCTATGTGTTTTATTTAGCAGTTTAGCCATCTTATTTAGCAGATGGCTATTTGTAGTAAATCTTGTTCAAATTTTTATTTGAATTGTTTATATTAAAATCAAGTTTTCCATGTTTACTTCCTTTGCTCTAAATGTACATCATCTTTTATCAGTCATACAGATACAGCCACTAATTGGTGTAGGGATCACTTGCATATGGTGAATCTGACAATTAAGTTTCATTTCCAATCCCATGAGTATTCTTAGCAGAGCTAGTAGGCAGCTAAATTACCTAAATCAAGTTTGCTTTCTTTTAAAGGGATCTTTTTTCCCTTCCTCTTTGAGGAGATGTACACAGAAAGGGAAGTTGCCAGGGAGAGGGCAACAGGTAGAGGGAAAAGAAACCAAGCATCTGAAGAGTCCATGATCTGAACACAACCTTGGCTGATGGAGGTGGCGTGGACCATGCAGGATTCTGCATATACACAGAGCCTGCCCTCTTCAGACACAGCCACCATTTGGGAAGATTTAAGACCTTGGTAGAGATGATTTGCTTTGGTCTTGAGGCTGTCCTTGACTCTAAGGCATTTCTGACTCATGAATTGGCAACATAAAACTCACTACTTTCAATGATCTGGGGAAATCAGGAAGGCAAATCAATCCAACTGTGTATTACCTTACCCTGGCCTCCTAGTCTCCTTGGTACTCATTAGACAAATTCACCTTTGTTAATACCCTCATTAGGAGGCATATTTGCAATCTGAACTTTTTTTAATGTAAAACCACCAAATAAATTATTTATTTTGTTTTCTCATAATGGGTTTAATTTTTTAAATGGGTCCTAATTTTTTAAGAAATGTTTTTGTGAAAGATCAACTAATTAACATTTGCTTTTCAATATAAAGCTGTTGGAACTAGAGGGAATCAAGAGTTTCCCCAGATACTATTCCCTATATATTAATATTAAAGCACTGGAGAGGCTTCTATATAAATGATCACACAGTGGAGTATCAGTCTGAGCTCTTATGGTAACATTTTCCTTCAGCCTTGTTTCAGTGTGTTCTTTTGTTCTTTTTATTATCCCCCCAAAG
Organism: Oryx dammah; assembly: GCF_014754425.2. NCBI lineage: Eukaryota > Metazoa > Chordata > Mammalia > Artiodactyla > Bovidae > Oryx > Oryx dammah. Next base: position 66,846,601 of record NW_024070210.1, on the reverse strand, counting down.
GAGAAGTGACAAAAGGTGGGTGGCAATAATAGAATTATAATACAAAATAATACAAAAAAAAAAATGCAGCCAGCAATTACGAAATACCCACTTAGTCCCTGCTGAGGATATATATATTGCAAGACATTGTGCCATATAATTCACAAATTTAATTAGGCTCTATGTACATCACATCACATTCCATCCTGTTAATATTTACTATCCTGTATCTCCAACATGTGCTGCAGAGATCTGACATTCCACAGGTTGCTTACTTTGGTTGACAGATTTTCAAACACTAGAAGTTTTTATTTTTATTTTCCCTTAGCTAAGAATGTCCAGAATTATTTATAACTAGTATAACAGATCATTTCAATTAAAATTAAAAATCTCTTAAATTGTCAGCATATCTGTGAAGGAATGCTGCCTCTCTCAGTGAGTTAGTTCAGCCACATTTCTCTAGACTGTTTTTGCAAAAACTACTTTGTCTTATGTATACAGGTTACTTTACTTTTCATTATGAAGATAATGTAGCATCATTGAAAACTATTGTTTATATAGTAAGAGAAAAAGAATATCTCAGTAGTTTTCATTTGGGGTGATTTTGTTCCCTGGGGGACATTAGTTGACGTTTGGATATTTTGATGACTAACACTCTCATGGACAGAGGCGGGGCTGCTGCTGAACATCTTAACAGTACACAAGACAGAACCCTCCTTCAGCAAAGGATTTTCTGGTCCCAAATGTCAGTACTGTTGAGGGTGAGAACCCCTGTTATATATGCTACAATTTGGTAAATTAGGGGAAAAAAGGGTAGAAGGTTCTAGAAGAGAAAGACAAATTGGTGATATTGTGGGTGATATTTTTCTCCACTTCCAATTTTTTGGTGATTTTCTATTACAGTCTTTAATAAAATTTTAGATTTTTATAAAAAATCTGGGGGCATTACAAAAATTTAGCTCCCCCAGGCATAGGTGGACACCATATGCCTCTCACTAAATAAATGTGTCTCTCTCAAGCACTTCAAATTTAAACTGTCATGACCTGTTCCTTCCCTCAAAGCCATTGGCCACTTTGTATTTACTGAGCATATTCAGAGTTTGTGTTTAGAAGATCATTGATGTGTTCAGATTTCTGAGTTACTAAAACCTGTTTTCACTGTGCATGCTAATCTTCATTGATGGAACGTTCCTGGTTCCAAACTCCTATCAATGTTAGTTGATATTTAGCATATGAAGGTTACACTACCACACCAGCAGGCACAGTTGTCAGAGGTGGTTATGAAAATAACATTATGAATACCAGTTAATGGAAGAAAACATTGATCTGATACTAAGATCTCACTGTTGAATATCGTCCCTTTGTAAAATTTAATATTTTAAAGTTAAATATATTGTTAAAACACCAAAAATTGGTTACAAAAGAGCATGTATTACATGAAATCACATTTTTCATAGTACATGGTATCCATTGTTGAACAAATGACTATTCCCTGTGTTTTTTTTAATGCCCACAGAAAATATACCAGTGATACTTAATTATATTTCCTTTTGATGTGCAGGCAGTGATGAGCAGCTTGGAAAATTAGTTTACAATGCTTTGGAAACAGCTACTGGCAGCTTTGTCTTGTTGCATGAGTGGGTCCTTCAGTGGCACAAAAAAATGGGCCCATTCCTTACCAGTCAAGAAAAAGAGAAGATTGACAAGTGCAAAAAGCAGGTAGGCATCCAAGATGGCTCACTGAGCGAAAGGACTAACCTGGAGTTTAAGGCAATGACAAAACAAAGTAACTCAGCATTTGACTGGCCAGCAAAAAAGACCAGAATGCAATGAGATCTGTTCAACCAGAGGGGATGGTGGAGGATCATAAGTGTTCCCAGACCCTGCTGCCTCTTTCAGAACTTCCGGAGCGTGGTCCATACTCTTGCAGCTGCTTTTCAACCTCCTTTCTTAGCTCTTATTATTCCATTAATAGCTCTCTCTCCAACAAGAACTAAAGAGTACTTCATAACAGTGCTATTTGCAATCATTTGCATTTTCTCAGTCTCTTGAAATATTCACAACTACATTTTAGGGGACTGAAGAATTGTATAATTGATTCATAATACTTAGCTTAAGGAGAACATTTAATATTGCAGTGGTACATAATAAATAAAGAGGTTATAAAACAGTAGACGAAGCATCGTGTTTGGAAATGTATGTGTATTTATTACAAAAAGAAAACCTGAAAGTAAATACACTAAACTCATAACAGTTGTCTTTGAGTAGTGACCATAAAGATAAATTGTGGGATTTTTCTTTTGTATTAGTACCTATTAAAATTTTGAGAGTGAATCTTTATAATCAGAAAAACTTATTTTTAAATTAATATTTCTGTTTTCTGGTGGCCATATTACAAAAGAAGCTGCTTTTAAAACTTGTCCATCTTTATGGCAATGATGACCCTGTATGCAGGACAGCAAAAAAGACACAGATGTGTATAGCGGACTTTTGGACTCAGAGGGAGAGGGAGAGGGTGTGATGATTTGGGGGAATGGTATTGAAACATGTATAATATCATGTAAGAATCGAAATGCCAGTCTATGTCTGATGCAGGATATGACACGCTTGGGGCTGACGCGCGGGGATGACCCAGAGAGATGTTGTGGGGAGGGGGGTGGGAGGGGGGTTCATGTTTGGGAACGCATGTACACCTGTGGTGGATTCATGTCAATCTATGCCAAAACCAATACAGAATTGTAAAGTAAAAATTAAAAATAAATTAATTAATTAATTTAAAAAAAAAATAAAATTAAATTAAAAAAAATAAAACTTGTCCATCTTTAAGAACTAGTAAGATGACCATGTGGTTTAGGGGAGGACTCAGTTCAGGGCATGTTCCTTCTCCTTGCTGTTGAAAGTACATTTTCTATTCAAATATTTCACTTTTGCGGTGAAACACTAGTAAATGCTGACCAACCCAGCTATCATCATCTTATTGTTTTTTTTTTTTCCATTCCAGATTCAAGGGGCAGAAACGGAATTCAGCTCACTGGTGAAACTGAGCCATCCAAACATAGTACGCTACTTTGCGATGAACCTCAAAGAGCACGACGATTCCATCGTGGTGGATATTTTGGTGGAGCACACTAATGGGATCTCCCTCGCAGCCCACCTGGGCCACTCAGGCCCCATCCCGGTACATCAGCTTCGCAAGTACACAGCTCAGCTCTTGTCAGGCCTCGATTACTTGCACAGCAATTCCGTAGTGCACAAGGTTCTGAGTGCATCGAATGTCCTGGTGGATGCAGAGGGCACCGTCAAGATTACGGACTACAGTATTTCTAAGCGCCTGGCAGACATTTGCAAGGAGGACGTGTTTGAGCAGACCCGGGTTCGTTTCAGTGACAGTGCCCTCCCTTATAAAACCGGGAAGAAAGGGGATATTTGGCGTCTCGGCCTTCTGCTGCTCTCCCTCAGCCAAGGACAAGAGTGTGAAGAGTATCCCGTGACCATCCCTAGTGACTTACCAGCTGATTTTCAAGACTTTCTAAAGAAGTGAGTGTCATTGAGATTTTTCTCTAACTGCATTTTACTCCTTTACTTTTGATTGTGCTTGAATGTGCTTAACATCTAAGTCATGTATAATCTGAAAAGAGAAGAACAGGTTTCGACTTACTTCTTTGTTCTCCCAGTCCTTTCCCAGCCACATATGTTCTATTTTCTCACTTAGGTTTATTGTTCTCATAACTCCTACATTCTTCTAAATTCACCTGGGCTTAATAATAGACTTTCAAACTACTTTTTGGGGACTGCCTGGTATACGCTAAGAAATCAGTAGGGACTGCTGCTAGGGGGAGAAATGCCCCAGGTATTCCAAATGGTAAAGGCCACTTTTACTGCTGGTTCCTAAGGGGTCAAAGAGGACACCTCCCATTTAGAAAACAGCTTTAGGAGTACAATTCTGCCCCTGGTTTTTCTTAACCATTCTTCTTCATTAGCAATGTCCCATTCAGCCAAGTTATAGAAAGCAAATGACTTCCTTGCCCTAGTCAGAGGAGTCTCAACATCTGTAAATTACAGTTACAGATTTAATTACAGAGCCAAGTGTTGTTTTTCCTAATTAAGATATAGTTGATTTACAATGTTGTGTTAATTTCAGGTATGGTGAGTGAAAATCACTCAGTTGTGTCTGTTTGTGACCCCATGGACTATACAGTCCATGGAATTCTCCAGGCCAGAATACTGGAGTGGGTAGCCTTTCCCTTTTCCAGGGGATCTTCCAAACCTAGGGATCGAGCCCAGGTCTCCTATATTGCAGGCAGATCCTTTACCAGCTGAGCCACCAGGGAAGCTCAAGAATACTGGAATGGGTAGCCTATCCCTTCTCCAGCAGATCTTCCCAACCCAGGGATCGAACCCAGATCTTCAACATTGCAGGTGGATTCTTTACCAACTGAGCCACAAGGGAAGCCCAGTTTCAGGTCTACAGCAGAGTAATTCAGGATGTTTGCAGATTATACTCCATGGTAGGTTATTCCAAGATAATGGCTATAATTCCCTGTGATATACAGTACAGTTAGTTCTTGTTGCTTATCTGTTTTGTTATCTGTTGCAAATCTGCTGCTTATCTGTTTTGTATATGGTAGTTTGTATCTTTTAAAACCATACCTCTAATTTGTCTGTTTTATCTACTTTGAGATAGTTCTTACTGAGGTTTTCCTCTGGCCAAAAGTCTTTGCCCAGGTCCTTCAATTCAGTGATTCCTTATTTTGCCCTGCCTCTGTCTAAGCTACACCTTGGTTCTCTCAGTTTCTCTACAAAATAAGATCCCTTATCTGCGTTTTTCTAGACATTCCCCTGGTCCTGCAGAAGTGAACCTGGTTTCTTCCCTTTCTGACACTGTCATATTTCCCACCCTTTTTTTTCCCCAACCATTCACTTTTACTCACTTCATCACTCTCTACATTTCTTTTACCCTTTACGTTTCTTCTGTTCCCATCTATTCCAGCTGCCATTTGGCCTGATCTATAATATTACTATTTCCTGTCACTCAGTTGTTCTTACCCATTACAGAAGTGAAAGTAGCTGCACTTATATTTAAATAGATAGTTTGTGTATACTATTGCTAAGTCATTTCAGTCATGTCCGACTCTGTGTGACCCCATAAACGGCAGCCCACCAGGCTCCCCCGTTCCTGGGATTCTCCAGGCAAGAACACTGGAGTGGGTTGCCATTTCCTTCTCCAATGCATGAAAGTGAAAAGTGAAAGTGAAGTCACTCAGTCGTGTCCAACTCTTCGAGACCCCATGGACTGCAGCCCACCAGGCCCCTCCGTCCATGGGATTCTCCAGGCAAGAGTACTGGAGTGGGGTGCCATTGCCTTCTCCCATGTATACTATTAAATAGAAGTAAATGTGCCTCACAGACATAGAGATCAGACAGTGATAGTCAGGGTCAGGGATGGAGTGGAGTTTGCGGTTGGTAGAAGCAAACTATTATGTATAGAATGGATAAAACCAAGGTCCTACTGTATAGCGCAGGGAACAGTATCTAATCTCATAGGATAAACCATAGTGGAAAAGAATATTTTTTAAAAAGATGTATGTGTGTGTGAAACTGAATTACTTTGCTGTATAGCAGAGATTAGCACAACATTGTAAATCACCTATAATTTAATTAAGAAATAAATAGAAGAGATGCAGTATGCAAAATTGTAGAAAGGGGCTAACGATTCTTGATGCTGTGTCCTCTCAAAGTATATAAACATCTAAAATTTCTAAAGAAATCTTTTATGATTTCTCTTTAATGCAGTAGAACTTTTTAAAGCTATTTATAAAAGCACCCTGATAATGAAGTTGGCTAAAATGACATCAGAGAGAGAAAATAGGGATAGAACCACTATGGAAAGATTCATTTCCTCCTTCAGAATGTCACCTTTAGCTTTCTGCCCTTCCTCCTTGGTCAAGAATAATTTAGTAAAGGTTAGTAATATAAACAAACAACACTGGGAAGTTTAAGTAGAACATATCTTTCATATTTAATAGTGAAATGAAGGACTCAGTTGCCAAAACTTTCATAGTTCTCTTCTTAGAGAACAGTTCTGTGCTGTCAGTTTTGAACTTGAGATCAGTACCATTTCTTATTCTGTTAATAATATGGTTGTCCTTAAACATATATTTCTCTGTCTTCCTAGAGTGGTTTGATAGACCACTTACTTAAGAAGCAGATGTACAGTATTGTTTTACTATGTTTGCTGTCTAACCCCAGTTAACAACAACAAAAAATCATTCCCAGACAAGCCTAGCAGCATTTCACGTGTAGTTACATTTTTACTTATTGGTGAACATCTTTTGAAGAAAGGTTTTGTTTCACATCAGTCTCTGTGATAGGATAGAGCCCAGAGTCAAAGCCAGACAGCTCGGTTCATATTCTACCTTTATCCTTCACTGGTTGAGTGACTTAAACTCCCTACTCTGAGTCTTTTCCTCCAAAAGACAGGGATAATAGCAAATAACATAACAAGACACCTAAGGATGGAAAGCACCTAAGGATGGGGACTGGTTGTCAGGAGAACCAACCACTTGATTTAGGGTTTGAAAGTTTCAGTCCTACCACCAACCTCCGTGGAGAGGGGAGGGGCTAGAAGTTGAATGGATCACCAATGGCCAGTGATTTAATTGTTCATGTGATGCCTTCATTAAAAACCAAAAAGACAGGATTCAGAGACCTTCCAGGCTGGTGAACACAGGGAGGTGATGGGTAGGTGGTGGCCTGGAGAGGGCAAGGAAGTTCCAAGCCCCTTCCCACATACCTTGCCCTCTGCATCTCTCCCAGCTGACTGTTCCTGAGTTATATAGCCTTTTACATTAAGCTGATAAACTAGTATGTAAAATGTTTCTGAGTTCTGTGAGCTGCTCTAGCAAGTTAAATGAACCCAAGGAGGAGGTCATTGGAATCTCCATTCCATCGATAGCCCATTGGTCAGAAGCACAGGTGACAACATGGACTTTTATCGGTGTCTCAAGTCAGGGTAGGGACGGAAGTCTGACTGAGCCCCTAACCTCTGGGATCTGATGTTCTCTCCAGTGTCAGAATTGAGTTGAGTTGAGTTTTATGACACCCAACTGGTATTGGGAAATTGCTTCTTGGTGTGGGGATACACCCTCGCCTCAGTAAAATTGGGTGCAAAACCTTTTATGCAGTCAAATGAAGAAAGCAGTTGATGAAAAATATGTACAGGATGGTGTCATTTTTTTAAACTCTGTGTTCACAAATTAAAACTGTATCTTTTGTTTGAATGGTTGTCCAAGACTTTATCCTTATCAGTAATGTTTTAATATTTGCAAGGAGAAAGTATTCACATGTTAATGATGTAATTAAAAGTTAATTTTTAATTTAGAGGACAATACAGTATCTTTTACATGCTTTTATTGCGATCTTTTCTTCCCTCTCAAGGTATGAAATTAGGAGTGCTTTACTTTTCAGTACTGTGCCATGAGAAAATTAAATATTACCTTTTATGGTAGTTGCTGTCACCACTTCATACGTGTAGATTTAAGTCCATAATTCACAATGATGATTGATTGTTTTAAATACCTTTTTATAATTAGGGCAACAAGCTACCAAGCAGTGCTGCTTGGGTCGTTGTTATGAAAGCCAAGCAGCTTATTGGATTAGTTAGAACAGTGATTCTCAGACTTTCTCCTGGATTGAATCCACCTGGAGAGTTTGTTAATGCACAGATTACAGCCCAACCCCCAGTTGCTGATTTACTAGGACTGGGGTAGAAAGTATGTATTTCTAACAAATTTCCCAGGTGATACTGATGCTGCTGTTTGAGGGGCCCCACTTTGAAAAACTCTAGCTTAAAGGTATGGCTTGTTTTCATTATTAAACAAATTGTTGTTAGAACATTAAACAGAAAGGCTCAAGGAATGATAATTAAAAGAAACCAGGTGGTAATATGGGCTTCCCAGGTGGCTCAGTAGGTAAAGAATCTGCCTGCAACGTAGGAGACACGGTGTAGGGAAGACCCCCTGGAGGAGGGCAACTCACTCCAGCATTCTTGCCTGGAGAATCCCATGGCCACGGGAGCCTGGCGGGCTATAGTCAATAGGGTCGAAAAGAGTCAGACACAACTGAAGTGACTGGGCACATATGCAGGTGATAAAATGTGAGACTTTTGAATTCTTGAAGTATTCCAGCATACTTCAAACTGTGATGAACAGGCTGCATCTAAAGTTTGTCATATTGGGCCCCAACCCTGCATCAGCTAGCTGTCTGATTTGCTTTTCCTTTAGGAACTCTTATGACTGGTCCCCAGAAAAGCTTAGTGTAACATGGCAGGTCATTAAGCTATTAGTGGGAGCAAAAGTTCATAACCTACTTGTGCTATCTTATCCTAGACTTTTAAAAATATTAAAAAATGAGTCAGTCTTCTGGCCTCTAGAGACTATACTTTTTTTTTCTCCCACTTATGCAACCTGGTGCTTAGCATATAAATCCTGCAAGAATGTTTATTAAATTAAATTCACTTAGGGACACATTTTGGTCCGCAAGTAACTTGATTTCTCTAATGTGTATCTCTGAAAGATAAACCCATAATTAAAAGTCTTGGATTACTTTATTTAGCATTTATTTTGTGCATTGCTGAGATTCTTTTTTCCGTCTCATTGAGGTGTGTCTGCTTAGATGACAAGGAAAGATGGAGTCCTCAGCAGTTGTTAAAACACAGCTTTATAAATCCTCAGTCTAAAATACCATTACTGGAACAAAGTCCAGAAGGTGAGTCTGTTACCATTCTTTTCTGATAGCCTATTTAACGTAAATTATTTTGAAAGGCTATTAACCTAAGACTGGAAAGGACTGCATGGGTCATTTATCTGTTTTATGCTGAGCTATACGTAAACCCATCCGTTGGTTGTGTCTTGTGTGCATGGAGGTGTTTGGCCATCCTGGTTTTTCATATCCCCTCTGATGGAATGTCGGGCAGTGCAGCCTCTTCACGTGGATTCGCCCTTATCATGTCACCCTCACTGCCTTAGAACTAGATTTCCCTGCTGTTACTCGAGTAGCAGATGAAGGAGCCTCAGTAGAGACTGGGATGATCAAGAGACCTGGGTTTGGCTCCTGGCTCTGTTGCTCGGTCATTTCTTTACCCTCAGTTACCCCTCCCTGTAGACTTGGGCTAATTAAATATTTCTACCTACTTTAAGGAATACAAGGTGAGGAAAGTATTAAAGGGTCAGGCAGGTAAGAGGTACTTTTTAAAGCTCCCTGGCTGGGGCCCCTTCCTCCCATGCCTGCATCGTGGTTGGATGTTGCAGCTCTATTTTCAATGCCTCAGTTGCCTCTCTTGTTTTATCTCAGATTCTGGAGGACAAGATTATGTGGAGACTGTCATTCCTAGCAACCAGCTACCCAGTGCTGCGTTCTTCAGTGAGACCCAGAGACAGTTTTCCCGCTATTTCATTGAGTTTGAAGAATTACAGCTTCTTGGCAAAGGAGCTTTTGGAGCCGTCATCAAGGTGTGATATAGAGTTGTCCCCAGCCCCTATTAGAGCCCAGAGCCCTTTCCCTGTTCCATCTCTGTAGAGGTAAGGATTTCTATTTTGAGGGTAGGGAGGAAAGTGAATACAACTATTTGAAACAAAGATCATCTTCCCCTTAATGTAGTTAAAGGCTTTTTTTAAAGTTACTCTGGACACATTAAGAATGCATCATTCCTCTCCCCTTGCTTGATGCAGGGCACTAACATGATAACTACATGATTGTAACAGCCCTTCAAGTGGAGTCAAGGCCTCTGCATGAAGAATGTTTTTGTGTGCTTTGCTTCAGAAAGAAGATTGTTCTCTTTTTCTCCCATTTGCTTTTAGAGTCACTGTAGCTAAGAGAGTTACAAGGTTAGAACTGAGATGGAATTCAAACTGGGAAATGGCCCAGATGGTCTTGATGGCTTTTATTTTCCAGCTCTTACCGAGATGGAAAACTAGTGATACGTTATTAAGGTATGCTGCTGTTAGGTCTTGCCTTCCTCATTCCAGGCTATTTGGGCAACTTTTATTATCAGCTTCCCCTTGAGAGAGCGATTTCAATTCTTTTTTGTGTAATTTAGCTACTTTGTTAGAATTTAACAGACCCAGATTACCGTTATCAAATCCATATGAGAAATACATCATCTTACCCATAAGAAGGTAGCCCACCATCAATAGAGCAGGTTTCTGTTTAGGATTCTGAGAGTATTATTAAGAAGCTTTGCCTGTCTCACTGTAGAATGCCTTTTACACTGAAAAAAGCAGCAAATGAGTTTTTCTGTAGTAATCAGGGACAGAAAGACAAACTTCAGCACGTTTTCCAAAAAACAAACTCATAATATCATGGAAAATTTTCAACTTTTTTCTTGAAAGTATAGACATTAGATGACTAAATAAATCTGCTTGGGCAGATATATTCTGATCAGGTAATCACAGTTATTTTTAAGAGGAATGGGTGATTGAAATATATATTACCCCTTTAACTCACATCATAATTTTGATCTACTTCTTTAACTTCTTTATATTTAGATACTTAGAATGCAAAACATGATCAAACTTCATTTCCTTATAAGTATTTAAAAATGATTATTGTTGTTGTTGTTCAGTTGGTAAATTGTGTCCTACTCTTTGCAACCCCATGGACTGTAGCATGCCAGGCTTTCCTGTCGTTCACTACCTTCTGGAGTGATTAGTAAACTCATATAACAAAAACATTTTAGCAATTTAAGCCCCGGGTTTTTCCTGTGGTTTCTCACTATGAGAACCTCACAGCCCTCACACCCCATCTCTATTTTCAGGTTAAGGTAGGGCTTTGTGCACAGAGGTCTGGCATTTCATTAGCAATTGGAGCTGTTACTGTTCATGCACCTCTGCATTTTAATAAATGAATTCCTAAGAGTTCCAGTGTACCAGGCCCCACACCACAGCCAGTGACTCACAGTGTTACCAGACCAAACTTGGGTCAGCTCACCCACTCTCAGTAGAGCCAATCTACTGACACCAGGATTTAGTGAGGGAAAGTACAGGCGCCAAGCAAAGAGTAAGGGTAGCTAATGCCCAAGAGACCCAAACTCCTCAATGGATTCCAGGGAAGCAGTTTTCTAATGGCAAGGTGAGAGAACAGTAGGGTGAGTGATCAGTTCATGGACAGTTCTCTGACTGGTTGATGACGCGTAACAGGGCGGTGTCACAGGACTTAACATCTTAAGTCCTTGGACTCCACCTGGTCTGGGGGGCTACATGCTCATGCTCAACATGAGTTTCTTCCATCTGGTGGGGGTTTTAGTATCTGTAAAACAATTCAAGACTGTGCTTCAGACACTGTTATCTCTGTGCTTCAGGAAAGAACTAAAGATCCTGTGACTGCTCTGTGGCTGATGCACTTTTTAAATCGTTCCAGTTCTCCTGGCCCAACTACTATTTTTTGGTCACTCTGTGTTCACATTCTTTCAGTCATTATTGAGCAGCCTTTTCTGACTCAGGAGAGGCCTGGGAGACTAAAGCTTTTCTACAAACAAGAGGCAGGCTGGGGACATCATGGCTGATTTATCCCGGGAAGGCCCTATGGAGCCCTGCTTAGTTACATATGTGATATGTGTGATATATACTGAGACATAAGGTTGAAAGACAGTGCCAAAACTTCCCACCATCCTCCTCTCTATTAACATGGCAGTAAAAGGGCTGTCATTTTTGGACTGTACATTCCCTATTTGAGGCTTGTGGTAGGTGGCTCACAAACCTTGTCTTTTAATCTTGTGATATTCTTATAGAATAGGTATTATCCCATTTTCCAGATGAGGGAACTGAGGCTCAGAGAAGTTATTTCATTTGCCTGAGGTTACATGCATCAATAAGAGATATCCATCAGCATTCAGACTGACCTGTTTTACTCAAAAACACTGTTTTCATACCCCCAAAAAAGATAATCTGAAACTCATTTTTATGGTGTTCCTTTCTCATTCCTAAAAGTAGTTTTGGTATAGAAATTGAAGCCCATGAGCCAAGCAAGAGAATGATGCTATCTTTTGTAACCAACTAGTTTCTCCCTCTGCTATGGGCAAGTTGTTAGTTTTTATCACTTCAGTTAACCTGCATGGTTGATTGGAATGTTCAGAAAACAAAATTTTGAATAAAATTCTTCAGCCAATTCAATTGCATAGTGAAACTGCCCAGGGTAAGGATGCCTCTATGTAATATATGGAGATTTGCCTTTGAAATGTTTTCTTGTATTTTTCTTTTATTCTTAATTGTATTGTTCTAGTCCCTACATAACATCAATTGTAAATCTTCAATCTAGTAATAAAAATCAGTGGGCAGTAAATGTGTTATTGCCAGTTACTTTTAATATTTACTGAGCACTTTTCTCTGTGAGGCCTTGATACAGGTGCTTCACTCACATCACTTCATTTAATCTTCAGTCACCTTTGAGGTAAGGACAGTGTATAAATTCCATTTTATAGTTTAAAAAAAAGAGTTTCAAGGCAACTGTCATTTGCCCAAATTCTTTATAAGCTGATGTTTAGAATTTGCATGCAGGTCTGTTAAAACTATTGGAGTTTAGTTTGTGTTTAGTGACTTTAAGTGTTAAAAAAAAAATTGGAAAGAAACTAAAATCACCTTCTAAAACTTTATACTGAGTTTATAAAATAATTTTTTAAAAACAAACTTGGAAAAGCAACAAGGCTGACTTGGAAATTTAAATAGCAGATGTGATATTGGCAAGGCAGGGATGTACTTGTGAATAAATTAAAATGGAGATTATGAATTCCCGAGTGGTCCAGTGGTTAGGACTCCACGCTTCTACTGCAGGGGGTATGTGTTCCATCCCCGGTGCCACGAATCCTGCCTGAAATGGTGTGCGCCAGCCCCACCCCCACCCCCCCAACCTCCCCCACCCCGCCGCCAAAAAGGCTAATAAGGTAAAATGGATGTTATGTTTTTCCTCAGAGTCTCCTAGCAAGCTAAATATATCTAGCTTGGGGTGAGATGTTTTCTAAGTTTTTGGCAGTCACAACTTTGTTCAGCCTAAGAGCTTCAGATGTGTGGTCCTTGACTGTAGCTGTGGATTCTGGCTAAGGGGTTCCCCTTGGGAGGGGCGGGCTGGTGCAGTAGGAATGCCAATCCATGTGCGGTTCCGAGTGGCTGACCTGCTGGACCCCTCTTCCTTCCCTTTCGCGCGGCAGGTGCAGAACAAGCTGGACGGCTGCTGCTATGCGGTGAAGCGCATCCCCATCAACCCGGCCAGCAGGCACTTCCGCAGGATCAAGGGCGAGGTGACGCTGCTGTCGCGCCTCCACCATGAGAACATCGTGCGTTACTACAACGCCTGGATCGAGAGACATGAGCGGCCGGCGGGCCCGGCGACCCCGCCCCCGAACTCAGGGCCCCAGGCCCAGGACGGGCAAGCCTTAGCCCAGCCAGCAGGCGACAGCGACCCGGACGGCCCGGGCAGCGTGGAGGCGGCCGCGCCGCCGCCCATCCTCAGCAGCTCGGTGGAGTGGAGCACGTCCGGCGAGCGCTCGACCAGCACCCGCTTCCCCGCCACCGGCCCAGACTCCAGCAGCGACGAGGACGACGACGAGGAGCAGGGCGTCTTCTCACAGTCCTTCCTGTAAGAGCTCCCGGTGCATCCTGCCTCCCTGCCAGGCCCAGGCAAGGGAAGGGAGACTAGGTTGGAAATCCAGTCCTGTAGACCATGTGGGAATACATGTACATGGAACTTATTTTAGAGAGGAAACAAATTCAGTCCAAAAAAATTTTTTTTACCACCTGCTGTCTTCAAGAGGTCTTCAAAATTCAAGTCCTGGAAGAAGGAAAAGTAGAAACTTATTCCAATTCTTCCTGTTAATACATTTAATAGGATTTTTTTTAAAGTATTCTTTTTAGATAAAGGCTTCTAACTCTGGAAATAAAGGAACTAGTTTGGAGTCTTGATATGGGGCCTACTGGAGAAGGCAGTGGTACCCCACTCCAGTACTCTTGCCTGGAAAATCCCATGGATGGAGGAGCCTGGTGGGCTGCAGTCCATGGGGTCGCACAGAGTCGGACACGACTGAGTGACTTCACTTTGACTTTTCACTTTCATGCATTGGAGAAGGAAATGGCAACCCACTCCAGTGTTCTTGCCTGGAGAATCCCAGGGACGGGGGTGCCTGGTGGGCTGCCGTCTATGGGGTTGCACAGAGTCGAACACGACTGAAGCAACTTAGCAGCAGCAGCTCTAAAAAGGGTTACAGAACCAATAATTAATGGTCCTAAAATAAAGTTTAATTCATCTTAGAATCCATCCTAGTTATTTACATTCGTGGTTTTATTTCATTGTATCTGATTGGATGCAGTTTATTATGACCCCTAGCTATTGAATTATATATAACAGGGAATTTGGTTTCTTTAGTCTTTCTCTAATTCTCTTTTTAAGACCTGCTTCAGATTCTGACAGTGATATCATCTTTGACAATGAAGATGAGAACAGTAAAAGCCAGAATCAGGTAAATATATAAATGGAAGTGATACCATTTTATTCTTCATGGGATGGGGACATAGCAAATGTTTGATGTTATACACCTCAAGTAAAATAGTAAAGCCTTAATCTGACATGCAAATATAGAAACTGTCAATTTAAAAAGCATGATTATTTAAAATACGCTATCCATGTGATTACTTATATGTCTTAATTTATCCACAAAATAAAACAGGCCTGCTTTATTAGAAGAAAGGAATAAATTGACATGCTGGGGTTTTTGTTTTGCTTTGCTTTTAGTGAAAACCATTTCCTAGAGGACTTGGGGAAACATGTGGTTGGGAATGAGGGTTGAATGCAATTTATTTGGGGAAATAAATAGCCTAATTGTGGAGTTATGTGGCTCTCTCTCACATCAGTTAATCTTGGTGACTTACTGTCATAAACCATCCTCTAGAACAGTGTTTTAACACTGTAGGTCATGATCCTGTAACAGGTTATAAAATCAGTTTCAAGGGTTACAACCAGGTTCATTTTATTTTCAGTGCTATAGAGAGGAGTATAGAATGCAAAATGCATAACACTGCTAAAGGTAAACTGTTCACAGAACTTGTTTCTTTTGGTATTGTAAAATACAACATGGTCTGAAAGATTTGAAAACACTGCTTTAAGCCTTGGACCCCACTCAGTTCTGTGTCTTCCTCCACCCAGGCCAGCAGAGCCCCTCAGTGCTGATGTCGTGGAGTACAGGGTGAGGCTTTGTGATCTCTAGGGCTGTCTGTAGTTGCTAGAGAAAGCTTCTGTCGCTGGGGACTGGATACAGTGACTTTATTACCAAAAATAAAAATAGAGTTACAAGCAGGGTACATTCACAGTAGATAAAGGTAAGTCTACACATAGACTCTCTTAGATAAGCAGTTAAATTGGTTTGAATGAGGTTTGAATGCATTAGCCAGCATTTCTGTAAGTACTTCTCTTTTCTATTAAAATCCCCCTTAAACTCCTGAGGAAGTTTAAGGAATAATAGCATAAATAGTCTAAGCTAACTGCTTTGGTTTTAGCATTAGTTATGCATTTAATTATTATGGGGGCACCAAATTTACAATTCTGGCTTTGCTCAAGTAAGTGAGATATCCCATGGGACACTCTAATTGATGGGTAGAAGCCTCTAAGAGATTAACAGTTTTCTACGGATAATCCCTAGAATAAATAAATAATTCAAGAGTAGAATTTGGAAAATTCCCTGGTGACTCAGTGGTTAGGACTCTGAGCTTTCACTGCCGAGAGCGTGTTCGATCCCTGGTCAGGAAACTAAGATCCACCTCCACCCACTCACCCCACAAAAAAAAAGAGTAGAACTTGATTGATTCCATAACAGGTTATTTTTCCTTTAATAAATAAAACATTGAAAAATGTTTCCACACAAAAAAATGCAGATCAGAAACAGTCAAATACTACCTAATAATTTTTCATACGGGGGTTGGAAAGAGTAATGTCTTTTAGAAGAAGAAAGAATTTTTTTTGAAGGGACATGAGCTAGAAAAATAGCTGTAGGGGACAACCGTGTGGAAAAGTGGTGTGGGGATTGGTCACCCTAAGTGGCAGCTGGGTGGTGGTTCTTTAGAGCTATAGCCAAGGGCAATGTGCCATTTGGTAACATGAGCATATTTAAATTGTTTTAGCTAAAGATGGATTTCTCATCTTCTGTTTCCAAAGTAAGCCTACCATCAAAGGTGACATTCCAGTAAAACTGCAGCCTTAAAACATAAACCTGTATACATTCTACCCCTTCTTACCCATAGGAAGATGTCAGTGGTAAGAAGGAATTGACTTTGAATCTTTCTGTGGATTGTGCACCTTTAATACCTATTCCTGTTGTCCCTTTCATTGTTCTGTACAGTAATAGACCTATAAACTATGTGTTAGATTCCGGTATTGGCAAAGTTGCGTTTTAAGTACAGTGAGCATCAAAAAGGACAGTGGTTGTTCTGCTCACTGACCTACCCTCCGAGGCAGCATGATGGCCGTGTATGTGGTAGGGCGGGCATAAACGACTTGGTGACAGTAATGACCTTGTTTCATTTCAGCCTCGTTTTGAGCTCTCTTGTGTTCCTCTTGTGTTAGGATGAAGATTGCAATGGAAAGAACAGTTGTCATGAAAGTGAGCCACCAGCAACCACCGAGGCTGTGCACTACCTCTACATTCAGGTGAGGCCCTGGCACACAGCTCAGTGACTCAGCAACTCCCAGCAGTTGCTGGTGAGTAGGTTTTGGGAGATGAGAGTAAACAAACGAGCAGAAGAGGGCTCAGCACTGCCAGCGATGAATTGGCCAGAGAGGATTGCAGAATGGAGGCCCTTTCCCTCATCCTTGAACCCGAGCTCTCTGGTACCAGAGCAACAGACAGCATAAGGCAGTGGTTTCCAGTTCTAAGCTCAGCTGGATTGTGGAAGTTCACATCCTGGATCCACCAGTCACAGCTGTGTGAGCTCAGGCAAAGTTCTTCAGTATCCTGTGTCCCAGGATGCTGGGACATTTCATTACCTATAATTTAATTTAATCACTTGTAAATTAAACAATAGCAGGTACCTTAATGACTTGTGAGGAATAAACAGTAATGTGTGTAAAGTAATTAGAACCATACCCGAGGCCACAGGCGCTAGACTGTACACGTACAGAAATTCTATTTTGTCTAACAAGTTAAATCTGGGCAAGTAAGTTATGAGGCATATAACATCCTCATGTGCACAGAAGACACACCAGCCTGGCTTTAGGAAAGTGGCTTGTCCTGGAACCTCTGAGGGATAGGAGAACCAGCTCCAATGAGGCCTTGCTAAAGGGAAGCCTATAGGCTTTGTCCTGCTCCCTCTTCCAAGGGGGACGTTCTGGACAGTGGGAGCCTGCAAGCAGAGGGACAGCCACAAACCAAAGAGGAAAACGTGCCTCTGGCCCAAGAGAATAGGACTGTGGGTCATTATTAGTATTTTCAATCACATCTGCAAGGAGGCAGATCTTTAAATGTAAGATTCAGTACTATGCCAAAGAAGGAACCCTCAGACAAGTGTAATGTTTCAAAAGAGGTTAGTTAGGTAGTTACTTTACAGAAGCTGCAGCTGGTTTTAGGTTTTTCCTAACATAAATCATTCACACTCATGGTAAAGTGTTTGTCCCCCAGACTGCTAACTATTGAGTAGCTTCTCCATTCAAGTACTCTCTGAACAGTTACAGTGAGTCGAAAGTATGTAAGGGAGGAGTGTGAAGTGCGGGTACCAGAATGGTGTGGGAGGCAGAGGCCCTCTGGAAGACAAGCCAGAATTTAGATGTCATTCTGAGTCTGAAAGGGTATTTCTCTCTTTTTAAATGGTATGTTCCTCTCTTTAAAAGCAACAACAAAAAAATCCATGAGAAATCTCAACTTTGATGCTAGTTTGAAACATACAGTCTGGTTTCATAAATCAGACAGGTTTCATAAATCAGCAACAAATGCTATATGTTGATCTAAGACTTAAATGACATTGCCTTGTTTTTTGATAGATTAATACAGTCAAGCAGGAAATAGAGCCCTTTCTTGAATATTTGGATATTTACAGTGTTTCACTCTAGACTTGAAGGCCGTTGTCATTAATTTAACGTACAGATGAGAGAAACTAGTGACATCATTGAATTACTAATTGGCCCTTCTTGAAAATGTGGGCTTGGAAATGATCTTGTAAAACTAAATAAAATTTTATTTAATTCTGTTTTCGTATTACTTGTGACAAGGCTTTTAAAGTCTTATTTTTTAATAAACAATAATGTGAAAAATAAGAATGATTTTGTTGGGAGTGCTAAGAGTATGCTTCTTCCCCCCAGTTTTTTTTTTTTTAATACTGTTGGTTTCTTTTTTTAATTAAAAAAAGATAAGCCTTTCCTGTAAGTACTTAAAATCTGTGGTACATGTTTTAAAATACAGGATTAGACTAATTGCCATTGTTCTCCTTGATTGAAATCTGTCATCAAATCCTGCCTGGTTTGTTCTTATCTGTAGATGGAGTACTGTGAGAAGAGCACTTTACGAGACACCATTGACCAGGGGCTATATCGAGACACTGTCAGGCTCTGGAGGCTTTTCCGAGAGATTCTGGATGGATTGGCTTACATCCATGAGAAAGTAAGCTTGGCAACATTTCACATCTGACATATTTCACATAAAATTTATAACAAAAGTAAATATGAGACTTGAGAAAAACTGAAATAGAGGGAAAATTATGGGTATTTTGAAATAATCTATTTTTACAGGAAATAGAACATATCAAAAGATAAGAAAATAGCATAAAACCTCACAGTTCAAAGAAAACATTGAAGGATAGGACAGGGGTCAGCAAACGATGGCGCCCACAGGATCCCTAGCCACTTCTGTTCATCCTGTGGGCTAAGGATGGCTTTTACATTTTTAAGTGGTTGTAAAAAAGATTGAAAGAAGGGTAATATTTCATGACACCTGACAATTCTGTGAAACTCAGATGTGTGTCCCTTAGTCACGTTATGCTGAACCATGGCCGTGACAGTTTATGTGGTGCCTGTGGCCGTGCCTGTGCTGCTGCTGCACACTTAAGTAGTTGTGACAGAGCCTGTGTGGCCCATGAAACCTGAAAGATTTCCTCTCTGACCCTTTACAGAAAAAGTTTGCCAGCCTCTGGGCTAGGTGGAAATACTTGAACCAGTATGGAAGGGGAGGATGCTTCCCTGAGTGGTTTAGAGAAAGTGAGAGTATGATTGATTCATGCCAAGATGTGTGATTCTGACTCAGTGCTGCCCTTCCTAGGAACATGGAAAACCAGAAAGTCATCTAGCAAGAGCAGAGATGAGACTGAGAACATAGCTTGCCAGGTGTATAACATGGCACTTTAAAACTAGGAATTGTCATCATGACGTAAATGCTAATGGACCTAGCTTCAGATGAAACGCAGCTTACATTTTAAACATGAGATTCTCTGATGGATTAGCATAAATATGTTTTCCCCCACCCCGTGCCTCAAGTTTCTTTAACCTTAAAATGTTTATACTGTACTATATTTATACTAAAAGACCAGGACTCTAACTTACAGATGTCCAGTTTATAAATAGAGGAAGAAATGAAAGTGGTGTTTGTCTCCCTGACCAGAACAGGGAGACGAGATGCAGCAGAGAGGAGGATCATTGAAGGCCTGATAGAGGGATGCCGAAGGGAACCGTGCGGATCAGACCTGATCAGGACCAGCAGCAGGCTGACTGGGAGAGGGTAGCAGAGGCCAAACAGCCTAGACTAGCGTGGTCTGCAGGAGACGGCCTCATCCGATTTTTATCACTCAGTTGTCCTTTTAAACGAGGAAACTGGAATAATATAAGCTGTTCTTAGGAAAAAGTATTGTTGGTTTCTTTGCTCTCTTCTATCAGGGAATGATTCACCGAGATTTGAAGCCTGTCAACATTTTTTTGGATTCTGATGACCACGTCAAAATAGGTGATTTTGGTTTGGCCACCGACCATCTAGCCTTTGCTGTGAGTATTTTTTTTATTCAAGTGTGCCTAAAAATGAATGCATGTGCCATGATTATCCTGTCTTCTAACATTCTCATGAGTTCCCTGAACTCTGCTGTGTGATCCCCAGGAAGTATACAAGTCTGAAGGGGTGGCTGTAAATTATCTTGCAGACTTTGAGATTGTGAATATGTTTTAGTGAGTGCATTCCTCTTGAGAGACATACGGTTATTAGTTTGTGGGTGATGTTTAGAGCAAAGGCATATAATATTTTATGAAATGATTTGGTGATTTGGTCTACCATGCCAGACACCGAGCAAGATGTTTTACACTCCAGGGACTTTTAACTTAAGGAAATAAGACTCAAAAACCATGAAACATCAGGAGAATGAGTTCTAGACAGCATAAGTCAGAAAGTATTAATGTTATTCACAACATTGTAGTTTAACAAACAAAGCTAAAACAATGTAAGTAAAATAGTCATATAAGATTAAAAGACAGTGAAAATTTACATATGGTTATGAGGATAAAGAAACACTGTATAGAGAAAAGAGCATTTCAGATGGGCCTGAAAGGACAGGGCCTGAAAGTCCAGTAGGCTGTGATCGAGGGCAGGGCCTGGTGACACCAGAGTCAGGGGTTCCAGAGAAAAAGAACCGCATAAGCAAAGGCCCTGGGGTAAGCAGACATGACTGTCGAAGGCCAGCCTGTTGTCTGGTTGGTTGAAACTGTGAGGGTGTAGGGGAGCCATGAAAGAAGATGGCTTAAGGTTGGGGATTCTTGCAGGTGATTGAATACTAGGGGAAGAATTTTATTTAACATCATGAGCCAGAGCTTACGGCACCAAAGTCTGTGGTAAACACAGTTAATTCTAAGGGTGGTCAGAGGAAGAAATTAATGGTGAGAAGGACCAAAGGGGCTAAATTAGAAGGTGACATTAGAAGGAACAGAGAGGGAGGAAGTGGAAGGGGGGCAGTAAGGACGTGGTCCTGACCAGCATGGCGGTGAATTCAAAGAGTGCTAAGACCAAACGAACGAATTTACTTTGATGTCTCGGCTTTTGTCTATACCAATGTCTCTGGCTTTAGTCTTTAGTCTATAGACGGTCTATGTCTGTCGGCTTTAGTCTATAGACAGACATTTAGTCTATGTCTGTCGGCCTTTAGTATATAAGGGCCTCCCCTTATAAAGAGGCCTTCCCAGGTGGCACAGTGGTAAAGAATCCGCCTGCCAGTGCAGAAAATGCGGGAGACGCAAGTTTGATCCCTTGGTCGGGAAGATCCCCTGGAGAAGGAAATGGCAGCTCACCCCAGTATCTTGCCTGGGCAATTCCATGGACCAAGGAGCTTGGCAGGCTACAGTCCATGGGGTCGCAAAGAGCCCACACGGCTGAGCGACTGACCACATGCACGTGAAGTAGGTGAGCTCAGGCTCTGGATGCCTGCTGCCTGGGCCAGAAGCCTTGGGTAAGTTGTTTAACTTCCTAGCATCTTTTCTAAAACATGTGCCTAAGGTAAGTACCAAATTCAGAGTTGTCACCACAATAAAATAAGAATTTAGGTGAGCCCTGGAGCAGTGCCCGGCTCTAAGAATGTTACAGCTGTTGTTATCCGTGGCAGTGCTTATAACAGGAATCCATGGAGTGATGAGAGAAAAATAGTGATTCGGGTTAATGCAAGACAGCACTGTCACAGATGTAGTGGAGGAGGTGAGGCTCCCTAAGAGGTATTCACAGCTCTGGAGGGATACATTTGGTGACCGGCCTCTGGGAGAGAAGAGTGAAAATTGATCCAGATAAAGTAATAGCAGTGGGAAAAAATGTAAACGTTAAAAAAAAAAAAGTAATAGCAGTGGGAAAGTTAGAAAGTGAATTTGTTGTTATTAGTCTTCTTTTACTCTTTCCAGTAAATAGATTCTGTTTTGAAATATGAAAATAAATTAGTTTTGGTAAACTTTAAGGGGTTCTGCCATGAAGGAGGTCTGGGTGAACTGCCCCTCTCCTTGACCTCATTGGGTTTCCAGTGAGCCCTATGTTAGTAGGCTAACTGAACTAAAAAAAATATATAGCTCAGAAAAGCATTATTACAGTTGTGCTGGATTCTTTGTAGTATTGTTTATTCAGTCTTCATTTAGAAGTGATAATCCATTCCTGTGGAACAATATTTTAATTTGATATTTGGCTTACTTATATTTTTAGGCTGACGGCAAACAAGATGACACAGCAGGAGATCAGTTGATTAAATCAGACCCTTCAGGTAAATCCAGAAGACTGTGTATTTAATTCATGTGTTAATAAGCAGTCCACAAAATTTCCTTTTTTCCCTTTTTTTTTTAACATACAAAAAGCTCTACATATGTAATATATACAACTTGAGGCCTTTTGAGGTACATACGCACTTAGAAAACATCACCATAATCATATCCATCACCTCCAAGTTTCTCCCTGCCTTCTTATTATTATTATCATTACCAATTTTGTGATAAGAATACTTAACAGGACAATTTTAAATATGCAATACAGTATAAAATTTCTCAATTTGAAACCTGTTTTTCATTTGTAAAGATTTTATTCTAAAGCAAATTATAATTATTCATTAAGTTAACAAAATTATGAACATTCTTTAATTTTTTTCCCCTCTTCACTATATTGATTGTTCTTGAGGACTCTGAAGAAATTAGAGCTTCAATTAGAATAATTTGGTTCTGTGGGCAAGCAGTTATACTTTGACCCCAGGTGGTAATGGGAGATTACCTCATGACCTGGCCTGTCTGAGATCTTCCTGCCTGACACTGCCCCTTTACCACAGCAGAGCCAAGGTATGTGGCCGGCCATCCACGGTTTAGGGTTAACAGTTTGGTGAAATGTATGCTGCTTCTTCCTGTGAATAGTGTCAACAGACTGTGTCTCTCTCTTAAGAAACTTTTTTTTAAATAAAAATTTGCCTTATCTCTAAGTCCTGTTATTAGACTACTTTTCCCTGCCTTCTTCCCTGCAGGTCATTTGACTGGGATGGTTGGCACTGCTTTATATGTAAGCCCTGAGGTCCAAGGAAGCACCAAATCTGCATACAACCAGGTAAAAAAAGAAGCTTTGCAGGGAAAAGGAAAGATTGAGAGAGAGAGAGAAAAGAAAGAGTATGAAGATCACAGCACTGGGGGTTCAGTTACCAGCTGAGATAGCGGGAAACACTCGTTCATTCAGTCTGTCAGTTCAGTTCAGTCACTCAGTCGTGTCCGACTCTGCGACCCCATGGACTGCAGCACGCCAGGCTTCCCTGTCTATCACCAACTCCTGGAGCTTGCTCAAACTCATGTCTGTCGAGTTGGTGATGCAACCCAACCATCTCATCCTCTGTTGTCCCCTTCTTCTCCTGCTTTCAATCTTTCCCAGCATCAGGGTCTTTTCCAGTGAGTCAGTTCTTCGCATCAGGTGGCCAAAGTATTGGAGCTTCAGCTTCAGCATCAGTCCTTCCAATGAACACCCAGGACTGGTTTCCTTTAGGATGTCCTGGCTGGATCTCCTTGCAGTCCAAGTCTGTATCTTGCATCTGTTGAGTGACTGTTCCAGGTAGGACATGTGATGCCCAAAGACAGTGACTGAAGCTGGCACTCTTGCTGCCAAGGAGCTTACAGTCCTTCTGTCCATCTAAAGATTTGAACTAACTGGCCCTGGGCCAGGCCCTGGGAACACAGGGAACAAGGCAATCAACTAATAAGACATCTTTTTCCAGCCTTCAGGGGGCTTGTCCACTGATGGATGAACCAAACAAGTAAAAATTCTTAAATCACAAACTATGTAAGAACTAAGAAGAAAAGAAATGGGATCCAGTGACCAGAGGACAATAAGGAGCATCATCCTTAGGTTGACTGATTACAGAAAGCCTCTCCGAGAGGATAGCTGTCCTGATAAAAGAGGAAAAGAGGGAGAAGTCACAAGAGTTGGGGCCTGGAGCTTGGCTCAGAGGGGAGAGGGATAAGCAGAGGAAATAGCACCTCAGAGAGAAGTGTGTTAGCATGGGTGAGAGCTGGCATGGCTTGGTGCATTTAGGACAGTCACAAAGAAGGTCAGACTGGCTACAGCAAGGTGAGCCATGGGGGCAAGAGGCACGAAGCAAAGCTGGGGGGAACGTCAGGGGCAGGCAATGCAGGGCCAGCGTGGCCATGATAAGGAGTGAGCACAGGCAGCCCCTGAAGGATCTTGAGTGAGAGAGTTCATTCCACCTGCTGCCGGACGCCTTGCAGAAATCCAGATGGGGCAGCTGAGCTAGGACAAGCGGTGGCAGTAGACACCAGGCTTGCTGTTTTAATCGCTCAGTCATGTCCGACTTTTTGCAACCCCATGGACTGCAGCACACCAGGCTTCCCTGTCCTTCACTATCTCCAGAGTTTGCTCAAACTCATGTCGATCAAGTCAGTGATGCCATCCAACAATCTCATCCTCTGTCACCTGCTTTTCCTCCTGCCCTCAGTCTTTCTCAGCATCATTATCCTTTCCAATGAATCAGCTCTTCGCATCAGGTGGCCAAAGTATTAGAACTTCAGCTTCAGCGTCAGTCATTCCAGTGAATATTCAGGGTTGATTTCCTTTAGGATTGACTGGTTTGATCTCCTTGCTGTCCAAGGGACTCTCAAGAGTCTATTCGAGCACCACAGTTTGAAAGCATCAATTCTTTGGCATTCAGCCTTCTTTCTGGTCCAACTCTCACATCCATACATGACTACAGGAAAAACCATAGCTTTGACTATATGGGCCTTTGTTGCCAAAGTGGTATCTCTGAAGTATGCAGATATGAGATGCACGTTGGAGGGGAAGTGACAGGTTTTCCCAATGGAGTGGGTGTTGGGTGAGGAAAAGGAAGGGAAACAGGACAATACTCAGCTTTCTGCCTGGAGCGGCTAGGGGGAGGGTAGTTGATTGAGCCTAGGAACCTGAAGAACGCCGCGGGAGCTGGAGGAGAGGATGGCAAAGAAAACTGCCTGGGGCACATTAAGAAGGAAATGCCAGATGAGAAATCCGGTTGGAGAGGTCCAGTCTGCTGCTGAAGACTCAAGACTCAAGTTCAGGGACTTCCCTGATGGTCCAGTGGCTAAGACTCGGGGCTCCCAATGCAGGGGGCCCAGGTTCGATCCCTGGCCGGGGAACTAGATCCTGCTTGCTGCAGGTGAAAGTTCATATGCTGTAACTAAAAAAGCCCGCATGCTGCAACTAAAGACCCTGCACAGTCAAATAAATAAATATTAAAAAAAAAAAAAAAAAGACTCAAGTTCAGAAGAAAGGTCAAAGTCAGAGGTAAAATTTGAGAGTCACCAGCACACAGATGGGATTTAAAAGCTTGAGCCCAGCTGAGATCACTTAGGGCAAGACCCATAGAGGTAAAGTTTTAAAACACAAAGCAGGCAGTCTGCATCAAAGCGTGTTTTCAAGCTTGTGGTGGCTACTCTAGTGTGGGTTTTGATTCTGACGGGAGCACCAGGCAGTGAGTTGAAGGAGACCTCCAGACACCAGGCGAGGATGAGGACGTGTAGAGGTGGACATGCCCACCCTGAGGGAGGGAGGCACCTGTAGTGTCACCACTCCAGTCTAGCCTGCAAGAGGGTAATGGAATCCTTGAAAGGATTTTGGCCTAGCACGCTTCCACCTTTTGAAACGTATCCTAAGGAAACAACCAGGGACATCCAAAAAGATTGGTGTGAAAGACGTTTGTCACAGCATTGTTTATAGCAGGGCGGAATCGTAAGTGTTTAAAAGTAGGGAACTGGTTAAATTATGGGGCTTCCATGTAATTGAATATGTCATTAAAATCACATTTTAGAAAAATGACATTATAGTATTAAAATATTCTTTTGAGTTAGGAGAGTAAAAGTTACAGATGACACTGTGGTTCTAGTTTCAGTGCGTGTGTGTGTGTGTGTAGATATTTTTTTTAAAGGCATAAAATGGGCATATCTTAGCCACCAGTAGTAAATTTCTTTAGGCAATGGAGTTATGGATGGTTGCTGTTTTATTCTTGGTGCTTTTCTGTATATTCCACATTTTTCTACAGCTAACGTGTAGGAAATGACATGATGAATGTTTGTTTTTAAGACTTTGGAGGTCACTGGTTGGAGAGGCTCTCCTGCTAATCCTTGAGTCCAACTGCATTCAAGTTTTCCTTGGAAACGGCTTCTGTGCCTGTGTGCAGTGTACCATGAGCAGTCTTGGCCTGTTTGTGCTCGGCTGCCACAGGCACAGGACCTTCTGGACATCCTTTTCCCCTTGGCAGCTGCCTACCTGAGACTCTGCACTGACTTGCCTTTTGCCTTCTTTACTTGTACTTCCATGTTTTGTGGGGATTTGTCACGCGATCTTTCTGTTGTGCTGTGCTTCTGTCCTCATCAGTATGGCTTTGCAATCAATAGCTGATATTTGCTATCAGATGCAGATTTGTGCTGTGTTTCCCTTTTGAGATGATCAGTAAAAATGCAGTTTTGTTGTTGTGTTGTTTAGCTGCTCAGTCGTAACTGTTTGTATCCCCATAGATTGCAGCCCATCAGGCTTCTCTGTCCATGGGATTTTACAGGCAAGAATACTGAATGGGTTGCCATTTCCTACTCCAGGGAATCCTCCCGACCCAGGGAGCGCATCTGTGTCTCCATATCTGCAGCATTGCAGGTGGATTCTTTATCACTGAACCACTGCAGAAGCCCTGTAAAGATACAAAGCTAACTCTTTTAAAGATGTCGGTTGTCCTTGCTCTGTAATAATTATTCTCAGTGTGTGGCCAGGGGTTATCTATGTCTGTGGGTAGGGCTGAACCAGTTACAATCAATTTTTAAGAAAAATGTTGAAGTCATCCCAAGTATTTTATCATCTAAATATAAAAATCTCATCTATATTTTATACTTAGTTTGTTTTTTTTTTAGGACAGAGTGAATTTTTTCTCATATGGCTTATTTTTCACTTAGGTGAACATTATCCCATCTAACAGTGCTCATCCTCTAATTCCCTATTGGATTATGCTTTCATATCTAGGCTCTAAATGTAATTCTTTTTCCTCCTCAGAAAGTGGATCTCTTCAGCCTGGGGATTATCTTCTTTGAGATGTCCTATCACCCCATGGTCACAGCCTCAGAAAGAATCTTTGTTCTCAACCAGCTCAGAGATGTATGTATCAGATGTTTTAGTGCCTCCGTTTCCAGTAACCTGAATCTTAGCATGGACATTAGAATTCAGTGCTGGGTATTTATCTGTTATTTATAATATAGAAACGGGTGGTCCTGCTGTAATTTTCTTTGTTTTCTAGTAAATGGAAATTCATCTCAGCTTATGCACTTACAATGATAAGAAACTTACCCCAAATTGATTTATTTTTGGAGATTTTGCTAGGTTATCCTTTTAAAAATATTTTGAGATTTCCTCTTGATTTTAAAACAAAGGGATTTTAAAATTTTGCATAGTATCAATATAGTTACAGCAATGGGAAGGAATTATAAGGATAGCAGATATTTAGATCTAGAAATTAAAAGGTTCCAGCTGAATGTACCGGATATAGTAATGCCTAAAGAATACAACTATGACCAGAAGGTAAGTGGAGTCGGGTAAAAATCAGCCACTTGAATTTTTTTCACAATGAGATCTCCCTCAATCTTCTTGGGTTTGATCCCTGCCTCTTCCCAAACTAAAAGGGACTAATGTTGGAGTGTGTGAGGTCAAGGGTGCCTCTGGGCATCAGCATTAAGATAAGGGGAGAATAAGGTTAGAGTGAGGAAGATTTAGATTCCCATATTCCTGTGTAAGAGAGATGGAGAATCTTCCTCCTCCTTCCTAGAGCAGAACCTAGTATGCATGTCTGTTGATATTAATCACATGCAGCGTGACTAAGAATGCCCTGTGAGGTATCTCAGGAAGGAGTTTGATAGTTTAACTGCCAGGACAGCGTGGGCAGCCATGTTCATCACGTATCAGAGGAAACAAAGTGGTTCCTGTGTCCTTGCCTTGACTTGGAATGCTCTTCGAGGATTATGTCGTTGGTGAAGTGCCTTTCTTTAGTGTAAAATTCATGTTGCCTCATTTCAAGAACATCTCAACTGCCAGGTTAATGTTATGACTGAGGTCTTATTTACCAGAAAGGTGAGAAATTTGAGGGGGTGGGTAGAGATTTTCATGTTGGTTTTCTCTTACTCTGTTTTGACCGTTTTGTACTTTTACCCTTGTTTGTTTAATGAGGTTACTCTTGTCTTTCTCTGAAGCCATTAGATGGTAAAATACTTTGTTCTCAAATGAGGTGCTTTCTGTCACCTAGGCTGTCATTTGGGTGAAGTTAGTGTTAAAATAATACGTATCTCCTTGGAAGGATGGACATTGGGTTTCAAGATGAGTTTCTTGTCCATCTCCCCTTGTTAACAAACTTTCATTTCTCTATTTGATTTTCTTACCTCTGGTGAATAAAATGCTTTCACATTTTATTGTGAAAATGTGGCAGTCTGCCAAGCACTAGCTGATTTGAATACAATATTTTTTTTAGCCCACTACGCCTAAGTTTCCAGAAGACTTCGATGATGGAGAACATACAAAGCAGGTAATTTTCTGATACTTTAATTACTGTGTTCTCACTCTGGAGTTTTAATTACTATTTTTCTTCTTCAATTAGTAATCTTCTGCCACTCATTCTCTTGTGTCGTGGGAACAACGTGGGGGGGAATATCAAAAGATGGAGTAATTAAAATGTGTTTAGACTTGAAAAACACTGTAAAAATGCCAAGGGCTGGCATAGAAAATTAACAAACTACGGGGTTCTTTTTTGTGATTCATCATGCTTTTGAAGTACTGTTTGGACCTTTGGCTTAGCTATTGAAGAAAGAGAACGCTCTTACAGCTCATTGTTTGAGATTAAGGTTGAAACTTTAAGAAAAAGAAAATACATTTTAAAACTGTAATTTTGTCCTGTCTTATATTGGTTAAAGTAGCTTATATTGTAAAGGGGAAGACTAGACAGTTAGATGATACACTAATTTAAACAAAATAATTTTTCCTCCATACTATAAATACATGTGTGTGTGTGTGTACATGCACGTGCCTGCTAAGTTGGCTTCAGTTGTGTCTGACTCTTTGCTACCCTATAGACTGTAGCCCGCCAGACTTCTCTGTGGGTTTTCCAGACAAGAACACTAGAGTGAATTGCCATGCCCTCCTCCAAGGAATATTCCCAACCCAGGCATCGAACCCATATGTCTTACATCTCTTCCATTGGCAGGTGGGTTATTTACCCTAACACAACCTGGGAAGCCCCTGTAGTATATGTATGTCATAGTAAATTATTAGCATCTGGCTAATATGAAGGAATAATTATTAGTGAATTTATTATAGTGCTTCTGGTGTGCCTTTCTTCTTAGTGCTGGCTGCTTGTCTTAGAAGAACCTTCCATGGTTAATACTCTTGTCATGTAGAAGTTTACTCCTTAAAGTGGTTTCTTAACAATTATAATCAAGGCAGAATCCCTTATTTAAATTTTAATGTTGAGAACAGAAACCTAGCTAGAATATTGCATTAATTTGCTATTTTTTCATTATTGATTTTGTATCTGGATGGACTTAACTTTTTTAGACTAATTTTCCTCCCCTGTAAAATAGAGATGTTAAATATCCTTTATTTTATATTGGCACAAACATCCTATAATTTGGTAGCATTTAACATATGACATTTGTTTATGGTTCGAGGGACCCATTCTGCCTCAAATGTTGAATTAGAACCATTAGAAAGTGGCTTCCCAGGTGTCTCAGTGGTAAAGAAACTGCCTGCCAGTGTAGAAGACACAAGTTCTGATTCCTGCATCAGGAAGATCCCCTGGAGGAGGAAGCAGCCACCCACTCCAGCTTTCTTGCCTGGGAGGTCCCATGGACAGAGGAGCCTGGTAGGCTATAGTCCATGGGGTTGCAAAGAATCGGACACGACTGAGTGACTGAGCATACATTAAAAAATACATTGAGTCATGTTTCTCCTTCTTTTACCAGCTATTATCACTGATCTGAACTGAGTTGTTCCCTGTGTTTTTTAGGCTATCATAAGTAAATACTCAGATCATAGCATTTCCCTGTAATGAGGTCAGTCTTATTCAGTATTCCCACATGGTGGCTCCTGTGGTGTAGTTAAACTGCAGGCATAAGCACAGCTATACATACCATTTCTCAAGACAGTGATTGTCCTCCTAGCACAAGGACTTACTGGGCACCTGGAGCATTTGCACTGGGGCTGTATAAACTTAGCCAAATATAACCATATATAAACTTAACCTTATAAAACGTATAAACTTAACCACGGCAGCCACTGCCACTGCTGCCTCCCATGTCACATTATTGCTTTTTATCTGCAAGAAGGCAGCATAGAAAATGCTTATTGACTGAGTATAACAGTTATTGCCACATACAGAAATTAAGTATTACTATTGATTTTGCTGAATAGGATATTATTTTTACCAGTTTAACATATATATTCATAAAGTTATATCATATCAGTTCCTTTCTTTATATGAAAAATAATTACCTGTGTTTTTAATTCTAGCCTCAACCAGGATTAAGGATTATGGAGGAGGGTATTTTAAAGATATGTAATTAAAGATGCTTAATGAGATTCATCTATATTGAGGTTTTCTGATCTCAACTATTCCTCTAACTCCTTAGAAACAAGGGAATTACAGAATCATTCTGGGGCCTTTCAAAGGTTTAAGCAGGGAACTATAGTATCTTCAAATAGTTCCCTGCTTAATTAGGTAGTAGCTATGAAGGTATAATAAATGAGTAACAGAAGAGAATTCAAGGGAATGATATGAATACAGATAACATAAAAACAAGATGTTTTCTACTGATTTAGGGATTCCAGCAGCTCTTAAGCATTATATTTTCTACTAAAATTAGGCACCTAAAAATAACTTGTTTTATGTTCTTGTATCTTGTCTGGTTCAAGAACTGTACCAAAAAAGCTGTATTTTAGATACAGTGTGTTTAGAAGGCCTAACTTTTGCTTCTATGTCTTTGTTGAAGGTTTTTTGGTCCTTTATAACAGTGAAGTACAAAAAGGGCCTCTACTTTTTAGGAAAGATATTATATTAATATTACCTTGTTTCACAATCCTATGACCATAATGAACTATTGGGGGGAAATGCCAAATTCAGAAATTTCAGAAATACCAACTAAAATGGATGATCTAAGGGGAAGAAGTGTGTCCTTTAGGACCTGAACCAACCACCAGCTTGCTGGGAGAATTCCCGAGCACCATCCATCGCATCCCATCCCCAGTATTGTGTTGTAGAAATCTGTCATCTCCTGGCTGTTGAACCACGATCCGGCGAAGCGGCCCACGGCCACAGAGCTGCTAAAGAGCGAGCTGCTGCCGCCACCCCAGATGGAGGAGTCAGAGCTGCATGAGGTGCTGCACCACACCCTGGCCAACGTGGACGGGAAGGCCTACCGCACCATGATGGGCCAGATCTTTGCCCAGCGCATCTCCCCTGCCATCGACTACACCTACGACAGTGACATACTGAAGGTGGGGTGAGCCGTGGCTTGAAAGAGCTTTACCTGCTCTACGAAACGATTGAGTCCATTCCTGAATTTTCCTGGGTTCTTTTAACGCCTCCAACATAAATTCTTTTTTTTTAATTGAAGCATAGTTGATTTACAGTATTGTAATAATTTCAGGTATACAGCAAAGTGATTCAGCTATATCTATCTATTCTTTTTCAGATTCTTTTCTATTATAGGTTATTATAGGTTTTATTATAGGTTGTTTCCTCAAGGAAATCAACCCTGACTATTCACTGGAAGGGCTGTTGCTGAAGCTGAGGCTCCAGTTCTTTGGCCCCCTGATATGCAGAGCCGACTCATTGGAAAAGACCCTGATGCTGGGAAAGATTGAAAGGAAAAGGAGAAGGGGGTGGCAGAGGATGAGACGGTTAAATAGCATCACTGACTTAATGAACATGACTTTGAGTAAACTCCAGGAGATGGCACTGGACAAAGGAGCTGGGTGTGCTACAGTCTATGGGGTCACAAAGAGTCACACAGAACTTAACCACTGACGACAATTACAAGATATTGACTATAGTTCCCTGTGCTATACCGTAGGTCCTAGTCCAGCATAAGCTCTTAGTTTGAGGTCTGTATATGCAAAATGTGTGCGTGGGCATTATTCTAGGAAGAGCCACACTTTTAACCACTTACTTGTAGGAGTTCCTGATCCACCCCCTAACCAAAGAGGGTAAGAAGTGGTGCTTTCAGAGACCAAGCCCTGGCCCAGATGCCAGTGCTGAAAAAACCAGTTCAGATCCAGGTCAAATAGCCAGCTCCCAGTACTGGCTGCACATTAAAGTCACCTGTGAGGCCCTTTGACAACACAGAGGCTCAGGCCCTGCATCCAGTACATTGACTCGGAATCTAAGTGTGAAGCACTTCAAGAATCTCTGTTCAGGGACTTGCCTGGTGGTCAGTGTTTAAGACTCCATGGTCCCAATGCAGGGGGTCCAGGTTCAGTCCCTGGTCAGGGAACTAAGATCCTGAGTGCTGCAACTAAGACCCACTGCAGCCAAATAAATAAATAAACAAGAAGAATCTCAGTTTAAAAGCTCGTCAGGTGGCTTCTGAATGAAGCACAAGCAGGTCTGGGAGACGTCAACATTTTCTTTCTTAAAAGCAAAAACAGTCTGAAACAGTATAGCAAAATGTTAAAATTTTATAAAGTTGGGTGAGTTAATAATAGATATTTGTTATATTCTGTATACATTTCCATATGCTTAAAATAGAATTTGAAGAGTAGCAGAAAGTCCTGGTAAGGTTTGTGGAAGATCAGTATAGATTTTAGGGGCTAAGTGGTTTTTCTTCACTGATATATTAGATATCTACAGGATTACGGTTGACTTTTTAATTGTTGGGTTTTTGCTTCTCTATTGTCTTTGGTAAATTTTCTGTAGTGAAATAGTGCTACTTTTATTATAAGAAAAAATGAAAAAGAAAGTTATTTACAAAATATATAAATGCCATGTAGCTTTCAAGAGGCCCACTATGAAATATTGTAGTCTGTGGGAGGGGGTTTGATGCTGTTAGATGTTTGACTGCCACAGTATCTCTGAAAGTCCTTTTGGAGAGTTGTGTGTAGGACTAGCTGTCTCTGAAAGGCAAACATCACCGTTGCTGAGAGCTTGGACTTTGAACTGAGGAAGCCTTCCCAAAATATCACCTGTTGCAAGACATGTGGTTTTCTCCTTTCCTGAATATGTTCAAAAGAGGAGTGACTCGTTGAGATCTGTTTTGTGATCTTGGGAATAAGTAGTATAATGCATACGACAAGGCACAGAAAGAATTTTGGGCGATCCTTTTGATCAGGCTTCAGTGACACTTAAATTGGTCATGTTCTAGGGCAGCTTCTCCATCCGCACAGCCAAGGTACAGCAGCACGTGTGTGAAACCATCATCCGCATCTTCAAAAGACACGGTATGTCCTCTTTTAAAAACATGGGCTTTCTCAAAAGACATTTTGTTTCCTCTTCAGAAAGTCATGTCAATGGACTTGGGTGCAGCCATGCTTTACTTTTAAATTCAGTTACCCTCACTTGACACCCATGACATTTAAGCTTATTTTTATAATTCAGCTTGTGGAAGGGAGACAGATCTGAGTATTATAACCTTGTTGTGAAAATAGAGTTGGTTTGTGGAGTTAGAAATATGACTAGGGAATTTCCTGGCAGTCCAGTGATTAGGACTGAGTGCCTTCACTGCCATGGGCCTGGGTGTGATCCCTGGTCAGGGAACTAAGATTCCATAAGCTATGTGGTGCAGCCAAAAAAAAAAAAAAAAAAGGAAATGTGACTAAATTAACAAACTTAACCTTAGATGAGCTTTCCATTAGTAAACTTAGAGAACTGAAGATCAAGTGATTTCAACAGTCCCAGTGGCAGATTCTTAACTGTCACGTTTGTGTTTGTTTTAATTTATATCTGGAAAGCATGAGAAACAGTGACCAGTTATTTTTTCTCCTTTGGTGTAGGAGCTGTCCAGTTGTGTACCCCACTGCTTCTTCCCCGAAACAGACAAATATATGAGCACAACGAAGCTGCCTTATTCATGGACCACAGCGGGATGCTGGTGATGCTGCCTTTCGACCTGCGGGTGAGGCTGGGAGACTTTGCTGACAGTGTGGGTGCCATGTCCGGTCCCAAGGCTGGTATCATATTAAAGGAATAGCCCCACCAATCATTCTTGCCCCCAGGCTTATTTTCTTAATGTCACCTCTAGGAAACATAAGAGAGTTATTAGGGTGACAGCATCGTGAGAGCATCATGGTAGACCTTTGGCCGAGTGTGCATCCACCTTAGTGCTTATTAAGAAGCAGGTGCCATGTCTGCACATCAGTGTTGAGCTCCTCCAGGTGATCATGGCAGGCTAACTTGGCCAGCCCAGACATTTCCCATACGTTAATGTCTAGAACAGTCGAATTCTTGTAACAGCAAGTGTCACCGCTAAGTGTGTGTGCTGAAGTCTGCTCATGCTTGCTTTCTTATCCCCAGGGTTCCCTTTGACAGCAGCACGCTTACTGGTTGATCACCCTCATGGTGCTGGCTGCTAACAAGCCCATCTGTACTGTACATGCATGTCACAGACAAGAGGTTTAATATTCCTCTTGTACAGAAAGCACTTACAAGTAGAGAGAAGAGTAAAGGCTGTAACCAGGCAGTTCTCTGAAGAGAAGATGCATAGGGCTAATAATCTTCTCACAGATATTCAACCTCACTAATAAGGAAACACAAAGCAAAGGTATCTGAACTTCACCTCTCAGACTGGCAAAAATCTTTAATGCCCACAGATGACTAGAGTTCAGGAAAATAGGTACTTTAATATATTGCTGCTGAGAATGTAAGTTGCTGAACCTTTAGAAAAGTAATCTGAATGTATTTAATAAAGTAAATGCATATACTACACCCTTTGAGCTAGCAATCCCACTTTGAGGGATTTATTTAAAGAAATAACACATTGGTGTACAAATATTAAAAAGACATCCATTTCCGATTTGTCGTGGTGGTCAAAAACTGAAAACTGCTACTGCATCAGCAGCAAAATGGTTGAGTAATTTATTACGGAATATTAAAGAGATAAAACGTCAAATGCATATATATTTAGGTAGATCCATATCTATATTTGATCTGTAGGAATATCCATGGTATCCTATTAGCTGGAAAAAAAAGCATGTTTCAAAGGAACTGTAATATGATTCTTTTGGGGAGGTTGTGATTTCCTCAGTTCTGTCTCACCACAGCAAAAATTTGAAGTGATGGACAGACCAGTGTTATAGCTTGGTGTTACAGCTCAGTTTTGTTTGGAAAGGAAAGGAAAATACACCCTCAAGGCATGAGGACGGGCTGACCCAAAAGACACAAAGAGAAGAGAAGCCGGAGGCTCAATTTTGGCTCCTCTTTTTATATGTTTTTTCTCCTCCCCCTGAGCCTGCCCTATGTAAACTGGGCTAGCCAGGAAGGCTGTTTGTTTCACTTGAGGTTCTCACTCCAGTCCTCAGACCTTCCTTTGTTCTATTTTCACGGGCTTTTCCCTTCTTTGTGTTTTAGCCACTTCATACTGGACTCCTTTTTCCTAATCTAACTACCTAACAATTCCTTATGGCAGAAAGTGAAGAACTAAAGAGCCTCCTGATGAAAGTGAAAGAGGAGAGTGAAAAAGTTGGCTTAAAGCTCACCATTCAGAAAACTAAGAT
Source organism: Oryx dammah (assembly GCF_014754425.2). Classification (NCBI taxonomy): domain Eukaryota; kingdom Metazoa; phylum Chordata; class Mammalia; order Artiodactyla; family Bovidae; genus Oryx; species Oryx dammah. The sequence continues at coordinate 66,810,915 of NW_024070210.1, read as the reverse complement.
CATGGCATCCAGTCCCATCACTTCATGGCAAATAGATGGGGAAACAGTGGCTGAGTTTATTTTTCTGGGCTCCAAAATCACTGCAGATGGTGATTGCAGCTATGAAATTAAAAGACACTTACTCCTTGGAAGGAAAGTTATGACTAACCTAGACAGCATATTAAAAAGCAGAGACATTACTTTGCCAACAAAGGTCTGTCTAGTCAAGGCTATGGTTTTTCCAGTGGTCATGTATGGATATGAGAGTTGTACTATAAAGAAAGCTGAGCACAAAAGAATTGATGCTTTTGAGCTGTGGTGTTGGAGAAGACTCTTGAGAGTCCCTTGGACTGCAAGGAGATCCAACCAGTCCATCCTAAAGAAGATCAGTCCTGGGTGTTCATTGGAAGGACTGATGTTGAAGCTGCAACTCCAGTACTTTGGCCACCTGATGCGAAGAGCTGACTCATTTGAAAAGACCCTGATGGTGGGAAAGATTGAGGGCAGGAGGAGAAGGGGACCACAGAGGAGGAGATAGTTGGGTGACATCACCGACTCGATGAACATGGGTTTGGGTGGACTCTGGGAGTTAGTGATGGACAGGGAGGCCTGGGGTGCTGCAGTTCATGGGGTCACAGAGTCAGACACGACTGAGCGACTGAACTGAACTGAAGAATTCCATTTTTATTATACAGAGAATGAAAAAAGCTTAAAAAAAAAAAACAGCTGAGCATGTGCACAAAGATGGGTATTTGAATGCACGTGGTATGTTTGAGATACATATAGTGCTCCCACATGCATGTGAATAATGACACATATCAGCTTGTTTGTATCCCCAGACTGAAGTGTCAGAAACTTGAACTTTTGACTGTATTTTTCTGGAGGGAGGTCTGGAATCAGGACATTTTCTTTTTTTCATAACTATGTTTTGCAGTGTATTGCAAGAACATGTTTTGCTTTTATGGTTTAAGAGGAAATTCCTTGTATGCCCTGGGATGTAGTTTTTCTTTTGCAGTAAGTCAGGTGGTTTGGGATTATTTTGATTGAGAGGTGAGTAGGTAGCATATCAGATTTGGGCTCTGTTAGAGAAAGTACAGAAGGGCAAATATTTACATAACTATACTTAAAACTGGCTCCTTATTGTCTAGACATTAGGACACTAAAATGCAGATTGTTAAACATTAGCTTTCTTTCTGGGAGCAAATATATTAAATGCCCCCAAATAAAAAATAATTGCCCTTTGAGAATTTGACCTATTAGTTAATGATACCACGTCAGATCTCTTGAAGCAATCTGGTAATGGTTTTATAAACTGTGGTGATTATTAGTGGGTGGTTATTAAGAATTTCTTCTGTAAGGTCCATGAGAAAGTCAGGAACTGTAAGAGGTGATACCATTGTGACTGCAGTATTATGTGACACTTAAAAAAAAAATCCACAGGTCATCATATAACTTGCACAGAATAAAATCTGGCAGAGTATATTTCACTAAAAGTGATTTTTTCCTCAAACTTAAGAACCTAAGAAATGCCACAGCGAATAAGGGTGGTGTTATATCCAGCAGTGAGATCAGCTGCTGACTGACCAACTCAAAAACATTCCAAGGAGTGTGAGTGGCGAGCAGTGCACAGCTTTGTGAACATTCTCAAAACCACTGAATTGTAAACTTTAAAAGGGTGAACTCTATGGTATGTGACTTAACAACTCAAAGGTTAAAAAAACAAAAGGAGTAGTGGTCGGCACCTCTTGATACTGACCTTTGAAACTTTATTTTTCAGGTTCCTTTTGCAAGATATGTGGCGAGAAATAATATATTGAATTTAAAGCGGTAAGAAAAAATGGGGGTTCATTTGGTGCACGTGGGAAAGAAACCCAAAAAAAGTATTTCATCTACTGTGATCATTACACAGTCAAGTATTTGGCGTTTAAAGTACTGAGCTTGGAAAATGGTCACAAAGCCCAGCGCCAGTACCCCTTTCTATGATCAAGACTGGCATCCTCCTGTTTGTAGGAATGTTACATTGGGTGGCAGCCTGAGACTCCCAGTCTTTCCTCTGCCTTCTAAATGTCCCCAAGCCACTTGACCAAGTACTGTCACAAATGGTTGCTTCGAAAAACATCTGGCTGTTCTTGATCACAGATGGCCCCTTTTAAAATTTAATTGAAAGGACAAGCGGCCAGTGGTCTCTGTGTGAAAACTGCGTGCACGGGTAACTGAATAAAAACAGCTTGTGGAGAAGTGGAGGAAACCCAGCAGGAGTGCTGAACTTCCAGGCACTTACCGCTGGGGAAAGGTTTTCATTGAAATACCACAGGGGCAAACACCAAGATCTGCATAAACTGGAGCAGTGTTGTCAGCAAGGCACCTGACTTTGCAGCTCCTTTCCTAAACAAAGTTAAAGCTCTTTACATGCCTTTATTCTCAATTCCAAGTAAACGGTTACTAATCATAAAGTGTAGGCATCACTGTGTAGAAAGCAAACACTTAGGATAAAATTATTTTTCTGTGTTATTTCATGTCTATTTCAGACTTAAAAAATAAATAAATAAACCCCATTGCTTAATAGTGGCAACACTGGGAATTGGAACCTAGATACAAAGCATGACTATTCTGGGCAAATCTATCTTTATGTTGTTCTCTTAATCATACTACTGATTGATTTTTCCATATTATTTCTTTTATTCAACAATCTCTTATACATATGTAATTCCAGCAAGCAGTGACCTTAGAAATGCGGGCTTCTCTCCGCAGATATTGCATAGAACGTGTGTTCAGACCTCGAAAATTGGACCGATTTCATCCCAAAGAACTTCTGGAGTGTGCATTTGATATTGTCACCTCTACTACCAACAGCTCGCTGCCCACCGCTGAAATCATCTACACCATCTACGAAATCATCCAGGAGTTCCCAGCACTTCAGGTTCCTTCCCAGACCCTAACATTCCGAGGTTATCCCGCTAGACAGAGTCCTTCAGCAGATTCCGTGGGGCCACAGAGCTGCTCCTCAGGTGGTGCTGGCCGGGAATCACACTGTCACTCAAGCCCCTGGGAAGGCTTCATGTTGCTTTTGGGACAGTCTCATGCTCTTAGCTCCGCCTAGAAAGGAATGAATTTTGTTTTTGTTTCTTCGGTTGTGGGGAAGCTATAGTTTCTCCATGCATTCCAAAATTTGAGGAATTCAGCTAAGAATCCTAGGATACTTTGAGCATGTTGGGAACCCTCAGCTCCCTCCTACGCCCAGGCTCTTTTTAAAAAAATATGTACTAATTATTTTATTGCTTTAGATTACATGGAATGCATTTTCTCTTTTTTTTTTTTTTTAATCAAAGTTTAGTTGATTTGCAACAGGTTTTAATTTTTAAAATTTTTAGCCACACTGTGTGGCATATGGGACCTTAGTTCCCCAACCAGGGATCACACCCAAGCCCCCACCATTAGAAGCCCAGAGTCTTAACCACTGGACTGCCAGGGATGTCCCCGCACAGGCTCTTAACAACTGGCCTCACTTTGTGTGGTCTCTATGGACTCCCCAGCCAGTGGAGGCTCCTGTGCGCTCAGTGGTTGCTCTCCTCGGCCTTCCCTCCCCATCCCCGCTACACGCCCCTCTTACCCTCTCCACAGTGACCTCCCATCAGTCACCGTGCACCCCTGTCTAGATAGACCTCTCTACCCAGCTGCAGTGGGGGCCCGGGAGCCTGCCTGCAACCTCCCTGATTGGCCAGCCACCTTTTCTTCTCAGCTCTCACAGCACATGAGACAAGAACCCACATGCTAGTTGCCAGCTGTTTCCTCCAGGCAGAGATGCTCTTTCAGGGCACTGTCTGTGCAGCCCACGGCACCTGGCTCAGTGCACAGCTCACTGCCCTGTGAATGCCCTTTGACTCTGTGCTTAAACTCCACCAGCTGGGCTGATAGGTCAGTCAGTACTGAACCAGGTCTTCTCCCACTTTGAAATCTGTGTCACTTTGCTCAGGCTTTTGAACGTAGCTGGAGATGAAAGTATTTCTGATGTGTACAATAAAGATTAAATTATTAATATATTATACTCTGACCACAACAGTGTAAGAAGAATATATGTGAAAAAGTAAACTAGAAGGCAGTATGCTAAAATTCCTTCCTTCCATTGTGTCAGTTTGGTAAATGGGGGATAAGAGTCTAGGTTTTATCAGGTGCCTGTGTTGCTTTTATAATGAAAATAATAATTTCTCTATCCTAGGAAAGAAATTACAGTATTTACTTGAACCATACCATGTTACTGAAAGCAATACTCTTATACTGTGGGATCCCAGAAGATAAACTCAGCCAAGTCTATGTTATTCTGTATGATGCTGTGGTAAGCATTTAATTCCTTTGAGTTGATATGGAAAGATAATAATAATAGCTGATGAGAATTTTCTTAGTGATGTAACCATAAAACTGAATTGAGAATTTTATCTCCTTCCCCTCATTGCTCTAAGGTAAAAGAACCAATGGCTTCGATTCTACCAACAGTTTTGTTTTTGTTTTTGTTTTTCTATCAATAGTTAACAAGTATTGGTTGAGCTTTTATCCTGTACTAAGCTTTGTGCTACTAGTCCCTAGTAGCACACCTCCATGGTTTGTTTGCAAGGGTAACTTCTGAAGATTTACTTATCTTATTTAATTTATAAGGTAATAAACTTCTTCACTCACTTGCTTCTTAAGGCAAAAAAATCACTAAGTAATTGGTCCTGATACTTGCCTGTAATAAGTTTAAAAATAGCCCTTACTAAGCGTGCACTGTGCTCAGAATATATGTGCCAAGCATTGTTCTGAACCCTTTATGAAGATTAACTTGCCTAAGTTAATCTCACAAGCACTGTTATTGTCCTTTAGAGAGGCCAAGAAAGGGAGTATTAGTTTTGATAGTAAAAGACTTATGTCCTGCCCATAATTCTTCCAGCCTGTCTGAGCTTATCAGTGAAGTCATTTATAGACTGGGGGAGACTGGTTTAGACTTCTCTTGGGGCCTCATTTATCACCTCATTTATGTGAAACTGGGGCAGCATCACCTCCCATTGCCCTTCCGAATTTAGGCACATCATTGTATTTATTACTCTCCGGTATTTGTGCAAAGCCTGAAGCGGGGACAGTGAAGATCTTAAATATTACAGTGCTGGGGTGGAGGTGAATCCTTCCTTATCTTTTCTAATTTCTTTTCATGTTAAATATTATTTTTATAATAAATAAGAACATCAAGAAGATACAGTCACTAGCAGTGCCAGACAGCCTATGATTAAGACAGGATAAGCTGGGGAAGTTCGTAATGGTTGACTGTTTTTTGTACACTAAAAAGCTCAACCAGCTTTTATTTCATCTTCCTGGGACACATCAAGGGTCCTAAGTTTAGTGTTTGCTTCTTCATGTTTCTTTTCTCCTCCCAAAGTGCTGCTGCTGTTTGGCAGGGACAGATAGAACAGAGTGTCAGTGGGAGGCTGGCAGAAAGCCCAGGGATGGTGCAGAGAGCTTCCCATCACTCTTGTTCATATTCTATAGGCAGCATAGGGTGGCACTCAGAGCCTGTCCACACGTGGCTTTCATTAGGGGATATGGATCAGTCGACTCTAGCATAAGCACCCCTGGGTAAGCCTCTCTTCCTCTGGGTCACCTCACCATTCAGCAAGTACAGCTCTCCCCTTGTTAATTCTTTTTTGTCAGGAATTGTTGTTCAGTCACTCAGTCATGTCCAACTCTTTGTGACCCCGTGGACTACAACACACCAGGCTTTCGTGTCCTTCGCTATCTCCCAGAGTTTGCTCAGACTCATGTCCATTGAGTCATTGATGCCATCCAACCATCTCATCCTCTGCCCCCTTCTCTCGCCCTCAATCTTTCCCACATTTTAAAACAATGTTAGTTATATAGCTTATGTGAATTGTGGAGGGAAAAAAAGTCTTTTAATCAGTTAATCCATCTTTCATGATGAGGAGCAGTTTGTCCAAAATGAAGGATACACCTGTCAGAATTAGCCTGGAAACTGTATCTTGTTCACAGCCAAATGTGACTCTCATTGTTACCTTCTTCTCCATTAGACAGAAAAGCTGACGAGGAGAGAAGTGGGAGCTAAATTTTGTAATCTATCCTTGTCGTCAAATAGTGTAAGTATCTTTCAATGGTGTGATTACGGCTGTCCCTGTAACGCTGTGATTCCAGAAAACGCCAAATGCTCACTCCAGTCAGGCAGCAGCACTTCCCGCCACCTCAGACAGTTTTTCCCTCTAGTAGCTGCCATGGCAACGTCTGGAATTAGGGGAAGAGAAATCAGGGCCATGATCAAAGGATGCGTCTCCATGCTGTTTTCCTGATACCACATCCTTCTCTTCACACTCCTTGCCAAGGCTGTGCTCGGTGGAGCCTCCTGCCGAGCATACCTCACGCTGCTCGGCCTCTGCTGAAGTAGATTCTTCAGGATCGTTTGCAACAGAGCTCCACCTCACAGGCCTCCCTACCTCCTGGTCTTCCAGCACCTCAGAGCTGCATTATAGCTCTGGCTTTTCTAGGGCATTACCTACTCCTAAAATCTCACTGGCAGTGAGGAAAATCTCACAGGGTAAATAGGTTTGTCATTTCTCTCTTTGAGCATGAGGTTGGGCCCAGATCTTTGCCAGTCACCCGGACTTAACTGAGCCCCTGAAAAGCAAAAGACAACAGGGATTTCTTACATTTTCCTGAATATTTATTTAAGAGAAGATTTTTTTTTTTTAACTTTCCCAGAGCCCTTCTAGACCTGGTGTGACACTCAGTTACATAATCCTGTTGTCATTTAGCCACTAAGTCTCTTGCAACCCCATGGACTGTGTCCCGTCAGGCTCCTCTGTCCGTGAGATTTCCCAGGCAAGAATACTGAAGTGGGTTGCCATTTCCTTCCCCAGGGGATTGTCCCCACCCCGGGATGGAACCCATGTCTCCTACTTGGCAGACAGATTCTTTACCACTGAGCCACCTGGGAACCCTACAGTGATGAGCGAACTTCACTTATGGGATAAAATAAAATACGATGGTGCACAGGCCAGGCAGAGTTATTCAGATTCTAGGGCACCTACCATGTGTCAGGCACAGGGCTAGGGATGCAGAGAGATGTCAGTGGAAGAGTCCATGGACTGATTTCAACTTCTTCTTTCATACTGGCCTTGAAAAGCCATGAGGGGATCCATCCAGTATGTGTCTACCCTCAGCTCACAACTTTCATGGGGTGTCACAGTTTAAAGAACTCACTCAAATATCAATAGTTTACAGATTAGGAAAGTAAACCAGATACATAGTGCTAGGAACTCTGGAAATTAGACCAGATTACATTTTAAATGTTAACTATTATAGGAGGTATTAATAATTACAAAGTGACTCAATGGCATAATATTCTAGTACAAAGGACAGTATTTATGCAATACCCTAGATATGTACACAGCACATAGCCATGTGCAGAAATAGTCCTGTGTATAAATGACACTAAGAATCTGTCCAAGAAACTGCCCAGTTCAGTGACTCCTTAAAATGGTTCAAGCCTAAAAGGTTCTCTGAACTATCACATTTCAAAATACTTCACGCTTGCACAAGACAGCCACATTGGTTGCTAAAATGTCAGCTGCTTTGCTTTTTTGCTGAAATTCTATCCATTAGTCATGTGATATGCGTATATGCTCAGTTGCTCAGCCGTGTCCGACTCTGCAACCCCATGGACCCTAGCCCACCAGGCTCCTCTGTCCACGGCATCTTCCAGGCAGGAGTACTGGAGTGGGTTGCGGTGCCCTCCTCCAGGGGATCTTCCCAACCCAGGGACCAAACCTATGTCTGTTACGTCCCTTCATTAGCAGGTGGACTCTTTACTGCTAGCGCCACCTGGGAAGCCCAGTCATTTGATATTAAGCATTAGTTCAAAGTTGTGTGTTTGATTAGTTCAGAATGGAAAAATTACTATCTAATATAGGCATTGGTGGGCTTTCCAGGTGGCTCGGTGGTAAAGAACCCGCCTGCCAACACAGGAGACGTAAGAGACACGGGTTCAGTCCCTAAGTCAGGAAGATCCCCTGGAGGAGGGCATGGTCACCCACTCCAGTATTCCTGCCTAAAGAATTCTCAGGGACAGAGGAGCCTGGTGGGCTACAGCGTTGCAAAAAGCCGGACACAACTGAAGTGACTTAGCATGCATGGGCGTTTGGCACTCTCATTATTTTAAAAGGGAGCCCTAGGAGTGTTAGAAGAGGGAGTGGAAATGCTGCAGGGGAGTTTCAGCTATCTGGCCCAGTCTTCGTATTTTACAGATGCGGCACCTAAAGCCCAAAGAGATGTCTGACTTATCCCACAGCACATGGAGTTACTTGGTGATGGGCTGAGTACCAGAATCTGGGGGTGTAAATTCTGATGCTTCTGGTAGTTTATTAATGGGGTGGTGGTGGTGGTTTAGTCACTGAGTCAGGTCTGCCTCCTGTGACCCCATGGACTGGGACCTGCCAGGCTCCTCTGTTCATGGGATTCTCCAGGCAAGAACACTGGAGAGGGTTGCCATTTTCTTCTCTGATTAATGGGATAATATAATTTTTTAAAAAATCTTATTAAGAAAAAAATAAAAGACATAAAATTTTTAAATGTTATCTTTAAGATACTAAAGAAATTATTAACACTTTGGGATTTTTTAAAAATACAAGTGATTTATGATTATGGAACTACCTTAAGTTTCATTCATAAGTCTTCATTCAGCTCTTCAGTTCCATGTACCTGTTTATAGATGAACCAGGTTCTATCTGCCTGTAGTCTCAAAGTAGCTATAGTTTTGCCTGTTAGTTTCCACGTTAGCCCCTGGAGTCTTTTTTTCTGGTTTTATGATCATAGTTAATTCCTCTTTAACTGCACTGGGCCAGGGCCTGTGCCCGGTCCACAGATGGCTCATTGCTAGCTGCTGCCCCCTCCTGGCGAAGACGGAGTACAGCTGCGGAGAGCTGGGATCTGGGATAAGGTCTGAGCCGGAAGAGAAGGCAATGGGGCTGCCTGTAGGAGGTGGTATCCAAACTGCATCTCAAGCCTACAAGTAGGAATTATTCAGGGGAGGACAGGGAATTCCCATCCTAATTCAGTGTAGTGTTAGAACGAGTCAGACTTTGCCTTCCTGTCCCTCATTGATGTGCCTGTAGGCATGGAATTTCACGAGCATGAAGAAGGCAAAGAGGAACAATACTGGCCTGAAAATATATATAATGGAGGCTCTGCTAGTGTCAGGGTCTGCTCTGCTGGGGTCATCATTCGCTGTGTGGGGGACTGAAAATGAACTGTGAGTAGGGACCTAGAGCACTTCTGCAAGGTGCCTTAGAGTTGTTGGAAACCAGTGATCCTTAGTGGGGACTGTGGAAAAGACTAAAATTAGCCTTGACCACAAAATCTACCCTTTTGGAGGTACAAGAGCTCTGCCACTCCCTGCTGTGTATAGGAAACATGCAGCAAAGTGAGTCTTTCTTGCCATGGATTTTGGAAGCTAACTGTGCCTCCTTGCTTTCTAGCTGTGTCGACTCTACAAATTTATTGAGCAGAAGGGAGAGCTGCAAGATCTAACCCCAACCATAAATTCATTAATAAAACAGAAAACAGGTGTTGCCCAGTTGGTGAAGTACGGCTTAAAAGATCTGGAGGAGGTCGTTGGACTGTTGAAGAAACTTGGCATAAAGTTACAGGTTTGGCAATCGTTTGATTCTGGCAGTGTGAATTTGTAGCATTAATAATAGCACAAGGAGGAAATGGGTTTTATTTTAATGCTAGTTAAGTGTTTTATTTTTCCAGAAGGACGCTGCTTTCCACATTTTGGAACATTTGATACCTAGAAATAATTTTGGCTTATATCAGAATTTCTTTGTGAGCATCACAATTCCTATTGTGTGGTAATTCTTACTATGTCAGCCTCAAGAGAGGTGGTTATTCTTGAAGAGAACAGAGCTCCTCTTACTTGGTAGGCTGTAGTCCAACAGACTGTGTACCGAATATTTTGTTTATACTAAATACATTGTTCTGATGTTCATGATAGAAAATGGGGTCTTCAGCATTGCACACTCTTTAAATCTTGAGCCCTTGACACATCCGTGTGGCATTTCCCTTGACAGGTCCTGATCAATTTGGGCTTGGTTTACAAGGTGCAGCAGCATAGCGGAATCATCTTCCAGTTTGTGGCGTTCATCAGACGGAGGCAAAGGGCTATATCTGAAATCCTTGCAGCTGGTGGTAGATATGACCTGCTGGTGAGGGCACTTCTTCCTCAGCTTGTTATTTTAATATTTACTTATTTGGCTGCACCGGGTCTTAGCTGCCACACATGGGAGCTTTGATCTTTGCTGTGGCATGCAAACTCTTAGTTGTGGTATATGGAATCTAGTTCCCAAACCAGGGATCGAACTCGGACCCTGTGCCTTGGGAGCATTGAATCTTAGCCACTGGACCACCAGGGAAGAAATGTTTTGAAACTACAGAAAAATTGAATCACTGGTATTACTGAACCCCTATATATATTTCAACTAGGAATAGAAATGTCTTATGAAATGCATTTGTACTATTTTTAACTTTTGTGTAAATAGCTAATAGGGTTACAGGATATTGCAAAGATAGTACAGAAAGGTCTTGTGTACTTTTTATCCAGTTTCTTCCAATGGTTAAAGCTGGTATAACCATAATAAAGGGGCTTCCTGGTGGCTCAGAGGTTAAAGCGTCTGCCTGCGATGTGGGAGACCTGGGTTCGATCCCTGGGTTGGGAAGATTCCCTGGAGAAGGCAATGGCAACCCACTCCAGTATTCTTGCCTGGAGAATCCCATGGATGGAGGAACCTGGTAGGCTGCAGTCCATGGGGTCACAAAGAGTCGGACACGACTGAGCGACTTCACTTACTTACTAACCATAATAAAATACCAAACCCAGGACACGGACCTCCACATACTGTACGTGTCTAATTCTGGGCCATTTTTACCACATGTGTAGATTCTTGTAATTACCACCACAGTTGAGATACAGTGGAATATATTAATAGAACCTTAACTCCTTTATGTCCTTTACTCATCCCCTATATATGACTGTCTTAAATATTTCCTCAGTGTACATTGAGGTCCACATCAAACAGTGTTGTGCTTTTTGCTTCCAGTGTTGAACTCTGAAAAACTCAAGAAAAGAAGAAAATTTACTGTATTTACCCAAAATTTCTGGATTCTGATGAGAAATCTGGGTTATTTGAATTATTTTTCCCCTATAGGAAAGATGACTCTTGATGCTTTTAAGATTTTTTTTGTTTTTTTGTTTTTAGTTTGAAGTTCAATTATGTGTCTTGGCAGGACTTTCTTGGGATTTGTCCTGTTATTTGATTTTTCCCAGCTTCTTGAACCTATAGGTTTGTCTTTTGCTAATGAGCCTCCTACCAAGCGCCAGGAGGCCTCAGAGAAGGTTCAGTGGGGAGTCAGGACTTCCATATCTGCCTCAGGGTAGTGCGCCCCCCACCAGCAGAGTCAGTGGAGGCCAGGATCCCTGACTTCCACCCTCACCCAAGCAGTAACAAGGCCCTTCTCCCCTCTGGGGTGTGCCGGAGGAGCCTGAATGAGAAGCTGGAACTTTGACCACTATCCAGCATAGTATGCGGCATTATTTTTTCCACAATTTTTTCAGCTTTACTTTCTTTTTTCTCTCTTTCTAGAACTCTGATAACACAAATGTTACATCTTTTGTTATGCTCCTATGGTTCTGGGACATCTTTCTTTAGTCTCTTTTCTCTGTTGTTTAGTGATTTTATCTTCAGTTTTTCTGGTTGTTTTTCCTGTTATCTCCATTTATGCTGTTGAGCCCATCCAGTGAGTTTTTTGTCTCCCACTTCCTTGCTGAGACTTTGGGTTTTTTTATTTGTTTCAAGCCCATTTATGATTCCTGTTGTAGCATTTTTATGCTGGTTGCTTTAAAATCCTTGTCCGATAATTCTCACATCTGTTTCATTTTGTTGGTGTCTGTGGATTTGCCTTTTCTCACTCACTTTGAGATCCTGGCTCTTGTTACGATGCCTGATTTTCAGTTGTATCTGGGTGGGGGAGTTGGCAGGCAGCCTTGTTACTACTAGAAAGTGGTGAAAGTTCCAGCTTCCATTCAACATCCTCTGGCACCACCCAAGAGGGGAGGGGTACCTTGTTACCACTTGGGTGGGGTGGAAGTTGGGGATCCTGGTCTCCACTGACACCACTGGGGGAAGCATTACTCCCACAGATAGGAAAGTCCCGGCTCCCCTTGGTGTTCTCAGATACCACCCTCCTGGGACTTGGTGGGGCCTCTCTGGGTAAGGGGGAATGTCTTGACCCCACTCAGCCATCATGAGTGGGAGTGTCTATGCTTCTTCTGTGACATTTGGCCAACCAGGGCCAGTATTGTCTACAGATTTTCTGTCTTGCTGGGTTGCCCCTTTCTTGATTTTTTTTAACCAGAGAGATCAGATTTTCCTTCGGGCTTTTTTGTTTGTTCTCCTTGGCATTTCTAGGATGACAGTTTCTCCAGCACTCAGTCCTGGGTACAAGAGGCAAAAACCAAACCCAGGGAACCCACCACATGTGGTTCCTCGGATCCCATGGTCCCTGGTCAGCCTGCCATCTTCTCTCCACTCTCTGAGTCGTCTTATGTTTGTTTTATCTGTAGTGTCCAGGGGTTTTAGCTGTACTTAGAGGAACAGGGAAAAGTGTATCTACCCATCTTGGTCCAGAACCTATGTATCCAACTTTAAATTATCTAGTAACATAAAGTAAGTAAAAAGAAAAAGGTGGCATTAATTTTAATAATGTATTTTATTTAAACCAATATATCTAAAATAATATGTAAGCATGTAATTAAAAAATTTTTAATTATTAAGCCGCTATTTACATTTTTTCTAAGTCTTTATAGTTAGCATTTGTTTAACCCAGCATACCCAAATACTATTTCAACATGTAATCAAATATCTAAAAATTATTAAGAAGCTTTTTTATATTCTTTTCCATTCTGAGTCTTTGCGACCAGTGTGTTTCACATATATAGCAAACGCCAGTTCAGATTAGACATTTCACATACTCAAGCCCCATGTGGCTAGTGGCTGCCAAACTGAACAGTGCAGAGCTCGGTGCAGCATTCATTAACATTTCCTGAATTTGCAGGTATGCTTGCTTCTCTCTCTTGCTACACACACACACGCACACACACACTCTGACACACTTTATTTTGTTGAACCCTTTGATAAGGTGCTATTAGAGTGCATGCCCCCAAATCATTGCTTTTCCTATCATCACACTTTCTTCTCCATTTCATAACCAGAGCTGTCTGTCTCCCCACAGATTCCCCAGTTTAGAGGACCACAGGCTCTGGGGCCAGTTCCTACTGCCATCGGGGTCAGCATAGCCATAGACAAGATAACCAGTGCTGTCCTCAACATGGAAGAGCCTGTAAGTACTAGCCCTGCTTTCCAGCATGCCCTGAGATGGCTCTCCTTTTGTAGTCATTCACATGGAGCCCCAGATGTAGTAGCTATAAACTGAGCTTTAGGGAGACTATCTTTGCTGTGAGGGACAAGCCTAAATCTTGCTGTCGATCCTTAGCCTCTGCTTTCTAGCTGGGGGACCTTAGTCCAGTAGCCTGACTCTCCTTATCTGTAATATGCTACATAAATATGAGAGATTACACTTGTTAACAGATTCATATCAAAGCCCTCTGGTCATAATTCTACAAAGAAATGGTTTTTTCATCTGTGTTTCAGGCAAGATTAGTTTTCCCAGAGAAAAAGAATATCTTCCTAATGATTGAGAAATAATTTCAAGTCTTTTATCTTAAAAGACTAATATAAAAATTTTCTGACTGTGTCATTTTTTTTACCATGTCATTTTGAAGCAAAGACTTGTGCATTTATGTTGCTGTATGTGATTTTAAGGTGCCTATTTTCATATGAGTGCTGCCTCCATGGTCTCACATACATGCCCGGAATCTCCCTCCTCTAAATGTAATCAATGTTTCTGATCCAGGTTACAGTAAGCTCTTGTGACCTCCTGGTTGTAAGTGTTGGTCAGATGTCCATGTCCAGGGCCATCAACCTAACCCAGAAACTCTGGTCAGCTGGAATCACAGCAGAAATCATGTATGACTGGTCACAGGTAAGGAGACAAAAAGCGCCTGTGAGTGGAGGGCGCCTAGTCATGGTGTCAACAGCAAATCAGCGTCTATGGCTTTAGTTTCTGCCAAACTATCTCTATGATTTCAGTTGCTTCCTGTAGGAGTTTCTGATTGTTGGAGTAACAAATTACCAAACTAAATGGTTTAAAACAACACTTATTTAGTATCTTACACTTCTGGAATTCAGAAACCTGAAATCACTTTCACTGAGCTAAAATCATGGTGTCTGGTAAGGCTGGTTCCTTCTGAAGACTTTAGTAGGAGAATCCACTTCCCTGCCTTTTCCAGCGCCTAGAAGCCTCCTGCAGGCCTGCTTGTGGCCCTTTCCTCCATCTTCAGACTCAGTAGGGTAGCAGCTTCTTTCCTCTGCACTACGTTTCTGTCCTTCTATCTCAAATTGACCCTCCTGTCCCTTTTTACCAGGACCATTGTGATTATACTGGGCCCATCCTGATAACCCAGGATAATCTCCCCATCCCAAGATCTTTAATCAATCTGCAAAATCCCTTTTACCATGTAAGATACTGTAGTCACAGGTTCCCAGGGGTGAGGATGTGGACATCTTTGCAGGGCCATTATCCGGCCCAGCACACTTCCCAGAGGCATTCTGTGTCTAGTGTTTTTAGCTTTGTCTCCTTGGGCCTCTCACAGCTGGCCTAACTCCTGCTCTGGGGGTGGAGATGAGAAGAATGGCACCACCGAGCACCTGGCCTACCCTTTAGAGTGGGGGGCCTTCAGATGGCTGACTTCTCTGCAAGCAGATCACAGAAGGGGCTGCATTTCCAGGTGGTCCTCCAAGCTGTACACACATTCACCCTCACTCCTGGTGCCCCAGAGCATGAAGAGACGCCTAGGGAACAGAACCCTACCCTTCCACCTGTTTTTTCCACATTACCTGCTGCTGTCCATTTTTGTGTGTGTTATATAAAAATTCATGTCAGAAGTATGTGAGCAATAAATTATAATCGTTTAACAGAGCAGTATCCTATTCCACTTACTTGTTTCATAAATTGTTAGAGAAGTGTTCTGTCTTAAAGTAAAATTATAAGCTCAGTGATGGTGATTTCAGCCTAGCACAGGGGTGGCCCCTGCGGGCTTCTCTGCTCTGATACTTCTTTGCTTTACTCTTCAATTCTGCTTTTCACCTTCTACTGTGTCTTTTGTTGCCTTTATATTCCCCAAAGGCCTTTTCCGTGTGTGTGTGTGTATCTGTGTGTGTGTCTGTGTGTGTGTTAATATTTAGCAACCATCAAGATGTGAAGCTTTTGAAAACCTCTTACTATGTCCTGACCACACTGAGTGATATGGCCCCTTAGAACAATAGTGAAAGCACAGAAAACAAAAGAAATCTTATTCCTCCTTTGAATTCTATACTCTTCTTGCTTAATATTTATTTATATAAACCATAAGATCAACATGTTTAGTTATTCACTCTGAGAACACACTGAGCATAGTGTTTTCATTCTCCTTAACTACTTGAAGCTGTTCCAAGTGCTTGGTGTTTATTTGTTTCAGTCCCAAGAGGAATTACAAGAGTACTGCAGACATCGTGAAATCACCTATGTGGCCCTTGTCTCGGATAAAGAAGGAAGCCATGTCAAGGTAAAGACCAGAGGAAATCTTTCACAATTCAACAATCAGATTTCCCAAACTGTATTAACCATGGAACGCCCAGCCTTCCCACTGAGGTCCTGTCCTGGCCTTGGGCATGAGTGGAAACCCATTATTTCATTCTCCTTTTGAATTGCTAGGCCTGTTTTTTGGAGAAAGTGTATGAAATAAGAGAGAATCTGAATCCGAACACTTTTCTTTGAACTTAAAAAAAATTAAAAAGCTATGACTAGGTTTTTTCTCTACTTTTTTCTCCCTTTAAGGAGATAAAAATAATAAGTATAGCTATATCTCCTGGCAGACATATCTCTAGTTAACTTCCTAAGCAATTTTACTATGTTGTAGTTAACCAAAAAAGTTCACAAATAGATTACCTCATAACCTTTATTTCTATTTTTAAAGGGAGAAAAATCAATATATTTTCCCTTTGTTTTTTCCTTTTAATGTCTTTGTCTGGTTTTGATAGCAGAGTGATTTCGGCTTCATAAATGTGTTGGATCCTCTGTTCTCTGGATAATGTTGTGGTAGAATTGGTATTATTTCATTCTTAAATATTTGCTAAAATTCACCAGTAAAAACACTGGGACCTAGATACAGGGCTATCAGATTGCCTCTTTCTCCTTGAGTTTTGGTAGTTTATATTCCATTTCACCTAAGTATTCAAATATTCCTCTTACTATCTGTAGGATCTGTAGTGATATTCCCTTTCATTCCTGATACGGTATTTTATATCTCCCCCCCCCCCCGCTTTTTTTTCCCAATCACCCTAGCTAGAGGTTTATCAATTTTGTCTTCAGAAAACCAGCTTTTTATGTCATTTATTTTTCTCTATTTTTTGTTCATTTGTGTTCTATTTTATTGATTTCCTTTTTTTCTTCATTCTGCTAAATTTGGATTTAGAAACAGTCACTAGTTGAGGTTTGCTTTTCTTATCCACTCTTTGACATTCCCTGCCTTTTATTGAAATGGTTAAATAATTTATATGTTATGCAGTTACTGAAATGGTTGGGCTTAAATCTACCATTTTACTATTTGTTTTGTTTGTTCCATCTGTTCTTTTTTCTCCCATTTTTTTTCTCTTTTCATGCTTTGTTTTTAGATCAAATAGTTTTTATTCCATTTTATCTCTATCACTGGTTTACTGACTATAACTTATTTTTAGTGGTATTTTTTAATGACTTTTCTAGGGTTTGTAGTATACAACTTGAAAATTCTGCCTTCAAATCTACTGTATGCCTTCACATGTAGTATAAGAACCTTACAACCAAATACTTGCATTTCCCCCACCATCCTTTGTGCTATTGCTGCCAATCTGTTTTCTAAATATGTTACTAACTTCATAATACATTGTATTTTGGTTTTTATTAATCAATTACCTTTTACAGAGGTTTTTGAAATAAAGAGGGAATGTCCTTTATAGGGCTTCCTCTATAGCTAAGCAGTAAAAAAATTCGCCTGCAATGCAGGAGATGTGGGTTCAATCCGTGGGTCAAGAAGATTCCCTAGAGGAGGAAATAGCAGCCCACTTCAGTACTCTTGCCTGGAAAATCCATGGACCAAGGAGCCTGGCAGGCTACAGTGCATGGGTCGCAAAGAGACACGACTGAGCACGCGTGCACATCCTTTATATCTACCCATATATTTACCGTTCCTGGAACTGTTTATTCCTTCATGTTCAGCCAGATAGCATTCTGATTGTATTTTCATTCTGCCTGAAGAATTTATTATTTCTGATTAGTGCAGGTCTGCAAGTGATGAATTCTCTCAACTGTTACTAGTCTGAGAAAGTCTTCACTTCACCTTTGTTTTTGAGAGATATTTTTGCTGGATATATGATTCATGATATATGTTTTTCCTTTTGCACTTTGAACATTGTGTTTTATTGTCTCTGACCTGATAGTTTCTGTTTAAAATTCTGCTTTGATCGTCTGTCTGTAATTTATCTTTTTATCTTCTGACACCTTTTTAAGATTTTCTTCTGTCACTAGTTTTCTGCAATTTGAATATGATGTGCCTTGGTGCTTTATGTTCTAATGGTTGGTATTCACAAAGCTTCTTTGAACTGTAGACTTACAGTTTCCATAAAATTTGGAAATTATTCAGACATTATTTCCTCAAATGTTTTTCTGTCCCTTTTCCTTCTGGGACTCTGATTACAGAAGGTTAATCATTTAATATTGTCTCTCAGCTCACTGGAGAAGGCAATGGCACCTCACTCCAGTACTCTTGCCTGGAAAATCCCATGGACAGAGGAGCCTGGTCAGCTGTAGTCCATGGGGTCACTAAGAGTCAGACAAAACTGAGCGAGTTCACTTTCACTTTTCACTTTCATGCATTGGAGAAGGAAATGGCAACCCACTCCAGTGTTCTTGCCTGGAGAATCCCAGGGCCGGGGGAGCCTGGTGGGCTGCCATCTATGGGGTTGCACAGAGTCAGACACAACTGAAGCAACTTAGCAGCAGCAGCAGCAGCACAGCTCATTGAGGCTGTTCTTTTGTGGGTTTTGTTTGCTTTTTCTCTCTGTATGTGCTTTATTCTGGATCATTCACTGATCTTTTCTGCAATATCTTATCTGCTATTAGTCCCATCCAGTGCATTTCCTATTTCAGGTATTGAAGTTTTTTCATCTGTGTTAAGTTACATTTGTGTCATTTTTTTAAAAATGTCTTCCATTTCTTCCCTCATCATAGGTCTTATTTCCTTTATATTCTTTATAATAGTCATTTTTAATTCCATCATCTTGACATTTTTGGTCTGAATTTCTCCTGGTTATGAATCATATTTTCCTTCTTCTTTTTATGCCTGTTAACTTGTGAGTAGTTATTAGACATTATGAAGTTTACATTTTTCTGTACCGTGTTTTATTATGTCCCCTCCCCCGCCCCCCACTTTTTTTTTTTTCTTGGCTGCCCTGCACAGCTTTCAGGATCTTAGTTCCTGAATGGGGATTGAACCCTGGGCCACGGCAGTGAAAGCTCCCAGTCCTAACCACTAGACAGCCAGGTAATTACCCTTATATTCCTTTACATACTGCTGGACTTTGTTAATGTAGTTAATATCCTTGACTTTTGCTTCATCCTTTCCAGCCTTTAAGTTTTGTTAGGACAGCCTTTAGTCTAGATCTAATTTAGCCCCACTCCTAAGGCAATGCCCTTTGGAGGATTCTGCCTTAGGTTCCATGTATTATGAGGTCTCTCCACTCTGTAAGAACAAGCACTATTCCCATCCCTGTGGATTTCAGGAATTATTATGCCTGCTCATTTCTGCTGGTTGTTTCCCCAGCCTTGGATAGTCCCCTCTCTCCCATGCACACATCAGTTCTCTGCCAAAGATGTGAGTGGACTTGAGCTTCAGAAATCTTTCTTTCTCTGGGTGTAACTCTCCTCTTCAGTGCTCTGCCCCAGCTTCTAGGCATCCTGTCCTACCTAACCTATAGTCTGTCTTCCCAGCTCAGCAAGACTCCTGGCCTTAGGTTCCTTCTCCCTGCACTGCAGTCTGTAGACTTCCTCAGCAGTTATCTGGGGCACTCAAAGGCTCACTTCATTCCCCTCCTCTCAGGATAACAGTCCTCCACTACTTGTTGTCCAGTGTCTGAAAAACAGTATTGATATATTTTGTCTGGTTTTCTAGTCATGTAAGGCAGGAAGGTAGTTCTTACAGTAGTTAGTTCTTCATAGGAATGTTTGTAAGTCTCCACTGCTGGCCTGCTTGATAAGTCACAAAATCATAAATGACCCTAGTCCTACTGATCACACCTCTTCCAGAGCAGTGACTGCTCCTGTAATATTACCAAGACATGACCGACTAGCCTCTGCTGGGTAATTATGGCATCATAACCCACTGCTATAATGATCAGCAGATTCTAAAATCTTGAATCAAATCTGCTTCCCCAAATTTACATCCATTGGCCCTAGTTCTGCCTCTGGAATGGTCAGAAGAGCAAGTCTAATTCTTCCTCTTTCTCTTAACTGCCTTCACATGAATTTCAGGAGACCACTGCCATACAGGGGACCACTTTAAGTGTCCTCTTTTCTGGTTTAAACATTCCAGTTACTTAAGCCATTCCTCATAAAGTACTTTTCCAAATCCTTCACGCTCCTAGTTAATGGCCTCTAGACACATTTAACTTTGTCAGTGTCTGTCCTTAAATGTGATACTAGAATTCTACAAGTGCTCTAAGCATATTCTGACTAAACAAGAAGGGTCTGTAGACTCCCTCAATCCAGATAACATATTTCTCCTAATACAGCCTATAAGTAAACTAACTTTATCTACCATGTAGTTCTTTTGGTCCTCCTGAATTCATCATCAGCTGAAACCCACTGGCCTTCCCACAGTTGTCACCATATCTGACCAGTCTTCTGCAGTGAGGGCTTGATGACAGGACCTCATATTTGTCTCTGTTAAATGTGAGCTTGTTCACTTCAGTACATTGTTCCAGTTCATCCAGCTCTTTTGACTCTTCTGCCTGATGGGGCTTCCCCGGTGGGTCAGAGGTTAAAGCGTCGGCCTGCAATGTGGGAGACCTGGGTTCGATCCTTGGGTCGGGAAGATCCCCTGGAGAAGGAAATGGCAACCCACTCCAGTATTCTTGCCTGGAGAATCCCATGGATGGAGGAGCCTGGTGGGCTACAGTCCACGGGGTTGCAGAGTCGGACACTACTGAGCTACTTCACTTTCTGCCTGTTAGTGGCAGCATATATATAAATACATGTATATTTATAAATATAAAATAGCAGCATCTTTATATTTGAAGGGCAAGACATCACTATGTTCACCCATTCAGCAAGTGCATATTAAGCATTCACAGTATGGAAGGGATTGAATTTAGGGCCATGAGGGATGCAGGGACATATAAGCCACAGGTCCTGCTGTCAAGGATCCTATAATCTGGTGGGGAACAGAAGACATTCATGCATGATTATGAGCTAGAAAATGCTCAACGCCATGAGAGTCCTACAGGAAAATTCTTTGAGGATTCCTCAGCCTAAGAGATTACTACAGAGGTAGCAGGGAAGTCTTCAGAGTGGAGGTGCAGATAATGCTGGACCCCCATGGATGGGCAGCATACTAAAAAGGCTTTTTAAGCAAAGGAATAACAACAGTAATGGCAGTTCTTTCAGTAGGTGGTCCCAAAGATAGAGGCAGGCCAGCAGAGAACTATTCCAGTATTACCCTAAATAGTCCATTTGGAGTGAAGCAGAATTGTGCAGAGGGGCACTTGAGCAGGAGAATATGGTTCTAGCTGGATCATAGAGAGCCAAAATGCCCAACCAGGGAATTCAAACTTGATTTAGCAGCTAGTGGGGAGCCGGTGGATGTTTTTGGACAGTAGGGAACATCAGAGTATATAAGAAACATTAACCTGCAGGGAGATGTAACATGGAAGGGAGTGAGGGATAACTGAAGCTGGGGACGGCTGAGGGCAGAATATCAGACTGTCCCAAGCCAAGGCAGGGCACTGGCCACGGGAGTGAAGATGAACAGATAGGTGCCATAAAACTGGGATGACAGGACTAGGGTTTGGAAAGGAGGGGGAGGAGTTGTAGAAATCTTGGTGACTGACCCGAGGATGTTTAAGGGGGAAAACATGTGAAAGAATCAAATGAAATAGGAGCTGGTTTGTCTTGGCCTTTTTTTTTTTTTTTTTAATTCTGTCGTCTATAATAAGCTGCTTGAATCTGGACAGGGTTTCTCAGCAGCCACATTTTGACATTTTTGGCCAGATGCTTCTTTGTGGGCCTGTTGTCCTGTGCATTGTAGGGTGTTGAGCTGCACCCCTAGCATCTACCCACCAGATGCCAGTAGCACCCCCACAACTGTCAAAACCACAGATGTCTCTAGTTACTGCCAGATGCCCTGTGGGGAGCAAAATCGCCCCTGGCTGAGAGCCACCAACCTAAACTGTTGACTGAAGAGTCTTACTATGGTACTCTTCAGCCTGCTGGCTTTAGAAATGATGGGTCTGTTTCATTCTTTTTAAGGTTAAGTCTTTTGAGAAGGACAGGCAAACAGAGAAACGTGTGCTGGAATCTGATCTCGTGGACCACGTTGTACAGAAACTGAGGACTAAAGTCAGTGATGAGAGGACTACCAGGTAACTTAGTAAACAAAAGACCAAAAAACCAGCTGCAACTGCCTACATAGAATTTTCATACATTTATTTTAAATGTCAGTTTGATCCTTTGGGGAGATAAAGACAGGTCAGGATAACTTTTTTACCCCCCCAGCGTAACTTTTAATGAACCATAGTACAGCTTCTGAATAACTCAGTAGTTTAATTATATAACTCCGTGTAAAACTAGTCATAACTTACTCTCAGCATTTGTCCTTCATAACACATCAAAGATTATTTTATCATTTTGAAAAGCCTGAGGAACCACAGTCTAGCTGCCGTTTATCTCATTTGGTCAGTGAACTGCAGTAGTGTTTTGTCACTGGTTTTGAAAGATCTAATATTCTGGAAAATAATAATGTTCTGGGAAAAGTTCTCACTCATCATAGCAATGCAAATTGGTTCAACTGTCTGCATAGGAATTTAACAAAGTTAAAAGCCTTAAAACTAAAAAAAAAAAAAAAAAAAAAATTACCCAGCAATTCCACTTCAGGAATTTACAGTAAAATTATTCCATAGGGATAGTACAAAGATGTCTATCAACACACACTGTTTATAACAGCAGTTCTCAAAAATTTTGGTCTCAGAACCACTTCATACCCTTAAAAATTATTTGAGGACCCCCTAAGAGCTTCATTTATGTGGTTTATATCGATCAATATTTCTATGTTAGAAACTAAAATGTAAACATTTTAAAAATACTTATTCTAAAATAACAATAAACTCATTACATGCAAACCTAAATAACAGTTTTAATGGAAATAACTATTTTCCAAAACAAAATAAATTTAGTAAGAAAGGTAGCATTGTTTTACAGTTTTACGGATATTGTTGCTTTAATTTTTGTAATCTCTAATGCTAAGTAGAAAAAACTACATTGTTTTATTATTACTATTGTCTTATATTGTCTGTTTCTGCATTCAGTCTCTTATGATATACATCATGTAGTCTCTGGAAAATTCCATTACACATTAATGAAAGGATACCAATAAAAGGATAATTAACCTGTTAGGATTATTGTGAAAATACTTTTGACCTTGCAAATACCCCGTGAAAGGATCTCAGGGACCTCCAGGGCCTCTGAACCACACTTTGGGAACCTCACTTACAATATCACAGTAATTCAGTGATAGAAGACTGCTCAAATTACAACAAATACAATGAAGTACTGTGCAGCCTTTAAAAATTATTTTTCTAATAAAGCTGAGTTTATTATAAGGAAAGATGTCCACAGATAAGATATGATCCCATTTTTGTTGCAACCAAAATATATAGCTCATACACAGAAAAATGTCTGGAATGATGAACCAAATATTTCATTATAGTTATTTCTGATTAGTGGGATTACAAAGGATCATTTCCCTTGCTTTTCTATGTTTTTGTAAGTCTTTTATTTATGCTTAGAAAGAGTACTCTACTGGGGGACTTCGCTGGTGGTCCAGTGGTTGAGAATCTTCCTTGCAGTGCAGGGGACACTGGTTCAATCCCTGGTCAGGGAACTAAGAGCCTACATGCCACAGGGCAACCAAGTCCATGTGCCACAACTGCAGAGCCCACGTGCTCTGGAGCCTGCGTGCTGCAACTAAGATCTAACACAGCCATAAATTAAAAAAAATTTTTAATACTTTTTTTGACTTACATCAGTAATTCTCAATCCGGAGTTTTGCCCTTCAGGGGACATTTGGCAGTTTTTGCAGAGATTTTTGGTTGTTGTCTACTACTGTTATCTAGTAAACACCAGGGTGGTGGTGGTTTAGTCACTAGGTCGTATCTGACTTGTGTGACCCCATGGAGTGTAACCAGCTCCTGTGTCCATGGGATTTGCCAGGCAAGAATATTGGAGTGAGTTGCCATTTTCTTCTCCAGGTGATCTCTTCCCAACCCAGGGATTGAACCCCGTCTCCTGCATTGCAGGTGGATTCTTTACCAACTGAGCCACCAGGGAAGCCCAGTAAACACCAGGGCTGCTGTTAAACATCCTATAGTGAAGAGGACTGACTCCCCACCTCCACCCCAACAAAGAATTATCTGACCCAAATGTCAGGCTGAGAAATCCTGGCTTATATAAAATCAATGTTCTTGCTTGCATGCCTTTCCTGGCCCCGGCCCTGCCCATCTCCACCTAGCTTGAGTGAATTCACTGTCAGGCTCTTTCTAAGAGGGGGTGTGTGTGGGGGTGTGTGTGGGTGTGTGTGTGTGTGTGTGTGTGTGTGTGTATCATGTTCTTGAAGTCTCTAGATATTAGAATTAAGAATCCAAATCAAAGGCAGAGCTTTAGAAAACAAAAAAGTCAGCTAATTAATAGCGACTATTAGTAATAGTACAGGCAAACATTATTAAGACACTTAACAGGCCAGATGGATTTAGTTTTAGCAGGGAAGGGCTTAAAATCTTTCTTCCATGTGAATGATTATTTCCCTGTTTTCCCAAGATAGAGTGCTATTATGTCTCTCAAAGGCTATAAATTAATTCAGTCTTTGAAAGAACATCCATTCACAGCTTCTGAAAGAATCTCATTTACTAAATGTTCTCTGGTGGGTGATCACCAAGGTTGCATCCATAATGAAGGTGGGGCATTGCTAATGTTTCCTTGTATTGTGAGGAGAGCAGAAAGAACACCCATTGTATTTCACTGAAATTAGCTTCTTATCTTGAGCCAGTATTCCAAACCCAGCTGAATAAATCAGAATGTTGTCTCTAAGAATGTTAATTTGAAATGACATCCTTTATAATTTTTATTTGCTCTTAATAAAAAACATAAGTGCAAATTTTGTTTCCTCCACTAATGACCAATATTTATTAAATATCAGTATATTTAATAGAAAGCCTCTAAGTGTAGCTCACTATAAATTATGTGTTGCTTTTGTCTTAGCGACTGTTTATTCTAATTGTTTTTGTTTGCTTGTTTTTAGAGAAGCTTCCGATAATCTTACAGTACAAAATCTGAAGGGATCATTTTCTAACGCTTCAGGTATAATTACTAATTGTAACTTAAACATAATAATGCTTGTGTGTGTGTGTACATGTTTGCTCTAAATACTTAGAACTGTGGCTAACTCACTGCATCAGTAATATCCTCTTAAAGTAACATATGTACAATTAGTTATACCGAAAAGAATTAATCCCTATGAAACTTACATTCTAGAAAATGATAAAAACCACTGGGAGTTTGGTGACTCTTCTGGTCCTGATATGTCTGTCTTATTTTTACAAGTGGTTTAATCTTCCTTTGATTCAGTTTATTATGTAGATCAAATGTGGATAAATTTTCCCCATATAGAAGATTGAAGAAAAGTATTTTGAAATGCCCTGGAGACACTATGTACATTTGTTTTCATGAAAGCCAAGAGGAAACAGTGGTGATAGTTACACCTTTAGTTTTACTACATTTGTCAACCCAAGTGAAAAGGAAATGTCCCAGTGAAGTCCACGAGAAGACACTACTTGACTTTTAAGAGAATTAAGTCTTTTGGGGTTCATTTCTGTTAGCAGGCTTTCTGCCACCATCAGATTTCAAATACTTAGAGGAATTTAAAGAATTACAGTTTGGGAAATGTTAAGCTTGCCTTTTTTTCCCTTAGGTTCATGAGGTTTGACTCATAGTGCCTCCCTGTGCCTTTGTCACCTCCCACTGAAGGAGGGAAGGCTAGGGTCCTGACAGAAGTGTCAGAACTGCTAGGGGAAAAGTGGGGTTCTGGGGTTCTGGTCAAGTGCAGACAGCTACAGAGACAGAAAACAAGGCTTAGACATAATCCAGTCTCTAGAATCACCCCCAAGTGGATTCTAATTATCTCTGCCAGCTCTGCGGTGTGTAATAGAAAGTGGGACCAGATAAGGCCATAACTGCTAAAACTCTGTTTCAGGCTTGTTTGAAATCCATGGAGCAACGGTTGTTCCCATTGTGAGTGTGGTCGCCCCCGAAAAGCTGTCAGCCAGCACCAGAAGGCGGTATGAGACCCAGGTACATGGTCAGAGTCCTCAGCTTTCTAACATGAGCCGCAGAGGAAGAAAACGAGAAAGGGAACGAAGGGACAGTTTCCTGGAAATGTTTTTCTTCCCAACTCCTGAACTTGGTGACTTCTGAAAATTTCACCAACACAAACAAAGCATCTCAGGTGCCAAGATTCTGCCCTGTTTGTCCTCCAAAGGGGCCTCAGTGTACACTGGGCACCCAGAAGCAGCTGTTGTCAGAAATACTGAGTCCAAACAAAAAGTTTCTGATCCTATTTGGTTTTGTTGTACATAACAAAGCAGAGGAGATCTACCCCAAGACGTGTAGCAGGTTCCTCACTGCAAACATGTTTTGGGTGTCTGTTATTTGCCTGATTCTGTGCTAAGTGCCAGGTAAAATGGAAAACACATGACACGGCCGCAGTCCTCAAAGACTTTTTAATCTTAGAAGCATATATATGGTTGGAGACTAGAAGAAAATCAGTACTAGGATGCTGAATTAAGTATACTGAATGAGTGTTAAGAGTATGCTACAGACATGGGGGAGAAAGAAAGATCAGTGTGTGTATGGATGATCAAGAAAGGCTTCGTGGAGGTGATCCCTGAAGGATTTCAGCAGGCAGAGAGGGAAGGGGAGAGCATTCCAAATGGAAGGGACAGAGGGAAGGACAGCGTAGAAAAGCTAATGAGCAGAGTTAGGACACTGGCCTCATGTGAGAGTAGGGTGTGAGAGGGTAGCCATTACTTAGGAATGTAATTAAACTGAAACACAAAAGATCAAGTTACCTCATTTTGTTAGCTTTTCTGGCTGTTTCTCAGTGTTGGGTGGAAACTCACTTTTCATATCTACCATATTTCAGTTCCATGTTCTCAATGCTGTCACTGTCCCCTTCTTAAATTTAGCTTAATACTAAAATCTCCCTGCTTCTGCATGCACTGTTTTACAGTACTGAGCTTTTATTACATGTCAGTTCAAAATTATAAAGAAATAAGTGGATTAGTAAACAAAGGATCAAGGTAGGCTATAAAATCTCATTTTCCCTGAGGTCGTAATACACTAGACACTCATCTTACTGAGGTGGATGAAGAGCAAGTCCTTATATAATATTTGGGGTCTCTTTTAGGCTTTGGTTTGTCACCTGTGATTGTTTCCTAGAATAACTGAAATGGTAAGAAAGATGGCTTGACTGGACAGGTTCTGAATTCTAACACACTTTCCTTCTTGTTAGGTACAAACCCGACTTCAGACCTCCCTTGCTAACTTACATCAGAAAAGCAGCGAAATTGAAATTTTGGCTGTAAGTAACTTTCTTTAACTTTCTGAGGATGGCTTTTGTCCACACTGTCAAATTTTTGCTGTCAACAGAATTGGGATACAGGCCTGTTTCTCCTAATTTCTTCCTCTGAAAGATTGGGAGTAGGCGGACTGAAAACGAAAATCATTTTTCTAAATGTTTCAGGCTTCCCTGATAGTTCAGTTGGTAAAGATTTTTCCTGCAATGTTCGATTCCTGGGTCGGGAAGATCCACTGGAGAAGGGATAGGCTACCCACTCCAGTACTCTTGGGGTTCCCTCATGGCTCAGCTGGTAAAGAATCCGCCCGCAATGTGGGAGACCTGGGTTTGATCCTTGGGCTGGGAAGATCCCCTGGAGAAGGGAATGGCTACCCACTCCAGTATTCTGGTCTGGAGAATTTCATGGACTGTATAGTCCATGGGGTTACAAAGAGTCGGACACGACTGAGCGACTTTCACTCTTTCACTTTCCAGGCCTTTGCAGGTAGTGCTGCCAAAGCTTTGTGGTGTGATGTGTTAGTTCTAAGTGCTGAGATCACATCACTGCCCAATTCAGTAAGCAGCACAGAAGCATCCCATTCATGCTGCTCCATCCAAAGTGACACCACAGTCACAAGTCAGTATGTGCTGCTCAGGATCCCTGACATGACACATTTTTGTGTATCAACAGGTGGATCTACCCAAAGAAACAATCTTACAGTTTCTGTCATTAGAGGTAAGCAAGATGAACTCTTCTGCACTATAGTCTTTAAAATCCCAAAGTTTGCTGTTGATTTGCCAAAAGAAAGTTGAAAGTGGCATTATTTTCTTTTATGATATGAGGCATTTTTCTAGCAGTCCCAGGAATCTAGGAGCATTGTTTCTTTTATGTGATATGAATTACTAAATCAGATTTTGAGGGAATCACACTTTTCTAGTGTTTTTTTTTTTTTTTTTTTTTTTTTACATTTCAGAGATGTTTTTTAACAAACACCTAGGGGTTTTACTGTGTCTCGAGCTCTAGCAGGCCTTGTTCTAAGCACTCTAGGAATGTTAACTCATTTAATCATAACAACCCCAAAGGATACATACCGTTAACCTTTTTACAGATCCTTATTTTACATTTTATGGAGAATGGAAGTAGAGAGGTTAAACATCTCACTCAAAGTCACCCAACTCGGGAGTTACAGAGCCAGGATTTGAACCTAGGCAGACTAGTGGAATCTACATTCTCACCCACTATACTGTGCTGCTTCAAACAAACCTTCATTCCAACTAGGGAAGCTCATTTTCAGAACTAAAACTATATGGAAGATCTTTCTGTAAAAATTAAACATAGGTCTTTTTTATATGCTTTTTTTTAATAGGTACATACCTTTGTTATCAAATAGCCTAACTGAACTTTTTAAAAAATGTAATATTTACCTTTGCTATAAGAATATTTAACTGTAAGAATAACTACATGTGATTTTTGCAGCATATCTAACCAAAGAATACTTCTGTCTATCCAGAGTATTTAGTCAGACTAAGTTAGATGAAAAATGAACTTTGCCCCAGAACTGACATTTCATGCTATATTTTAAGGTTATTCTCCATTTATATAAAATATTGATTATATTCTTTGTGCTGTACAATATATCCTGTAGCTTATAAGCTAACTTCCCCCTCCCCTGTCTTCCATCCCCATTGGTATTCTCCTGTCTGATAAATAATCATATAGCACAATACTGGTAATTTACTGCTTCATGAGCCACTCAAACAGGTGCACATCAGAGGTGGCATCTCCATCTCACCTAAAGTCAACAGTTGGCAGAAATAACAGTTGGCAGTCACATTAACACACTGGGGCTGCAGCATTCTTAGGCAGGATCTAGTAAGCTGGTTTTATAAAGAAATTCAGTTCTTCAAAAGAAGAACCCTTGCAGTCTCCCCACTAGTTCTTTCCCCCTGTAACTGATCTCTTCAGTGTACTTAGAAGGGGGATGGCATTGACACCTCATTAGTGACCCAGGAAAAGCCAATTAATAAACCTTAGTACCTGTTAAGTCTTATCTATATTTTTTCCTAGTGGGATGCTGATGAACAGGCATTTAACACAACTGTGAAGCAGCTGCTGTCACGCCTGCCAAAGCAAAGATACCTCAAATTAGTCTGTGATGAGATTTATAACATCAAAGTAGAAAAAAAGTAAGTTATCACTTAGGCATTGCAGGTTTCAATATAAGTTAAAACTCAGGTTGAGGAGGGGTGGGGGGCGTTGTTTGTTTTTAGGAGTTTTTCCCCAAGAAGCGGTTTTAGAGTGACAGATATGTTATTGTCTTGTTGAGGTTAGATGACTAATAAATTGCTATGTTAGAACTGCAGTTGGTGACCAGTGAATACATGTCAGGACTGTGAATCACAGTCATGATCGTATCAATAACATGGTGATCTCAGTAGCAGCTATCCCAGTTATCATTTTAATCACCCAGGTAACTCCTATGTTTTATGTCCCCTTGTCAGAATGCCAGTTGTTCATGTTTTCAAACACTAAAATGTTTTTAGTGACTAGCTTTCCATCTTGTTTTTGATTACACAGAACTCCTACAGTTAAATGTTCTAAAAATAAATTATCAGCCCCGTTCTTTACCCATTATACTGATCCTGTCTTCTCCCTCCTCTTGCAGGGTGTCTGTGCTCTTCCTGTACAGCTACAGAGATGACTACTACAGAATCTTATTTTAATCCTAAAGAACTATCATTACACTGTTCAAACAGGCAGGAGCTTATACTACAAAACATTGTACATTCATTATAATTTTAAATTAGCTTTACATTCTAAGCTGTCCTACAAAGCTGAGCTTTGTAGGTTTTTCATGTGTAATATATTATAAATTTATCTTTTGAATAAATGTTTTCATATATCTGTTGCTTTTTAATTGCAAATCTATTAACACTACAGGGTTTATGGAGCTAGAACATAAGAAAACAGCTTTGTTCTTCTCTAAGCCCTATATACCAAGCACATGAAAATGTCCAAAGTAAAGGGCATAAAGAAATCAAATATCATCATTAACTTGGAATCTTTATTCTTGATGATTCTCTAATAAGCTTATCCTTAGTCTGGTTAAGCAAACTCTTATTCGGCTATGAAACTCATTCAGATTTGCTAAAGGAACTAAGATGATAAAATTATACAGCCAGCTGGGAAACCCATGAAATAACACAACTTTTAATAAAATTGTCAGGTTTCAGTTCCAGTAAACCAAAAGACAGGGCCTCAAGCCTATACATAATCACATCATTCCAGAATGAGAAGCTATGGCCAGAAACTTTTTATGGGGTAGGAAAAAGAATAAAAGTTGGTCAGTGCTGATAAATACAGGTTAAATAATACACTGCTCTTTACAGATGGCTACAGCATCTGTAAACTATTATCCAGGAATATACAACCGTCCAACACAAACCACTAGCCAGATCTAAGATAAACTGGCTTCCTGTAACTACCCTGTAAACACTGCAACCCTTCTTCCATCCAAAAATGACCCTAATCTCACATGAAAACAGTCATTATAAGGGAATCAGAAACTCAGCTTTGTGGCCAAAAATAAAAACCAAAGGAAAAATAGCAATTCAGTGGTTAGTTGGTGAAAGCGGGAAAGCTGGTGCCCTTCACTGCGCTGCTTTGCTCTTCTTACTCTTGCTCTTTTTGTCCCTCTTCTTCAGCCCATCCATGTTAGCTCGCAATAGGTTTGAATAAGCCTAAAAGACACAGAGCGTGACCTTAGTGCAAAGAGTTGCAAATTGGTGGAGCATCTGCCCTACTTCCGTAATGGATTTAAGGTTGCCAAAATCAGAAAGCCTAACTGATAAAGTATAGAATACTATGGGACACCTGTATCCTCAGGAATATGGTATAAAGCAAACACCCTCACATTATAGCAGCTTCTGCAACACCCACTATTGAGTTGCACATTTTTTACTTTTTTTTAAGCAAAAATGGAAGACTACAGGCGACTTACATAGTACTGTAAGTACAGCATATATGAAGCCTAAGACAAAATTTAGCTAAAAAGACAATGTCAGTGTTGAAGTAAAATTCATAGCTTGGCAGCTTTTACTTGTAAACTATTGGTAAAACACAGTATCACAGGAGAGCAGTGAACTTAAATCACAGTCTTAACCCAACCCAGTGTTAAACATTAGGCTGACTCTTGCTTCAAGAAATGGGACACAGAGAACACCAGAAACTCACCATCTGAAACTTATTCACTTCTTTGGAGCTCACCTGGAAAATAAGGGGGAAAAGATCACCCCTGTTACCACAAAAAAATCATCTGCCTCACCCAGTAAAACTCAGAAGCCTCATGAAGACATCCTACCTTTAAAAATATTTCTTCCCCACTGCAGGAATGGGAAAGCTATTTTTCTACTACACTTTCCTCTGCCTGAGGAACAAGTAAAGTAGCTCTGCACTTTGAGAATTGTACCAAGATAGGAAACATGGGCTGCTTAAGAAGCTATGCTTCTCGCCTCTGTTGAAATCTCTTAAACATATTGCACTGACTTTTTATAAGGAGTCTAAGCGATGTCAAAGAACTTAACCTTTTGTGCAAGATACATTTAAATTACACCCTCCCCATCTTATTTTAAACCTACCTTCTATTAATTCAGGCCCATGTAAGCAAACTGCAAGCTACCACAAGAGAAATTTTATGTCTGAAGATTCCTTAGTTTTCCGTACTTCATGACACCCAACTTTATTTTTTTTAAGCCACATAAATGCTTGCTTTACTGTAAAAATCTTCTCAAGATAATTGGTAATGGAAGATTAATCAACTAATTATAGCCCACATTTTCGTGAATATCCTATACTGATTAGAGGACAGCCTGGTTCTGCCCCAGTAGAATAAAGAAGTATTCATTTGATCCAAGGAGTCTTCTTGCTTTGCCATCAACTTCCACTTTGAAAGGGAAAGCTAGAACTCTTACTCAGTGTGCCATATGCTCAGTAGTGTCTGACTCTTTGCAACCCCATGGACTGTAGCATGCCAGGCTACATACTCAAATTCAAAGCCTGATATAATACATGTTTGGTACCTAAACCACAACAACAAAGGAATAATCAGCTTAAAAGTAAAAAGCATCTGGTACCAAGAAACTGTTCACTGAAGCCCCAGCACAGTAAGGGAATAAGGAATCAAATATGCCAGCTGCTCCTCACAGTACTACTCTGAGTAAGGACCGATATGCTAGTATTTTTTTCTAACAAGCGTTTGACTTCCACCGCCTTCATTTTAATTTTGCTTTGGGGCTTTCTATTAACAGCTGGGGAACTACACACTAGGCTTATTTAGTAACTTACAAAAAACAAAAAAACACAAAACCTGGTACAGATATAACCCATCCTCAGTTAAGTTCAAGTCTTTAAACTCCAAAACAGGAGTATTAGGAATCCAACTTACCACAGTGCTGATCTTCTTTTTCCCATCAGTAGCTCTTAACAGACATTTGTTGTCTGAAGGCTCAAAGCCCTCCACAGAACCCTTCCTTGGAATGGGTTTAGTTCGGCCATCATCTGCATGAAAAATACATCCTGGTGAACAGAGCCACAGACTTAACACGTAGACAAAATAAGTCGGGAAGGGATACAAAGAGGATACCTAATCCACCTCCACTGATCTAGTTCTGTTAACCACATTATCTGCTATCATAGATGGCCTGGCCACATCTTGGGAACCTACCTGCTACTCCCAAGATGGGAACATTGTAATATCAAAGCACATTAAATTTCACTAATCATGGCGCGGCCTGGAATCCTTGACAAGGAAGCCCTGACATGACTGAGGCCCACTGGAACCGGAACTGGCTTAGGTGGCTAAGTGCTGGGGGCCGCACCAGGCCCAATCCCTAATACTCTCTGGCCCCTCAGCTCTGAATGGGCCCAGGATAAGGTGGAGGAAGGTAGGAGAAGCAGAGGATGGGCATTGAAAGATTCTGCCTGAGGCTCCCAGTCACTGGGCACCCGGGCTGGGGTCTCGCTCGGCCTCCCAGCCCCCTTCCGGCCTTGCCGCGTCCACAGCCGCTTACACTTCTTCAGGGTGATGAACACGCTGCCCGACAACCGGCACTTCTGGAAGAGCCTAGTCAGCTCCGTCAGGAACTGGAACACAACAAGCCCGGCCCCGTTAGGCAACCACAAACCCCCTTCCCGCCTCGTCAAGTCCCTGTCCCTCCCGAAGAAAGAGACAGAGGTCCCGAACTAAGCCCCAAACACCATCGGTCCCTCAGCCGGCCAGCTCTGGCTATACCTGTTCACTCTCCAGCAGCACCATCCTGGCGCTGCTGGCTCCGCTCCGTCAGCACAAATCCCAAGTCCCTGGAGCCGGAAGTTTCACCCGGCCTGGGCGGGACTTCCGCTCTTAGGTTTCTTGTCTCTTTCACCCAATCCCTGCTTCCACCGTTTCTCCGCCCCACCCGCCTCTGGCTCGCGCTCAGGGACTCCCCCTTCTGTTCCGGGAGAGCGACGACCCCGAAGGCCTTTGGAGTGTGTCAGATTTCACAGACAAGCAATCCCCTCATCCAAGCAGCGGAAGGGAGTAAGAGCGCGGAAGGATTTGGTGGAAACCTATAGTTGTGGCTCAGCTGGTAGAGAATCAGCCTACAATGCGTGAGACCTGCTTCGATTCCTCGGTTGGGAAGACCCCATGGCGAAGGGAAAAGCTACCCACTCCAGTATTCTGGCATGGAGAATTCCATGGACAAGTCCATGGGGTCGCAAAGAGTCGGACACGACAGAGCAACTTTCACTTTATAGCTGTGTACATTCAGCTGTGTGTTGGGCAAGTTACCTAACAGTTCGGTGCTTCAGTTTCCTCAACCTATACTAATGGTATCCACTTCACAGTGTGGCTTTGAAGAGTAAATGAGCTAATATTAAACACAACAGTGCGCGGCTCATAGAGCCTGCTCAATAAACATTAGCTCTTCACGACCCAGATAATCACGATGGTGTGATCACTCATCTAGAGCCAGACATCCTGGAATTTGAAGCCAAGTGGGCCTTAGAAAGCATCACTATGAACAAAGCTAGTGGAGGTGATGGAATTCCAGGTAAGCTATTTCAAATCCTGAAAGATGATGCTGTGAAAGTGCTGCACTCAATATGCCAGCACATTTGGAAAACTCAGCAGTGGCCACAGGACTGGAAAAGGTCAGTTTTCATTCCAAGCCCAAAGAAAGGCAATGCCAAAGAATGCTCAAACTACCGCATAATTGCACTCATCTCACATGCTAGTAAGTTCAGTTCAGTTCAGTTCAGTTCATTCGCTCAGTCGTGTCCGACTCTTTGCGACCCCACGTAGAGTAATGCTCAAAATTCTCCAAGCCAGGCTTCAGCAATAAGTGAACTGTGAACTTCCTGATGTTCATGCTGGTTTTAGAATAGGCAGAGGAACCAGAGATCAAATTGCCAACATCCGCTGGATCATGGAAAAAGCAAGAGAGTTCCAGAAAAACATCTATTTCTGCTTTATTGACTATGCCAAACCCTTTGACTGTGTGGATCACAATAAACTGTAGAAAATTCTGAAAGAGATGGGAATACCAGAACACCTGACCTGCCTCTTGAGAAATCTGTATGCAGGGCAGGAAGCAACAGTTAGAACTGGACATGGAACAACAGACTGGTTCCAAATAGAAAAGGAGTACGTCAAGGCTGTATATTGTCACCCTGCTTATTTAACTTCTAGCAGAGTACATCATGAGAAACGCTGGACTGGAAGAAACACAAGCTGGAATCAAGATTGCTGGGAGAAATATCAATAACCTCAGATATGCAGATGACACCACCCTTATGGCAGAAAGTGAAGAGGAACTAAAAAGCCTCTTGATGAAAGTGAAAGAGGAAAGTGAAAAAGTTGGCTTAAAGCTCAACATTCAGAAAACGAAGATCATGGCATCCAGTCCCATCACTTCATGGGAAGTAGATGGGGAAACAGTGGAAACAGTGTCAGACTTTATTTTGGGAGGCTCCAAAATCACTGCAGGTGGTGACTGCAGCCATGAAATTAAAAGACGCTTACTCCTTGGAAGAAAAGTTATGACCAACCTAGATAGCATAGTCAAAAGCAGAGACATTACTTTGCCGACTAAGGTCCGTCTAGTCAAGGCTATGGTTTTTCCTGTGGTCATGTATGGATGTGAGAGTTGGACTGTGAAGAAGGCTGAGCGCCGAAGAATTAATGTTTTTGAACTGTGGTATTGGAGAAGACTCTTGAGAGTCCCTTGGACTGCAAGGATATCCAACCAGTCCATTCTGAAGGAGATCAGCCCTGGGATTTCTTTGGAAGGGATGATGCTAAAGCTGAAATTCCAGTACTTTGGCCACCTCATGTGAAGAGTTGACTCATTGGAAAAGACTCTGATGCTGGGAGGGATTGGGGGCAGGAGGAGAAGGGGACAACAGAGGATGAAATGGCTAGATGGCATCACTGACTCGATGGACATGAGTCTGAGTGAACTCTGGGAGTTGGTGATGGACAGGGAGGCCTGGCGTGCTGCAACTCATGGGGTCGCAAAGAGTTGGACACAACTGAGCGACTGAACTGAACTGAACTTGTCGTTTTTATCATTGCCATTGTATTACGTTCCCAAGGGGGTCCTCTGAACTATTCCTCTTCTCTGACCAGGCTCGGTGGCCCCAGCTCTAGCAGGAAGGCCTGGAGTCAGGTCTTAGTTTCGCCTCAGTTCAGTCAGGAGACCTGGGGTCTAGGTCCAGCCCTGCTGTTGCCATCTTGAACCTTAAGCCCTTGATACAGTCAAGTATGAAATCATGCAGTGGGTTTTCACTGAGGGTCTCTTAGCCTGTGCCAGGCACTGTGGTTGGAGTTGGAGCTACTGCAGGATAAAAGACAAATTCCTGGTTTCCTGAAACTTGGGTTAAAGGAGAAGGAAGGAAATAAACAATAAAGAAGTATAGCTTCAGATAATGACGGCTATGAAGACAACTAAACAGGATGATTCAGGTTGGAGTTAGGGAAATCTCTCTGAGGAGAACTTTGAGCTTAAAACTAAAGGGACCAGCCATTCAAAAATCTAGGAATAGAGTGTTTCAGACACAGAGAATGGCTAGAACAAAGACCCCAAAGGGGAAACAAGTTGCCATGTGTTCATAAGGCTTGGGGTGGGGGGTGGAGTGGATGTGGAAGGAAGGGTGAAGGAATACGGAGAACTGGGAGAGGTAGCCACTGACCAACTCACATAGGACTCATATAGGACCTGTGGTTACGACAAATTTGGATTTTGTTCCAAATACAAAGAAAAGCTTCTTGTTAAGTTTTAAACAAAACAGTGATAATTTATTTTACATTTTTTAAAGATCTTTGGTCTGTGGTGTAGAGAAGCTACTGTGGAGACAAGGCAGGAAATAGGGAGACCAATTAGACAGTTGCATTAGCTTCCTATTGCTGCATAACAAATCTGCACAAACTTAGTGTTTTATAGGTCTGGAGGTCAGAAGTCTAAAATCAGTGTGTCTGCAGGGCTACATTCCATCTGGAAGCTTCAGAGGAAAAATCTGTTTCCTTGCCCTTCTAGAAGCCACTTGCATTCCTTGGCCCATGGCATCCCTTCCTCACTTCATTATAACCCCTTGTTTCCATTGCCACGTCTCCTACCACTGACTTTGATCCTTTTGCCTCCCTTTTATAAAGACCCTGTGGTTATATTAGGCCATCCTAGATAATCCAAGGTAATCTCCCCATGTCAAGAGATCTTTAATTTAATCACAAAATCCTTTAAATATGTAACAACATATTCACAAGTTCCAGGTATTGGGACATAAATAACTTGGGGGAGATATGGGGGTGACCCCAGAGGTTATTACAAAACTCTAGGTGCTTGCAACATTTGCAGTTAGATTAGTGTATGCTTCAAAAGTAGAGTCAATAGGACTCATACACAATTGGCTGTGAACATTAAGAAGAAAAGAGGAATCAAGGATGACTTATAGGCTTTTGATTTGAGCAAATGGGTAATGGTGATGCCATTTACTAAGACAGGAAAAATGTGAGAGGTAAAAAGTTTTGTGAGAAGAAGAAAGGGGTTATTTTGGTCTTGTGATATCTGAGATTCCTATTACATATCCAAGTGGAACTATTAAGTAAGCAGCTACATACACAAGTTTGGAGTTCAGTGAAAAGGTAAAAGTTATAACTGAAACTGGGAAGGCATCTTCATAGGCCCATGGTACTAGAACAGTTTGGTGAAAACCCTTTCTATAAAGCTGTCAGCACAAGACCACTCTGCAATGACCAGCACTATAAATAGCCTCTAAAGATCCCTGGGTCTTGCTGTTACTAGCTCAGAAATCAGAGTCCTGGTTGTAAGCACCAGATTGGCCAATTATAGATTATATGCTTGAGCCCAGGCTTCCCTGCTGGCTCAGTGGTAAAGAACCCACCTGCCAATGCAGGGGACTTGGGTTCAACCCCTGTGTCTGGAAGATCCCCAAGAGAAGGAAATGGCAACTTGCTCAAATTATTTTTGCCTGGGAAATCCCATGGACACAAGAGCGTGGCACACAAAAGAGTTGGACAAGACCTAGCAACTAAACAATAACAATGCTTGAGCCCTAGTTCTGGGGTGGATGAGGGAGTGACTCTCTGACCCTTTTATCTTCCTTGCCTTTCACCAAGACCCACACAATGGAGGATTACAAATAGGTTCAGATCCTGGAGAACTGAAAGCCAACATATATCTGCTACCCAAGGTCTTCAGGGTGCTGGACATTTGGAAGAAACTGAAATCATCAGAGACTGAACATATTTAAGATGTGTTGTAGATTGCCAGGGAATGTGAGGGCTCACTTGATATTTATGGTCATGAATTTAAGTGAAACTAGTTACAGACTTGTGTGATCCAAAAGTTGCCCTAAATGATGACCCTTGTGCTCTGACCCTCTATTATTCATTGAACATTGAGAAATGTTTTTTAGAGGTATGGGCTTCGTGTTGGTGACACCAGGGTGAAGGAAAGAGCCCTGTGCTCAAGGAGCACAGAGCCTAGAGGCCATGATCATCCGGGGCCTTGTCGGGATTAGCCATCAAGGTGGACACATCTCACTGCTTCCCAACTCTGTGACCCCATGGACCGTAGCACGCCAGGTCTCCCTGTCCATCACCAACTCCCAGAGTTTACTCACTCATGTCCATTGACACTTTAGCTTGCTCTGATATAATAAACATGGATGCTTACATTTAAATTAATATCAGGCATTGGCAGTCCAATGGTTAGGACTCAGTGCTTTCACTGCTGTGAGCCCAGGTTCAATCCCTGGTCAAGGATCTAAGATCCCACAAGCTCATGTGGTTCAGCCAAAAAAAAAGAAAGAAAAAAAATTCAGTTCTTTAGTTTCACTAGCCACATTTCAAGGACTCAATATCCCCATGTAGCTTGTGTACCTGTACCATAGTGCAGGTATAGATTAGCATTTCCATTAGCACAGATTCTATCAGACAGCACTGCTGTGGATAACATTAAGGCTGGCATGCAATGAATGCTCAGCAAAGAGTAATAAGCAGTGCTATAATTTATAGCCCAGCCGCCTTCCTACCCAGGCTTCCTAGGTGGTGCAGTGGTAAAGGATCTGCCTGCCAGTGCAGGAGATACAGGAGGCTAGGGTTCAATCCCTGGGTCGGGAAGATCCCCTGCAGGAGGAAATGGCAACCCACTCCAGGATTGTTGCCTGGAAAATTCCATGGACAGGGGAGCCTGGCCGGCTACAGGCCATGGGGTCACAAAGAGTGTGCACACACACAGGCACCTTCCATTATTTGGATACCACCGTCTTGATTTCTGCCATTACCCAATTACCACCTGCACTGGTAGTTAACACTTTTAAGTTGACTCATTTTATACACAAAGTTTATTTAATATCATTATCATAAAACTACCATGCGGTCCAACAATCCCTCTACCAGGCAGATACTCTGAGAGAACCATAATTGAAAAAGATACACGTACCACAGTGTATACTGCAGCACTATTTGCAATAGCTAGATGGCCATCAACAGATGGATGGATTAAAAAAGCAGTGGTACATACATATGATGGAACACTACTCATCATTAAAAGGGATGCATTTGAATCAGTTCTAAAGAGGTGGATGAACCTAGAGCCTATTATACAGAGTGAAGTAAGTCAGAAAGAGAAAAACAAAATTGAATATCAATGAATATATAGCGAATCTAGAAAGATGATACCGATGAACCTATTTTCAGGGCAGCAATGGAGACGCAGACATAGAGAACAGACTTGCGGACACAGTCGGGGAAGGAGAGGATTGGGTGAACTGAGAGCAGCGTGGAAACATATATTACCATATAAAAAATAGATAGCCAGTGGGAATCTGATGTGTGACTCAGGAAGCTCAACTCCGTGCTGTGTGACAATCTAGAGGGGTAGGATGGAGTGGGAGGTGGGAGGGGGCCCAAGAGGGAGGGGACATATGTATACCTATAGCTGATCCATGTTGATGTATGGCAGAAACCAACACAACACTGTAAAGCAATCATCCTCCAATTAAAAATAAATTAAAAAGAAAGCAAAAAAAAATCATTATCATACATGGAAAACCCATATTTTTGCCATAAATAAAAAATGATAAATACAAGTACTATGAAACAAGATAATGTGGCTAAATTTTAAAACTTTAGATTTAAAAAGTAAAAATAATGAATAAAAACAAGAAGGGAATGAATCAATTTATAAAAACAAACACCCGAAAATAAATTCTCCAATGAGAAAAAATGGAATCGTTTATGATCCAGTTAGGAGTAAAGATTGCTCAGTGAACAAAAATATTGAAAGTGTCTGTCAATAAGACATGGTTAAATTCTAATGTTGTCAAGCACCTGAAATCCTACCTTGCAATCAGGTCAATGGCTTTTGGCTTTTGGAGTACATGTGGCAGGAAGCTGGGTCACGTCTCCCAGCTGTACAACCCAGACAGCTTCTGGCTCCTTCTCCCTCACCCAAGGAGACCTGGGGAATGAAAACTTGTTTCCAAATCCCCTCCCACATCCTGGTCTTCAAAAAAGGTCTGCACAGCACCAAGGGCAAGACAGATCACCCTAGAACTCCACCATCTACTTGAGGTCAAGTGCAAGGCCACTACCAGAAAACCTGGGAGGAAAGACCCATGCTTCTCAGCCGTAGGGCCTGCAAGAGTGTCCTGCTTATACCACCTAAGGTAATCTCTCAGAGATGCTGGGGTCACACGTATCCACCATTTATTTTATTAGCTTTTAATCAGAGCTAGGATTTGAATTAGGATCAAGGGTCTTATTTAGGCAAGGGTTGATTAATTTACAGCTGCAGCCGCTCTAATGCAATCAAGGTACCTGGAACAGAGTGACGGTTATAAACACAGATGCTGCATCCAAGCTGTCTGATTTTGAACCTCAGGTCTTCCTCTCCTTGTCTAAATGACCAGAAAAAAATTACCTTTTATCCCCATTAAAAGATAATTTAAAAAATTAAAAGGTCAAATCATGACTCATACACATACGTAAGAGCTACTTACCTTAGCATTATAATGAGGAAAGCAGGTAGGTGTCACAATCCATTCAAAGGAGACTCCAAGGAACAAACACACATATAGAACAGGAATATTGAAATCAGTGTACATGGAAGCAAATTGACTTTTCCACAAGAGGAGAATATCGTCCCTCAAACAAACAGAATCTGAGTAACCAAGGATAGGAATCATTGCACTGCTATCATTTCTCTGCAATTTAGAATAGCAAACAAGCTCAGAAGCAATGAAAGGCTCTAATCAGCCCAGAGGATGAGCTCTAAACACTGCAAAGTTTTCCAGTGGACACCCACTAATCTTTTTCGCTTATTCCAAATTTACGTAAAGCCTCTATGCCTCAATTTCCTCACTGGTAAAATGGAGATGAAGTTCAAGGTTCAGGTGCCATGGGGAGGAGGAAATGAGCTAAGGTGGGCACTATCACATCCTACTCACCTGGATGGGAGTTGGCTGTTCCCGTTTCCTGTTTGTCAAGGTAGGTTCATTCTGCAGAAACAGATCATGACAACAAGCATAAATCAGCGTCCATCTTGACAGATACTGTGCTAGTTTGACTATTTCCAGTTTCTGAGGGAGACCACACCTCGGATTTTGACCTGCCTCACTCTAGCCCCAATGTACTGACTTTAAGATCAGCTTAAGAGAAGAAACGAGGGAGGGTAGCACCAAAACGCAACAGGAAGTGAAGTTGGGTAGGTTTGTTCAGGGTGATGGGAGTGAGGTCCTAAGGTCCTGAGTGAGGTCCTAGGTGAGGTGGTGGGAGCCCTCCTGCGTCTGTGAGAGGTGGTCAGGTCTGGTGGCGGCATCTGACAGAAGGCGTGGGGGCCTCTGAGAAATAGGTGACCAGAGGGAGATGGCCAAACCTCCCCCAGAAGTGTTCTAGAAGTTTGGGTCCCCAGAGTGAGAGGAGGCCCTCCTGGTCACCACGCCCTGAACTGAATCCAACCAAACACGTGGAGCTGCCGTCTCCTTTATTCCTTCTGTCAGTCAGCCAACAAGTATTCACTGTGTGTCTTCTCGGGAGACTCAAGCCTCCAGAGACTTCTGCCCGACTGTGCCCCCAGGATGTAGTCCTGGATTTAGTGTCTTGGAAAGGCAGCACGAGAGCACTGGACTGGGAGTCAGGGAACCAGGGTTTGTCGTTGGTCCCTTTCTTTGTGTGGGACCTTGAGCAAGGTGCCTATCTATAGTTACTTCTGTGTACAACATACCTCCAAATGTTGTTTTCAGGTTTGTGAGATAATCCATGTAAAGAGCTCACAGTAAGTGTCCAACAGATGTATTTATTAATAATTTGTTTTGTCATCATTATGTTAAGGACTTAGACTAAATTGCTGAAGTCACTTCCACTGCCAAACGTATGAGCTAATGCTTCTCTTTCCCAGCCCCACCTGAGAGCCCTAGGGAAGTTTCCAGAGTCCATGAGTGCCTGTGGTTAGCACTGGCCTTCCCCCTTGCACGTGGCAAGATAAGAGAAGTAGGCGCTGCCACCAGGTCCCTCCTCCAGGCAAGAGTCTCAGGGGTGGTGGTGGCCCTCCCTGGGCCCTGCTTGCAGTGCTGCCTTGGGCCGGTAGGGGACGCCCCAACCTCACCGGACAAGTGCGGCCACAGGCAGCCCTAACCTTCCCAGATCTTGTCGCATGACCTTAGAACATAAAATAATCCAAGAGTGTTCCCGTTGTTTTTCAAAATAATGAAAACTCAGCCTTCTGCTGAGGCTAGGAGTTTCTCTGTAATGGATATCATTCATTCAATCATTGAATGTGCACTGAACAAGCATCCACTCATGCCAGGCACCATTCTAGGTACTGGGGTCATGGGATGTGGACCGAATTCTCTGTGAGAGGAGGAACTCCTTTTTTCTCACACAATACCTGGCTTATATTTATTAAGAAATTATTAGTGCCAGGCTCATTGCTGCTTGCTTCAAATATTGCATTGTACTCAGTCACTCAGTCGTGTCCGACTCTTTACGACCC
Source organism: Oryx dammah (assembly GCF_014754425.2). Lineage (NCBI taxonomy): Eukaryota > Metazoa > Chordata > Mammalia > Artiodactyla > Bovidae > Oryx > Oryx dammah. Next base: position 66,768,284 of record NW_024070210.1, on the reverse strand, counting down.
GGTGGACTGTAGCCCACCAGGCTCCTCTGTCCACGGAATTTTTCAGGCAAGAATACCGGAGTGCGTTGCCATGCGCCCCTCCAAGGGATCTTCCCAACCCAGGGATCGAACCTGGTTCTCCTGCAATTCCTGCATTGCAGGCAGATTCTTCACCACTTTGTCCAACCCAATGTGTTACCTCTTGAACTCTCATAGTAGTCTTGTGAGATGAGTGTTGTTTGACATCCAGCTTCTGGAAGACACCGAGGCACCAGCGAGTAGAAAGATGTGACTTGGTCACACCCTTAGTAAGGTGGAGTGGAGGTTTGAACCTGGGCTCACTGACTTCAGAGCCAGCCACCTCGCTGCACTGCCCCTGACAGGGTGAAGAACGGGTGCATGGTGCAGCCTGAGGGCAGCCCAGACCAGAGACAGTGGTGGGAAAGGGGTAGGAGATGGTGAGAAGGGAGGGAAGTCAGAAAAGCGGCCAGTTCTGGGCGCAGTAGTAAAACCCAGGACTCTGTTCTCCATCTGTCGTCTCTCCCCACCACCCTCCCAGGCTCCATCCCCTTTCCCACCCTGCTCCACCCCCAGCACAGACAATTTTTGGACTTGAGGTCCAACTCAGCACTTTCTGGCTGTATTTCTGAAGAAAAGTCACTTCTTTCATCTATATGAGCCTCTGTTTCCTCAAACTGTAAAATGGGAATATTCTGCTTACACTGCTTTGGTGGAGTAGGACGTGAGAAAGCCCGGCAGGAAGGCCAGGTTTCAGATATTTTCCCCTCCTGCTCAAGCAGTGCCCCAGTACAAGCCCTCAGTCCTCCGAAACACCTTCCCCTCCACCCACCAAAACCCCAGTCTCTGACTAACCTCAGCTAGTGGTGCACAGGCCACCCATCTGGCAGCTAAATCATGCTAACGTGTTCATGACAGATGGTTAGATACATCACACACACACACTCCATTTTTGGAGGCAGTTTGGGCAATATTAGACAAAGAAAAGACTCTAATGGTAGGATTTCAGGTGCTGTGGCTTTGGGGAGATTCAAAGCAATTCCCAGTACCCCACAGATGACACCCTATGGGCACCTTGCCACATGCTCCTGGAAGGTCAGAAGTGTGCAGAATTGGGTAATGGCACTCATGAAATACATGCGAGCTTTAACAGGGTTACCCCCCTCGTTGATGCTTTCCTTCCTTGCTGAACCTCAGGAAGGAGAGGCCACCACACCCCAGGTTGTATGAGGGGAAACTGAGACCCAGGAAAGCAGGCGTGGTTATAGTTCAAGTCATCCCAGGCAGGCTGGAGGTCTGGGGTATGAGGAACCCTGTGTTCTTCCTGCCTTCCTCCTCCCCCTACTTTTAAGAGTTTAGTGAGTGGGACAAGGAGCCCCTTTATTCATGACGATTAGGGATGCTAAATTTTTAAATTTCCTGCCGGGAAGTGAAGGACAGGAAATTATGTAGCCAGAGTTTCTGTGCAAATTACCCAGGTGTCCCAACTCCCCAGAGTAACAGATGCTCTCCATCTCTTATCTCCTGCCATCATTTGTCCTTGATTGTCCAGGGAAGCCGACTCCAGCGCTCTGAGAGACCAGCGGATGCAGATTTATATGGCAAAACCTAGACAGACACGGTGAACTGACCCCTTGCCAGATCAGAGCCAGGTCCTGGTTAATAACATCACTAAACCACTGACTTAGTGAGTCACGATACGAAACTGTTAAGAGGCCTCCAAGATCGTTCTAGTCCAACGCTTACCCTTCTAGTTGCTCAAAGAGAAGAAACCTGAGTGAGGCCCAGATAGGGAAAGTGACTTGCCCAAGATCATGAAGTTCATCATGGCAGAGTAGAGGCTGGAGACCCGAAGCCCCAGGCCCATGCACTTTCCATTGCCTTTCACACCCCCTCTGAATGTCCCATATAGGTGGTAGGGAGGCATGGGCCCTCTTGCTTAGCCAAGGGCAGATCAGGCTGTCTCCTAGCAGGTGGGCTCAATGTCAAGCTCAGCCCTCCCTCAGGGACAGAAGAGCCTGAGGCCCACCCTTACACCACAAGCGCCAGGCACTGGGTTAAAGGCTATAGGAGACGGCTTCCTGCTTGGCCCTCATCCAAGGCCATTTCACAATGTGGGGAAGAGCGCTAGGCTGAGAGTCTGGGCTTAGTGCTCCCTCCACCTCCACCCAGTGCTCCCTCCCCTCTCAGACCCCCTGGGTACAATGAACCAGGCCCTACCTGAGACTGGCGATGAAGTAGGATAAAGCAGAGAGCTCACCCTGGCAGTGTTCTGAGTGGTGCCCTGAGGTGAGCAGTGGCTGCCTTACAGGCACCAACCATTCTCCCTTTTCCCTGGCTGTCCACCTGCCAGCGTTCACACTGGGAGAACCCTCTGTAGACCGGAGATGGTCCACTCGATCAGCCCCATAGTACTCTCATTATGAGTCAGAGGGGAATCTGGAAGCAAGCTTGGAGAAGGGCAAGGCCGTGGGCAGCTTCCTGTAATGAGGCATGGTGACGATCAGACAGAAAATTCCGGGCAGGGAAGCTGAAATCATGGTCCTCTCCCCTGACACACACACACACACACACACACACACACACACACACACACACCCCAGGCTGGGGTGACTGCAGTTCACATGGGAACCAGGGCAGAGACATTGGGACATTCAATGAGAATTCATTATGTCCCTCCAATTGGGTCAGCATGAGCTCAGCTCTGTGCGGGATCTTGTCTGAAGTAGGAGGCAGTGGTCAGGGACCCAAATTCTCCTGTCTTTGAGTCTTAAAGACAGATAAAACAAAGCCGGGTGAAAAGTCAAACCACAAAACAAGGCAGTGTGAGGTTGGGGCCCACACGCTCATACTGCATACTGGACAGTCCAGTACCGCCAGTGGATGGTGAAGGGGACAGGGGAGTCACTGTGGACCAGGCCCAGGGGACCCCCCCGGGAAGAATTTGGCTCAGCGGGAATGATGAAAAAGGTCTTCTACTGGGGAAGGGGAGACAAGGCTGGAGGGAACATGCATATTCTCAGGACAGATTCTCTTTGCACAGAAGGAGACTGGAAGTGTGCCTGGCCCCAGGCCGCTTCCTTCCTCTGAGCTCTCACTCCTTGAACTTGGTCTTCCTCTGAATCCATGGGATGTCAGCGGCCTAGGGAGGTAGGTAGCCACGTGGAGAGCTAGGCAGGGGTGAGGGGTGCCAGGGAGTTCACCCCCTCAGCCGGGGAGCATCTGACAACAGGAAGCAGCTGCAGCAAGCTCCAGGGCTGTGTGTTAGTGTCTGTCACTCTCCTTCTCCCCCAGCAGCAGCCCCCGCAGAACAAACTGTTCTTCGAGAAGCTCTGGGGACAGAGGGCCCACACCTGCTCCCCAGGTCGGTTTGGACAAGTCAGCAGAGGCGTGCCGTGGCCCAGCAGCCCCCTCACCCCCTCTCTTGCATGATGCAATGTAACACAAAGCAAGAGCTTTGGGGAGGGACACAAGCACTGTCTCTTCATAAGGCCTCACCCTTGAATTTCTAAGGATGTCTCTAAAAATAGGACCTAAACTCCAGGTCCCAAAATCCAAACTGAGTGGAGATGCTGAGTGGTGTGGCTTTTCAGAAAAAGCACAAAATCAAAATGCAGGATTTTTCCATCTTAATCCTGCCAGGGAAAAGCTGTGTGACCTTGGACAAGTCACTTCCCCTAGGCAGACTTCAGTCTCCTTCTTTGTAACACGAAGAGTTGGGATGGGTGAGATCTGGGTGACTTCCAGTTTAAAATGTGAGAGACCCATGCTCAGAGGACGCTTTGGGGCTGCTGTGAAAACTAGGGCTTGAGTAACGGAGAGAAATTAGGATGAGACTCTGATTGAGGGCTAGATAAAATAGAATGGAACTCGGGATTTCTCTGGAGGTCCAGTAGTTGAGATCAATGCAAAGAAGGTGGATTTGATCCCTGGTCCGGGAACTAAGATCCCACATGCTAGACGGCATGGCCAAGAAAATAAATTTTAAAAAGAAAAGGAATGGGATTTAATTTAGGACCTGAGATGGTAGAGTTTTGTTTCCCTCAGATCCCCACAGTAAAGAGAAGTGGATCTGTTGGACTGAGAACACCTCAAGAGAAGCTCATTTTATAGAAGGCTTCCCAACACTTAGTGAAGAGCTAGACTCCTTCTAGATAGTTTAAGGTGGTCCATCAGTCACAGCTGCCCACCCCCAATTTACAATGAGCTGGGAGGAGGAACACATCTGAGAGCAGAGCAAGGGGTCCAGTAACACAAAGAAGGAAAAAGCCCAGGCTTTCTAATGCTCTTCTTCATGGAAGCTGCTCCTTAAAATTCCTTCAACTGGGGACTGAGCCTTTCAGACCACAGTCAAGCTAAAAATAGTCAAGGCTAAGATTCTGCCTTTCTAGGACCCAAGGTATCCTTGGAGGGACTTTCACCAGGGTGGGGGCTGGAAAAGGGAGAGAAGGGGGCAGTCCAGATATCACAGAAGACCTGCTTTCTCTGAAGCCAGACCAAGGTCTGGTAGCTCAGACCTGTTTCCTGTGGGCAGTGATGAGGCAGAAGGCCTTGGGGTTCTGGGTCACTTTCTGAAACCCTCCCTGTTTGCTTCCCAGGCCTCAGCAACCCCTAAGAGAAGAGTCCAGTTTAGCTCTCATCCATCTACTACCTCTTCTTTATCCAGCGTAGGGGCCAGGAGACCCGAATGACACTGCTCTCTGGCCTCCCACCAGATCACCCACGTGGCTTTGATGCTGTCTGCGCTGTTTTGGAGCCACAACCCTAGGCTCTTGGAGGCAGCTTCAGCCCAGGGTGGAGTGTAAGATGGGAGGAAGGCTAGAGGGTGGGGAGGAGGGGAGCATGCTGGTCTCCACTGGCCTTTAGCCTGTGGGGCCGCGCTCTGCCAAGACCAATGTTGGCAAAAAAAAGCAAAGGGGAGAGGAACAGGGCCAGACCAAGCTGACATGTGGCGCTTCCCAGCTGTAGCCCAGAGCTGTGCAGACACGGGCTTGGCATGCTCCTCTGTGCATCTATGTTTGTGTGTGTGTATGCACACACACCCAAGTGTACATGCACAAGAAGGTGTGTGTTTGTTGACCTGGGTGAGTGCTGCCCATCACTATAGTGTGTGTATGCTAAGTCACTTTAGCCATGTCCAACTTTGTGCGATCCTATGAACTGTAGCACACCAGGCTCCTCTGTCCACGGGATTCTCCAGTCAAGAATACAGGGGTGGGTAGCCATTCCCTTCTCCAGGGCATCTTCCCCAGCCAGGGATTGAACCTGCGTCTCACATCTCCGGCATCAGCAGGCAGTTTCTTTACCACTAGCGCCACCATGGAGAAGGTGACAAAACTCTGTATTTACCGTCAGGCTTAGTGGTGCTGGGGGCTGCAGGGCCAGAACTCCCAGCCCTTGCTTACCCCAAGACACTGCTTCTCCCAGAATCAGAAGAAGGGGAGAGGTGGACAGGGCTGCATAGAGGCTACATCTTCAAGGAGAGCTCAGCCAGGCCAGCAGCCCCCCTCACTCTGACTCATCCCTCTCCTCCTATTTGACCAGGAGCATTTAAAGAGCAGCTCCTTGGGCTTCCCTTGTGACTCAGCTGGTAAAGAATCCACTTGCAGTGCAGGAGACCTGGGTATGATCCCTCCTGCGTTGGAAAGATCCCCTGGAGAAGGGAAAGGCTACCCACTCCAGTATTCTAGCCTGGAGAATTCCATGGGGTCGCAAAGAGTCGGACATGACTGAGTGACTTTCACTCACTCCTTGAACTGAAGTATTCCAGAGCACCAGATCCCTCTCCCCAGACATGCCACCTGGCAGGGGAGCCAGACTTCTGCCTACAAGGAAGGCTTCAGGACAGCACCTCTACTGCCAAAAAGTTGTGAAGGAGGTGGGCTTTGAAGGATGGGAATGATCTGGAAAAACTGAGGCTAGTGGACTAGTGAACATGGAAGCCAAGAGAGACATTTCAGACAGGAGGGTGGGTTAGGGATGCATGTGACTTAGAGGGAAGGCGATAAGCAGGCCTCTTTAGCAGTACATTCTGACACCAACCGGGAGTCCTGCAATTGAATTCAGGATCAATTCTGACACTAACTACTCAGGCTTAGCTTCAGATCCCATAAGTTAAAGGGCAGAGGCCCCAAGAAGACTGCCCTTACTTCTGTTGACAGATGCAAATGGGGTCCCCAGGCCACCCACACTTCTGTCTGATTTGGCTATAATAGTTCCCACTACCTCCTTTCAGCTTCAACAATTTGCTAGAATCACTCATAGAACTTACCAAGTGTACTAGACTTAGAGTTTTATTATAAAGTACAATTAATTCTAGAAGAGCCAGACTGAAGCGACATACAGGGAAGGTCTGGGGGCAGAGTCTCCGTGCCCTGTCCTCATGGGTCAGGTGCCACCTCACCTGGTGAACATCAATGTGTTCACCAGGCAGGAAGGTCCTCTGAATTTCAGTCTCCAGAGTTTTTAGGTGGGGTTTCATGTCACAGGCACGGTTAATTAAGCCACTGACCACATGATTGAACTCCATCCCCAGTTGCCCTCTTCTCTCCAGAGGTTGGGAGTGGAGTGGGGATGAAATTTCCCACCTTCTTTCTGGCAGGGCCAGTCCCCCTCCTCAACTTCAGACTATCTAAGGACCCACCACCAGTCACCTCATTAGCAAAAACTCAATTGTGACCAAAAGGACAGGTTGTCAACTCCAAAAATAATTCCCATTACTGAGGAAATAGCATGCTTTTATTTAAAGTTCTGTTCCAGGTAAGATCAAGACCAAATACATTTTTCAATTATATTGCAATTGTAACGGATGTTCCCTGTAGGGCAAAGAGGAGGAAGCTGAGGTTAGAAAGGTAGGATGGGGCAAATTGATAAAGTCAGAAATTGAAGGCAATCACCCCCTCCCTCCCAAAGAGGTGACGGTAGAGGATAAGTAGTGGAGACAACATTTTGTATAACAGTTGTGAGCTCTCTGCAGACATCTGTTGTCACCATCAGCCTCTCCTCTGATCCTCCTCTGACCTGGAAGAATGGGGTACCTTCCCTTGAAGAGTCTTCTCTCTCTGAATAGAGTGTGAACTGCCAGACAGTGAGCTCTTGCCGAGCAAAGACGTATCTCTACACTCCAAGATTTAGCACAGCCTGCCAAGCAGTGGGCTCTCAGACAGGTGTGCAGAATGAACTTGGTTCCTTCTAGAAAATGTCACCTTTCTCACATTTAGGAATGATCAAGAGATAGGGGGATGAGTGACGACGTATACTGGAGAGAATGAGAAGGAGAGTGGAGCTTAAACAAGAGCAAGACTGCCTTTTTCCACAGGGTCCTGCACCTCCTGGGCTCCCTGTAGGAAGACTGCCCTTGATGGGTGCTCCACAGCAGGCAGTTGGACGGGCAGGATGAGAAGTCAGACTGACTTGGGCGGGCAGGCAGGCAGATGGGCAGCTTTAAGCACCTGGGGGCAGGTCCAGCAGAAAGGTGCCCTTTCGGGGACTGTGTGAAAGCTTTCCCCTTGAATGGCTTCCAGCCCCTGGAAACCCCAAACAGCATCCAAGCCACAGTTTACTCAATAGTAATAGTTCCCACCCCAAGACCTGGACTGGGTGTGAGCAGACCTGCTTGGCCATCCATCCTTCCTCTGAGACTAGGCCCTTTGCCCCCTTAGGTAGCCCCCTGAGGGGTCCTCAGTGGGCAGGCTGGGGGGGGGGGCAAGTGAGTGCCATCACTGAGGAGGAGGCTCCAGTCCAGCCCCCCAGGCAGTGTCCCATGACATGGAATTGCTCCAAGGAACCAGACAGGGAAAGGGAGCTGACATCAAGGTTTCTCAGTGGCCCCCAAAGCTAGCTGAGAGTCAGTGACAGTCCCCTGGCCTCGCTCTGCAGGGTTCTGGATGTCTCGGGTGGGGGCTTGTCTCTTGCATCCCTGCATCAGAGGTCTTTTGATTTTTCTTTGGCCATGGATCCACCCTACACCACCGAGCATGGTACCTGGCATCTTAGGGAAGCCACAGTTTGGGAATGGAAGGAATGGAGAAGGCCTGCTTCCAAGAAATAGTTAATGAATCCTCTCCCCTTCCCCCAGGCCCCTTGCACCTGCAGGCTGCGGTGTGTGGTTTCCCACAGCTGCAGCTGGCTCTGCGGCAGCCCCCTCCCTCCCTCTGAGGGAACCTGAGAGGCCCCAGGCCTGAGGCCCCTGGGAGGGGTGCCTCAGCCTTGGTCCAGCTGCTGGGGGTGGCAGAGCAGTCTGGCAGCCCTTTGACCTGGACCTGCCACAGGGAGCACTCTGGCTGAGTGACCAAACCTGGGAGGGGTCTGCCGGGCTTCCCTAAAGCCAAAGGCAGAGACTCCCGTTTCAGAGACAACCGCAGACCCTCTCCACAGGGCCTCTCAACTCTTCCCTGGATCCAGACCACTGACTTCTGGAAGAAGCTGGCGGCCTCTTTAGTGCTGGCTTGGCATCCCCTGGGTGGGGAGGGGAGGAGGGGAGGCATGGGGGCTCCTGAAGCTGAGGGTGAGTTGAGTGTGAGAGGTGAGTGGGATGGACAGGAAGGAAGAGGAGGAAGTGAGATTTGGCAGGGCCAGGCCTCTGCTGGTCAAGGCAGCCGTGAACCCACAATGCTAGACTCTGGCAGGCGCTGTTCTCTGTTTTGCCTAGAAAAGGGCAGGTTACCCCAGTTGCCCTCTGGGGCAGACCACTGTGCTCAAGGGATCTCAGAGCACTACTCACTCTGAGGCAATGAAGCAAAAAATGTGGAAGCTTCCCTGCCGAGACATTCCCGCCCCCCACCTTCCCGGGATGAGTGAATGAGGTCCAGAGGCTCAGCCCATGCCAACAGCCTGCCCGCTGCCCTGCCCTCGGCTGCTGGGCACACACCCACATCCCAGGGGGACATGTGGCTGGTGCTCCGCCCAGGTCCCAGCGGAGCAACGTTCACTTGGGTCCAGAGGCTTGGGAGATGGAGGGATGGGAAGGCTGGGGTCTGACAGGCACAGGTGGTGACAAGGCCCAGGGCTCTGGCTTATCTCACATCCAGCTCCAGGCAAATTGCTTCAGCTCAACACTTTGTCTCTGAGGCCTTATGGCCTCGGGCTCAGGGCTATGGTGGCCTCCAGTCTGCAGAAAAAGCCCAGCTCCCCCTCAGAAACAGCTCCCTCACCCAGGATAAGCAGCAGGGCAGGCGATTTGGCAAAGAAGGCCTGAGAGAAAGCAGATCTACCCATCTGCAGAAACTCCTGAGTCAGAAGTGGGGAGGAGGAAGACAGAGGGCCCAGCACCAGCCACAAGTTCGGTCCTCACTCCTTTGCCTCAGGACAGGGCCAGCTGCAGGGAGGCGGCCAGGCCGGAGGAGGTGAGGGTGTGTGCTGGGCGGGTACTGGGCAAGCTTCAGTTTTGGCTCCTGTGTAAACTGACACCCCTAAGTGGGTAGGGCTGGTGCCAACCACCCAGGCCAGTGCCAAGAGTCCACTGTGAGCTCCAGACTTGTGCTTGGCTGGTTTGCAGCAGTGCCACGTGGCCACAAGCACGGAGCTCTGGCTGGGAGTCACCACTGAGCTGGGTTTTCCCTCAGGGGTACGGAGGCAAAGCCCCGTGAAAAGCACTTTGAGCTCCTGAGATGAGGGACCTTGATGAGGAGGCCCTCGAGGAGGTGGTCCTGCCTCACTGGGCTACTGATTTATGCATTTTTGCTTTATTGCTCTTATTACACTATCATGGGCATTTACTCATTGTGGTTGTCCAGACCCCATATGTCAAGAAAATTCCAGTAAATCTGTGGCTGGGAGAGCTGCAACCCATGTCTGAATGCCACCTTTTGATTTCTGACTTAAACAGCATTGCCCTTTTCCTTCTTGCTCAGATTCACCCATTTTGACAATTTTATATCAGTATGGACAGTTAACCAAGACTGAAATTCTCCATTATTGAGTTCAGAATCTTTCTATTCATGCTTTTATCTGTGTTTCAGTCAACGAATATTTAATGAGAGCCTGCTCTGTATGATTCCCTGTGCTGGTGTTGGGAACATGTGATGAATAAAACAAGGCCTTTCCTTGATGAGCTGACAGGCTGCACCCCAGACGTCACAGCCAGCATCACAGGGGATTTCTCTCTGCACCCAGCCATGACTGCTGAACACGTTCAATTTCTTAAAAGAAAAATCTTAGAGTCCTTAGAAGACAAGAACCCCCCAAATAAGACTGTGATCTTTCAATATATTTTGTTACTTTATCTTTAAATATGTAATTACAGTCACATGGTTCAAATACAAAAACAACATTAAAACTCTCGGTGGGAAGTCTTCCTTCTAATTTTTTTCTAACAGTTCTCATTCCCCTGATATAAAAAAATGCTTCTCCTTCTAGTATTTCTTTGTGTAAATATATTTCCTTGGTTTTCCTCATTATTATTCAAGAGGTAGTTTATTACAATCATAGTTTTTCTTGACACTACGTGTTGCAGATTGTTCCATATCCACACATGGAAGGTTCTCCGTTTTCTCTTACACTTAACAAAGTGTCCTTTGTTCTAAGCCAGTCCTCCACTGACAACACTAGATAGTCTCTAATGTCTTGCTGCCAGACAGAGCAAGATCTGTCCTTTCCCATACGCACAGGTACACAGGGTCCAAGGGTTGGGACACTTGTAACTTAGAGAGACTTGCAAACTGTTTCTAGAGATTGTGCCACATTCATTCCCACCAGCAATATGTGAAAAGGCCTGTTTTCCCACCAGACTGAGATTTTGAAAGAGAAAAGAAGGAGGCAATGTCTAGGCTCCAAAGAAGCAAGGGAAGAAGAAGGCCAAGTCCGGAGCGGAAGCCCAGAGCACTCAGCTTGGCAGATGAGGTGCACAGATAGCAGAGGACTGTGTGGTCCAGGCCATGGTGTTTCATTTGTGTTTAAGCCTCAGGACTGATAATCGGAGTGCTATTCCCTAGAAGAGCAAGGGACTCCAGGAAGAGAATCCGTGAAGAAAGCCCAAGGGAAGAGAGCTCAGCTGGTATATGGGGTGCATGGTACATGAACAAGGATCACAAGACCCAGCAGAAAAAGAAAATAATGACAACTATAATATTGTGGGTTTTCATTTTCTAATAGTCATGTATGGAAGTGAGAGAGTTGGACTATAAAGAAAGCTGAGCACCGAAGAATTGATGCTTTTAAACTGTGGTGTTGGAGAAGACTCTTGGGAGTCCAACTAGTCTATCCTAAAGGAAATCAGTCCTGAATATTCACTGGAAGGACTAATGCTGAGCTGAAACTCCAATACTTTGGCTACCTGATGCAAAGAACCAATTCATTGGAAAAGACCCTGATGCTGGGAAAGATTGAAGACAGGAGGAGAAGGGGATGACAGAGGATGCGAAGGTTGGATGGAATCACCGACGCGAGGGACATGAGTTTAAGTAAGCTCCGGGAGTTGGTGATGGACAGGGAGGCCTGGAGTGCTGCAGTCCATGGGGTGGCAAAGAGTCGGACACAACTGAGCGACTGAACTGAACTGAGGGAAGAGCTTGTAACTTTGAAGGTGTCTCATCCATTTACAAAGAAGGTAATGGCACCCCACTCCAGTACTCTTGCCTGGAAAATCCCATGGATGGAGGAGCCTGGTGGGCTGCAGTCCATGGGGTCGCTAAGAGTCGGACACGACTGAGCGACTTCACTTTCACTTTTCAGTTTCATGCATTGGAGAAGGAAATGGCAACCCACTCCAGAGTTCTTGCCCGGAGAATCCCAGGGACGGGGAAGCCTGGTGGGCTGCCATCTATGGGGTCGCACAGAGTCAGACACGACTGAAGTGACTTAGCAGCAGCAGCAGTAGCATCCTGTTTAAGGAGGTGGAAGGAATTGTGGAAATTCCTCAGTGGGACTTCCTGGAAGCACCATCCAATCATTGGTGCAGCAAATGTCAAGCCCTAACTTGGCACCCAGAACTGCCCTGTGTGCTGAAGATACAAAAGTTAATAAGACAAAAATCTCCGCTCTAGGGGACTACCTAGGTAGTCCAGTGGTTAAGATCCCATGCTTCCACTGCAGGGGGTGCGGGTTTGATCCTAATCAGGGACGTAAGATCCCACATGCTGCACAGTATGTCCAAAAACACACTCAGAGTTGGACAATTCAATAAAGGATGAAGTTAAAAACCAAAAACAGCTTTGTGTTACAGAGGTCTACAGGGGCTAAAGAGGTAAACAAATAAATATTTCAGATTGTAAGGGGAAGGGTTAGAGATTGCAGATGAGATGGAAAAGAGGGAAATCCTCTCTGAGGAAGTGACATTAGGACAGACACAATCCAGAGAAGTGGCCCATTCACAGATCCGAGAAAGAGAGTCCAGGACAGACGAAGGGGAGAGCAAGGTCGGGGTCCTGAGCGTGAAGGAGTGAGACTGCTCACAGCACAGAGGCATCGAGTGAGGCTGGAGGAGGCAGCCAATGAGACAGGCGGCAAGCTGGGGAGCCTCCGGAGGGCGCTGGACCATGGCAAGAAGTTTGGGTCTTATTTTAAGAATAACAGGAAACAGAAACTGGTAACAAAGACATATAGACATGGTTCTCTTTATGGGAAATATCTAAAATAGGCAAATCCATAGAGAGAAAAAGTAGATTAGTCTCTAAAGTAGATTCACCCAGGGCTGGAAGAGTTGGGAGGAAATGGGTCAGTGACTACTAATGGATACAACACAGGGGGCAGTTGATGAAAATGTTCTAATACTGATTACAGCCATGGTCATTCACATGATCCTGTGAATATACTAAAAATAAAACCCCACTAAACTGTATACTTTAAATGGGTGAATTACATGGTATATGGATTATATCTCAATAAAGCTGTTATACAATAAAGCTGTTATAAAAAATGATAATGGGAAGTTTTGGGAGGCCTGCATTAATCAGGGAGTAACATTATCATGCAGTGAGCTGCGGGAGGATAAACTATAAGGGAGCACAAGCAGAAGCGGAGATAGCTGGGAGGCTACTGCCCTGGTGGAGAAGGCAATGTACTCTTGCCTGGAAAATCCCATGGACGGAGGAGCCTGGTAGGCTTCAGTCCGTGGCGTTGCGAAGAGTCAGACACAACTGAGCGACTTCCCTTTCACTTTTCACTTTCATGCATTGGAGAAGGAAATGGCAACCCACTCCAGTGTTCTTGCCTGGAGAATCCCGGGGACAGAGGAGCCTGGTAGGCTGCTGTCTATAGGGTCACTCAGAGTTGGACACGACTGAAGCAACTTAGCAGCAGCAGCAGCAGCTACTGCCCTGGGCCAGGCTCAGGGGTGAGGGTTACATGGGGGAATGGTCACTTGGCCTGGGCTGGTCACTTTGTGATAGAAATTAATGAAGAGGTCAGACTGGGGTATTTAGAAACTAGAATTTGATAATGGATTGGATGCAAAGGGAGGGGAAGAGAGATGAATCCAGGCTCTTAAACTACAATGGGGTAAACTGGAGGAAGAGTTGGGTTGGGGGAGGGACAGGGCTCAGAGCTCAGTTTTGAACATGACAGGCCTCTGAGATGTCCACTAGGTAAGGGAGATGTCAGAATCAGAGTCACCACCATGCCAACAGTCACAAGCTGAGGGTTAGCAGTCCAGTGAGGAGAGCTCTACAATTACCCCATCAGTACTGGACACAGGGGCTTCCCAGGCGGCTCAGTGGGAAAGAATCCACCTGTCAATGCAGGAGACATTGGAGATGTTGGTTTGATCCCTGGGTCAGGAAGATTCCCTGGAGGAGGAAATGGCAAGCCATTCCAATATTCTTGCTGGGATAATCCCACGGACAGAAGAGTCTGGTGGGCTGCAGTCCAGGGGGTTGCGAAGAGCTGGACATGACTGAGCAACCGAGCACACACTGAGCACGTGCGAGGCACATTGTGTGCACTACTTCAGATTCCCTCCGCCTCCCTTCTGAAGAGTTGATCCCACTGTGGTAAACAGCTTTGCACAGGCCTTGACCAGCATCAGGGCACAAAAGCACCAACAGCGTCCTTCTGCTTTCATCTTAAAACCTCCTGACAGCCTGGTGTGGGGGACACCCATGGAATCCATTTGGTGTTGACCCATGAGCCACCCAGCAGGGCAAGTAGTTAATAGCCCTGGGGTAACTTCATAGGAGCTGATGTACAAGTGACCCCCCTTTCTTCTGGGAGGTTCTGAAGTACATTTCATAAAGCTTCTCAGAAGATCCTGCAGGATGGAGCAGCAGTCACACATAGAGACAGCCAACTAGTTTCATGTCTAGACCAGCAACCCTCTATCTGTGATTCTCTCTTCCTCTCCCTCACTCCTGTTCCCTGGGTCATGTTCCCAAATACACTGAAGCCTCTGTCTCAGACTCTGTTTGGGGAGATCCCATTTAAGATACCATCCACTGAGACACAGAAGATTAAGGTCACACAGTTCATCGGGGTGGAGCAGGACTCATATCTAGACAGGAGGTCCTGAGCTGGAGCTGCTGTTTCATCCTCTGCCCGGTTCCTCATTGCTTCTTTTTTTTTTTTTTTTTAAGTATTATTGATTTATTTCTTTGGCTGCGCCTGGTCTTAGTTGCGGCACATGGGATTTTCGATCTTTGTTGTGGCATGTAGGATCGAGTTTCCCAACCAGGGCCCTGCACTGGGAGAACGGAGTCTTAGCCACTGGACCACCAGGGAAGTCCTTCCCCCGTCATTGCTTCTTAAAGACTCCAACTTCTAGATGGCATTGAAAGTCACAGGCCAAGATGGGATCTAAGCAGGAGAGACTATAAGTAGGAGAGAAGTCCCCACACCATGCTAACAATTAAAGGTCAAGAAGAGTAAGAGCCAGTGAAGAAACTCAGGAAAGAGCTGCTATGCAGGTAGGAGGAAACCAGAGCAATTTGTCTACTAAGGAAATGCAGTTGAGAGGTGGGATAAAATGACAGGAAACTGATCTTTGGCTATGCCAAAAAGGAAATCATTGGTGACTTGAACAAGTGCAGCTTCAGTGGAGTGGTAGAGACAAATCTTGGCTGGAGTGGGCCAAGAGGGCATAGGGGTGAGAATGCAGGGTGGGAGGAGACAGGGCAGAGCTGGAGCGATCATAGGGTCAAGGGAGGGTTTGCTTTTAGGATGAGAGTGATGACAGCACATTTATCTGCAGAAGGGAACGATCTGGTGGAGAAAGGCAGTTGGATATGCAGGAAAGGGAAGGATGATTTGGGGCAAAGTCCTGGAGGCAGCGAAGGGATTGGAATCTGGTGAACAAGAAGAGGGGCTGGCTGGGAATTAGAGAGGAGGCCATTCATTGGAAGAAAAGAAGGCAGTGACTAGAATATAGTTGCAGGCACCTTGGGAGAGCTGATGGTGAGAAGACAAATACTTTTCATATGATTGCATCTATTTTCTTAGCAAAATAAGGAGCAAGGCTGTTAGCTAACAAGGCTGTTGTTTGTTAGAAACAAACAGGAGATGTTGAGGACTGGAGAAGAGAGATGTGAAACACTCATCTGGAAAGTGGGGCAGTGAATCTAAAAGAGAAACACAATAGGATTACTGGGCAAGCTGAGTGCCCACTTGAGGTTTGTGGTCAGAGATGTAGAGTGGAGCTAGTCGGCATGGCTGTGAATTCTTCCCCAAGATGTTCAGCTACTCAGCACAGGTGCAGAGTAGGTAGGGTGTTGGGGTTAAGTAGGGTCAAGGTGTGTCAGGAGAGTCCAACTGAAGGAAAGGGCCAAGAGAGTGGAGGGCTTATACAAAAAGGTGATTACTGTCAGACCACAGACTCAAGCTGGAAAAGGAGGTTAATGGGAGATCAAAAGAGGGTGAGTTCAGTGGAATGGTGGTCCCAAAGGGGACAAAGAATAGAAGAGAGGTGATAGACTAGATGAGCTAAAAACATAGGAAGTGGTGATCAGGGAGTGGGGCCTTCAGAAGTGTAGAGTTCAGGTTATGGGCATGGGAGCGTGTGGCAGAGGTGGGAAGAAGACTGGTACAGAGAGGACGTCAAAGACCATCAAGGCTAGGTGTTGGGTCGGTTATCTAAGTAGAAGTCCTTCCCTGCCCATTGTGTCTAAGACAACTCCTCATCACCTGCATTAACCCTCTACCTGCCGTTTTCCCTTTCATCGTACCTCTGCCTAACATTATTTTGCGTGCTCAGTTGCTCAGTCACGTCCAGCTCTTTGCAGCCCCATGGACTGCAGCCCACCAGGCTCCTCTGTCAATGGGACTTTCCTGACAAGAATATTGGAGTGGGTTGCCGTTTTCTCCTCCAAGAGATCTTCCCAACCCAGGGAGTGAACTTGGCGTCTCCTGCGGCTCCTGCATTGCAGGTAGTTTCTTTGCCACTGAGCCACCAGGGACATTCTTTTATGTAGTACTTACTTGTTAATTGTCCTTACTCCCATGGGAATGTAAAAACCTTGAAGGCTGGGACACTTTCTCTTTAGTTTACTTCTATATCCTCAATTCTAAGAATGCTTCCTGGGCACATAGTAAAAGCTCAAAAATATTTGTTGAATGAAAGGATGATTGTTAAGTTCTCAAAAAATAATGAAGGAGTGGTGGTGGAGGGGAAGATCATGAGCCAGGCACTAAAATATTCCAGGATTGAGTGGAATGGCCTAGAGTATGGTAAACTTCCTCAAAGGGGAGGTGGCTGATTTGGTCTGATGGCACTATCTTGCCCTCCTGAAATTCACCTGGAGGAAACAGCATTTCTGATGCCTTCAAAGGAAATGAAGTTTTAGGGTGAGGAGGAAGGAGAAGAATCCTAGAAATCCCCAACAGGAGCAAGGAGGACAACTCCTCACCTCCAGACTCATTGGTAAGAGGGATGTAGAAGAAAGAGCAACCACAAGAGGTGGCTACAAGGGAGTTGTGTTTTGGGGATTAGGGAGGTTTCCATTAAGAGCAGGAAGGTGAAGAAATGCTCAAAAATAAGGTTGAGTATATGGGGAGATTTTGCTGATAATAAACCACATAGAGAGTAAAGTGAAAGGATTTGGGGGATTGATCCTATTAGGATGATTACAGAGCTTTATGAAAGTAAAAGTCTAGGGGAAGAGGATGACCAAGATTCTCAGACTTCAGGAGGTGACAGACAAGGGAGCAAAGCGTGAATGGGATTGTCCTGCTGGTCTTTCAGAGGGAGGTGTGTAGGAGGTCTCAGCCCAGCCTGGTCCCTTGGGTGGTATGTGACCCTGAGGTAGCAATGTTGGGGTTAGGGGAGGGGAAGTCTTCCCAGATACCAACTGCTCAGAATGGAAAATGAGGGTAGCTTTGGTACGGAAGGGAAACTGAGTGGGCACTCAAGAGGCTAGAATATCAATATCATCCCAACCTTTCTCACAAACAGTTGTGTAACTGGACAAAACAGACAGCATTTTCCTCACCTATAAAATGGAGAAGAGACAAGGTGAGTCCCAGCTCTGTAAGTTTTGGTCTCTCTCTCTTTCTCCTTTCCCTGACCGCCTGCCTTCTCAGACTCCCCACCATTTGGCCCAGGCTTTATTTTCCTTGGGGCCCTTGCTTTATATTAACCACATTCCCACTGTCAGGAGAGCTCTCTTTCTCCTCCCTGGCTCTAAAATGCCCCTTGCATGCACTATCCCATGCCACTCTGATCCTGAGCAACCAAGAAGGTAGGCATGCCTTCCCTTGGGCACTGGAGGGAACTTCAGGCATGAGTGAGGAGCCAGAACTTCCCACAGGCCGTGGGGAAGACGAGCAGGGACAAGTGGCAAAGCCACAGAATGACACGGAGAGGCTCCCCAGACTCTCCGGAAAGGAGCGGAGCCAGTAGCCCTGGCTCGGGGATGGGCTGGTCACTCTTCAGTAACTCTGGGCACCTGGGGCCCAGCCCAGGGAATCAGCCAGAACAAGGCTTCAGCCAGGGGGCTTGATTTGAAGCTAGGATGTGAGGGAGCCATATTCTCATCCAGGCTTCCCCAAAAGCAAGTGTGATCCTCCCTGACCCACCGGGCAGAGAGAGTTATATCCACCTTGCTTACTTCACTTGTAGGAAAGGTCAAACAATAAAGGCCAACATGCACGAAGCACTCTCCGTGCAGCAGGCATTAAGTACTCCTGTCTGATTCCCCCCTTTAGGGATGGAGTGACAGGGACTCAGAATATCTATGTTACTCATCTGAACTCCAACAGCCAATAAGTGGCAGAGTGAGAAACACACAGTTCCCTGGGAAGCAGGTATCATTGTCCATTTTATAAATCTGGAAATGGACTTGGAGGGGTTGAGTTATTTGCCCAGGGCTACTGGGCTTGCTGATGGCAGAACCAGGACTTGAACCCAGGCCTGACTCCATAGCTCATCCTCTTCTCACTGGTCCACACAGCATCCCCAGCATTAACATGTGGGGCAGGGGTCTTCAGGCTGCCCTGCCCAAGGAGTCATCTGTGCAAACAAAGAAACTGTACTCTCACTCAGGCAGGTTCTTCAGGGTGGAGGAGGTAGCTAGCCAGATGCTGGCAGGAAGCGTTTTGCTAGGATACATCTCCATCATTCAGAGAAGGAAATGGCAACCCATTCCACTATTCTTGCCTGGAAAGTCCCATGAACAAAGGAGCCTGGTGGGCTACAGTCCATGGGGTTGCAAAGAGTTGGACACAACTTAGTGACTAAACAATAACAACAAAATCTCCGTCACTTCAGAACTCAGGCAGCAATACCGATCAAATTTTTTTTTTTTTTTTGGCTGCACTGGGTCTCCTTTGTTGCTGCGAGGGTTTCTCTTGTTGTGGAGCACAGGCTCTCAAGTGTGCAGGCTCAGTGGTTGTAGCCTGTGGGCTTAGTTGCTCCATGGCATGTGGGATCACAGTTCCCCGACCAGGGATTGAACCCACATCCCCTGCATTGAAAGGCCGATTCTTAGCTACTGGACCACCAGGGAAGTCCAGTGTTTATTCCTCTTGAAACTCACCAGGAGGAGGTAGCTTTTCTGATGCATAGGAAGAGTCAGACGGGCCCCTATCTCAGTCTTCTCTGAGGACTTCTTTGAGAATCTCTGGAGGCTTTGGAGTCATGGTCAGCTGGTAAAGATTCACCTCCCCATCTCTCAGGTTGGATAATTGAGGCATGAAAGGGCAGACTCCTTCACCGAGTCCTTTTCTGGTGTATTTTATACGTAACCTGAGGCAGGAGGTGGAGACAGGATGTGTCAGGCTGCTGCTGCTCTTCAGAATCCACAGGTTAGGAGCGGGACGAGGGATTATTGGGCCGTACGCTACAGGCCTGCAAGCCTTGTAGTGGCTAGTTACACAGCTTTGAGACCAAAGAAAGAGTCTGGAGACAGTGACAGAAGCATTAATGGATTATTGGATAGAGGGGTCCTACACAAAGCTTCCTGGAGCAACACCCCTTCATATGTGGCAGATAGCGGGCAGGACATAGAAGTGGACTTCTTTGCAGGAGAGAAGGAAGCTACCATTTCTAGAGGGAATTGACATCAGATGAACTCATCAGTTACCAGGGACAAATTAAGCTCTATAATTAAGAAGATTGGATAGCCACATGAGGAAAACAGGCACTGGTCAGGCAGGGGATATACAGAAAGCAAGAGAACAGCCATCTTGAGTGGCCTAACCATACAGGGAGATCTACAGCATCTGTGGCTGAGGAACATGTGCTGATGATGACGGAGCCTCCATTGCCAGCCATGTGCTTCAGAGACCTTAAATTTGTAGTAGCCACGCGTTCCAGGAAACAAACTCACTCAGAAGGACAACGCAGATAGTGGAGTGCAGTTTATTACACCGGCGGGCCCAAGGCAGAGTCTCCTCTTAGCCAAGGACCCTGACCAGCATTTGTGAAAATCTTTTATACCCCATGTGTATGTGTCTGAACCCACCACTCCAAATTCCTTGAGACTTACATAAACCAAGGAAAATACAATCCCAATAACCCCATCATTCACGTGCTATGTGCTCATGTGCTCAAACAGTCAGTTAGCCAATAATGAATAGACCTGAGGTTACACTCCAATTGATACAGAAAAATGTATGGCCTGTCTGGAGGTAGGGATGATTAGTGTATGTTTTCTCTTAGACGATGAGTAACCTAGATACGATCTTCAAGGTTCCCGTGTCTGGAGGGGGTCTTATCCTTCTGTTGTTGTTTTCATAGGCACTAAACACAGAGTTCACAGTCCATTGGAAAGGTGGCTGAGCATGATCAGCATGAACAGGCCTAAGGGAGTCCAGGCCCTATGAATTCCTTCTTCATTACCACTCACACTGAAAATCTGAGGGCTCCTGTTTCATCTTGTGGCCACAGGACCACATTCCACCATACATGCCCACCTATAACACACACAATATGTGCTCAATAAATATTAATCAGCTTCATACAGGGCTCAAGAAAGGCTGTGGGGAGAAAGGAGGTGGTGTTTCACCTGGGCCTTGAAGAGTGCAGAGGACCAAGCCTGACAAAACAGCACAAGCAAGATCACGTGATATACTGACGGATGAGTATAGTGTGAAAGGAGATAAGGCCATAACTCAGAGCTCCCAAGTGGGAACCTGGTTACCACATGGTAATTTACATTTCTTGTTCTTGAGATGTGGACTTCTCTTGGGCCCAGAACCATAAACCAGCATAGAGCATAGAAAATCTTACAAATTGCCCCTGAGGCACTGGTTCAGCTGATAAGGATCCTACTAGATAATCTGGCTCATCTCATTCATTGCAGTGACCATACTTCATGCTTTAGAGTCGTCTGCAATGATGGGAATGTTCTCTCTGTGTGCTTACAATATGGTAGTACCAGTCACCTGTGGCTATCAAGCACTTGAAATGTAGCTAGTAATACTGAAGTCTGCATTTTACATGTATTTAATTTTAATTAATTTAAACAGCCATATGTGACTAGTAGTTACTGTATTGAGCAATGCAGGTATATGTTGCTGCCTGGTCATGGACCGTCAGCTCCATAAGACACAAAGGTGCCCCATTTTACTTACAGGCTTCTCCCCAGCACCTACTCAGGGCATGGAATGTGACTGGCATTCCTTAATGAAGGGTTGTCACATAAACTAATGAGCAAATTCTGTTTCCCCTCACTACTCTATAATCTCTTTAAGAGCAGATACCACCTTTTTTGTGTACAGAAAAACCCATATAACATAAAATGTTCCATCTTCATCATTTTTAAGTGTACAATGCAGTACTGTTACTATATTCACACTGTTGTACAACAAAAGGGTGTATCACTTTGTGTTCTCAGACACCAGCACCTGGCATGTACTTTTAGGAAACACTGAAGGACTGAAAAACATCATGCTTTTGAGAAGCCAGAGCAGAAATTCCAGTGCCACCTCCTAGCCCAGCCCCACATGCTCCCTGGGGCTTTGAGGATACCCCAGAGTGAAAGCTCTAGAGTACTGGGTTACAAAGAAGCATGGGGACTAAAACAAATTTCATGTTTTTAATTTCTAAAATAAAATGTAATCCACATAATGTAGGGACTGACAGCCGTATATGTACATAACTTGTATATCTGGGAATGCTGCCTCTCAGTCTGCCGATTGTCTGGAAACCGCTTCTCTAGGACCCTGAGATAGACTGATGCTTCTAATTGATGAACCAGGTCTCTCTCAGCCTCCAGCCACTTTATTGCCTCAGTTCAGGGGACCCTTGATAAATAATGCTGATAAATAGCAGGTTTCAGGTGGAAGCCTGAGGAAGGCTGGGCTAGAGGGAGATGAGCTCTGCTAAGGGCAGTCTGAGGGCTGTGAATATAACAGGAAAGAATCTTTGTATTCTATTAGGAGTCAGTTACTAAGGGTATGTTACCCATCAGTTTAAATTGTACAGACTGGCCCATTTCTGGGAACCCTGTCTCCCACGTAATGAGTGTTAAGCTAAAATACCATTGTTTAACTCACAGGAAACATCTTAACCAGACCCACCTGTGAATGGCTGCAGGAAGGAAGAAATTAACACATCCCCTACCAAATATGGGAACCTGGACTTTATTCCCTCCCCTTTTAGTATAAAAGAAGCCTAAATTCTAACTTTAGGGAAGATGCTTTTTCAGGACCTAAGTCTGCCTTCTTCTCAGTCTGCTATTCCTTGCCCCAACACCTTATCTCTCAATGAGTGGCCTATAGTGAGGTGAGCAGTAGGCGCTTGGACTTGGTAACATGAACTAGAGCTTTGGCTACAAGTATCTGTGTGTTTAAATCATGTCTGGAGCTCACTCCTAGCAGAAGAGTCAGATATTAACCATATAACTTGGAAGAAGTTCAAAGACTTGAATGTTATTCCTGTAACAAAACTCACTGGTTTCCGTTTATTTACTTACTTATGTGAACAATGTTTAAATCCATAAAAATAAAACATGGAATGAAATAGATGCTGAACTTTCAGTTTAGCAGTAAATCATAGTTATTTACATATAGATGCACTAATTGGGAAGAAAACTTGCCCCTGCCACTTCGTTAAGAGATATATTTCCAAAAAAGATTTACTTTTTATGTTTAATAGTTTATCAAATTGTATAATTATTTACATGGCTATGATCAATCAATTAGTATTAATCACTGTGACAACTAAAACCATAACAAAAATTGTTAGCTAAGAAAGTTGTAACTTAAAACCTTTTATTGATATTATTACTCAAAAAAAGATTTTCAATCATAAAAAATATATTAGGATAAATGTATAACAGTAGAATGGAAATAAAAGCTCATGGAGACAAAAAACAATGTAAATTTCCAACTGTTGAAAAATTTGTCTATTTCTCTATTTCTTAATGGATAGTGGAGGATATCAAATTGCTATGATATTTAGATTCCATTGAACATTTAAAAGAGATTTTAAATTTTTTATTTTGAGGTGTCAACATTCATTTCTCTTTGACTTTTCATGACTATAATATATAATCAAATAAAGGCACATGTTAAGTGAAAAAAAATCAATGTTCATAGGATGCGAGAAAGGATATCCTTTGGAATTATTCAAACTTGAGATGAAAAATTTTAAATGTGAACTTAAAAAATACAAGAGGGTACCTAATGTTAAAAATTCTTTTCGAGGATTTGGAGGCCACTGTCTGGGAGTTAAGAATTCGGCGTCTACAGCGCAGGCTCCCACCCTGCCGTACGGACCAACCTCTGGAACTGCATCTTACTGCTCCGCTTTTACAGGGAATCTTTGATGTGGCCAAAAAAAAAAAAAAAGACTAAAAAATAAACCAAACCCTCCCCCGCGTGCCCTGCCCTGGGGCTCTGGACGCCGGGCCAACAGGGCTCAGCCAGCCCTCCGCCCCTCCCCGCGAGCAGCCACCGAGTTCCACTCTCCCCCTCAGCCCCGCCCGGCCCGCCAGCCCGGGCCACCTCCTCCCCGCCCCCGCCGTCCAGCCCCGGAGTAAATAAACCACCGGGCAGGGACCCAGACAATGGGCTTTGGCGAGGAGTTAATGGGCTGGGCCTCTGGCGTTAGCCGAGTGTGACCGGAGCTGGCAGGGGGCCTGGCCTGGCGCCAGCATCGATTACGACTAGACGGAGCCAGGGCAGACTTGGCACGGGCGGGCCCCACAGCTGGCAGATTCAGTCACCCTGGCCACGAGGGCATGAGGCCTGCCCCGGGGGCTGCTGCCACCCGCTGGCCGGGCCCCAGCCAGCTGCAGGCGTCACTGTCAGTGGGGAAGGGCCGCCTGTTGAGGCTCCAGACCCCCGGCTCTGACCTTTGGTCCTCCCCAGGGGACTGCCCTGATAGAGCCTCTTCCTGTCCCTGGCTGCCTCCGAGGCTGCTCTGTGGCCCGGCTGATGGGGGTGGAGGTGGGGGTGGGGTGGGGAGTCGGGGATGGGACGGTGAGAGCTGGAGGACCACAGGAGGTTTCTAAGCTTGGCTGGTGTCTGTCAGCAGGAAGAGCAGGTGAAGCAGCCCCCCCTTCTGCTCTCCGGATTGAGGCTTGCTTTTCCTGTCCCTCGAAAACCTTGCAGGGCCACTTGGCTCAGCTCCACCTCAGCTCCCCAACCCTGAACAGGGAGTGGGAGGGGTGGCAGGGAAGCCGACCTGAGGGCTCGCTCTCAAGCCTGGCTGCTGGGAAGCTGTTCGAATTGCAGTTTATGAGTGGGGGCTTGGCTGGGTGGAAGGGAAATTCTTTGCTTTCTTAAGTTTATTTCTAGCTCCCAGACTCCCCTGGAGGCTCTCCCCTGGGCAGTGAAGTATAGTATAACCCTTCACCACCACACATGTCTCCATCTCAAGCGGACTCCAGTCTGTTCATAGGAGATCTATGGTCTCAGTCTTGCTGATTGGGTCTGACATCAGGGAGATCATCCTGCCAGGCAGAGTCTCTAAATTTTAGGGAGTGGTCAGTCCATCTCTCCCCTGAGATGTTCAGAAAAATAAACCTGGGGGAGAGAAAACACCTGGCCATGTGCCCAGAGTGACAGTCCCTGCTCCCCGAGGCCTGGGGTGGAAAGCAGGGAGGTCAGGTCCTGCAACAGCATGATGGTCCCACATCCTCAGAGATGCAGGTGCACGAGTGCATCCCAGCCCAGAAGGCAGTGATAGGCACCCTAACCCCACTGTGACCCAGAGAGGGAGGTTGGAACAGGGAGTGAGAGAGGCATTTGAAACAGCCCTCCGAGAGCAGAGGAAGAACAGCAAGCTCTCATGCCAACTTAAGTTCTCTTTCTAACCCTCAGTTTCCCCCGCTTCGCTCTTCAAGCTCTGGGACCGGATCCTCTACTTTTCTGTGACCTGTTCTCAGAGGGATCTGATAGTGGAATGACTGACTAGCTGAGGGTGGGTGGGTTGGGATGGGGTGGGAATGGGGGGTGGAGGATTGGGAGGGGGATATGCTATTCACTTAGTGACTTTCAGAACACCGGGGACTTCCAGCCTCTGCACTGTGAAAAACAGATGCAGTGACAAGTAGGAGACACACTGGTCTGCACTCAGGATAAGTGTCCATGCATTTTGGACAAAGGGAGGAGCAGTGGGAGAGATGACTTTCCTTTAAAACAAGTTTGGATATTTGATGGAGAAATAGAAATACATACAATTCATCCCCCCCTCAACCGCTGCACTGACTTTTTTAGTGTCCTATGAGGACCTACAAAAATCACTTAGGTCATTTAGGAACATAAAATGTGCTGTGTATAACTTGGCTCATAAAATTGTCACCTTTGTTATATGGTTTTAGAGATGAGAAGGCCTGTTAAAAAGTTAAAAACCTGTTGTTAATGGAGAGTCTTTATTTTTCCCCAGTATTTTTTAAAAACCAAAAGACTCCTCAGGGAGTCTGATTTTTTTTTCCCCCACTCTGCCCTTCACTTCTACAGTCTGGACTCATCCTTTTGGCCCAGGAGCTTGCAGGCTTTTCACACTGGATAACCTCCACATCCAGGGCCAGTTTCACAGATCTGTGACCTGAGCAGCCACACAGGGCCCCATGCGTGCTTAGAAGGGCCTGCCCTTGGTTTAACAGTCTGCTGTCGCCATCTTAAACTTTTTCATCCCATTTTAACAATGGGCCTGCATTTTCATTTTGCACTGGCTCCCACAAATGACATAGTAAGTTCTGCTCACATCCTGCTAGTCCCCCAGCCTGAGGCCAGTGCTGACCGTCCCAATCCCTCATGGCTGGGCCTCATCAGCACAGTATCTCCCCCGGGGCCTGGATGACCTTGCCCTTGCTTAACTCTCCTTCTTCTGTGCCGGCCCCAGCATTCCTTGCCAGATCCTCCGCTGTCCCTGGCCAGCTCTTCGGCATCTACATCTTACACCCCCCCTTTCCTCTGGCTCTGGTGATGCCAGGAACCCGACAGCCCCACGAGCCTGTTTCCAGCCTGGGGTCAGTCTGAGCAGCCAGGCTTGCTTACCGCACCAGCTGGGATTCCCCTCCAGAAGCATGCCTCGCGCAGAGCGGGCAACCTTCAAAGGAGCCACGTCTTCCTGGTTGCTGCCTTTGCATCCTGATCCAGTCTGATGGTGTTTTTGCAGTTTTCCTGTCAGCTTGGAGGGGAGAAGTTCAAAGAGACTCTGTCTTCCTTTCTGACTTCCTTTGCAGACAGAGCAGCTTTCTCTCTGCAGCTCCCCTGCCCCACCTCTCAAGGAAATTGATGTCTTTCCCACTCCTTCCCTCCCCCGCAAAAGGTTCATTCCTAAGGGTTATACTGAAAGCAGGTTTGTTGGCGGGGGGTCTGAAGCACAAAGCAGCTGAGAGTTCAGTCAATACCCTGGCTTGGGGGTCTGTTTGCCAATACTCTCCTATAGAGTTAGACACTTGGAGGCATGGAGAGAAAGGAGGGAAAGAGAGAGCTCCTGGGGCTCAGAAAGCATTAGCTCCTCTCACTAGAGCTCCTGCATCACCAGTTCTGAAAGGAGGTAATGGATTGTTTATAACTTGCTTCTCCTGTTCACACTTTGTAGGGACCAGTGACAAACAGGAGTTTGCCCCACCTGCCTCCTTCCTGCGGGAGAAGCTTTGCAAAGAAGTTATTCACTGGGAAGAACCTTGGATCCCAGGGGTCTTGGAAGGGGCTTCTGGGCTCAGAATGCATGGCAGGCACTCCCAGCCCAGACTGGGAGTTCCCCGGTTCTTTCACGGCATATGTGCTGCTCAGCACTGAACTTGGCCAATCTAACTCAGAAGACGTAGCACAGTGCTCAGGACCTGCACAAGTGCAGTTAACACTGTGCCTCCTTCCCTCTCTCCCTCCCTCCTCCTCTAGCTATTAAGATGGTCAGCAGGACCCGGGGGTAGAAGTGCCTTACCTGCTGTTCCCATGCCAGCCATAACCACTCATCAAAGGAGAGCCTGCCAGGCCCAGGGACGAGCCCAGGGCTTCAAGTCTATCCTTCCAGATCAGCACTGAAGCCAGCCAGACACAAACTGTGTGCTGTCTCTGGAGACAGGAACAGGACTAAATGAGTAGGACTGCAAGCAGGCCAGGAGATGAGGTGAACAGGTAGGCCCACATCAGCAGGAACACTCTCTGAAAATCAAAATCCTAAGAGTTGAGGGAACTGGTTTCCAGAGAGGTTCCAAGGGAGAAGAAGCCTCGTGGAGAAGACTCAAACAGTAAAGGAATATCTGCTGGAGCTCCGGGGAAAGAAGGGCAGCACCAAGGATAGGAGAAGGACAGAGGAGCAAACCAGGGCATTCAGCAAGTTACTTGCCTGAAAGGGAAGAAGAGTAAGGTGGGAACTTCCCTCTAAGCGAGACTGTCAAGCTGCCGGGTAAAAGAGGAAGGGGAAGGAGGTCCAGAGGACAGGAAAATCACACCATGGAATCAAAGTGATTCACTTTGAGCCTAATGAGGAGAGGAGGGGAATAGAGTACTGGGGAGAGGGTGGGAGAGAATTTTAGCCACTTTAGTCAGTCGTGTGACCCAGCAGTGCTGGGGACTTTCCTCCCTGAATTAATGCCGATTGACTTGGAATACCCTTTGTGGCCAGAAATGGTTAGCTGTGCACAAATTATGTCCCCTTCCATATCATGCAGGCTGAGACCACAAAGAATCTGCCTGCATCGCCATAGACCTGGGTCGGGAAGATCCTCTGGAGAAGGGAATGGCTACCCACTCCAGTATTCTTGCCTGGAGAATTCCATGGACAGCAGAGCCGTCCATAGGGTCACAAAGAGTGGGACACAATGGAGCAACTAACCCTTTCACTTTCACTTTCCATAGCATGCAGGTGATGCTGGGAAGTGCCCACCCAGCCAGAAGCTCTATCCCTCAGTTTTCCTGGCATAAGTACAGTACCATGTGACTAGAGCTCACTAATGGAAAATGAACGGAGCTGGTGTGTATCATTGCCAAGCTGATGTGGTGAAGAAGCAGACATGCCTTCTTCGCCCTCTCTTTACCCATCAGTAGGGGATTTTAAAGGTACATGCTAAAGCTCGATGAGTGACAAGCTAGAAGGAGTCTGGATCCCTGAATCACCCATCGAGTACCCACATTAGACAGCTGTGTATGAGAAATAAACTTTTGTGTGTTAAGCCCTGGAGATTTGGCCAGGGGGTTGCTATATAATATAGCAGTTAGCATTCCTAATATCTCTGACCTAGATATTACACAAATCATCAGAGATGCAAAGATTTAGAGAGCCGAAGAAGAATGAGCAGAACCTTAAATGGTTATGATCTCAGTGATCACTGCATTGGACTTGGAGATATGGGAATGAGAAGTGGGCACCTGAGGAGAAAAAATTAGATTGGGCAATTGCACTGTAGTACAAATCCTAACAGCTCTGATGGGAAGAAGGAAGAATAGCAGCTGAGAATAAAATAAGAAAACTGATCAA
Source organism: Oryx dammah (assembly GCF_014754425.2). Lineage (NCBI taxonomy): Eukaryota > Metazoa > Chordata > Mammalia > Artiodactyla > Bovidae > Oryx > Oryx dammah. The sequence goes on along the minus strand of NW_024070210.1, from coordinate 66,740,047 downwards.
CAAGGCTGGTGGTTATTAATAACAAGTACATAAACTGAACCATCTGTGCAAACATTTTGGAAGAGGTTGGTGAACAGATCTTGGCATGGGAATACTTTGTTAATTGTGATGGGCAGTAATCAGCATTTTTTCCTAAGAAATCCTTTGGCATATAATTAAATTACCTTTTATATCTTTTACCTTTTATATCTAGAAATTTCCCAGCTCAAGTACCCCAACACTAGTGTTTTCAGGAATCTGAAATCTTTTCTTCTCCTTCCTACAAGTGATCCTTCTCACCATCCTGTCTGGCCCCAGGCAGTGATGGTAGTACGGGTAGAGTAAGCACTAGTCCTGGAAGTTATGTCTAAAATATACTTTATTTGTATATTGCTTATATTGGATTGGCCAAAAAAAGATCATTTGGGTTTCTCTGTCACATCTTACGGGAAAAACCCCAATGAACTTCTTGGCCAACCCAATACTTTGAAATTACTTTCAAATGCATTTTCACTATTTTGTAGAATTGTAATCCCTACTGTATCTTCCAGATTGGTGACACTCATATACACCAGAGTTGATATCCAAAGTTCTATCATTTCATATTTTTGAAATAGTAACTTCAAATATGGGCAGAGAATGAAAAAAATAAATACAAAATTGTTCCCCCTTGTTAACTCTGTTACACAGGATACGCTAGGGTGTGCTGCAGCAATAAAGTAACTCTGAACACAGTGGACACAACAAATCTTCTTTCTTATGTTATGTGTTCATTCCATGTGGCCAGGGGCTTTGCTCCACATAGTCCTCAGGCACCTAGGATAACAAAGGTTATACCATGTGGTAGCGGCACTACCTGAATAAGAGTCCTCCTCAGTCACTGGAACAAGGGAAGAGAGTTAAAAAATGGCTCACAGATATTTTCTGCTCCAACCTGGAGGTGACGCGCAGCATCCCTGCTTCTGTTTCACTGCTTAGACATTGTGACATGGCCTGCATACAATGCAGGACTAAATACAGTGCTAGTGAGCACCAGCGTCTCTGCCATAATTACTATGTCTTCTCCCATCTCGTCTGCCATTTCCTCTCTGGGACTGCCTGTTTTCTACTCATCTTTATGTGCGTACAATACTCCTAAGTTTCTGAGATTGAACTATGACAGAGACAGCAAACATGCTATCATATCCTCCTCATGCCCAGCAGACAGCACTGATTAATCGAGGCACTCTTTTCTGCTATGTCTAGGTACACCATCAGAATCCTTCCCTAGACAGGTTGCTGCCAGTTTGTCAGTATTATCACTTGAGATGAAACTTATTTGCCATTCCCTGTCTATGGAATTTCACTGACCCCTTGAACACAGAACTGGTTTTCTTGGCTCCGCCCCCACTACTTTCTTTGGAGATGGACATGAGACCAAAAGACACTCATTTCTGATTTCCATACTGTTTACAGATATCTAATATGGGGCCTCCTATGTTACCAGCGATCTCAGGCTCTGGTATTTTTCTCTTCAACTTCTACCACTTTGATCAGGGTAAAAAACAATCAAAGGAAATTTGACTTCCTTCACAGCTAACATGGGCTAACACAAAGACAGAAAGAAAAGAAATCTTTAGGGAAAAAACAGAAACTCAGGTCCTTCTGACCCAGAACTTTGAAATGGATAGATCCAGACCTCCTCTCCAACAGCCTCTGAAGTTCCACAAGTCACTCCCTTAGACCAAGAAAGGGAATTTTTCTTTCCTATTTTCAGTAGGATGGAGTGAAGAGAACATCTTTTGTTTAAAAAAAAAATTATAAATTTAAAAATAAAGATAATATTCCTTTCCTTAAGAGATTTTTTTTTTTTTTTAAAGAAAAAGCAGGATCACAATAAGAAAATTCAGAATGTCCTTCCCCTCAACCATTAAAACTCGGCTCACCATTTTCTGTTTCTTGCAAGCTTTGTCCTGAGCCCCTGAGGTCTCTGGTAAGAGACACTTCAGAAAATAGAGAAGTTGGGGCAGGCTGCCGGCTTCCTTGTGTTTTGTTTTGCCTTTTTTTTTTTCCCCTCTAAGCTGTTTCCCAAAACTTCTTGAAGTCCTCACATTGTACAAAGTGAAGATTTGCTCTCTTACACCAAGTAGTCGAGAAGTCTCTCCCGACCGAAGTTTCACTACCGTTGCTGTTTGGAATTGGCTCAGCAGACGTAAACAGGGTCATCCGGGGCCAAAGAGGGTGGGTGTTTAGTTTTAAAGCTCTGGGGTTAAGAGTGAAAGCATGTGACTCCAGCCTGGCCAGAAACAGAGAAGCCTTTGTGTGCAAGGAGCGAGCAATAGGCAGTCCTGAGGCTAAACACAGGGGGAACGGGAAAGAGAGAGCTGACACGGGTTTCAGGAGTCTGACAGGATACCACTGGAGGGAGATTAACTCTTTGTGTCAGGCTCCAAGGCTTCCGTGGGGAGAGCTTCTATTTGTGGCTCATGGTAGAGCAGAGGACCTGAAAAATAAATAAATAGAGCTTCCTTGGCTTGCAAAGGGACACAAGTACTCCTATAGCCAGTATGGGGAAGAGACAAGCTAAAGCAACTGAAAGCAAGAGCAATGTCCAGGGGGAGAGTTTTTGATAAATTAGGCAACAGAACTTCCTTGGAATCCTAACATCTAAACACTGCAGGCTGTTCCTGGGCCAGTGCTTACCCCAGTTCCTCCCCATCCTTGTTGTGGATGGCTGGGATGAACCAGAGAAGACAACAGGGCAGCCTGGACCACATCTCCCCCTCAATGCCCCCCTCCAGGGGAGGAGAGTTGGCACTGCCAGAGGAAGGCTGGCAGGTTGCTGATTCAGTCCACCCTGGCTGTACCCTCAGGCACTTGCAGCCCATGGCAGCATCATTCACCATGGGCTTGGGTGGGCTTGGGTTCTGCTCACAGCCAGTACTGAGCCTGACCCACCATCCTATACTGCTTATAGCCCGTCTGCCCCAGTGCCAGCATGCCCTTTCCCTGACCCCATCTCTGCCCAGAAATCACTGCATCCAATCTTACTAAAGTGAGCAAGTCAAGTTTCCTGAAAGTCTGCAAAAATTTGACTTCTAGACGTCGGCAGGAGAGGAAAAGGAAACAAGATTCATTTTGCCACTTAACGCCTGTACCCACGGGACTCAGGAGGACTTCAGAAATAAATATGGTGGAGAATGGCCCATCTCGCTAAATATCACGTTGGTACTCATTGCGTTCCTCCCATTCTTATTCGTCACTCCTTCCTGCGACAGAGGTTTCTGAGCGGCGCGCGAGTGTCAGGTTCTTTGCTGGATAGTGGGGATAGAGTGGCGAATGAGACAGACCAGTTCCTGCCACCAGAAGTCTGTCTGCAGAGACACACGGTCATTCACATGCTAATCAAGGAAACGCTGGTTCTCGTTCTGGGTAAATGGTGGCTGCCAGTGGCGAGAGGCGGTCCTGATGGTATGACAGTCATTCTTACAGGTGAATTTCAGTTTCCTCAGTAGATGAAATATCACCAGCTCTTCTCTACATTTCAGAAGGGAATCACTGAGGTTAGGTCTACAGCAACAGCTGCAGCACATTGAGCAGTATCCAGCCTTAGTGCTCCAGCAAAAGGCTCACTGAATGCAGGTTTGATCTACCAGACCCTGGGCTGATCTATCAGACAGTTGTCACTGTTTAAGCCAGTATTCAGCCCACTTGATTGTGTGTGTGTGTGTGGGTGTGGGTGTGTGTATGGACATGTACAGTCCCTGTAAAGTTTGTACCTGGCGTTCAAGGGCACTCTGGGCAAATGTAATGATGTGTTAGAAATGAGGTTGTTGCCAGGCACTGAACCCTCTCCACTTCAAAGGCAGAATCACCAGGCAGAACCCTGAACTCACTCAGGTGTAAAGCAAGAGCCTTTTATCAAGGGTGCCCAGAGTTCCCAGGCCTTTCACCTTGGCAGTTCCTGGGTCTCCCATGGCCACGGGCCATGCTCTCCTTTATCGTCAGCATCCAGGTGCTTCCTGCCAGCTCCTTCAGCACGATCCTCCAAGACACCTTCACCAGAAGCCCCTTTCCTCCCTGAGTTTATAGGAAGGTGCCCAGATCTCACTGCCCCGCTTCAAGCTGGATGAGATCGAAGAGCTACAACCCTGTCACAGCTTCAGTCCCCTGTGTACTGATGGAGAAGTGGGTGTCTCTGAAATCAAGAATGCAGTAAACACAGGCCCTCCAGAGATGACGCCACTCTCCCTCGCAGTGGACACAAGGGAGAAGTGTCTGGGAGAGAGGATCACTTCCTGTGGGATAAGCAAAGGCAGGGGAAGAATGAAGAAAGACCTTGCTTTGGTTTCTGAGTTTTGCATTACTCCTCCTTTTGCTTTTGTCCTTAGAGTCCTTAAATCTGGAAACCAAGAGACCAAATACCCTGCCTGGGATCTGATACAAAAATCCTTGAGTCTGTGCATTCTCCTGAGGAAAGGATTGGAATACAGTTCCAGCAGAATCTCTTTTAAAAGAGCTTAAAACCCAACAAAGAAACTGCAGAAGAAAATGCTGGGCAGGTCACAAATAGGCAGTCTGGTTCCACCCTAATGTCCAGATGAGGACACCAAGGACCAGAGAGGTGAAGTCACTTCCCTGCCCCAAGTCATTCAGCTAGTTAGTGACAGAGTCAGCTTAAAAACCCGTCTCCCTAATCCCAGCCAAGTGAACTTCCCACTGCTTCAGAGTAACTGGTTTCCTTTGGGACCTAATGTTGAGGACAGGGATCACGCGTTTCTTTGAAATCTATGCATGAACTTAGAGTGGCGTCATGATGAAGGGCTCCTGGCAAAGGGCTCAGCCAGGGCTGTCAACTTGTTCAGTGAACCTTGTTGTCTCACAGGCAGGGCTCGGCATTAGTTCAAACGCTGGTGAGAGATCTGCCTGCAGGGTAGCATGGAGCCAGGGTATCTTTGAATGGTAGCAAAGCCACAGCCAGACTGAATACCACTTACATCACGTACTCTCTACCCTCCCTTCAGGGCAGTTCCAATTCTAATTCCATTCAGACCCTTCCCACTTAGGGCAAAAACTTCTCTAGGAAAGCAGGGGATTAAGGGCAGAATGACTGGTTTCAGGGTCCAGTGGAGTCTCAATTTCCACAGGGACTGCTTCTAAGGCTTCCTATAAGACCAAAATCACAGGAAGTGAAAATTGCCCTTGAAAATCCTGTCAGACATCCATGAAGTACAACAGGATCACTGCTCAGGAAACCCCAGACAGCCAGCTTTCCTTCAGGTTGGAAGAGAATCCTCTTGCCTCGGTTGAGCAGCTGAGGAAACCACTGACATTTAGGGCCAGACTGGACCAGAAAAAAACCATCTTTGAGGATAAGATGCTGGTGGGATAAGAGGTCATGCATGCTCCTGTCACATACTATGTTCCTATGTTACACTCACTCCAGGTACCACATGTTCCCTGAGTGCAGGGCCAGAGACCCGTCTGCTGCACTACCTTAGTGAATGTATTTCTCTCTCTCCCTGTTCCCCCTGTCTCACTGAACTCGTATAGTGTAAACTGAATGGGTGCTCCAGGAATCTCCATCTTTATACTACCCTCTCAACATACTGCCTCCTTGGGCTGCCACTTCTGACCCATAGAAACTGTGAGGTGATAATAAATAACTGAGATGACTAGTGGTTTTAAGAGGTTTATGTGCGTGCTCAATCACTCAGTTGTATCTGACTCTCTGTGACCCCATAGACTGTAGCCCACCAGGCTCCCCTGTCCATGGGATTTCCCAGGCAAGAACACTGGAGTAGGGTGCCCTTTCCTCTTCCAGGGGATCTTCCCGACCTAGGGATTGAACCCACGTCTCCTGCATTGGCAGCTGGACTCTTTACCATTTGACCCACCTGGGAAACCCTTTAATCAGTTACATTTAGGGGTAATTTATCATGTATAATGCACATATAAGAATACACATACAGTGGAGAAGGAAATGGCAACTCATTCTATTCTGATCCTAGTTTCTATGGGTCAGAATACTCATACAAGGAGGACTGGAGGGGCAGGCTAAGAAATGAATGTGGACTGCATAGAGTAGAATAAGTTTTCCAGTGGAGAGGGGTGGAATGGAGTCTGTCTTTTAGAAAGGTCCCCTGGCAGCAGAGAAGGCACTGGGGGTGTGGCAAGGCAGGGAAAGAGACCAGGTAGGGGCTTGCAGTTGTCCAGGGAAAAAACTGACCCTGAAACAGTGTAGCAGAGATAGAGAGAAGACAGGTGCAGGGGCTATTTCCAGATAAGAATGGTCAGAGCTTATTGGTCATCTGCCTACAAATCATCATAATAAAAGCAATAATATTAACAGCTAATATATATATTTAAATGAACATGTAACAAGCACTATTCTAAGTCCCTTACACAGAGTCACACATTTAATGCTCACAACAAACTTATTATTATCATCTCATTTTACAGATGAGGAAACCGAGGCACAGAGAGACTATGTGACCTGCCCAGTGTGGCTCCACTGACAAACAGCAGGGCCTGAGTTCAAGCTTGGGCAGCTGAGCCTTTAACTTCTCACTGGACTTCTGGAGGGATCAGAGAGAGAATGGAGGGCCTGGCTGGGACAGGTGAGCCATCAGGTTTCTAGCTGGGCACGAGTGCAGCCTCACCTGAAGCAGGCATAGATGACTTGAAAGAAAGTCACTTCTGTCACAATCACCTAATACCCCACGAACCTCAGAGGAGCTGCTTTAAGGGCTCAACTGCAACCCCGCACGTGAAATGTAGAATAACATCCGGATATGGCACCAGGCCCCACTTCTACCACACTCCAGTAAAAATAAACCTTGCTGTCCAAATATAGAGTGGTTAGAAGTGCCATGTTTTACAGGAGAAGAGGCAGTTATTTGGCATTAAAAATAGATGAGTTTTGGCTTCCCTGCAGATCTGGGCAAGAGCACTGCAATTTCCAAATGGAAACCAAGATGGATGGGGTGAGCCCCACTCTGACTGACTCAGCTGTTTAAAAAGTCCCAAGAGAAAACTGCATCCCTTTTCTGGGCCTCAGTTTTCTCCTCCTTAAAATGAAGAGGTTAGACAAGACAACTGACAACACTTCAAGCATTCACTTTCTACCAGGCTAGGAACCTGAGTCCAAGGCTGATCCTCAGAGAGCCAACAGCTTCCCAGGTCATGGGGGCCCCGCACAGGCCAAGTGAGTTGGCCCTTCGGTTCACAGTTTACTGCTGTGAGTGGTTTTTCCCAAGGATTTCTAGAACTCTGTCAAGCTCTACCCCTTTGAGTCAAACACATTGTTAATCCTCTAAGACAAGCCAGGAAGTACTCCTACAACTAGCTTACCTTGTGAGATGCTACCTTGATAAAAGGAAAGCCAGGCCTAGGATGACAGGGGTGAGCAGTTGTGCGGAGGGGCCACCAGGGTGCTTCTGGTCTCTAAGGCTGCCATTGCCAAGGGCTGGCCCCAGGGCAGATCCTTTGTCCACATTCCCTTTAATCCTGCAGGGCAGGCATGCCAGTAATTTACACACAGAAAAACTGAAGGCTCAGAGAGGTTACTCAACTTGCCTACGATCATTCAGCTGGTGGAGGCTGGAACCAAATCCAAATCCAGGTCTGGATCCAAAGTTTGTGTTTTTCCACTTCATGGGGCCTCTGCTGTGCTTCTTGTGTGATCAGAATGTCTCGTCACTAGCCCCAAGAGGGAAAAGAAGTCCTGACAAAAGCTGGGGTCCTGGGCAGGGGTGGGGTGGTGGGGGTGGGGTGTCACTCATGAGGGCAGCGAGAAGCAAGTTGGGAGAAGCAAGTTGGGAATCTCTAATCCCTTACCAAAATCACTGCAGATGGTGATTGCAGCCATGAAATTAAAAGACACTTACTCCTTGGAAGAAAAGTTATGACCAACCTAGATAGCATAGTCAAAAGCAGAGACATTACTTTGCCGACTAAGGTCCGTCTAGTCAAGGCTATGGTTTTTCCTGTGGTCATGTATGGATGTGAGAGTTGGACTGTGAAGAAGGCTGAGCGCCGAAGAATTGATGCTTTTGAACTGTGGTATTGGAGAAGACTCTTGAGAGTCCCTTGGACTGCAAGGAGATTCAACCAGTCCATTCTGAAGGAGATCAGCCCTGGGATTTCTTTGGAAGGAATGATGCTAAAGCTGAAGCTCCAGTACTTCGGACACCTCCTGCGAAGAGTTGACTCATTGGAAAAGACTCATGCTGGGAGGGATTGGGGGCAGCAGAAGGGGACGACAGAGGATAAGATGGCTGGATGGCATCACTGACTCGATGGACATGAGTCTGAGTGAACTCCGGGAGCTGGTGATGGACAGCAAGGCCTGGTATGCTGCAATTCATGGGGTCGCAAAGAGTCGGACACGACTGAGCGACTGAACTCAACTGAACTGAATCCCTTAACAGACCCCCTTGCATTTTTATTACACCTTGGAAAAGACCAGCTTTGCTTTAAATGGTTTTATTAAAAACTGTACCAATTGATGAGGGCAAAGATATATACACATATATGCATGTGAAGAACACAAAGCCAAATATTCTGTACAGGTTTAGAAACAATGAATTCCCATCCCCTCCCTCTCTTCTCTTGTCTCTCTCCCAGAGGCAGAGCACAGTGAACCCAGGACAGCTAACCTGGGAGGGACAAAATGCTACATTCTCACTAGGTCTCCCCCACAGCCCTTGTGGACCCAGGGATGGAGCAACCTGCTGGGCGATGCTCACGGAGCAGGGAGGTGCTGGTCTGCTGTGCAGAGAGAAGGGCAGCACGGACTAGGAGCCTGCAGAGCTCCAAGCACCTTCAGCCTGAGCGGCTGACGCATCTCTGGCTTGCTCTGCTGTTCCCTCAAGGCTCAAAGTGCCCACCAGCTGTGGACACCCACTGCTCAGAGTCCCCAGGAGGCTTCACAGGCTAGAGTTAAGGAGTCAGCCTGAGTAGTCTCTCACCAAGGTGTCTCCACCCACACATAGAGAGACCCTGCAGGACCAATGTGCAGAAGCCCCCACAGAGCCGATGTGCCTGCTTCTGCTATCCCTCACTTGCCCCACCCCACTTCATCAGAACTCTCTGCGTGCTAACCAGGACAATCACAGTGGCTCCTCAGCCCCCAAGTGGAAGAGGCCCTGGCTGGACTATGTCCCTCCTTGCCATGTCCAACCCATCCTTGGATGAGGTTTGGCCACTGGGGACAGAGAGACAAGTCAGCTGGGCCCCTCTGAGCATTCAGGACATGCCTGTCACATAAGCCCCTTGCTCTGGGGGCTTGAGGGAGGTGATCCTTGGACTGAGCAAGAAAAGGCCCCAGGGTAGCCTTCTACCAGTCCAGGCTTTGAAGCAGCCAAAGATAGATAGGCCCAGCTGAGTCCTACAACTGTCTGAGGGAGTCAGACAGCTGGCCTGAGGGGGTTCCCTCCCTAGTTCTACCACTTTCCAGAAGCCCCTACTCTGGGGTTCTTAATGAGAAGAGTTGTTTTGACCCTGAACATCAGGCTTCCCTTCCCTCCAGGGCAATTCCTACCAGGGAAGAGTTTCCAGTCCCTCTCCCGAACCCCACCCTCAGCAAACCACAAAAGCTCCACAAGTCTTCTGTCGGTTACAGGTCAGGAGCCAGGTCAGACTCTCCCTCCCTCTAACTGATTCTCCACCCCCTAACTGGAGACAGCCAAGCTCCTGGGGGTGGGGGCTGGGGAGAGGGAGCCCAGGGGAAGGACGGGTCTCCTGAGGTTGAACTTGAGGAATGTTCAGACCAAGTCACCAGGCAGAGGGGGAAGAGGCCAGTCTAGATCACTACACCAATTAAAAACAGCCAGCCAGGAGGAACCTCTTCCTCCTGGGACTATTCTACCTGCTGAGTTCTGGTGGGAGGGGAAGGAGGGGTGTTTCACATTTGGTCCTGGCTTGCTTAGGATACTGAATTAGTTTCTGGCTTCATGGAATATGGAGACAGTGCAGTCAGATGACCCTCTACCCAGCCCCAGGTGCAATGTTTAACTGAGCTTCTCAGACTGGGGGCTCAGTTCTCAGGACAGGCCACTGGACATCCTGCTTGGCCCGGCAAGGTCTCTGAGGCTGATGGCTTTGCCTAGGCACCAAGGCCTGGACCATTTATTTGCGCTCTCACTCAGCTCACATGGAAAGTCTGCTAAGAGGAGGTAAAAGTGGCTGGTAAAAACAATCCTGTTTTCTTATGTGTGCCACTCGAGGTATACCGGCACCCTGCCAGTCACAGCCTTGGTCCAGGAGAGGGAAAAATAACACATGTCCCGTGCAATTCAAAAAAATGGTGTAAAGACCCACAGGGAAGGCTGAACTTCACAATGGTCAGCCTATCCCAGCACCAGTCTCCATGCCTGTTCCCTGGGTTCCTTCTTGTAAGAAGGAACCTATCTTCTTAGCAGACAAACCATGGTGCACACCCTGAGAATACAATTCTGACCAAGAATAGGTAGGCAATACCTCTAGAATATCCAAGCAGAACAAAACCAAGGCTGATGCACAGTCTGAAGTCCTTCTTCAAGCCATTGTGAGCTCACAGGGTACCTTTGTGCAAATTAGGAAAGGCATCCTTCCTGTAAGTGGACACAGCCCAACAGTAGGGCATACAACTTAGTGAGCGCAGCATGGGTTAGATTCTAGCTTCCATCACCTTCCTCTGCCGGTGCCCTTGTGCAGTGAACAACCTGCCTGACCGTACATCCAGATCAGTGTGTCTTTCAACGGGAACGAAGACCTCCTCTCTGCACCATCAGAGGAGTGGGGACTTGTTCAGATTATGAGAGTCTGCTCTGGACTCCTCCAGCTTCCTTGGGTAGCCCTGGGGCCTTCTCTGCCCAGGGAAGCCGTCTTTTCTTCGGGCCTTGCTTCACCGTTAGCACCAATGTTAACTTTTCTCACATATCCAAAAATGATAATTTAATTTCTAGGTGTCTGGATAACAGATTCCCTGCATCTTTTTCAGATTCCCCATGTCTGCTCTCAGAGCTGCCAGGCAGGCTGCTTTAAATTCTCTCCATTAGTGCCACAGCAGGGAGAGAAAAGGAGTTCAGAGGCAGTGGTGATCCTGCTGCGTTCCAGCGCTTGCCTTTCTGGCCTGGCTGGAAGCTGAAGGAAGACGGGAAATGTGCACCCAGCTTTGATAGTTCCTCACTCTAATTACTGTCTGTTACTCTAAAAGACACATTTCAGCTGACAAAGCCACTATGCTGGCTTCTTCCTGGATCCCACTAGGTGTGAGAAAGGAATGGGGATAAGAGGGAGGAGGTAACTGGTTTCCAAGGAAACCAAGGGGTCTGGGTTCCTCTAGGGCTTACTCTCATGGGTGGGATGGCCGCCTGGTTTCCGGCACCTCCACAGTCGGTCCCGTTTCTTCCGGCCCTAGAGTGCTGCTGTTGGGGGCGGGACTCAGTCTCTTGGCTGGCTCTTTCAAAAGAAGACCTGATGAAGGCACAAGCTGCTGGCTACAGCACGCTGACTGGCTGTTTGGCTCCTCTGTGGTTGACACCCAGCCAGTCCTGGGCAGCCAAAGTGGGCAGTGGTTCTGCACCTCAGGACCGATCCTGGGCTTCCAAGTGGGACCAAAGCAGACGTGAGGCCTACCCAGAATTTTGGTTCATTTTTGCGGCACTTTTTGAGGGTCCATGGAGAAACCCAACCCTCCCTGAGGTCTGCTGGAGATGACAGGGGCTGGGCAAGAATCCTTTAGCCCTTGGGGCGGGCGATGGCTGGACCCAGTGAGAGCCCAGACATGGAGCTGGCTGACCGACCTAGTGTAGTTGCCATGCACAGCTGGAAAGCCCCTGGGTGAGGCCCTGGGGGGCGGTTAAAGTGTGACCCGTCGGATAGGGGCTCCTTCACGGTGGAAGGCTGATAGGTTTGGTGGAACCACATGTCTAATCCAGCCTTCTATCTCGTAAGTTCCTGTGGGAAAACTACAGTCCACTCCCGGGAGACCACTACCTGGTCGTCTTCAACAACTGATGGCAGAAGGATCTACTCGTCCGAGCCCTCAGGAGGTTCCAGGGAGACACACCAGCCTCTACTTCAACAGTGTTTGACAAAGGCCCCCACTCCTGGTCGAGGCCCTGAACGGGGAAAGAGGTCCTGCTTGGGGATGTCTTATGTACACAGAGAAATTTTTCAAATAAAAACACAAAACAACAACTTCACAAGATGCAGCGTCAGTCCTCGTCGATGTCCTTCCATGGTGCCCGTGCGAAGGGGACAGCCCAGCCTCACCTGGGGCCTGCCCCATTCCTGTTCTCATCTCCATTCAAAGCCACGTTGTGTAGGAAGAGGAGGATCTGCCACCACACGCGATTTCGGTTCTGCTGGTGCTAAAAGAAAAAAAAAAAAGGCGATATAACTCCTAAATGCAACCTGAGACGACAGCTTATTATTTCTAATGCAAAAGTTCAGATCCACACGTCCCAGGGCAGCACCTTAATCCCATCAGGACAGCAAACTCGGGGGCATGGGGGATTTGGGGGAGTGATGAGAGAAGTGGCGATGAGGGGGAGATAGCAGAGCTCTCCATATACAATTGCAGTGTGAACGTTAAAAAGAAAAGACCAGGCTCTTTATGCACTGTGCACAAGAGGATTAAACTTTTTCCCCTGCTTGCAGGATTTTCCAGAGTTTAGCCAAGTGCTGCTTTTAATCAGATTGGCTCCTGAGCCCCTCAAACCTCAGCTGCACGAACAACAAACTTTCTTCAGAAAGAAAGAGAAGAAGTGCCCCCCTCTCTCCCCCAACTCCAAAGTAACACAGAGAACAAGGGGGAAAGGGGGGGGAGCCTCCATCTGCAAGTGATTTGACACTGTGAAGGTCAAAGGGTTAATCTTCCATTTAAACCACACTGCTGAGGCAGCAAAAATCTGATTTCATCCAGTGCAAACACGCACACACACAGACACACACAGACACACACACACACACACTCACACACACACACACACACTTGGGCGCCTGCCCTCTCTCCCTTCCCAGCATCTTCAGCTCCGCGCTGCCCTTTTTATAGCTGCTCTTGACAGTAAGCCATAAATAATCCCTCTTGGAGCGCTTTCCTACTGACTGGAGCCAATTAAACGTTAAGCAAGAACATACTTGAAAACAAAACAAAAACAAAGAATGCACACTACTCTCTGGAGGTTATCCCAGGTCCTACTGTCAGGCAGGGAAGCTTGGGGCAAAGGTCAGGGGTCAGTGACTCACAGGACTGTGGCTGGTGCCCCACCCACACAGGTATCAGCAGAGGCTCAGAGGGGACTGAGGGGTGCTGGGAGAGGCGGTCTTTGTTCTCTCTTTATCTGCCAGGGCAGGAGGACGAGGCTGGGGCCCTCTCCACGGGGTTCTCAGTGGACAGGGGAATAAAAACCTAGTGTGCAAAAAAAGGAGCCAGCACAGAGACTGGACTTGGACTGCTGCAGAGCCTGGGCAGCAATCACGTTTTCGTGAGGTGTATACGTGTGTAGGGGGAGCTGGAGCCCCTGCAGTCTTTAACCACAGCCCCGGCCCCCACCAGGCAACTCCCAGTCTGCTGAGCGGAGGCTAGAGTAAGTCAGTGGCAGAGTTGCAAAGTGAGCCCCCAGAGCTCCTGGATTCCCAGAGCTTCCCAGGGACGTCAGGCCCTGACCCCCTGACCTGTCCCCAGGCAACGGGCCAGGTTGCTGGGTTCCCTGTCATCCTGCCTGAGGCCACAGAGAGAGAGGTGAGATGTCAACTGAGGCTGACCTCAGGGCCCTGTCATGTATCTGTGTCCCCCCCACAGCCGCACCCCCTATCTGTAGCAATAGCACTGCTCTTTTCCCTGCAGAAGGGGAGACTGGAAAACCGAGAAAGTTGGAGGCACGGCTCCTGCTAGGAAGGGGAGGGAAGTCAGGGTGTGCCACAGAGGAGGCCTGGCAGACTGCGACTGGAGAGACTGAAGGCTTCCTCGTGTTTTGTAAACAGAGACGAGTAAAAAGAGGAAACACACCAGGCTTAGCAAAATCTGGTTAGAGTAAAGCAGCGTGAAAACGGACTCAGCTGCAAACCTGAAGACTCGGGCTTGCCTGCAGCAGCTGGACAGAGCACCCCCTCCTCCTGTCTCCCCTCCCCAGCTGCTACCCAGGACAGGTGCAAAGGTCATGGGTGGAATAGGAGGAAAATCCAGGAAAAGACTGGTCTCTAGGGAGGCCAGTCTGCTGGAATTTAGAGGCTCCTCAGGTGCCTCTTTGAAAAGGCCAAGTAACAATAACAACCACAATCCAAACAGTCACTGTAAACTGAGTGTGTCAGGTTCTGGTTTATGTCCTTGGTTCTCAAAGTGTGGTCCACAGACCAGCAGCTTCAGCCTCAGCTGGGAGCTTATAAGAAATGTAGACGTAATGAATCAGAATGCATTTTTTAAACATTTTTTTAATATGGGCCATTTTTAAAGTCTTTATTGAATTTGTTACAAGATCCCCAGGTAACTTTAAGACACATCTGAGTGTAAGAAGAACTGCTCTACACACATTAAGCTCCTTTGATCCTCTCAACAACTCTATGACACATGTATATATTATCATGCCCATTTTATAGATGAGATCATTCAAAGAGTTAGGAAACTTGGCCACATAGCTAGTAAGTAGCAGGGACTGGGTTAAATCCAGGCCACCTGGCCCTAATGTCCTTACTCATTACCACTGTGCTCCAAGTGCCGCCACATACCTTTCTTTATACCAGAGTAGGCCTTCCATCTTCCCATTCTCTAAATCATCTCAAAACGGCTCAAGGGCCAAGGAAGGGAGATCACAGCTCTACAGTTTGGGGCCTGAACCAATCCCATCTCTGTAGGCCTCAATCTCTCCCCACATTCCCCTAACGGAGGCCACTTGCCACTCTGGGTAACTTTCTGGGCCCGCAGTCTTTGCAGATAAGGCAAGAAAGAATCCTCACTCCAATCATGGTGGGTTCTAGGGATCCAGAAGACAGTGGTATTAGACTGGAAGGTGGAGACATTGCTGGGAGACACAGACTGACCTAGCTCCACAAGGGACCAGCCTTAGGAAGGACCTAGGTTCTGTGCCTCTGCCTGGGACAGGCCTTGGGGCTCCTGAATCAGGAAGGAGGCACTCTAGGCAGCGGGTAACTCCCCGGGGGCAGGAATCAGAGGAGCTGGGAGGCTGGGGTCTCTCACCAGCCAGCCTGAGTCTTCCCTCTCCTCATAGGTGAAGTGGAGGTATGGTATTAGTGGTTCCCATACCTGCTGTGTCACAGAATCCACTGAGGAACTATCGTAAATACAGAGTCCTCAAGTCCCGCCCAGAACAACTGGGGCAGAATCTTCAGGGAAGGGCCCAAAAGTTTGTACCTTGAAATGCTCCCCTGAGTGACTTTTTTTGAAATCAGAAGTAACATCTATTGTCTATTTTAGTCATAAAAATAATACATCTTAACTGTAGAAAAATTGGAATACAAGAAATTAGAAAGGAGAAAATAAAATCACTCATGATCCTATAGCCTAGAAGAAAACATTTCATGATTTGGTATTTTCTTTAGTCTTTCAATCTCCTCCCACCAGAGTAATGACTTGGCGAAGCTGGAGGTTAATCCTGCCCAGGTGCTTCTAAGGCAGCCAGGCCACACAGGCATTTAGAAACCACCGAGGTGATTTCCAACCATAAAGCTTGGTGATTCGGAGTTTGTCACCCACAATCACCTTCAGGATTATAACTCAGAGCTCCAACAACTAAATTCAGCCTGGTGGAGGGTCTGGGTGGGCTTGGAGAACAAGCTGCCTAGTACAAGGTCAAGCGGGCTGCCCCGGCAGCCATAAGACACAGCAAGATCAGGGCCTGGGAAACCATCTATTGCCCCAGCAACCCTTTCTGCAAGCACGAGCAATGCCACACATACCCCACCCAGCTTCTCCTGCCACAGGGCGAGCTCCAGAAGGCCCTTTTCTGAAAGGACATCAAATTGCCACACAGTGAGAGAACCAGAAGGCCTTGATTATGAAGAACAATGATAAATAAAATGGTTTTTTTTTTTTTTAATTTTAAAAAAGGACATTACTAGAAAGGAAAGAAAAAGGACTTGAAGGGAGGCCAGGGAGAAAAAGAGTAAGAAGAAAGGCAATCAACATTCACTGAACAGGATGAGGTACACAAAGACACTGAAACATGAGAGCACATGGATCCTTCCAGGAGAGGGTGTCCGGGAGAAAGGGAGAAGGAAAGCGGAACCAGGAAAGAGTGCGCTTGTCCCCTGACTCCTCACCTGAGATCAGTGAGTGCTGACCCCTGGCACAAGGTTCAGTTCTCCCAAGCTGCTTGGGACCCCTCAAGTTTGGGAATCTACAAAGAATGGGGGTTCCCAGAATGCATAGCCAGGGTAGCCTCAGGGCTAGAAGACCGGCTCAGAAGATGAGAAGCTGATGGGAATTTAAGTGTACACCAGAGCTCTCAAATTTGGTCCAGAAGGTAGGACCAAGGCACGGAAGGCAAGAATCAAGGTGAATACCCCAAAGGAAGGGGTCCTCACATGGAGGATAAAAATGCCCTCTTCAGTTAAGAGAGCACAACCAGGATGACAGACCTGGGGTTCTCCTTTCAGCCCTACTTTCCTTCTGTGGTCAGGGGATGAAGGCAGTCAGCTGACAAGTGTTGGAGTCATTCCCACCGTGTGCAAGGCACTGTGACTGAATACCCACTCATTCATCCTGGATGATGGGGAACACGTAGGGCACACAGTAGGTATTCAATAAGCACACTGCCCTGACTATAGAAAAGTCAGCGTTCCAAGATAACCTGCTTGTCTGAAGCCAGGAACAACTGAAGTCTGGCCAGGTCTGAAGATGTACTTGATGCGATAGGATCAGCCTCTTGCCTAGAGAGAGGCCCAACTATTAAAGGCTTTTTTATTTTTTTTAAGAGCTGGCTGCAGTGTCTGACAAGGTGGTATTACACATATCAAACTCTGTTTCATCCCACATGGCCTCTGCTCTAAGCACAAAGAGTGTTCCCTGCTCTCCCGATAAGAATCTCCCTCTGTCTCTCCTGCTTTGTATCCAGTTCACACCCTCTGGGGCCTCTGTGTGTCACCAGTGTACCAGATGCTCCAGCAGGAGCTAGTTCACCCTCAAAGAATTTGGGTAAAGAGCAAAGCTACACTGTAGCCCTGATTTCAAAGAACCAAACACACAAAATGCAAATTGACCAAACAGATCAGTTTATAACAATCTCATACCTGAAATGCTTTATCATCTCTTTTGCTCCTCACAAAAATCTGGGCCATAAGAAGGGCAGGTATTATTTTCAATCCCATTTTACAGATGGGAAAGCAAAGGCTCAGAAAAGTTACCCCTAATGTTAGTTGGGAGGGGGTGATTCAGATCCCTGACTCCAGAGCTGTGTTCTTTCACTAAAATATTACAGTGTATTTATTCATATTATGAAAATGATATTAACTGTTCAAAGAAAATCACCACCTAACTGTCCCCACCCCCAGTATGTTTAAAGAAACTGTTTTCAGATCATTAACTATTTAGTAAGGATGCTGTGGACTAGAAAGACAATAAACCTTTCAGAGGCAGAGCTAACTGAAGATAAAACAGAAATAAAGCTAAAACTGGTCTGAAATGTTAACTTCAGATGTTTCTCTGAAACCATGCTCAGTTTCTTTTAAAATATAGGGCAATACACTCTCTATAAAATGTCGTTTTCCTACCGCACTTCTTTCCTTTCCCCATCAACTCTAAACTAACCACAGTGAGGCTGAAGCACAAAGCCTTGCTGTTGACAACAGGCATACAGAGCTAAGGAAGACTTCAGGAAAATTCCACATACAAGAAGTCGGGAAGATGTTTCTGTTTGATTCAGCAAACTTTTATCAGGTATCCAGCCAAGCTAAGAGTTACGAAGGACACAAAGATAAGCAAGCTGTAAGCCTTGTCTTCAATTATTTTACAGCCTGAAGGGGAAGCAAGAACTCAGTTTCACAGGAGGCAAAGGTGGGCCAGGGTGGAGAGTGGGACCTCCATCAGATTCTTATCTTCTGGGCTGCCCCTGCTGAGGAGCAGGGGTGAGTGATGGGAAGACCATGGTTTTAGGACCAACAGTATCACATGGGCATGTAACCCCACTTCTCGGAGCCCTGGCTTCCAATACAACGGGGGTAATGAGGTGTCGAAGTACAAGGTTGCTGTGGTGCTTAAATGAGAGAAGTATCTGTAAAGCATTGGGCCATGGCTACCTGGAGCAGCTCCCCAATCCCTGGTGAGGACAAGGGAAACCTGATCCAGACTCGACTTTGTGGAGCAATTCCCTTGACACCCTCAGCTCAGCGCAAGTGCCCCAGGAGCACCATCTTCTAGGCAGGCTCATTAAGTCCTGGGGGAATCCCTGACTTTTCACTCGAAGATGGGCCATGGCAGCCAGAGGCAGCTGGGTTCAGAATTCCAGGCTGCCAAGCTGGGCAAGGAATTCTAAGACCCCCGGGGCAGCCCCACGGGCCCTGTGGGCCTACTGTCCCAAATTGCTTTTGACCGAGACACCAAGGAACGAGCAATGTGGCAAAACGGAAAAGGAAAAAAATTCACACCAAGAGCTTCCTCAGCCCAGCCAGCAGCACTAACGGACGTTGAAGCTATCAGTCACCACCATGGCAACACCAATTGCTTCTCCCAGAAGGGCAGCCTGGGAGATGGGGAGTCCCTGGGGGTGGGGGATCGGGCTGTGCTTGCCACCCATGTCCCAGAGCCTTGGGTTGCCCCTCCGTGGCCTGGAGACAGGAAGTACTGAACCCCTGACCCAGCGGGCTCTGTCTCCCTGAGTCTGAGAGCAGCTCCTTCAAACTACTGAGCAGCTTCTTAGGAACTCAGAGAGAAAGAGGGGTAGGTGCGCTCTGGTCACAAGAGAGGGAGACGCATATGGCTGATTCACATTGTTATACAGCAGAACTAACAGCACGTTGTAAAGCAACTATACTCCTATTAAAAAATAAATAATTATTTTTAAAAAGTGAAGGAGAGAGGGGAGTGAGGAGGGAGCAGGTCTGTTGTGGATCTACGAGGGGGAGAAGGAACCCCCAAGGCTCTACTTCCCAACCTGAGGCCTTTGTAGCTGACTGTTCTCATCCCGCCTGGGGCCACTCCCTGGAAGGGACGGTCAAGCCGAGCACCGAAGGCCAGGCTTTTCTCCTCACCCCACACACTGGCTGTTTCTGTACTGGTCATGGAACATGCCCTCTTGGTTGCCAGACACAGATCAAAAGGCAAACCA
The DNA here is from genome assembly GCF_014754425.2 of Oryx dammah. NCBI lineage: Eukaryota > Metazoa > Chordata > Mammalia > Artiodactyla > Bovidae > Oryx > Oryx dammah. The sequence goes on along the minus strand of NW_024070210.1, from coordinate 66,720,821 downwards.
GACTTTTTTCTTTGTCCTTCTTTTCTAATGCCTCCTCCAAATCCCCCCCTCCCATCACCCTCCCTGCCCCTCCCCCCCCGGGGGGGGGGGCGGGACCCAAAGCCAACCCTATCCCCATGGCTTGCCTTGGTGGGGAGGGAATGGACTGTCCGGAACTACAAGGCCCTTCTCCTGGAAGAGAGAGTAGTCAGGTGCAGAGTTGTGTGGGGAACTCGGCTCTAGTCAGCCACGCTGATGACTCAGAAGCTAAATATAGCGAGCGATATAAACAGAGCCAGCCACAGAGCAAACACAGGGCCCCCAAGCCCCAGCACTGGCTCTCACGCACAGCACTCTCCACAGCCCCTCCCCCAGCCTCACTCTTCCCCAGGCACTGTCCGAGGGGCACCTCCCACTCTGGGGCTGGCTCCTAGGGACCCTTCTTACCCTAGAGAGAATCTCTGGGGCTCTTGCCCCAGGCTTCCCCATCTAGAGCCTGAACAGCTTTATTAGGCATAGTCTGAACTCCAGAAAACCACTCACCAACAAGGACAGCATCTCAAAGGGTCAGGAAGCAGTGAGGGGCTCCCTGAACAGAAGATCCAGGCTGCTGGCAGAGAAGCCACTAGTTAATAAACCAAGAAAACACCAGCTCAGGTACAACTTCCAAAAGAGCTCCCCAAGAACTCCAAAACCAGGTCCAAACAAAATCCTAAAACCCATTTTCAAAAGTGTTAAATTGTCTAGGCATTAATAGTTACTGTGTGTTAGTCGCTCAATCGTGGCTGACTCTTTGCAACCCCCTGGACTGTAGCTTACCAGGCTCCTCTGTCCATGGGATTCTCCAGGCGAGAATACTGGAGTGGGTTGCCATTCCCTTCTCCAGAGGATCTTCCCGACCCAGGGATCGAACCCCGGTCTTCTGCATTGTGGGCAGATTCTTTACTACTGAGCCACCAGGGAATTAATAGTTAAACATATTACAATTTCCAAAGGGCTTTCACATCAACTCTGCAAGGTATGTATGAGAAACTGAGGCTCAGATAAGTTAGTTACATGATTTGCCTATGAACACAGGACTCATAAGGGACAGAGCTGGAATTTGAACCAGACTTTGTGTCTAACTCCAGGATCCTTTCTCTGACCTTACAACTAAAGATGGTTTCCACTGAGTGGCTGAAATTTTTCTCAGATCTCATTTTCCATAAAGTCTAATTACTATTCAGGGAACTTCCAAATCTGACTCTTCTGAATGGAGCCACTCCTGGTCCAAGTGAAAAAGCCATTTCCAACAAGAATTTCAATTCTCCTGTAGTTTTACTCACTCAATGGTCTCCAGTAGCCACTTTTTTTTTTTTTTTTTAATGATTCTTGGCTTCTTAACACTGCCCAGAAATACCCCACAAAGTTCAAGAGGGTGCCATTGGGACAGGAGACTTTCCTAAGGAGAGAGGACACCAGCTTTTTTCCATTCTTTGACTCATGTTGGAGGAGACCACGGCAAGGGGAATGGCAAGAAGCTGGGACTCACCTTCGGGGCCAGAGCAGCCCCTGAGAGCAGGGAGGAAGCAAACCTGTACTGCCATGTTCCCTGAAGAAGCTGGACAGACAAGAAACACCAAGGCACCATCACAGAACCAAGATCAAGGTAGGCTAAGGTCACCAGACCACTACAGATCACGTGTTGCAGCTAAGCTAAGCTCACAAAGGAGCAAAGAGGGGAATCTTTCACTCTTGACCCAGCCAGAGGAAGTTAGGGGTGTGTGACCAGGTTTGGAAAGGCTTTTTATCTCCGCTCACTCTGCCACCAACTCTCTTGCTGCTTTGGAGACCCAAAGCATTGACAGCAAGCACAGCTTGTCTCCAATCCTTGCCCATTGGTCCAGAGAAGCCATCCTGGAGAGATCACTTGGGTAGCCAGGCTAGACCTCCATCCAGCAAGCTCCTTGAGAAACATGCTGAGAGGGTTTACAGCCCACAATAACCAGCACCAGGGGGAATTTGGAGCATGTTACCTTTAGGGTCATGCTGACATACTCACTTTGCCGTAATGCCATCCTATAAGGCACTACCATCATCACACCCTTCCCTGTGCTCCACATCTCCTAGGGCTTCCCCTCATATAGAAAAAGAATAACTGGAAATGACTGACAGTCCAGTGATTAAGACTCCATGATTTCACTGCTGAGGGCATGGTTTCAATCCATGGTTAGGGAACTAAGATCCCACAAGCCTGATGTGGCCAAAAAAAAAGAATAACTGAGATCCCTAACCAGGGACAAAAGGCAGAAGCTTCACCTTCCCTACAGGATTCGGGGACCCATGGCCATTGTCTGGCCCTGGGACACCATCCCAGACCTGAGAAGAAAGGAGATGGCCAGGCCCCTTCAACCTTCTTATTGTGTCTTGAGTTGTCTTTCCTGGTTATCTAAACTCAACCCACAGTGATGGAGACTGATCATCATTCCCCCAGGAGAAATGTACAAGGACAAGGCCCATAAGTGAGTAGCTTGGAAGCCAATTTCTCTGAACAGGGCAGGTGGAAGGGAGCCCACAGGAGGCAGCTCTGCTTAGGGACTAGCTGGACAGGTGAGCTGGAAGATGCACTGTGAACTGACAAGAACAAATGTGGGGGACGATCAGGATTATAGAGACAAAGGAAACAAGCATTAAAGAACACCTACTGTGTGCCTAGAACTCAGATAGGTGTTTTCTCACTGAATCTTCATGATCAAATTCTGTGACATTAGGTCTAATTTACAGAAGAGGAAACAGGCTCTGCCAGATCAAGTGTCTTCCCAGTAGCTGGTAGCTGGCAGAGCTGGCATTCAAACCTGGGCCTTCAGACTTTGTATCTGAAGCCTCAAGACTTAACCCTAAATTACTTCCACCCCTGTGCCTCAGTGTCCTGCTTGCAGAGATGAGGGGAAGGAATAGGGAAGAAGACGAAGGATAAGAATGTAAGAGTGACAACAGTTTTGTGTGGATATGAAATATCTAGACATTAGTTTATATTGTAATCAAGTTCAGAAAATGACTCACTTCTTAAAACTAGCTGCTAAAAGGTCCTACATATGCCAGCACTCCATCTGCCCATGGCCACGATCCCAGTCCTTCCCACAGGATGGGCTCCCAGCGAAGTGAGCAGGGTGAGTGGGGAGGACGGCGATAAAAGTAGGACTCCCATGGACAAAAAGCCTGGCTCTTTGCAATGGAAAATCTGGGAAATCCAGCTCTCGGCCTCATTGGCCGGCCTCCTGCCACGGCACGGTAGGAGAAGGTAGCTGGCAAGATGGTGAGGGGCACAGGGAAGTCAGGAGCCAGCAGTGGGGGAGGCACAGAGCTGGGGAGACTCTCCTCTAGTTCTCCTCCCACTCTGTGGCTCTGCCCCTCCTGCTCCCAAGCTGAACCAGGCCCTTGAAGAGACAGCTCTGCACTGGGGTCAGTGATGCCAAACAGCAAAGGGCAGGGTCAGACCTTGGGATCAAGGCCAGCTTCTCCTGTGAGGGACTGAGTTGGGAAGAAATGGCCCTGGGCTGAGTTCCAGTCCTGTGCCAGGGCTCGACTGGGCAGAGGAGGCCTCCCAGCCTGCTCCCAAGTCTAGAAGGGCTCACCAGTGGATGGTGGAACATTCTGGGAATCAGCTGTTGAGAGAGATCAGGTCTACTGAGAATGCAGAAAACTGCCTTCCAGGTAGTCCCCCAGGTGAGTCCAGGAGACCCAGAGCCACTGTGTCCTCCATCAGTTACAGCACTGGGGCTAGGAGCTGTGAGCTCAGGCCAACCACAGGCCTACACAACCAGCGTAAAGTGAATGGGTAGGAAGAAGGCCAAGAGGCAGAAATCAAGAACCAGAGTGGACTGAAGGGAAAACCCTAAGCCAAGTTTCCACAGAACTATCAAAGGAGGGAATAGGGGCTGGAGCTTGGAGCCAGAGAAGACAGCCAGGCTGCCTTATTATCTAAGCATAGGGCCACCCTCTCTTCCTGAGGGACTGGGGGACCCACCAGGACCAGGTCTAACCCCACGTTTCCCTCAGAACCCCTTGGCAGAGACTCTCACCTTGGCAGAGAATAACCCCTTCTGTCTGGATCTCAGGAAACTTAAACTAAATTTCTGTCTCCCCACCCCACCTCCCGCCAGGTGCTGGCCATGTTTTGGTCCTCAAGCCAAGCCTATTATCAATAGCTCTCCTCCGGTCACCTGAATTTCCCCGCCTAACCTCAGGGTCTGTCCAATCGTGGTGGCTTAATTATTCTCTTGATTTCCTGATAAACAGTCATATATAGACACGCATACACACACACACACACACACAGCCGACTAGGCAAGGAATTCCCAGAGGCAGGGAATGTGTTCATTTCCAGGTGGCAGGACTTTGCTTCAGTGGTGGTTGTACTAGCAGGGATCCAGCCTCAGGCTCCTCTCCCCGCCTTGGCAGCCATCCAGAAAGTCAACCCAGGGAGGAAGAGTTAAGTGCCCAGGGGCTGGGCCAGACTGCCGCTGCAGAGCCAGGCAGCCTCCAGCCCAAGGCACAGAGGGCTCCTCTACACGAGCCCGCCAGCCGCCGCCTTTGTTGATGGGCTCTGCCACAAGCTCCAGTGACACGCGATGCTCCGCCCTGGCGGGCTGGTGCCAGGCTGCCCGCCAAGCACCCGGTCGCTGGTCTGGAGAGACTCTGAGGTACACAGTCTCCAGAGTCCTGGCCCTGGTTTCCAGACAGAGACAATGAGGAGCGGCCTCCCCAGCTGGAAAGTGTCGGGTTACAACCGGTTCCACCACTTTTCCCAACTCAGACCCATCCAGGCCTCGGTTACCCATTTCCCAGTGCACCACAGCCAGGTACCTCCGACTGTCCAGTTTTCCTCAGCACCATGAAAATCTTCCCCTTAGGTCTGCAAGGGACCATCTCCCACTGATGAACTCAATAAGATACAGTGTGTCAGTCAAGGCTGCAAGAAGCTATGCCATTCTCCCGAAGAGATCGGAGCATTTCCAGGGGCCTGAGCTGAAAGCAGGCAGATAAACAACTTGGATCTCAGAGGTGAGAGCAAGAGCACTCATCCAGCCAGGCCCATTCTCGATTTCCAGTTCAAGAGAATCACGGTAACATGGGCCCTTAAACGTGGGGCCTGGCAGAGACAGAGTTGCTGAGGCAGGCCCCAGCCCCACAGCCCCAGCAGATGCACACCACCTCCCCCCACCAAGCCCCAGTGCCTACTTGCTGCATATGAAGCCGATGGAACTGGTCTGCAATGCACTGGAGTTTTCGGGCAATCTGTATCTCTGCTCGATGTTGCCACTGCCCTTCAGGGGGTTGCTCACCAAGGGGCAAGCCTGCAGGGAAACTGGCAGGAAGGGGGAGCCGGTAGCCAGCATTGCCTGCAAAGACAGAGGGCCCACATCTCAGCAAGCTCCACCACTGCCCCATCTTCCCCATGCCTGCCACCCCTGGTCAAGACCCGGGGTCAAGGGTAGACTCTAGTATGGGAAGGGAGAGGAACTGAGCCTGCCTTTCTCAGGGCACTCTGCCAAATGTGGACAGCCTGACTTGCCTGCTGACCGAGAGTATGAAAGCTGATGCCAGGCTTTCCTTCAGCCCTCCCTTCACTGGCAGTGCCATGGCAAAGGTAATAAGTGTGGCTGAACTTGCCAACCTTCTGTCCTTATTTACCCAGCTACGCTTGACCACAATTTATTATTCATTATTCATACAGTAGTAGCAGGCTGAAGCTCTTCTCTAGAAAAACACTGGAGGCAGCTCTCCAGAGATCCCCAGTTGAGCAGAGCAAGGGACAGAGAAAGAAAATCAGAAAGTAACCTCACTTTTTGGTGTAGCAGAGAAAGGCTGGTTTCAGGCCCTGAAGCTCTGAGCAGTGGCACAGAAACATAGGGAGAGAAGACTCCTCTGAACCACAGAGTAGCCAAGTTCCTCTCTGCAGCCAGCCCCAGGCCAGACATCTAGACCTGCTCTCCTCACTGACCAAGTGCTGGTCACCGAGCTGCCGCTAGGGGCGCCCGCTTGCTCCCGTCTTTCGCTCCTCCCTGCCTGCCTGCCTTATCCATCTTCTCAGACTCCTGCCAGAACTTTGCCTGAATTGTCCTACAGTGCAGCTCCTTCTGGGAATAACTGCAGCGTCTCCTCAATCCGCTCCATTGGACCCAGCAAGATAGCCTCTGATCCACCCTTCCCTCCATAAGCTTTGTGCTAAATGAAGAACACTGGCTATCTAACCTTGCCCTTTTGCCAGAGGAGGGCAAATTGCTAATAAAACCAACCACTGAAGCCCACAAATGAAAGGGTCTTATCTGACTGAGCCTTGGAAACAGCCCCTTTGCTGGCAATGAGCCTAGGCTGGCCCAACCTCTTTCTCCAGTTCCCCTTCCAAACACAGAAAGTCCCAAGTGACAACCAGGGTGGGGGACCTTCTGCCTCCAGGAAACTTCTCTCCCAGAACAAGCTGGGTTTTCCCCTTCAGTGTCAACAGCGAGTCACAGATCCCCCAGCCTTCTCCAGGGCAACACTAGCCACTTTACGGAAGGTACATCACTATTACGACACAAAAGCCTGGGCCACTCAACAGGCCATAATATGTAAAAGCCAAGACCCAGGTACCCTTCTTCCAACCCAAGGAGACACCATGGACCCAAGGATCCCTCCAGAAAGGGACAAATGAGCAGAAAAGAATGGCAAGGCAATCTGTCCTGCTTGTGGCCTGAGGGGCACAGACAAGAAGCAGTATATGAGCAGAGAGTCAGCAGGTGAAGAGTTGAGGGATCAATAGCCCCTGCTGCTCAATTTGGGGAAGGAAATAGCAAAGAGCAGGTTTGGGGAGGGAAAGTCCCCTCTTTTCCCCCATCTCTAAGGGAGGAGTCCTGAGGCTAAGAGCACTCACCATAAAAGAGTCGCTGGGGCTCCTCAGTCACCCCACAAGGCAGCATGACACCCTGGCTCGGGGAAGCTGGGCTGAGAGTCTGGGTAGCCTTGTCTTCCTGGCTGGTGGGTCGAAGCCCAGGGCCACAGCAGTGCGTGAGAGGGAAGAGCTGCAGACGGCTGAGGGGGCAGTCCAGCTGGCTCTGGGCAAACAGGTCAGCAGAGAGCAAGTTCCTGGGCTGGGTCCCCGGGTCCCCATCCTCTGGCTGGAATACGTCATCCTCCAGCTCCTCCACACACTGGGGTGGCTCCATCTCCCCTGTGAGGGTGCAATGCAGGCATCCGGGAGGCTGCCCTCACCCAGGCTCTACCTGGAAGGACTTCCCTCCCTTTCCTTCTTTCCTGCTCCCCCTTCTTATGTGGAGAAGTGGGCTCAGGCACTGATGACAGTCAATCCTACAGATAAAGCATTGCCAAGGGTGACAACCCACCCCCAAATGTGGGCTGCCTTGCAGTTCCAGGATTCTCCATGTTTCTTCCCTGCACCCACTTGGAGCCACCTTCCCCTCAGCCTCCTCTTCTGACCCAGGCTGGTCACAGTCACACAGCTGGACTGCTACTGACTCATAGCCATAGCAGGGGTATGGTCAGCTGCTACAAGTATGGAGGGTACCTGGAGAAATGTCAACAAGACTAGCCTCTGTGAGTGGCTGTGGGAGGGCAGAGGGTGCTGTGACTGGCTGTACCCACAGTGCTCACCACACACAGACCCCCTTGCTGGCCTGAGGAGTAACCATCAAGTTCTCATCTCAGTCTGAGCAGAGCTCCAGGCTGGGCAGCAAAAACAAAAGCCAGTGATCCTAGCCCGGCCAGGTTCCCTCCAAACCTGCTAAGCCCCGCCCAAGACTCTAGTCTCCACCCGCTGCTTGCTCAACACAACAAACAGGCTCAACGATGTGGTAAGTGTGTCCTGGGAGAGAGAGGGGGAGAAAAACCCAAGTTAGTCACTGCAGCTGCCCTCTCAGCAGACTAGAGCTATCTGTCTACCACAGCTTAGCTGAGGATAGGTACGGCATGCAGCAAAGTGCCCAGAGTTCCCCAGCTCAGTGTGGAGTCACTAATCTCCACAACTTCAAATCCTTCCCCACAGCCTACCATTCCTGCCAGCACCGAACCTGAGATGGGTACAACCTGCCTCACAGAAGGAAGTGAAATTCAGCCCTCTCTCTGTGACCTCACTTGCTGCCTGAACTCAGGTTGTTGATATGAGTTTCTTGGTGATAAAGAAGTTCCACTTGCTCCACTTGATGGCTCTTGGAAGTACGAGCTTGCAGTCACCCAGCTTCTTGTGCTCAAAGTCAGTCCCCTATACATACACCAGGAACCCCTCAGGGTCCCTGGGGCAGTCAGAAAAGCAACCACCTGAGTGGTTAAGGATACGGAGAGATGGTGTTCGTCACTGCCAGAGTCAATTAGAGGTCCCCTGGGAATTCTGTCTTCCACTCTCTTGCCCTTGAAGAACAAGCCAAATGGTCTGTGGGTTGGTAAAGTACTTAGAGGAATCTCAGTTAATTCAAGAATCTTGGCTTTCTCAAATGCAAGCTTTAAGACGTCTGCTTCAACTCTCCCTCCATCCCATCCTGTCCTTATCTATGGTCCCTATCCTGCCTGCCCTCTTCCCTGCCCACTTGGATGGCCAAAAAAAAAGGCACGTGGTGTTCTTGGGACAGTGTTTTCCTAAAAGGTGTGAGAGAACTAGTTTATCAGTGCCAGGAAACAAGGCATCCCGCAGAAAGGACCAAGCGCTGTCCTACCAGTCACCTGGCAGGGGCTCCCCTCCTGCCCTTCCATCTCCTCTATGCAAGCTGGCAACCCCAACCTAAGATGGGGCCCTCCAAAGCCAATAGCAAGCAACAGTCATTGTCTTGGCTTTTCCTTTGAAGCTTATCACCTCTCCCACCCTCTCCCAGCAAAGCCCTGAAGTTCAGCCCTTGCCTGCACTGGACAGTGGGGGAGGTGCAGCCAGAGGGTGTGGGTCTGCCAGCCTAGGGGGACCCTTCCCACTCTACACAGGAACTACGATGACTCTTCTGCAGGTGGGAGCCTTCAGAGGGGTGCTGGGCAAGATCAAGCGCAAACTGGGATACAGTGAAAAAAGACTTCTCCCCTTCCCCTGAGCTGAAGAGGTGGTGTCCAAACAGGCAGCAGGAGGGCACTTCCTAAGTGCACTACCAGAGAAGTAGTCCTATCAAGGAGCCCTAAAACCTGCTGGAGCCATCCCAGCCCTTAAGGACGCTAACAGGGATGCTGAACTCAGACTCCTCCTCCTCCTCCTAGGAGAAGGCAGTAGCCAGACATTCTGAACCTCTTCGAGGGCTAAAATCTGGGAACGCACACATACACACACACACACACACACACACTCACGCACTCACACAACACACAGCAGACCTGGGTGGCTCCAGGGGAGAATCTCGGCCTCCGAGTCGTGATGCCAGGGTTCCGTGCCAGGGTCCAGCGTGACGAGCACTCGGGGGCTTGACGCCCAAACTCAATTGGGAAGGAGGGGGGAAAGCCCAGCTGTTAAGAAGAGGAGCCTTCAGACTCCGCAGGGATGTAGGAGGTCCCAAAACTCCCTGCCCTACCCCAATGTCAGATCCAGAGACCGGGCCATTCTCGGGCGCCCAGATCTGCTCAGCGGGGAAGCGCAGGTTCCCCTGCCCACCTGGACCCAAGTCATTAGAGACTCAAATGCCACTAGCCCCGCATTCCTTTGTGGAGCAGCGCACCTACATGTGGTTCGGTACCCCGTTCCCACACCCCAGTGCCCCAGTCCATTATCACTCCAGACGCCCGCAGCCCAACCCTTCCCGGGCCCCCACGCGCAGCGCGATCCTCTCCCCACTTCCCCAAGAAGGTGAGATCCAACTCCGCCCGGCCCTTGGCCGCCCAGGCGCTCACCCAGCAGCAGCGGGCGGCGGGAGGCGCGGGCAGGGGCGGCGGCGGCAGGAGGCGGGCAGGCTCGGGTGGAGGCCACTCTGCACCGCGCGGTATTGTTTCCAAAATACGCCCGCTCGGGGCATCCCGCAAACAGCTGATGAGGCCCCGCCTCCGGAGCGTCACACGGATGGCTGGCCAATGGAGAGTGGAGCCCGAAGTCCCGGGCTGGGCGGCTGCCAGGGACTGTCACGATTGTACTAACCTTCCCTTGGAAACATTGCAAGGGACCGAGCCAAATTCCGACCTCCGCCAGAAACGCAATTGGAGAGCCGTCGTCCCAGCAGATTCGCTTCCTAACACGGACTTTGGAAGCACTTGAGAGCCTTTTAGTCCTCCCTGTTAGGAGGGAGATAGGGGGCGCCAAAGTGATTTTTGTCTTCTTTTTCATGAGTATGGTCTGAATAATTTCGGCGCGTCCAGAAAGGGAGACGAAGAGAAGGAAGGGGGGAGATTTTAGATGATGAGGCTGGCAGCATCCAGAGGGCCCAAGATACGGGTGCCTGTGGATCCCGGCCACCTGGTGGCAAAGCATCTTCCCTGGCTGCTGGGCAGGTCAGAAGCAAACTCCAGCCCTCAAAGCTGTAGGAAGCTTGAAAATATGTGTGACTGACACTGTTATCTCGAGTGATATTCAGATCAGACATATCCAAAGGGACCCACAGGCTCTCAGTTGACACACATCCTGCTTATGGCAGCGCTGAGAGATGATACCAGGGCTGCAAGGAAAGCAACGTGTCCTGCAGACCACCTACTATTGGCAGGGGAATCTATGGGCTAGTTCACAAACATTTCTTAAACACCCGCGTTGTGCCAGGTACTGTGCTAGGTACCAAAAACCTGGTGCCTGCCCTCAGGGTGCTTACAACCTACTTAGAGAAGTAGACCAGAAGATAATGGAAAGCGACATGAAATGTGGTAATGCCAGGGATAATGACTGCTGGGAATGCAGAAATGCATTCAGAATGCTAAGACTGGGGAAGGCTTTAGGGAGGTGCCTTTTGAATTGGACCTTGAAGGATGGGGCAATTTTTCAATCAAGAATACCAGATAAAATAGCCAAGACCTAGCTTTAGCACAATCAAGAGCTGAACTGGAGAGTCTGTCAAGGGATCAAGGGCAGGGGGACGTATAGGATCATTGGGTGCACACCTGGACTGAGGAAGGGTGAGCATGGGCAGGGAGGTTCAGATCAAATTACAGAGGTGTCCCTGGAATGGCAGCTGAGGAATCTGCACTTTATTCCAGAGGCATAGGTCAGCCAGCAAAGATATCATAGAAGATGACTGACTTGACCAAGCCTGGATTTTAGGGAAGATAAATGAAGAGGCCAGAAATCAGTGAAAGGGAGCCAGTCCCTGCAACAGATTAGGTGAGGGATGATGGGGCTTGACCCAGGGGACAGTGGGGACTGGTAGTGGGGACCACCAAGCTGCTCTGAGTTTGTAAACTCAAATTTAAGCTAAGTGGGGCTGGGACTCTTAGCCCAGTGGAGCCTAAAGTCTCCTTGTGCCTTTTTCCTGCTCATTCTGTCCCTAACTCCTTCAAAGGGTACCTAAGAAAGTGGACCAGGCATAGTGAGGGCTGTGGTTGCTTGAGTAGGAAAATGCTATCCCCAAAAGATGGAGAAGAGGGAAAGGGAAAGGGGCAAGAGTCAAGCTTGGTCATCAGCCCAGTCCCCACATAAGTTGACAGAAGTCCAGAAAGAGGTGCTGGAGCCAAAAGGAGGTATATTATTTTGCCAGGAGGCTTGGCCAAGAAGGAGTGTCAGAACTGGTCAGGGTGATGCAGCAGTCATGCCATATGTGAGCAGACGAGAAGGCCAAGACCAGACTCCGTGCAGGGCACCAAGGAGCCCTCAGCACATTTGCTTAGGTCTACACACACCTCCTTAGGTCCACACACACCTCCTTAGGTCCATCCGTCTCTTCTGACTGGCTCTCCTCCTGGGCCCGTATCTCAGGTGGGCCAGTTGGGCCTAAGGGCATGACTTAGGGTCAAGAGTAGAACTAAAGGACAAACCAGGTCTGAGTCTGTCCTCTGGGGCAATACAGGCCCCAGGATACATGGGTCATCCTGATCCACTTGAGCTGCTAAAGCTCTGTCTGCCTTACCACAGCCCTGCAAGGCAGAATTGGGTCCATGAGGCAAGGAATCTGGTAAAGAAAGCTTATAACCTGGGGTCCATGTATTCATCAGGCTCACCAAGGGATCCTCAGCTTTAGGAGAGAAACTTGCTAGATTGTATTTGTGAGTTCACACAAGCATTTTTGTGTGGGTGTGGTGGCTCTGTAGCTTAGAACAGTTTCCCAAAGGGGTCTGCGACCCTGTAAAAGTTTTAAACTCACATTGTAGGGGAATGGGGCTAAGGAGCAGAGGGGATCATTTTAGTGGGTCTGAGCAGGTTGGAAGATAGAAGAAGGGTCATACCCTGTAGTGATATTTCTTCACAGGCCTCTCTACCAGGCCTTCCCAGCTTGCACCCCCCGCCCCGGGCTCCCTGTGAAGGACACCCATAACTTGGCCTCCTTTGCTCTCAGCCTCTAAGGTCAAGCAGCAGGGGCCCAGCCTTATGAGCTAGAGGGACCAGAAAAAGACTGTCAGGGATAAAGGGGTCAGGGAGGTCAGAAGCCTCACTCCCACTTCTCATCACTGTCAAAGCAGACCCCTCCCCGTGTCCCTTCTCCCCTCCAGCACAGGATAGACTCTGCAGCCCAAGCGTCAGGACCTGCTGGGCTGGAGGTCTTGGCTCCAAGTCTGCTACCAACAGCAGCATCCTGGGAACAGAAGAACCCTGGACTTGTGGTTCAGAGCACATGCATCTTGCATCCATAGCAGAATCTCTTTTCCCTCTTTCTCTGCTGAAACCATTCTTTGCCCGTTTTCTGTTTGTTTGTTTGTTTTGTATTTTTTCCTCTGCTAACTGATGCTGGCTCTGGGAAGAAGTATTTTGCCGCAAAAAAAAGTCAGGTTACTCCGAAAGGCATCAGCTGGGCGCCTGAGAGGGAGGCACAGAAGACTGGGGAGGGAATGCAAAGAGTTAAGGGGAGGCTGCTTTCAGCAGGAGAGAAAACCCAGCTCCCTGTAGAAAGCTGCCGAGCTCTCTCCATTGTTTCACCTGGCTATAGGGTTTCTCTCTGAGACAAGGAATGGGCTCTAAAACTCTAGTAACTGGATCACTGGGAAGGGAGGTTTTTAAAAAACACCAGCTGACAGCTGAATAATAGGAATTACCAAGCAGGCCGCCCTGGGGTTACTGAGGTTTGTAACTCAACCCCTAGGGAGGGGTTAGATTGGAAACTGATTTATGTGTAAGGTGGGGGTCTTGGTGGAAAAGCCCATACTGCTGGACTCTCTTGCCTCTTAACTCCCTCTGGGAGGGATCATGTGTGTAAGAAAGGCCGGGAACCTGGAAGCCATGGTGTCCTTCCTCGGTGGACTTGCTCTAACAGAGTGAATTTATCTCTTTGTGCATTATTCCATCTGTGTGCAAAGGAATAGTCTCTTCTGAGTTGCAGGGTGTGTGTGTGTGTGTGTGTGTGTGTGTGTGTGTGTGTGTGTCTGTG